>NC_141862.1:10320827-10967594 GCF_024713525.1 Acromyrmex echinatior
CTCTTTATAAAAAATAGCGATTTAAACTTTAATGCAATGTAGAGACAATTTTTCCTCCGATGGTTAACCATAGCCTTTGGTTAGCCATAGCCTTTATCGCAATTAGAAAAATCGATTTTATCGCTCACCTCTGGAAAAAGGGATGATCCTTGATTTGCATTCTCGGCCGACCTTCAATCGCGACACAGTGAGAAAAAGGATGTTGTTAATTTAACAAGCCACTAGTATCTTTAACTAGTGATCGGTAAATATGCGACAAGAAATTTTGTTGTTGTGATTGCTGCTAGTTTGCTATACTAATTATTAGTAATAGAAGCAAACTATATAGAATCTAACTTCCTTTTATATAGACTTTAGGTTCGTTTACATAGAATTCGTAGATGATCGTGGAGTCTTAAGTCATAGGAAACCGACCAAACAGTCAAATATAAGGAGAATACTTAACTAAAATTGGTCAATTTCTTATGATTTGAGACCCTGCAATCGTCTACTTATATATATATGAGCTTCTTATTTGCTAGCAATACTACTGATTATTCATTACATTGATAAATTAATTTGCAATCGTAACAAATCTATCATTTTTTTAACAAATATCACATTTGCTTTCCCTTGTTTCTATAACAAAATCATTTCTCTCAGTGCAGTTGCTTTGAATTTATTAAAAAATTGTAAAGCCAAAAAAATATATGTATGTGATAAGAGAATCAATTTTTTACGCTTAACGTTTCATTTGTATTTAAATCCATCGATCGTCCGACAAGAAAAGTTAAAAAAATTACTAATATCTTTTCGAATTAGTCATTTTGCATAACTCGTGTAGAAAGATATTTATAGAAACTATTTAACGAGAAATTAACAGTATAGAAGAGATTATTTGAATGATGACTTTTTTTCCGAGCGTTCTCCGAGTGCTCCAATTATTTAGGACGAGTCGTAAAATTTGGCGCGCCCGTGCGATGAATTTAAATGAAATTCTAAATTGGATATTATGCTGCGTTTCCCGCTCCGTTTTATACGCGAAACTCATTGTGAGAGCGCGAAGGCGCTCGTGTTTCAAACGGCGGAGGCGAAACGGAGGTGCATTAATCACGAATTAATTATCACGTGTGGCTCTACAGTTATGTAAAGTTGTAATTGACCTTTTTTACCGCCCATGGCAAGGGTAGAGAGAGTACACTTCACGCGTTTTAATGCACGACAGTAACATGTGTCTCTTTCAGCAAGATAGAATAGAACGTTTTATTCCACATGCCATCGACACTTTTACGCAAAAGGTATAACATATTTATCTCCGAGTACAATATATTGTGCAATTAATTTTATCGATGACTGGAAGGTCGTCCACGTGCGTGCGCGGCATTAAACGCGTTCTATTGCTCGTATCTTTGTAACACGAAGTTCATTTGTTAGCGACGCGAATTACTATGCGAGATACGAACAGGGAGAAATATGCTCCGAGCTAACAAGTACCCCGCTTCCTCAATTCCTGATTATTCCACAATTTAGCAACAATCACGATATGCGCGAACCGAATTTACGTATTCCCGTAAGACACATAGACATAGGCGTATCTCGCCGAGGAGACGCATTACGTGAAATTGTATTACATATATATAATATATTGGATTATCAAACGTCCCATCATGATTGCAGCATCAAATGGGATGCATAATAGATCGAGATTTGCGTCGAAAATTCAATATTTGTTCATTATCCTTGTAAGGCTAACGAATACTAATCATGAGTGTAGACTCGTTATTATTGATAACGGTACTTCAATATTTGAACTCATTTAGGTTCCAGCTTAAAGCGAGTGCTTGCCTGTACGATGAAATCTTTTAGTGGTACTCTGTCCAGGAAATCGTGGGTTGTCATTCTCTCTGTAGCCTATCCATAAACATCATTAATTAATTTCCAGCCGCTAACGAGAATAGGATTAAAGCGAGCTTTCCTAGCTGAGGTGGTTTGACCGAGGGTTGTTAAAACTTTCAAACGATCCGACGTAACAAAGTGGTTGATCCACTTGGACCGATATGTTATCAGTCGGTATCTGCGCGGCTGAATATTCTATGTTCTTGCAATTAATTCAATCAATGCATTCGCGACGCGGATCGTTCGGTAGCTGCCAAATTTCCATCCGCGTGTTGTTCGATATACCAAAGGTTGTTTGCATGTCGATTCATTCTATCTGTATATCTAACAGAAGGAATAATTGTGATATATATTGCGATATTTTCCTAACAAATATTATTTTATTATTGCAATTGTGGAAAATATCGACAGATTTTCACGAATCACAAAGGTATCGATAACAGTCAAATGATTAATTTAAATCGTTTAATTTAAGTTATATTGCGAAGAATTGATTGCGACCTGCGGTTATATCATGATATATTTAAGCCATAAAGCAATTTCGTCTATCATCCAGAATAAAGGGTCAGAAAATATGCAATTAAAGATTAATTATATGGCAGTCACATTTTTCCAGCGGCAGTTATTTGTACGGGATGGAATTCCGGAATCGGAGGGAAAAAAAAACCAGAGAAACCAGCATCAAACGATGCAAAGAATGGGACGAAGGATCGATCTGCTTTCAGACCGTTAATCCGTTTAGTCTTTCGAAGGAAGGAAGGAAGGAAAGAAAGAAGGAGCCTATAACTTGCGGCCTTGAATTCCCGAACTGTCCGACGAAGCCTGAATTCCAAATTAGTAGGAAAGTCGATGAAACCTACAAGATAAATGAAGCAATAATTTGCTGTCATAATCGTGGCTTATTTATTAAATCTCATCGGCAAACATTGTAGTTACGTATAAACCACTTATATCAATATTAATATTAAAATTAAAATTATAAAATTCTGATCTACCAAGATCAACGAACGAATAATTGAAATCAGAAGTTTAATGCTTCACGAGCTCACTTTAATCTCCTCAAATCTTTCATGAAAGTCTGTTTGCTCAGATTGCTTCAGCTTGTGGATTGAGGACTCAACAAGTACGCGATCCTTTAAAACTAAGAAGTGCAATCCATGGAATTTTAATGCTATCACGGCAAATTGATCGCAAGACCTTGCGAGGTGACCGAATTATTTCCGCACGTTAGAGAAACTGGACTGACCGTGCGGTTAGGTAGAAATAAGTTCGTTCGTTGAGCTTACTTGGCCCCGATCGATGCCGACTGTCTACTAGCTAGAATTGTCTAGTTATATACGTATATACGCGACGGTTCTGAACGCGGCCAGTCCATTACTCTGTCCCTGGTGTTTCGGAATGACCAACCAGCGGAACAACTAGTTTTCATCCCTCTGTGCTATCTGCTATTCCTTGGCTCCTCGTTCCACCCCGACAAACGAGAGAAGCATGGTCGTGGCTGATTTGACCCTGCTCGTTGAACTAGCAATAGTATTCGGTATCTTTCCGGTGGCCCGGAATATCGATTCTCCGCGTTAGACAAGGAATACAATTATTAATAACTTGCCTACTTTTCTGGAAAGGAATGGGAGTGACATTAAGTCAAGTGCATTTAGTAGGATTTTCAAAAGTTAAAAGTTTAGACTTCGTAATTTTGCGAAGTCTTTCTGCAAAAAAAAAACCGCAATTCTTTTTTACGACGTTTTGCGGTTAGTGAACCGATTAACAGCATCGTGAGAACCGACATATATAATGACCTTTCAAACTCTCAAAGAATTCGAGAGAATCGAAAAAAAACTTTATATTCATTTTAGTCCACGAAGGGAGTACCGTTTTCCGCAACTTCCGGCGGTATAATAGCGATCTTGAAGTTCTCCGTGTCCAAAATCACGAGGTACCTTAATTCAGTTAATCGATTTTGCTTCGAGTGGCGCAGACGCGCGCTCGCTGGCAAGGCAGATTAACGTGAAACGTGAAGGGCGGCCGCGAGGCCCGAAGACCATTGACCTTTGCTTTGGCACGCGAAACCGAACCCTTTCCCTTCGAGTCTAATGATGGATCACTTTTCGAAAATTTCCAGGAGGCTCACGTTGGCTCTGAGGCGATCGATTAACACCCAGTCAACTCCGGTTCGCAAAGTTTCAAGTAACGAGCTGTGACGCGGAGGTATTTCCTGGTAGTTGAACTTTATTTCTGCACCCGCAGCTACGTAAATGATATTCACCCCGTTCCTTAGCCAACGACTAACGATTCCAAAACGAGGAGAGAAGCACGAGAAAAAGAAATGGAAGAAAACTTGTTACGATCAGCTCATAAAGATGCAAAAGCAAGGATAAAAACTCAAACGAGTTCATTAATGTTACTCCGAGAGACTCTACAATTCGCACCTCATCTTTTGCCGTGTTCTCTCTTTAATTTCCCTAAAGAACAATCGTTACAGCGCATTGATGCGCATTGTCTATTTACTATTTCGTTCGAAATAGTTACGAGAACACGAGTGTCGTAAAGATGTCTTCTAATACAATAAATTAGACTTTACGATCGCACATGGTAGAGAGTGACATTCGCATTCAGTTGTCTACGTGCTCGTGCCGAATTAGTGGCTCGATTGCCCCTTGTATACCCCTGTACAACCCCCGAGCCCAGGAGAGATGCCACCGACCGGATATTCAAATGGAGAGATTACAGAGCGGCCCTGAATATCCATGAAGCGCAATAATGTTGGCTGTTATCTTGCCTCGCAATCGTGCAATTCTGCTTTTTCGTCTCCGGCTGCTTCAAGTTCTTGGCAAAATATTCCGCTTGTAGCGATTAAATTTACCGGTTCATCGAAACGAGAAGGGGGGGAAGGAGATAAAAGAAGACACAGAGGAGATAAAAGAAAGTATCATCAATCTGTAAGCGAAAGCTCTCTCTGAAGTCGTTATAATAACATAAATGCAAAACTCACAAGAGAATATTATTAAATAGCTAAAGAAGGAAGAAAAGATGTGGCGGTGCAATACTATGAAGAGGATAAAAAAATCGCGAAACGTATACACAAAAATACGTCACAAAGAATAACAGCAATTATTTTAATAGAACGTAAAGTAATATTCTTATATTACACAAACGTATTCCTAGTTAGGTTGAAAGGGGAATTGTATATCTCGAACGTCTGAGGAATTGTATAGCTCAAACTAGTTAAAGCATCGAGATCGTAATAATGTTACATAAACGCAGAATTCTCCAAAATAGGACAAATTCTATAAAATATTACGATAATTCCCTTCTGTAACTATGTATTGTGTTCTTTGTGTTTCTTCTTTTTTTGCGAAATATATATCATTATCACGCGACGGCGTCAATCAGACTTCTAATAAACGATGTCTTTACCATGGATGGTCGATCCAATACTACTCTTTCTTACTCTGATAGGTGAGGCAATAAACACGATCCTGGAAGGAACGCGCTAATCTAGGATTCCGTTTAATCTGGATTCCGATCTTCAGCCTCAAAGCTCAGATACGTCAATGAATGAAGGAGGAAAATATTTACTGTAGTCGCAGTAAAATTACTTCAGAAGTCTTCTTGAATCTTGAATAATAACAGAATATAATGTACAAAAGAATAAATATACATTGCATATATTTTTCCCTCTTTGGAAGATACAACTATCATGTTTACATAATCGCTATCAGATCATTCTAAATAAACATATGTGTAAATAATTTATATAAGTAATCCTTGTCATCTGATTTATTTCAACATTCTCCGGAATATTTATTGATCATCGTAATATTAATAATTCGACTATAATAGAAGGTATCGTATTTGTTGAAGAGTTTTACCGCAATTTGAGAAGTATATATACGATATCTGAGAAAATTTCATATAACGAGAATAAGCTCCTATAGATGAGAGTATTCCAAGCTTCTTTTTCCCCGTGGATTGCAGAGCGGCTACAAAAGCGAGAAAATAGGAAATCATATATCTTCAATATTTATTTTCGCGAAAATCGCGTAGGGACGAAAGATACTTTCAGTGGGAAAATAGCGCAAACGTATATATATATATATATATATATACAGGTGAATATAAGTTCGTACAGTTTTATTTAAATTCTACTGCACGTTATTAAAACATTGGGATAAACTGGAACATGTCGTCTCCGCTTACGCTGTTCTCTAGTCTGCTCTAAGAGATTAAACAAAACGTTCTTGCGTATTAAAGCTGCGTTCGATCGCAATTTATTAGCTTCAGTATTCACATATCCATCAGCGAAGACACATGAGGAAGATCGATGGTTCTCTGTCGGAAGAGATTGGATTTTTTTCCCTATACGAATGCGATCGTGTTGCGGCATCGTTCATCTTGAGACTGTAGACTGAAACGTATTGTTATATAAAAGCAAGGCGGATATAATCGATATCAATCGATTTTTCAATTTTTTAAATTAATGTCACAGCGAAAATCAATTTTTTTTTATTGAACTTCACGTTTCAATTTATATTTTACTTGTATTAATGTACGTACAACCCATAAATTGAAAACAAGGCATAGAAAAGAAATAACAAACTGTATAAAACGGAGAATAATAAATAATGTAACTGTTTTATAATTTCGTTAACCAAGATTTAATGCAGCAGATATTATCATCACGTTACGTTATGCGTGTTTACTCGTTATTTTCATTAAATCGTTTTCCTCCGTCCGTTCACAAATGCCAAATTATTAATTATAAAGATATTGAATGTAATAACTGTAATCGTTATTACTATACCGTCCCAATTAATCTCGCAGCATAACTGGTTAAGTTTGCAAATGGAATTTTGTAACCAATGTAACTCACTTAAATTGCGTTCAACCCATCCGCGGACTTTACGAGAATTCGGGAGTGGTGTCTACATAGTTTCATTATGAGCAAAAGCTCTTGAATCCTGTGTGTATGCATTTGAATTATTTCGCAAAACTTCCAACGACGCCGAGTGTCACTTGCTCATACAAAGGATGGCATGCAACCTCTTTGCAACTCGTCGCGACATATATATATATATGCACAAAGTAAAATAGACATAAAGATGATAAAGTATCTATATATAAATATAGGTGTACTATAAAGTTGTAAAATATTCTCGCCTCTACTATATACAGTTTTCCTTCACAACAAAAAGAAATGAGAAACGTGACTCAGGACTGGAATTGCAGTTGCACAGCTTGACTTCAAAATTTCATAGAGTCAGTGTGGAATGTATTACCTTCCGGTTACACACACTGTGAAATATCATTGAGTTGTAAAGTGAAAGAATGCCAGATGAAAAAAAAGACATATATCATTTTTCCCCTGGTGCGCGGAAAATTGGAAAAAATTTCGTCCGAGACTGTGGTCGTCCCGAATACGGGAGATGTACGATACGATTTACCGTTGGAACAGGCAGGAGGAAAGATGAGGAGATCACGAACATGTCTAGGCAGGCTCCACAGAGTTGCTCCCTTGCGTGCCGTAGATCACTAGCTTGCTAAGATTACAGCCATACGTAAGCTCCTCGACAAGCTGTACAATTTTCTGATGTGCGCGGTTAGGTGCGATCTAGAGCCGTTTACTTGATGGACATAGCAGATATGCGCCGCACGAGATTGTCAAACAATGTGAAACGCACAAAGGCAGTTAAACAGCAGTACAAACGTTCGCTAAATCAATACTTGATAACATGCTTTACCTTGCCTGTCCGATGCCGAGATCCAATCGCATAACAAAAGTTCGAGATTATATTGCTCATATCATTACTCACGTAATATTAAATTTTACAGAGATATTGACAGTCGTCTGATTGATTAGAAAAGTCATTTTATAAAAGTAACTATATATAGTTACAGTTATATAGTTTCTTTCTCTCAAAAAGTAATTAGTTACAAGTTAGTCTGAAAAGTAATACGTAACAGTTACTTAAAAAGGAAATCGTAACTTCTGCATTGCTATTTTAATAAATCTTATACATTTCTAACATTACTAAATTCCTTCACTTATGATATTAAATATTTGGAGTTAAATCTATATTATTTATAATAAATTAATATATATACTTAGATTCAAAAGTATGAGATAAATATTAAAATATATTCACATATTAAAATATATTCACATATTAAAAATCTCCTAGGTTAATATTATATTTTATAATATTATATTTTAATACAGATATTTACAGAATGATTAACTAATTATTATTAAAGCTAAAGATATATTCCAATCACAAGAAATAATCACTGATTGTTCACTGAACATTTCATATTGGTTAATTTATATGTTGACAAATAAGTTTCAAATATATAAAATAATCATAAAAGTAATTATATATTAAATTAATTCCTAGTTATCAAAAAAATGTAACTAAGTTACAATTACAGATGCAAAGAAAAGACCAGAGTTAAGTAACAGTTACTAAAAAAAAAAATAACTCCATAGCTTCGTTACAAATACATCGAGTTACTTCTCAATTCTGAATTTTAGCCGTAAAGATCGCGAAAAAACTTTCAACAGAATAATAATGCAAAATTTGAAGTCGTCAGCGCGTTGCATTTGAAACAATTTCTTGCATGTGTCTATATCGAGGATTTTGGCTTGCTTGGAGCCACGATAAATTATTGGGAGATCAGGGAGGTACGAGGTAACGTTGAGGTCGACCGATTACATGTGATCGATGAGTGACGCACCGGCGCGATTTAAATTTTGCAAATGCACCTCGCTTTCACTAACGGAGAGTTTCAAATACTGTCGCACACGTAAATTAGCCAAATAATGTAAATGCTGTAGAAATATCTTATTATCGTAATGCAACAAACGTATCTATCATTCTCGTGACAGACACATCAGTATTGGATAAGCGATTGGAGAAATGGTCACGAGTGAATTTTTCACTAAACGGCAGAACGACTGCATCTCATATGTTTATCCACTTGACGATACAGAAATAAAAATCACAAATACGATCGCAAAATTGTAAAGTTGTCAGCACAAAATAGCATTTAAAGATCAAGCATAATCGAATCACAAGAGTAAACGATGACCTTTGATGTTGACGATGTTTTTAATTTTTTCGTCTGATTTTACAGCTGAGTTTGCAGCTCTTTTTAGCGCGTAATATCGAGAAAGATCGAAAACAATATGTGCATCTAGCACGAGTATCGCTTCGGGATTCGGCATAACGTATCATGTATTTTCAAGGGAGAAATAAAAAAATGAATGTATCGAGATATTTTTAATTTTCGTTTTTCCACGTCATTTATCGCTGCCTCGCTATCGCGCTAGTCGCGATTTCTTCCCGTCACCGCGATATCAACCGTGTCGCGTCATTAAACGGTAGTAACGTGGTAACGTCGTTAGGACGATATCGCGATGGGGGGGCGTAAAGATAAAAGAAATACGCCGTCCGAACCGCTAATACGTCCTCGCTCTCGTTACTTTTTTTTTTCCCTGTAGTAAAAGGCGCTGAAGTTCGTGTTTCCATTATCTTCGGAAAGAAGACAATAAGGATCTGTCTACATCCCACGTTTCCGTTCTTCGTGCGTTCCCAACCGGGGAAGATTAATCATCTCCTAATATCAATGTCAACTTCATGAATTAGCCTCGCAGGCCTTCATCCAACTGTCTTTTTTTCATGCAGATTTCATACGACTGCACGCGATCGGAATTTTTATAGGGGTATCTGAAGACACGGTTATTAAAGTAGAAATTCCATTGTCGAACGTGTCTATTGTTCAGAAACGTGCATTCATAACTACGCAAGAATGTAGGGTCTATATTGTACGAATGCAAGACTGGTTTAGTGAGTGATATGAATAGTTCTGAAAATGATAGTTTTATTGAACAGTAATGCAAATTGTAATCTTATTTCGCCAATTAATTGAAGCAAAATAATAAATTATATTAAGATTATATCTTTTTAAGTAAAAAAAATTATTTCTTAAATTAATAATAATAAAGTAAAACGGCTACGAGCCAAACAATAACTTTTAATATTCAATAATAAACAGTACGAACTTATGTTTCGACAACGATCAGGTTATTATCAATGTAAAAATAAAAATAGAATTTGAATTATGACATTAATTAATAGTTATGTGCAAAATATTACAAGTAGCATATAAAATTATTGAAAAAATTATTTCTTAAATAATCAACAAGTTTAGCGAGCTAATACTATCCTTAGATCTTTCAACTTCCAATGGAATAATCACTGTTATCACTCTCCATTCATTATCCATTCTCACAGTGCATTAGCTAATAGCACAACAGGATGTCTGTCAGATCAATGCCTAATAACATTAGAGGTAATTGAAAAGTGGTAGAATCGTACTGATAGCGGATTAGCTTGCATGCTCGAGACAGAATGCACTTTCGTTGCACTGTGTCTCACTTGACGAGGCAACTCGCAGCTTTCACCGTCAACGTGAACACCGACAAATCTCTCCCTTTCGAATTCTGTTCCCTCGAGCGCAGTTATATTATACCGAGTTAGATGTCCTTTTGTGCGGAACGTAATTGTTTTAGGAAACAGCGGGAAATGCATACTCGCGGAATATAACGGCGCGGAAAAAGAAAGGGACATAGACGGTGAGGGAAGTCAGAGGTCAACAATGCAATCTGCGGTTGGTCTCTCGAATAGTGTGGCCTTTGATCTTCCAAATCATTCTCATATATGACATGTACTATTGCTCTGGCGAAAAACAAGTAACACGCCCCAAAGATAAATACATAGTTAGAAATAACGAAGCATCTCTGTGCTAAGTAAAGGAAAGTTGCATTTCCCTTTAGCTAGTGGAGTCGAGAAAGTGGAGTCGAGTTGTGTAACTGGAACTATCAGATCAAAATGCAATAATCCAAAAAAATATAAAGATCTCGTGAAGTTACATTTTATATTACACTATTAAATATGAAAGGATCAAATTTAACAATCAATTTCTTGAATTAAATAACATTTTGATATTATTAACTTCCAAGTGTATTAAAATATATTATTATAAAATGTGTGGTTAAAAAAAGCAATTACATTTTATTAATTCATTTTTGTTGTGGTTGAATTGGTTAGTTTTAAACTGAATAACATTTATATTAATTCAAGTATTTAACAAATCAGAAATTTGAATTAAATTCAATACATTGCTTGAGTTAAATTGTTTAACTTTATTATTTTAAGTCAAAAATTAACATTAAAAATTAACAATACATTGTATATAAGAACAATGGCGATATATCTAGGAATAATAAGCCAAATTAGGTAAATAGGTCACATTATTTTAACAAAGCAAATAATATTCAATAAATTTAAATCTTGATGCAACGATCTTAAGAAAATATTCTCATATTTATAATAATGTATTTCGCGTATTTGTTGAATGAAAATTGAACCCGCTGTTCAATTTTTCGATATTTTCCAGCTACAAATATAGAATTCTTCTAGTGCATACAAAAATATATTGTATAAAACAGAGATAAATTAAAATTAAATGCTTTTACACAGTATAATCATATGAATGTTTCATTTTTGGAACTCTATTGTTAGAGTGTTATAAATTCCACCCAATTTTGTAAATTCCGAACGACTATTGGATTTGAGGCTCGTAATGCGCTTTAGCGCAATAAATTCGCGATGGTGAGTTTTGTGGTTGAATACAAAATCAATGACAAAAAAAACTTTTCAAAGACCGGAGTATTTCTGTTACAGATATGAGTGATGCATTTATTCCGACGCAAAGTTTTGACATTGAAATATGTTAATATATGTATCCCTTTTGTGCGTCTGATTTAATTTGTCGGTTACCGAATTATTAATTTATCAAACTTGAACACGCGTTATTATTCAATAATTTATTGAGTTCATTGAAAGAGTTCAGCACCCCATAAATTTTATATAATTTAAATTTAATATTTAATTACAGTCCGAGAGAGAAAGGGAGAGAGAAAGAAAAAGAAAGCGAGAGACAGAGAGAGAGAAACAAAATAAAGCAGTTTATTCTTATTGTAGCAAATAGCTATATAAAGAGTTATGATACAGAATATGACCTCATAGTCGAAATTCATGACTTCAAGGCACCGGGAATTCCTAAAAATATGAAATACTAACCATGATAATGTACTAAATGTAACTTTATGCCGACAAGACAATTTGAAATCGTAGGAAACCGTAACATTTTCGGATAGTCCATTGTGGGTATTACGATAGCTGTAAGGTCCTCATCGGAATAATAATTCAATCGTTTATTGTAGTAAAATTACAATAACGAAATATTTGAGTTAATGACGATGGTCATAGCAACATAAATTCGACATTTGTCTAGAATGCGCAATGATAAAACCAACGTTACGACGTGGCGCTTAGAACGCAAGGGAAATACGCAGCGAGCAGTAAATAAAATGATATTGATTTTGTAGGACGTGTTGTTGCAACTGGGCATTGAAAATACAAAACATTTCCATAGAAAAAAAAAATAGTTACAGAAGTTCTCTTGGAATTTACGAATGCAAATTGAAAGACGAAATCACGCAATATAGTATTTTCTGGCGTAACATTAAAATAGAAGGAAAATGGAAGGAAACGTTATTTGCAATTAGCTCTGACGTGAATGAGAAAAAATATTTGCTTTTAAAAACAAATAGTTTTAATTTTTAATGATTCGATGTCGAGACACTTCAAATTTTTTATAATTAAAAATATAATTTTAAAAACGATACGATTTAATATTCGTACGTTATCTTCTTCTGAGCTAATAGATAAACGAGAAGATATTTCTTGAAATAATTGAGTAATTTCCCGGAGGCGAAAATATAATTACATTGTCAGTATGCTGTTTTAAAATTAAATAGCGTCATATAACGAGGAATGAAACTCAAACGATATGACGCCGCGTGTCTTAAGTACAGTCTTTAGCCACGGAGCGAAATAAAAGATCGCCGTCGACAACCGGATTATTCTGTGGTAAAAGTGTTCCGAAAGGATAATTATAAAATATGCAGCGGCGAGCTTATCCTCATCGTTGAAGGGACTAGTAAGAACTTTCCGCAGTTAAGAAATGATCCAAGAAAATGGGCCACGACTGTCACGATCGCTGACAATCTAGTGATTCTCGTGAAGTCGCCAAAAATAACAGTAAACTTGAAGCTGAGACACGAACGCATTTATTCCTCGAGAAAACGTCAACTTCGATTTCAACAAAATATATCGCTCAGGCGAAAGTAGAGCGCGACAGCGTTGAATTTTTGAAGTCATGTAATAATTGTTTAAAATGGAGAACCACAAACTTGGAAAATAATACAAATATAGTGGAGTAAAAGGTTTGAAGAGGAAAATAAACCTTCAAAAAAACTAAGAATGAGTTATTTCTTCGCAACTTCCAATGTCTTCGCAACAAATTGCATTCTTAGCAGACGTAATGATGTATCTTTATCTCTACGTTCTTGGTATACTGTGGAAACTTTATATATATGCAAAATGGGTCAAGATGCTATTTCGTAGCACACGCCGTTCCCTATGAACATCTCGTAATTATCGCTATTAAAAGGCATCATTTCGTAAACAATTTCTAGATAAAACGAACCAGAATTTCGTATATGAACGGATAGAAGCTCGAGTGACTGCCCTCCAATTATCTCGCGTGCAGACGAATTATCTCTCGTGAAAATAATCTGATTTACCTGTAATCATTAATCGACGACGTTCGTTGGAAGGATTTAAATGTATATCTATTATTACACGTGAGAAATTTGCAATCTCGGCCGTAAGCTTCCAAACTATCGTGTACACGTATCTCGAGTTCGAAGTAAGTCGGCCTTGACGGTAAGGAAGGCAGCTTTTTCAAAAGAGGATAGAGAGAGAGAAAGAGAGCAGACTAGAGCGATCGACTGGAGAGGATTGAGAGACTGCGCGAACAGGAGGAGATAAAGCTGGATGGCGATCAAGCGAAGTGTTGAAAGATTGAAGAGACGAGAGAGCAAGGCAGATCAGTCTCAAGAAGAACCGATAAGAGAGAAAAAGATAGAGAGAGGGAGCCAAGAAGGTGGGTGGGAAGATAGGTGGATCGCCGAAGAAAAGACAGGGAGAAGAAAAGCAGGATGGACAGATACATCGATGAACAGAAGACAATAGGTGAGAAGAAGTGCAATAGGAGTGGGAGGGAGTCAATGACTCGTGAACTTTTCGCATCGATTGTAAATATTTAAAGCATGAGGTCAGGGAAGAGTGACAGACGATACAAAATTCAATTTTTTTTGTATGTTTTATTTTGTATGTTTTATGTGTTCTGGAATCGAAGGATTTTTGGATTGCTCGCGCTTCGAGAAAATAACGGAAACCGGACATACCGGATGTATACGTAATGTCGCAGCTGACCGCTCACGACGTCGTCGTCAAATACCTGACGTAGTCATAGACGAACGGCGTTTAACGTCGCGCGAAGTTTGCAATTCAATTTTCATAGTGATGACGCCTACATTCTCTCATCACTTTGTCGCGTCTTGATCGATAAATGCTCGTGAATGCGAACGCAACATAGACAATTCAGACGCACACGTGTCCGTACTATATCTTGATTTTCGCACAATTGCGGCATTATGCCATGTTTCTCGAAGCGGAACTGTGCGTTCGTGTTCGCGATAATTTCGACGGAAAAATTTCAACCATTCGAATAAAATCGTTCAGTATTATGCAGCGGAATGTAACGACCGGCAGTAATTAGCGTTCCGCTGAAATCATATCGATTTGCTCCCGAGCTGGTTACGCATTAATGAACACGAATCGAACGCTTAAATGTCGCAATACCTCGAGAAACGCTATTGAATTTTAATTAGTATTAGGTCGGCTTGAAAAGCGTGATTTACGCCGCATTTTTAGCGTGTAACGTAACATGATGCTATTTCACGACACTGCTTGCAAAACTGTTTTGCAATCTGCATATTACTTGTCGCGATGTCGTGATATCACGATACCATACGTCGCATTACTTTATTGCCCCTCCTAAGATTTATGAAACACGAAACATTAAAGATAAATCAAAATACATCAAAGCCAGCACGACAGGCCTCCGGACACGCACAACCAGGCTTCGCCGATCTTTGGCGAATCCGAAAATGTGCCAACAAGTGTCTTTTGTCAGCAAAAATTGTTGGAGAAGTCATGGTTATTGAAGAATATTATCAAATAATAAAAAAAAAAGAAATAAATGTATAAAATTTAAAAACAAATCGATATAAAAAAAAATCCACACAAGATAACTGTGTATAAATTTTTTTTATTAATAAGCCATAAATACAATACATAACTTTTGGGTTATCATCAGTATAGAGCCAACAAATTAACAAATTTAGCACCGAGCGTTACATTTACAATCGATAGAGTATCAAAAAATATGCGCGATGTCAATCAGAAACGTGGATTAAAATTCCAATATAAAAGTCCAGAAATGAAAATCTTCAAACGTTTTTAGTATTTGGTAGATTAATTCGTCAGTCAGAAATTGAAAAAGCAGCTGAAATAAAGATAAGCTGTAAAATATTGCGCACGATGTAACAGCGTAGTAGGTAAAAGCTTATGATAATATAAGCTTTTAATCTTATATTATACACGTTGTTACATCGTGTAATATTTGACAGTTCGCTTTTATTTTGGTTTCTTTTTTTAATTTAACTCACGAATTAAGTTTCTAGCAAATACTAAAGACATTTAAAGATTTTTATCTTGTGTTGGTCTACATCGGCTTGTTCTTGAATTTTATGATTTTATTCTTTGAAATCTTTTTATCTTATATATTGCATAAAGGTATGGTTTACATATTGCGCTGGTTGTATCTCTAGAGAATCCACCGCTTTCCTGAGAACATTAAAGTCGATCAGGATGTCTAGCTGTCTTATTAAGTGCTATTCCGTTCCAACTTGTCACTATTCGTGTAATAGAGAGATCTCCCGTTCGAGCAAACTGGCTGATACGTAATTGAGATCAACGATGTGGAAAGATCAGGTGAATGGCGACAAAAGAAAACGACCGAAAAAGGAAAGGACCAAAGACATCAACGAGAATTCGCGCGAAAACGCGATTGTGTTCTACCCACAAATTACAATTTAACTCGCTTCGTGATTGGCGCTCCTAAGTTCGAGAAAATAGCGTGTCGTAGACTTTTTTCCGACTTTCGTAGAAAAGCTTTGAGTTTAAATGAAGGCGATCTTCCTCGTTATTTGATAGAAATAACAGCATTATCGTTATGTCATGTTATAAGATGCTCGCCTGTTTTGAATTTGAGACTTGTTACGCAATTTGCGCATTATATGATTAAGATAAAACACAAGTAAAGTTCAGAATGAGGTTATTAGCAGCTCGTTAAAAGAGAGACGTAGATTGAATTAGTTCGCCGCTAATGGTATTTAATGTGCAATTCGAGAAGTTACAAATTACATCGCGAGAAACCAATGGCAGTGAGAATTGTAACAATTTGTTTATAATCGCGTCTTCTCTAGAATTGCGCCGTTATTCCTACATTTTTCTTAGAACAATAGATATATTGTGCGAACGATATTCTTGTACGCGGACATTACGGCGCCTGCGGGCACAATGACAAATGTATGGAGTTCTATTGTGAAAACCTATTGTAAACGCGCACGCGGCAATAATCGGCCGCGGTGCACCTCGTTTTGTTCTCTCCTCCGGTTTTGTGATTGCGGGTAAAATGTTGGATAGGTGACATCGCGACGGCATGTATCGTACATGTATCGCATGAACGCATGCCAGATAAAAGTCGCGGCGAGCCAAGAGGTACGTGTCACGTTACGTACTTGAAAGTGTTACGTTCGAATCCTCTTGCAAATGCAATTGCACCGATGTTTAAACCTTTTGACAAGTTACATATCAAATGTCAACTGTGACGCACACATACACGTAGTTAAGCCGCTTTAAAACTAAAAGGTTTTCCTTTTGGTTTCCAATTTATTAAATAACGCAGTTAAAACAATCGTACAGACCGACAGTACAATTTAATTAAATCTGCCCCGATCAGAAGCAACTTGACTTTATGATCGGAATCTATATAAAAGGGATCGACCGGGAATATAAAATTATCACCATGGAAACTGTTTGGACAAATTGAAAAGTAAATCGTTTTCTTACCTTTGAAACAGGAAAAACGGCGCTTTAGTTTCTTCCCTTTTCCGAGAAGGAGATTTAATACCTTATCAAACCAGGTACAATCATTGCCAAGATCCGATAGCACTCTACACGTAGATATAGTTTATAGGCCGTTTTCCGAGCTTTTTCGTTGTCGATACTTAAGAGAGGTAGATTATGTAACGGGGGACTACAGACGAACCAACTTTAACATTTATTATAATTGAACGTGGAAACTTTAACACGACGATTAAGTAGTAATTGACAACATTCGTTTGGTCGTTAAGCGTCACCTTCCCTCTCTCTTTTCGCGCCGATTCTTATGTCTATGTTTCCTCTATATTATCTTTGTCAACGACATACATGTATATACACATATACATACATATATGTATAGATTTATATAGATTTCTTTTATACGGCGATATATCTCTCAAATTTGGAACAAACGGTAAATTTTATAATCACACTCCACACAAATTAATATTATTACACACATATATATATATATACATGTATACATATATATATATATTTTTTTTCAGAAGAGGATTATAATATTAATAGGACATCTTTTTTTTTTATTAATGAAGACGTTATCGTTAGATTAACACAGATCAGTTTGTAATCCATCGAGCGAGATGCACTCTCGCTTGATTTTATCCTCTTTTCATTCGATATGTCACAAGATATCACTCATTCCATGATGCTGAACTCTGTGTATATCCAACTAGACTCGCATCCCCCATTGCGGATTTCTCTTTCTCTGTTTCTTCTCCAATTTCGCTGCTGGTTCTTCGTTTCGCAATTTTGCGTGACACCGCACAATCCTCTCTCCTTCCTCGCGCAACACTGACGTGAATAACACTGAGACTTCAAAACACTCTTTGACTTGATTCTCCTTATGTGTGTCACGATTCTCTCGTTGGAGAAAAATCTAGATGATTACGATGAATCCGAGTGATATCCACTGAAAGCACAAATACGTGTCGGTCGATGTGTCGCTGACTAATTCGTTCACGCCGGAAATGACAATTGTTCCTGTCTTTTTTCAACGACCGACATGCACGCATCTTACTCCCGGCTTTATCACCGGTTTAACGCCGGCCTTAGGAAGGAAGCTCGTTGTCGCCGTGATCGCGTGCGGAACATTAAGCGGCAATGTGCTAAAGAAGGTAAGATTGATAGGATTGCGGGATTCGATTTTCCCTTGTGCAATATTTTACTTTTAAACGCGAAACTTGACTACGTATATGCAGTTTGTTCTTTTAAAGAGATATTAATAGACAAATGAAGTCAGTTAGAACGTATAATAGTTCAAGCTGAGTTTACTTTGGTCTGATAACCTATGAGGAACATTTCGCGTGTAATTTCATCATCAAGAACTCATAACTTGCGTTGCGAAGGGTGAACATCTAAGCATCGAATCTCGTGTAATCAAGAAAGTTTGGAAAATTATTTTATTACTTCGTCCATTCGATCCATGAAAGTTATAAGATTAGCAAATTTGCATTTCGCTTCATTTTGAGAGACTTACGACTAAGTTCGTGTTTGTAACTTGATAGTTTATGTTATTACAAACAGAGAAGAAGATAACTGTCCCTTGAACCGGAAAACTAACTTTCTCGAAATAAATAACTAGATTCTGGTCTTCCTCCGTTAGCTGTTTCTTCGTAATTGTTATGTTAATTTCGAAGTAATTAACTGTAGTTACAGAAAGAGAATTAAAAAAAAAAATGTGGTTGGAAATCTTTATATAGCTCAGTCTCGTTTTTTTTTTATATTTCCCATAAAGTGAGCATTCCACTTTATATCTTTGCCCCATCTGATGATTATACAAAGTCCATGGAAAGTTTATTGAGATGTACTACCCATATTTCGTGTATATTATTTTTTACTGATTTATAAAAATACACACAGCATTCAAAAGCTTGCTACGTTAAAAAAGAAACTGCTATCTTGAATTAAATAGTCGTAGTGTATTGATTGGAAGTATATTTATTGAAGTAGTATTATATAGTACGACTACGTCGATATATCGTATCAAATTCCACGAAATTTTTTACATTTTGTATGTACAAATTCATTACAAAAATTACTGATATATCATTATTCATTTTTTATAATTTTGAAAATTTATCATTCATCACAAAAAAAGAGCGTAAAATATTTTTTCCCGCAATTATTGGCAACTCATCCGCAATATCAATTTCTGAAACGCAAAACTGTAGAATTACATTACGTTTGATTGAAAAACTCGCCGGAAGCTAGTTGACTATAAGGGGTAAAGATATATAGCCATGTTACAACAAGGGATTCTCACAGCACTTTGAAATTGCCTTGCTGAGCTTTATTTTGCGTAAACTACATGAATCCGGGAAGCCTATCATCTGTTTGCCTAATATATCGATTCTTGCCGATGCAATCAACCAATATTTTTTCCGATATATATAAAATGAAATACTGATAATATTCGATATAAATAAAATTTATTTTTATTATTCTTCTCTGCTCAGATCGGAATTTTGAATACCAATTATGCAAAATTTTTTAATCAATACAGAGCGTCAGACATTATTTATAAATAATATATCCAGCGCGCCATTAATAAACCTTTTATTTATGCGCAAATTAATATTAAAACGGTTTAAAAATTTTTGTAAAAGAAAAACATTCGCAATTCATGAGAGTTATTCGTATATCGAATTTCAATCTTTTAGCTCAACTTTAATAATTAATAAAAACGATAATCGATTTCGACATGTATATTATCGAGTTATAAAGGAGGAACTATACTTTGTTCTTTTTTCTTGACATTAAAAAAGAAAAATATCCGAAAAGAACAATGCGCTCACGTATCGTTGACGCACTAACAAATTTCCACGCGAAAGAGTTTTCACGCCTGTTTCCGCGGGTTCTCACGCGAGTTTCCGAGACGGAAGAGGCTCGCGTTGGTTTTACGCGAACGAGGCTTCACGCGAGAGAACACGCCGCCGCGTGGGGTACACGTTTCTCATTCCCCAGGTCCCTTCGATCAACACACGCTATCCCGCAGTGCGAAAAACCTTTTTTTCTACCCGGTACGTTGCGACGCACGCACGCGCGCGCACGCACCGTCGACGAAGACGACGCATCGTCGTCGAGAGTTCACGCGCACGGGAAAGCCTCCTCCACGCCTTAAAATCCTAAGCGTCGGGCGTGCTGGAGCGAGGAGTCGATTATACGACGAGCGAGAGGCCGTTCACTCCGCGCCTTCGCCGGACTGTCGTTGACGCGAGTAGTAGCGTCGCTCGGGTTGCCGGCGACGGCGGGACGCCACTCGACGGCGACGGCGACGCCGGCACTTCCTCGCTACCATTATCCACACCTCGTCACAGGGTCCCTTCACGGGGGAAGTCGGGCGCGCGCGTCCCGTGCCGTATATTCGAGAAGAAAAAACACGGTGCGGCTGAGACGACTAGCTCGTCTATACGGCTCGTCTCTACGTGGCGACGCCAGGCGAAACGAAACGAGCCGAGGCGACGTGGCGCGACGCTGCAAGTAGAAACGGATCGACGAGGGCGGCCGCCTTTTACGGGTGTTACGGTGTACGCGCGCAGCGGGAAGGCCGTGTAGGCCGTGTTAAGCACGGCACTCACTACTGCCGGCTGGTACAACGTGTACCTCCGCTACTAACCTAGCGTGCCCGTCCTCTTGCGTCGCTTCGTCTCGCCTCTCTCTCGCCAAGACTCCTTCCCACCACTTCTGTACAACCCCCGCGGACCCTCTCGCCACGACTACCTGGCCAAACCCACCCTCCCCGCGACCCCGTGTTCTCTATACTACGGCGCCGATCAACCCCTAGAGCGCACGAACCACCACCCCTGCCGAGACATCACTGCGCATGGCGCAGTGCTGTGTTTTCCCCGCACAACTCCCGGACGAAAAAGGATTTTCTCTCTTTGCGGACGTTAAACTTATCCCTTCTTTTTTGCCTTTTTAAATAACATCTTATTAACTATCCTTAAGTTGATAAACTTATTTATGTACGTATAATGGAATGCCATGAGATTTATGAAGGAAGGATAGGTCGATATATTTGAATCACGATTTAGAATCTTTTTGCACAATTACTTCGCTGACTTTTGTCTTGTGTCTTTCTTATTTGTTTATATTATGTTTGTCCATTTATTAAAATACAATGTTAGAGGCGCCTCTGCATCCATGGAAAATCTATCACATCGGAGATTCGTGCTACATTAAGAATGTTAAAGCAGAGAAACTATGCATTCAAGCTCGTAGAATTTTCATGATTCTGCCATGTATCGCATATGATGAATAAGTATTGCACACGCTGGATGAAACGAAACCTCTTTCAGTTTGTATACCCTCAAAACGAAAAAGATGAATAACGTTATCAAAACTAGATCACAATGTTTTGCATCGTTAACGTGTCGCAATGACGATATATCGATCGAGAGACAGTGCGCAAAATTGCGCACGTCGCATCGGCGCGATTTGCGAGGGTTAAAAAAGTTACGTTTACGTTGTACAAAACGCGAGAATACAAAAGTGGGGGTGCAAAGGTCTATTCTCTGCGGAGGGAAACTTATCTTTCATACCCGTTTATTTACATATTTTCCGGATCACCTAGAAACGCTTGGTGCGGATCTCAGGAGGAATTATATTCCTCGCGTGTGGGAACGGAATGGCGGCGACACGTTCGCCAAAAGGAAGCGCAAAGTACGATGACACGCACGGCGCCGCCACGCGGCAGTATTCAACCAGTGGCGGCGGAATGGTGGATGTTGACCTACGAGCCAGTCAACCAGGTAACCCGAATGAATCCTGGTGACTTGGTGACCGATCTGCCGCAATCCGCCGGCAAAGCCGGAGGCTGCCGTCTGAACTCTAGCGCCCCTGGGGAGACCTAGGTGGATTTGGTGAAGATACAAGGTGCGTCGAACGGAAGAACCAGACGGCAGAGTGCTGGACGATGCACGAGGGACGGTCGTGTTTGTACACCAAGAGGAAGAGGAAGAAGAAGAAAATGGAAAGCAAGAAGAGAAATGAGAGGAAAAGATAGAGAAAGAGGGGGCAGAAAGGCAGAAAGAAAAGGTCGTGATGGTCAGAGAGAGATGGCACATACGGTAGCAGCCACCACGTCGTATACCAACGCCACTTCATATTGATTTTCCGGGAGAGGGGTGGAGGAAAGGGGCTGGAATGGTGGAGGAGAGAGAAAGCGTGAGACAGAGAGAAGGTGGAGGAACGTCCAAGGTGGAAAGACGGAGAGAGAAGTTGAGAGGCAGAAAGGGATGGAGCGATCGGTTCTTCGTCGTTAACCACCGTGGCTAACCCCTAAGGTTGAGTCCGGGGAAAATGGCGGGCCGAGCATCGGTACAGTATAAAAGCGTATGCGCTTTACTGAAGAGGCATCGCACGCGCACAACTGAGGACAAAAACTAGAAACAGAATCCAAATCCAAATCTGACAAAAATGGACAGATAGAAAGGGATTTGCATTCATGTAAATAATTTAAATAGCAGTGAATGTCTAATGTTTACATCCAAGAGTTTACATTATTTTTCTGAAAAATAGTATTACGCTGTTAAGTGAATGTATTGTCCTCTCTATACATGTGGGATAAATGTAGATGCATCGATATATCTCAATATTTTATACAATTACACTTTTGAGCTTTTAAGTGGATAAATAGAATAATCACACCAAAGTATAATTTTCGTTAAAACTTTGTTCTAAAAAGAACAATAAAACGTATCGCTTAAAAATGCTCAGAAGTCTTAAAGTTAATTATTTATTTTTATATTCTTCTATTTTATAAGGATGTAACTAGTGTAAATTTAACTACAACATAATTGTTATACTGTTAAAAAACGTAATTATTTATTTATTATAAAATTAAAATATTTTTTAGGATATTTTCAGCACTCTATCTATCAACTTGCATATCTTTAATTTGAGAATAGTTACTTGGAATATTTATATACTTCAGTGATAAAAAATGTAAATTGTAAAATATTATTTTATATGGATTTTATTTAACATATTTTTTGAATAATAAAGTATAGTTATTTACGATGCAATCATTTGTATGAAAATCCGCAACAAAACGTATTAATCTTTAGTTTTTAGAAATAATAATGGGCTACTTAATGCATTTATTCCATTTAATATTTGTTCAGTTTTTACTTAATTTTCTTTAGAAAATTGAAATTAAAATACATATTCATAACGTTCGGATACTAATAAATCAGAAAACAATCAATAATATACGATATATTAATAATTGTGATTTTAATTGAAGTATAAAAACATTCTAGGTGATCATGTAAAAAAGGTGACTATTCCTGGATTAAATTATATCTGCCTATTATATTTATATATAAAAAATTACGGATTAAATTAAATAAAACGCACTGTATCAGAAATTATAGAGTAACATCTTTAATCCTTTATCTTAAAGTGTGCAAAAACTTAATTTATAATATTTAATTTTTTTCAAAAGAGAAAAATATCTGCTCATTTTTTAAATCAACGAAATAATGTGTTTTGTGTTGATCGAAGTCAAAACGAAAAAAGAAAAAACATGATACTCTTATTATTTTATCACTTTTATTTTTCTCTTCCAATCCATAAATGTATGTCAATTATGTGAATTAATCTAGTAATGAAAGCCAATGAATGAAGATCGAACAAAAAAGAAATAATACTTCTTTAGCACATTTGATCATTTCTTAAAATGTATTAAAAGAGCAAATTAACGCTTTCGCACATAAAAAAAAATGTAAAATTTTTTAAACCTTTATTTTTATCATCGCTTGTTCATTAATTTGTGCACAATAGTTAAGCGACACGTTATTATGAATTCTAGCAACAGATATGTTATGCTTCGTGTTTCCTATCCTTTGTGTTTGTATATATAACTCTAATCTGAAGACACTACAACACGTATTAATCTGGTCATTCATAATAGTTAAAAGCTACTTTGCCCTGACATAATAGGAAGCTTGTTAACTAATTCTATGGTTATACATGCGTGTCTGTATGAATCATTATTAAAATTAAATGATGATTTCATTCCCATACGTGAGCCGCAGTCATCTTTCTTGTGAGAATGATTCGACGGCTCGGTTCTCGCCTCTTCAAAATGATTAAAACATGCGATAACATTTATAATTATAAATATTTAGATAGTGCGTATTATCTAACACGAAAATCACCTCTCATTTCATTATATTAATGATTATTATCATTATTAATTAGTTCTTTGCGTTAAATAAGAGAAAAAGTATATATATATACACATACACATAATATATGTATAAATTTATATATTGTATATATATATATATATATTTATTTATTTATATTTATATAAAGAAAGAAAAAATTTACTAAATCTTAAAATATATTTTTTTTTTTCAATAGTATTAACTAAATATTTATTTATAATAAATAGATATTTATTCAATAAAAAATAATAGTAAAATTAAATTGGTTCTCGTACAAATATATGTTTATATAATACTATGCAATTAATTTATTCAAACAAATATTTATTAAAATTCAATATTTTTTTCAATGCATGTATAAATTTATATGTTCATATATATATACTTTTTGTCCTTCTTTAATATAATATATATGTATATACATACATATGTACTCTCTCTCTCTCTCTCTCTCTCTCTCTCTCTCTCTCTCTCTCTCTCGCTTGCTCTCTCTCTCTACGTTTCATATAAAAAAAGAGTATATCTCCATATACATGACATACAAATTTATATATGCATTGAAAAAAATATTGAATTTTAATAAATATTTGTTTGAATAAATATTAATTGCATAGTATTATATAAACATATATTTGTACGAGAACCAGTTTTATTAATTTGATTTTACTATTATTTTTTATTTAATAAATA
The DNA here is from genome assembly GCF_024713525.1 of Acromyrmex echinatior. Lineage (NCBI taxonomy): Eukaryota > Metazoa > Arthropoda > Insecta > Hymenoptera > Formicidae > Acromyrmex > Acromyrmex echinatior. The sequence goes on from NC_141862.1 coordinate 10,345,792, forward strand.
TTTATTTACTATAAACAAATATTTAGTTAGTACTATTAAAAAAAAAATTTTAAGATTTAGTAAATTTTTTTCTCCATATATAAATATAAATATAAATAAATATATATACAATGTATAAATTTATACGTATATATATATATATATATATATATACAAAAGTGTGCGAAAATTCGTGACTCAAATTATAGCAAAAAAGTTCTCGAAAAATTAAGCAAAAATATTATTTGTTAATTTTTCATTTTTAACAATAATGTTTGAAATAATAAAGATTTAAACATAATCAATTATAGACTATGTTTAGATAATCATCTACGAGTATTGGTGAGAGCGTTGAAATATACGCTCACTGTTACTCACTTAATCTACCGCACGTGCAATTAATAGATAAATATGGACTAAATGGCTTATAAACGTACAGTCTGGCTTTTAAATGGCCACATTTAAAATCTTATTATCTCAAAAATTACTGTTCAAAATGAAAATTTATAAATAACTTTTTTATTTTTATTTTCTTGCTGCAGTATTTTAAGTTTGAATTTTGAAGGACACCCTGTGTACATAAAACGGAAACTCAATAAAATGAGGATGTTTTAATCCTGTCAAAGAATTAGAAAAAAGTCATATACCGCGACGTGAAAAGAATAAGAGATCCGTTCTACCAGAGAAAAGTTAAAATGGTTCGAGCGTGGACATAGATCCCATGTCTAAACTTCCAAACTTTCTGTAATTAAAGAACTGTACAGCTGGAACGAGGCAGACTGGATGCAGCATCCGTAAAAATCGACGCTTAGAACCGTCTCATTATATCTATACTTTATGTTGCATGTTAAAAGCGTTAAGAAGATGCCTACAATCTCACGACAACATTTAATTAATATAGATTAACAATGCAATTGCGCAGCGTATCACCGATCTCACGTGACATTAAATATTTAAATTTGTCCAAGTTTAAACCACTCCTTCGTAAGTATCGATCGACCGAGAAAACCAGATTGAAGCTTGCGCACGTGTAAAGAACATTTTTACACGTAGTGATGAAATAATTTACGGTAATCGTACGCTGTTCAGAAATAATCTCTCAGATAATTACAACAAAGTCGCAATTAGTTTGCAGCATGCAGCACAAATATTGAAATAACAAATGACATAACCCATTATGTTTATAGCTCAGTGCTATGTGATTGCATTTTTCTACGGGATACACTTTCCATGCAGCCTAGGAAATATAAAACTCAAGATGGAAATGTGTTTATCTATAAAATTAAAGAATAATATTTTCTCATAAACTTGTGCACGACGGAAAACTTTTTATACATTTTTCGAGAGTGTAACGCACACAAGATCATAAAATTTTCTCATACAGACGTGAATCAAATTTATCGCAGGTAATTAATTACTTATCGACGAAGCAATCGATAAAGCTGATAGCCCGGTTATAAAGCCGAAAGCAATAGCCACTTGTTGTGGGATCGTTATTACTTAGGCATCTGAAATGATTGTTCATTTTCACGAAAGATGGATAATTAATCGCCGCGAGAGCAATGTTTTACTTTATCAAAGCCAGTCATTAATTTTTATCTGAATCTGTGCTGTTGGTTCTGCATTATCTATCATCGTTGTCGGTTTCGCGTTGTTTGGTTTAGTTTAGTCAGTCAAACAGCCACGAGCGTTTATTTTCTACAATTGGGTTATTATGCGATCCATTTAGCTTGTCAAATTGCGTCATTGAAGTACATTCTATATCGCTAAGAATAATATAACTAAAAAGGAAATAATTCATGCTATAAGCGCGCAGGTATCGCAAGTTCCTTTGGAATCACCTCAGGCAGATTTTCTCGAGCGCGTTCGTATCACAATTTCCGACAATAAAAGGAGAAGTATAATACGGAGCTTGGCTCAGCGGATAAGCATCGTGCTTCAATATAGAGATCTTCGTTGTTACGTGCAAACAAAATTCGAATATCAGTTATAGAATAGAAAATCGGTTAGCTCGAAGTTTGCGAGATGACTGAAGAATGCGGGGGCGATAAAAAAGAAAAATACGATAAGAGAAATAGAGAAATAGAGAGAAAAAGATAGTTCTACTTGATTCCAGTTTGGCGTAAAGTCGGAAGCGCAATGTAACAATACGAAGTAAGTTGTTCTGCAGCAAGGTGGAAGAATAAATTACAAAAGCAGAGGAAATTAACCGTCTTGAAAATGAAGCAAGCAGGCAGTAAGTAAGTTTCGGAAATCTCTTTCTCTCTCTCTCTCTCTCTCTCTCTCTCTCTCTCTCTCTCTCTCTCTCTCTCTCTCTCTCTCTCTCTCTTTCTCTCTCTAATCGCGCGGGCGCAATTTTCGAATAGAACTTTCTGAAAGCTCGTACAAATCTACACACATCTTTTTCCGTTCCTCTTTTTTTATATCTTGTACTGATTATAAGAAAAAAGTATTAATGACTGGTATTTATAACTATATAATTACATGATAAATAATTATTAGGAGCCACTTTTATTACTTCTATAACGTTAATAATAATTATTATATTTTTATAGTTCTATCAACAAATATATTGTTGGCACCAAAAATAACTCAATGTGGCTTTATGTGATCTCGAATGCTAAACTTAGTACTTTATATATGAGCTGCCAATAATGGCGAATATTCGGACTTGGTTATTTGCATTTACTTAATTATATATGAAAATTTAGTTTATTATTATGACCCTTTTTTGGTCAACTTTAAATTCAGCATTTTCTTTTCATCCAACAAACATTACAGAAAAGTAAGAGCAAAAATAAATATGCCGTGTCCATTTTCATACAGAAAAACAATACAAGACACTCGGAAGTATTGCATGATGAATGGACTCGACAAAATACTATACGCTCATTCAAGTGCTGTATTATTTGTAGCTCGAGCTTGAACGAGGTTTATTGTCCTTAACAAAATCATAAGTTATACACACACACACACATGCTCGCTTCCGACCGGTATGACAATTGTCTCGCTTATTTTCCAGTCTGCCGGCAATGACAAGTCAGCATTTTCGATTGTGATCAATCGAATTTCAATTACTTAGCAGACGGAACAGTCGAATTGTGTGCTTGGAAAACGGCCAGGAGGTCAAAACACAACAAGCCTTTCCTCATTTGGCAGATTCGAGCCAGACGTTCAGCCAGACTTCATGTTTATTCGGAACTCGAGAGTAATAAATAAAGTGGACAAAAGAGAAAGGAAAAAAAGAAAGAAAAAAAAAGAGAGAGAGAGAGAGAGAGAGACTTTAAAAATGTTTCAAAAGAGACTAAAATGTTGCTTGACAAAAATCCTATTTGATCACTTCGAAGTAAGAGCGGGAGGAACTTTATTGGGTGTAGAGATTAGAATTTGAGGTGAACGCGACGGATAGTGGATTTTCGGAAGTTCGGAACCCCTACAGTGAAAAGCACTTAAAAGCATATGAAATCGGTGCGACTCGTCAAGGAAGCGAGACACGTTCGTGAGAAGCTCCGAGATGGTTTGAAAAGACTCAATATAAGAAGCGGAAAGAAAGTCAAGGAATAAAGTGAAATGTGCGAAATGTGAAAGACAACTGTCGACAGCCCTGTTATTTCCAGCAAAGCACGAGCCTTAGAGCGTGTTGTTAGAGAAAATCTCACCGTCCCACTTCCAACGAGCGCGCGTTTCACGTCAGCTGCTCTTTTTACTTTCCAGTTCTTGAGACTCCACGCTCGTCTGCACTTTATTGCTCATCGAGCGTAGGATCGACGACGCCTGTCAGTTATCGAAATCCTCGGTAAGCGAGCGTATACATGGGAACACCTGTTCTCGATTAGAGAACTTGTCTCGAAACGCGCGAGAGCTTGTTCTGCTGTCCGGAGCAGTGAACACATAATGATAATTAATGAGATCCTCAGAGAGTAAAAGATCTGAGCATTTGCGATATCATTTATTACGAAATGAATCGAATCGATAAACAAGTTCAGATCAAAAAATAAGAAATTCAACGAAGCTAAACTTCCTTAGCGAAGAGGAAAGCAAAGAACATTGAAGTTATGATACAATTATCATTTTAATTTCGCAGGGTGTTTCATTAATATTAATATAGCACCAACACATATACATATACATTCTTTATATATGCAATACATTTCAAGATGGAATGAAAAAGAGATTATGAAGCGGACGACGATCGTAAAGACGTAAAGACGTTGAATTAACCAAGCAAGCGCATGCTCAACTTGACGAAAATCATTAATTAAACGGTAACTAAATGCATTAGGAACAAGCCCCCTGTCATAACTTCCGCGCGACCTCGTAAATCACAACGAGGGTTTCTCATACGGCTTCTTTTGCTGGCGTACTGAACGGACGGCGTTGCTACGCAGTGATCCGCGTCGCTCGAAGTGTAAGAGCTCTATTCAAATCAAAACGAGTGTGGACCGAATATATTCGCGAATGAATTTCAACGAGGAGCAGATGGATCATTGGAAGAGATTATGGAAGAGATATCGCGCTACCGAAAGATTGATCGATTACAGATTATTCCTCATCGCGGGTACGTCAGAATTTGATGACGAGCGATGTCATAACTATCGTTTCATTATAGAACCGCACCGAAAATAAGACCTAAACGATCTTTAATGATTTTTGATAACCTCATTCGCGAACAAAAGTAGAATTTCTCGTAGCTGAGGAGAATATCGAGCATTATAATTTCATTGAAATAGCATTTATGACTTCGAAATGAGATCTACAAATTTCACCTCCCACCTCACCCGTCGCTGGATAATACTATTTTTGCGACGATCGAAGTTGGAAGTCCGAGAGGTCCGAGACCGTTGCGAAACTTTAGCAGATGATTTTAACCCGTCCCATCGGACGAGTTATATTCAGTTTCGTTCCGATAACATGCATACAGAAGTATCTCGTCGTGCAAGAGGACGGAAAGGTAATAACAAAAATAACTCCCTATCGGTCGATAATTTCATCGGCGATCGATGACGTAAAGCTTGGAGATGCGTCGTTCTCAGGAGAATTCCAATTAGATAATTTTGATCGAACGATCTCTGATGCTCTCCGAGCATCTTGCTTTAGAAACTATCGGCGCTTCAACCTCAGAAATCATTTACGTAGGTCGAGATCAGTTCGGAACACGTCATGTTAACTGATGATGTTAACTAGTAACGCATGGTCCGTTCTCTCGATTACTTCGAAACAAGCAAATTGTCTAAGTTCAGTCAATCATTCGCTCTATTCTAGTTCGATCAGTCGATTGTCTCGCAAAGCACCGCTTTTGTCCAATGCTTACGTGGTAGTTCTCGTAACGGCAATTCGAGGTTATCGATGAACTCCTCGATGGCCAGCAATAAAATGAACGGCTGAGGCTATGCAATGTAATGCCATTCAATAGATGTATCTTATAGATCCTCTTTTCTCTCCATTTCTTTCAAGTCTTTATAACTCGATAGATCTCATTTATATCGCGATATTTTAACTCCTTCTAATCAGTTTCATTAATACAAAAGTTTCATCACGCGACATTAATTGTAAATAAGTAAACTTATCAAATATACGATAAAATCTATAAAATTTATTATGTGCGTGTATACATATAACGCGGATTGTGTCGTGCGATTTTATAATTTTAAATAACGAAAAGAAAAAAAAAGAAGGATACATTCGCAAGCTAACGTATTAGTTCGTTCCATATCGACGTTTCTTAATCTTCACGTACGACTCCAAGGGAGCCATTGCCGCGGAAATATTCATCCGTTGACTTTATGAACATACGACGTTGGTAGGTCGTAAGATGTCTCGTTCTCTTTTATATTGCAACGCGACGGAAGCTATTGGTTTTGGTAATAACGACGTTGCCTCAAGCTTTCCTTCCTTCCTTCCTTCCTTATATCGAAGATGAGCTTCGCAAAGCATGAAAGCCGCAAGGTGTTTACGGCCAGCAAAGCCCCGTTTGCTCGTTTAGTTTCGATGCATTTGGGTGTTGCTTGCTCCTCAATTCAACTAGAATTTGCGATGTCGCTCTTTCCGGATATAACTAGCAACTTCACATCGCGGATCTGCCACAATGTCGAGCCATTCGCAAAAATCGCGAATAATACGGTCTGACCCTACCTTGAGTGCTAACGTCAACTTTTATGTGTTTCGTATGCAATCTACCGTAATCGCATTATGGCGACAATAAAAAATTATGCCATTTCTCATGGACGGACTCTCAATAAAAAAATAAGGGGAAAAACGTCACGATATAGCCCATGTCCTCGATCAATTAGTTTGACAAATTGTTACGAGGAAGATTTGGGACGTTCAAGATAATGTCCTCAGTTATTCCTTAAGATAAATCGAAAGTATATATGTACAAGTATCCGTTTACGTCAAATTTACTCTATAGACTCTATAAATCGATCGGTGCGACGTGATAAAATAGAGTAAACCCATGTATTCGGTTTGTATTAAGTGTAGTCTGATGGAATTTACGCGTACAGTTACCATTAAGGAAAATCCAATATGTGTATCCACTGTAATGTGTCTTCGATCAAATTGCGCGAGATAAATCGGCAGAGTCCGTACGTTTCGCCAAATGCGAGACATAGGGTGCTTTCCAGCAAGAGATACGGATAACGCAAAGTGTAACAGTGAATTATTACATCCTTGTTTGCTAACGTTAAACAAGATGACATGATCAGTGTATTGCTTGCTGGAAAGCATCAATAAATTAGCGAAAGTAAACTTCCGATTTTTCGAACATGAATACTTCTTCAGATGAACTTCCCTGAAATACGTTTGACCTCGTTTTATAATACCGGATTTAAAAACCATTTTGCAAACTTCAAAACCGATATTGAAATTTCATTTAGCTATGTCGTTTTCTTTTTTTAAAACACATGTAGACTATCATTACCTTAAATAGATGAAAATCCCGCCAACATTATATAAAGATATGAGATTAACATTTAAAATATTCTTCTTGTATATTTTTTCCAATTTTAAATTTTTCTTCTAATTTTTCTTTATTTTAAGCGCATTTGCGTACATTTTTCATTTAGTAAAAGCATTTCTAAATATCTCGGGTTTTTTAAATATTTGTGTGTTTTACGTGTTGTATATCCTCGTTTTCTTTTCACGATGTAAAAGGGCAGATATATATCAGAGATACTCACTCGTAAGTATACAAAAGATGGAGGCAACCCTCAAAGTAACACGAAGAAAATGCGGATTTTATCGGTCTCGGTCGACGTGCACGCTACCCTCCGAATAGATCAAATTTCGAAACTATTTAAGCGAACCATTGTACGGTGGTTACATGACACTGTTGACCCCTTTCAGAACTACGAGCACTTTAGGATCAAACTATCGATACTCCCTTTCAATGTTCGTCAATATTTTCTTAGTTTCCCTTCCTCTTTCATTTGCCCTGGAGATCGATTCATACCGCAAATTGGTATTAAATCGCAATTCTATAATCAATGTTCAGTATTCTTTGGCAATTACAATCGATCTTTCAAAAGGTAACCAGCCAAGCTGTCAGAAAGCTCTCAGAATAGACATGGAATTATAAAAATCCAGCGCGAATCATTTTTCGCACGTAGATTCATAAATTTTTTATGATTTCCAACGATTTTAAAATTGTAAAATCGTTACGATTTTCATAGTGAATGCTGTATTATTAGCTAAAAAGAAAAGTTTCTACGATAAAAGTAAATACCAGGCATATATTGCGCTACGTCTCATGAATATTTAATCGTTGGCCTTGCTTCGTTTGTCGCGCATACAATCGCGACTATGTATTCGCGCATTTCTCTCTGCACTTTCGACCGATATACTCTAATGCCTGAGACCGGTTGTCAAGCTTTATATACGCTTAAACAGTGATTGTTTTGATCGTAATAGCAGAAGATAGTTGGAGTGCATTTCTATAAAGATTCCAAAAAAATATAATGGAAGGAAAATATGTGGCAATAAATGGCAATAATGTATTTTTCTCGTTACATTTAACATTTATGACACTCAAACTAATAAAAACATCTTATGAGTTTTTTTTTCTATACATAATAATCCTATAATTATATCCTATAATTATTCTATACTTATTTTATATAATTATTCTGCAAATTCTTTTATAAAAAATTTGACGCAGGAGAAGTCAAGCTTTGCTTTGTATCATTAATCGATACTTCGAATAATAATGTAATCAAACGCAGTATTTTATCAACCCGCAATTCACATTTTTTTTATTCCTATTTATTGGAAATTTTCGAATGGCAAATATTTATATCAACGATTGTGATAATAACATACATATTTTGATACGCTAATGATTAATGGCAGAGCATTGTGTGAAAATATGACTCACCTGTCGCAATCAGCAGTGTCGCATGTCGCATCAATACAATTATCGGGGCAATTGACAAAATTATAATACTCACCTGTAACAGAAAAAAGAATATTGTATTAATATTTTATAACACCAATAATAATTAAATACATTTATTTATAAATGTGATAAATTTTTATTTGTATTAAAGTTTAGAAAGATCGAACTTTATTCCGTTAAAAAGAAACGCAATAATGAAGACAACAGAAAGTAAAGAGGGCCAACCATAATGGTCACAAAGAAATCTCATTAATGACTAATACGATCAAGGATCTCACAAAAATACAATATGAAAGAAACTTGTTACTTGGATGTTCAGAAAAAGAAATGATGACGGAGCCATTACTGTTAGCAATTAACTGTATTTGAACATGTGGTTGTGCGTACAATAAACTGACTGTTGAATGGCAGGTGAGAAAGAAAGAGAGAGAGAGAGAGAGAGAGAGAGAGAGAGAGAGAGAGAGAGAGAGAGAGAGAGAGAGAGAGACAGCCATTTTAATTATATTCTTGATATTCATGAATAAACATGAATTCTGAATCTGACGATCAAAATGTCTGCAATATTCCATAGCAAAACAGCGATCTCTTCCGAGCCGAAGAACAATGAGGAAGAAGGCCGGATAATCTTCGTTACGCAAATAAAGCTACCCAAGATATACTAAATTTCTATACAACTACAATTCAGATTGGAAATTGTATGACAGTGTACAAATGAAGACCATCTAAGCTAGAAAATCATTTAGATCATTTAGGAATTTAATAAGCTACGGCACTTTAAAGCAGCAGTAGTAGCTTCAGACTGCATATTAAAATATATATATATATATATATATATATTTCATTTGTGTAATAATTTAACGGGTATAACTTGTTTTAAAATAGTAAGTGTGATTTTTATATTTGGATATATATATATATATATATATATATATATATATATTTATATATAAAAGTATTAATACATTTTACACATATTTTTTAATCATCTAATAGCATTCTTGTACGTTGCAATTTTTCTCTATAACCATATTTAAAAGAGTTACAACAATTTTGTTGTTTGTAAAACATAAATTCATATTACTTCATTTTCATGATAAAAAAAAGTTGACACAGCTTCGTCTAATTGTGTCCCTCTTTCATCCGTCTCTTTATATTTCCGATCTGTATTTTGTGTGTATGTGTGTGTAGTGCATGCATTAAATTTTATTAAGACTTTTCTTAATGAAATTAATCGTTAAATTAAATTAGTTTCAGGGATTATGATAAAAAAAAATTCATCATTAAATCATCGTGAATTATATACATATACTTTACACATGTATACTTTTGTCCTTCGTAATATTACGTACAAATACTTAACTTCGTCTCTCGTAACATTAATTGTATTTATGCGTAATTAGTATTTATTCGTAAATGTATTCAAATAATATTCTACAAGAATAATAAGAGTATTATGTATCATTTATCATACATTATTCATATCATATTTTAATTAAAATAGAATTATTTATATTTCTATCTTCACAACGTCGTCGCAACGCAGGATCACATTAATATAATTCTCGCAATTTCCGATGTAAAGTTACAATATTTTATAAGTTCGTTTCTAGGACGAATTTCCTTTCCGATATATCGAAAACATTATTATATTTTAATTATTCAAAACGGTAGAAACAGCTTCAAGCTGTTGCAAAAAAGAATTGTGATGGAAAATATTTTTCTGTATCTTGACTAATCTTATCAGCGTTATCATAAAGGAAAATAACTCGAAGAAAAAGGAGAGAAAATTATATAAGATATTAACCTCATTTCACGATACACACCGGATATCGTAAAAGTCGAGAATCAGGCTGGCAGATTCGAGCTTGAAATGTTTACAAACTGCCGTTTACAAAACGGTTAATAAGATTGATGTCAACCAAAATACGATTAACGTGACAAACTCGCTCATTGTCGTAAATGACACCAAGGCCTCGTAGAACGATATCATAGTAGAACGTGGTTAATGAAAAATATAACTTAAGTTTCACGACAGCCAGCTCAGAAATCGTAGTTCGCGTCGTGTCAAACTCGTATCAAGTGGATTAATCTCTTTTTTTTTCTTTGAATCGTATGAATTATTTCTGCTGTTTTCAGTTGTATTAATATATGTAAATTATATTCCAATTATATATAAATTATGTATAAATTGACTACTAAGAGGTAAACTATAAAAGTGCGATAAAATCACACGTTCTGCGTGCTACGGTTCATTGATTAGATCACATTGTGTCTGTGTAAAAGAGAGAGACAAAATTACAATTTATTTAACAGCTTAAGAGGCTCGTTTAAAGACGCATTTTACGACTTAACATATACATATACGTACAAATAACGAAAATCGAGTGCTTATCGGTTAAGTAAATCATGGAAATGAGTCATGCAGCGTCATGCAACATCAAAATTTATTTCGCATTTCGTCAGCTTTGCAATCTGCTTTGCAATCTGCTTTGCAAACGATACAAATTATAAGAATTGATAGAAAAAGGTTCGTTCCTCTCGAACGCGACACCGGATTAAATCGTAGCTTCGAATTCACTTCTTTTGATGATCGCGTATCTTTGAGACTATAATGCAGAAGAATCTTTGTGAGAATCGCGACTTGCCCGGAAGCGGAGCGGACCAGATAAAGAGGCAAATAGAAGAGTCGATGTCTCGTTTGCTTGACGAGACGGATAAAAGGAAACGTTTCCAAAGCGCCTGGACCAATTGGCTTGGTTCAACGGCACAGAATGCCTCAAAGGACGAAGATCTCCGCTTTTAATTCTTTTTTATAATCTTCTTCGTAAATACGAAATCTCAAATTGAAAGGAAACCGCCTATGCCGCTCGGTTACCCAAAGAACAAATACGAAGTCTCACACAATAAATCCTTTTTCAACGACACTTGAACATTTTCCAAGACGTAATTGTATTCGTTGACCTACTAGTAATATATAAGAGTAAATATAGCTAAATTAAATACGAAAAAGCTAAATATAGAGAAAAGATTTAGAACGTACACGTACAATATTATTCCCTGTTGGATTGCGTAGGAAGATAAGAACACGCTTACGTTTCTGTTTCAGTTGAATTGCTAGCGAGAGGTTCATTTGTCATTGTTGCAATCGACTAATAGCGTAAGTCAATCAACGAGAACATTAACGAGCATCTAGAGGATTACCCATATCGTGAGTACTAGGACGACCATAAGATTGGCTAATCCACAATCGATTGGCTATTTGACGCTTATCGACACTGAACGTAAACTGAGCTAGAGAAAGTTTTTTGATAAACAATCTTTTAAATGGGAGGAACCCATTTAATCGTACTGCGAATAATTAATGTGAATTACATTTTCGACAATATAATAAATTGACTTGATTTTAAATCGAATAACTTTAGGAAAGCCTGTCATAAATATTCTCTCCGAGTTACTTCATCGTATGACATGTATATATAAGTAAAATGACACTTGCACGAAACACACGTTTCGAAATTGCATTTCCCTTAACTCGTTACTCGTCAAAGTAACGCTCATGACTCTCTTCGGCGAAGTTACAGGAAACGACAAGGAAACTTTACGTGGCAGAAATAGTACGACGGATATCCAAGAATTTCCACGACAACGTTTCCAATATGTTCCAACGGAGCTACCGAGTAGAAAGCATCAGTCTAAATTACGAGAGCATTATCCCGTTGCATGAAAATTACACCGAAATAGCTGTTCGTACCTCATAAACCTTAAAAAAAAGACTTTACCGGCGGTATCGCGCGGCTGCAACCGGAATTTACCGCAATGTTTCACGAGGTTATCGACAACGCAGAGATGAACGAGAACGTTCCCGCTGCGCTCTCATTTTACATGCTCTCGTTAGCATCAGTCTCAAATAACAAGCCTGCAAGACAAACACCTTGTGATGACCGCTCGCGTATTAGGATACAAGCGCCTAACAGTAAGTCCCGCAATGTATAGGCGACATGAATGTATCATGAATATTTCTGTAAGTGTCTGTTATCACGGAGGGAAAAGCTGTTTCGAATTCAGCTGAAGCAACGACGAAGTATATATTCCCCCTTCTCTTCTCTTCGTCTGAGACAATGAGATCGATGAAGCTGTTCTCTTCGATCGCGATTACGTGCACACCGCAGAGGGACAACTCATGAATAGAGTTCGATATTCAGCTCAAAAAATTACCTATTCAATAAAAATTGAGCCTAGAATCGTACTGTGCGCTATAAAAAAAATAATAAAATAAATCGATCTTAGCAAATGGTTCTTTCCATTTCCCTCTTGTCCGTAGTCTCACTTGTAATCCGTTAAGAAATAAAGTGTACGTGGCGCGAGTGGCAAGAGACAAATGTGGACGCGTGATTCTTGTAACTTCACTTGTTCGTCGTGTAAACCAGTGCATTTTGTTGTTAGCGTCGCCGCTATGCTTAAAATGACTTATTTATCCGTGTAAATGTGGTTGAGAATGCTTTTTGCTCGCTTTTCATCCCGTGATAATTACAAAGGTCCTATACTTATCAAAACTTTTGATTGATACAGGCAATTTTAACGAACTGAACCAAAAATGACTTATGGAGAGTCAGGATTGGGAAATATCTGTAACTGTAATGTATTATTTTTCAGAATCAGTAATTAATTATTCTTTGAGAAAAAAAAACTGTAACTAATTATTTTTTAATAATTTTCCTGTTAAATATATTACTAATTCAAATATAAAAATCTTTTCTTACATTCTTAACGATGCTAAATTATTTTACTTATACTAAACATTTGATTATCTGCTATTATGTATAATAAATTAATATATACACACTTGAGATTAAAATTATGAGATCAATATCAAGTTTGCATATTAAAAAGATTCTAGCTTAATTTTTAATGCAAACATTTACAGAGTGTGATAATTATTAGAAATAAAAATACACAATAAATTCTAATCACAAAAAATAATCACTGATTTTTCACTGAACATTTTATTTTAATTCTGCTTATATGTTGAATAAGTTTGATATGAAATAAAAGTGACTTAAATTAGTTACTAACTACAAAAATATAATTAGTTAGAATTATAAATGGAAAAAAGAAAGAAAATTAAGTTACAATTACTAAAAAAAAAAAAAGAAATTTAATTCTAGTCTCGTTACAAGTAACAAATTATTTCCCAATCCTAAGTTTTACTAAATAAATACTGACGTTTTTTTCTTAATAAAGATATCCAATTATTGCTACAGAAAATACTATTCTAATCCCCGTTTTGACCGACGGTGACTTACCACATCTCTCTCCAGAACGCTAGGATTGTAAATCATTATTCGTCTCTGCTTTTTGATAAGTCTACTGAGTCTTTGAGTTCTTTGAGCGCAAGTTAATGCTTTTCCAGAGATCGGAAATTCATCCTGTGATTCGTCCTCAAGATCATCCTCCATGCTTTTATCGATCAATGAATTTTGTTTCATCGTTACTGTGCTCAACGGCACGGCTTTCGCAATGAGAGTTTCACTTCGCACGCTCCAAGTAGATCCACCATATTTCTTCAAATTCATCAAATCACCTATGCTGCCTCTCACGCTACTGCTGCCCAGCTGAAGGTTCGTTCGGGATAAAGCAGGCGAATGTGGGAGCGACTCGGAACATTGCTCTGTCGACTTGACGACATCCGGTAGGATCGCCTTATTCTGAAGCTTATCTAGATCAGACAAGGATGATCCTCGACGTATTTTTGCTCGCGGCTCGCGAAGACTTTTCTTTGAGAGCTTCTCCTTTTCCTTCTCGCCACGACTCACGCTTTTCGAAGATAACGATGACTTCATAGCAAACAGGCCTGCCTTTAAAGGGAACAATAAAGCCCATTCCGTCGACTTCTCTCGAGTCTCCATTGTGTAGCTTTTCTCTCTAGACGATACAAGACTACTCAATAAGGCAGCGCTTTTCCTTTCAAAAATTGTAGCAAAAATGTAAAATTCAATTCGTCAAAACGTTATCGGTTTTCCGAATGTCAAGAATTATTCTCGTTGTCCACGACACTTCGATATACAAAGCCGTTAAAATATCTCAGTTACATATGTCGAGGATATTCGTGATAGTGCTGCATCCGCTATTTAAGGATATCCGCTTCAGTGCTTATCGAGTTTCATTCACACCGTCCGTTAATTGTACTTGAACTAGTTTGAAAAAAAAGTTTCTTATACATGTTGTTATAACATTTTCTTTTTGACTCATAATATTGATCTTCGTTGCACGTATAATCCACAGGCACATGACATCCACCGTCTATCCTCTTCGTAATAATTTTCTCGATTAAGTTCTATCCCACGTAATTTTCCCATACCACCGATTTATTTTGACGTAGATACATAGTGATACCTCGCGTAAAGATCCTCTTTCAGCCAATTCCACGATCAGACTCGCTAAAAGATCCGTGCACGAGAATCGAGCCGAAGGTGGTGGTCAGTCTCCCTCGGCTGGACCACTTAGTGGTATTTTCACTTAAGTTAACACGACCCCCCGTACGGATGCGCCCTTTGCGAAGCATACGACGACACTTCCGTCTAATAAAAGCCTAATAACGATCGATACAATCGCTCCGCCTCTTTCATTCGCCGATTCGTTGTAGTCGAGGGTGTGCTTAACTTCGAAGCTAAAGAGAAGAGGTAACTTCAAGGAAAACTTGAAGAGCGGGGCGAGACTTTCGCCCTTCGGTCCTTCTGCACGACACCGATGTGCTCGTACTCTCTTGTCGGATCATTGACTATTATTGTACTGAAAGAGAAACGTTTGACTCGAGTTGACAAGCGCCAGCAGCGATAAGCAAATGGCGGGAGGTAAGACCTTGCGGCGAAGGTGATACCGATTCCTCACCGTCGGTCTGGCAATCATACGGGCTTCTGATTATGACGCCGACTACCGGCTTGGCCTACATAGATTACGTCCTATGAGGTCCTATCGCAGGAAAACACATATACACGTTTGAAAAGAAGAGTCATCTTCAGCTTGTTAAGAATCTCGAGCTGCGTGAAATAATTACTTTTTTAAATACGTGTGTGCACGTATATCCGTGTGCATGTGATTAATTAATTAAATTATACGAATTAATTAAAATATATAATTAGGAAATTAAATATAAAGCACATATGTGGATTGCGTTGACCTGCATACGCTCAAATTGTATTTTGAGAGAAACCGACAAAGTTCCTTGCAAATGATATGCCGTAAGCGCAAAGAATTGTACATGGAAAATAGAATGGAGGCAAGATGAAGCTTTATCAAGACGCGTTTCGACGGTGGAATGTAAAATGCATGTGACGCGAAGGAATTCGAATAAAATGCAAAGTGTACGCGGGCAGCGCATAGGAGTCTACATTTTTACGTGAATAATAAAAAACGCGGCGACGATGTGGCGGAGAAATCCATCGACGTGCGTAGTAATATGGAGACAGTGACTATCGACAGTCACGATCAAGAACGTGTCTACACGTAAAAGCTATTTTATCAATAAGAAACAAAGAAGGGAAGAAAAGTACGCTCGGGTAGCTGACCCTTGAGCTTTTGTAAATCGCTTTAGCGAGGAAACTCAGTCCCGAGCGGCAGAAAAATTCTTCTACCGTTAAAATATCCGTCCTAATGTAATCCGATCATTTTCTTTTCGTTGTACGTGGCGAGAGAAAAAGAGGAAGAAACTGAGAAATACTCGGAAGATATTTCGCTTCGACGTTCGCGAGATGCATAGAATGATTTATCTTCGATTTTTATCACGATGAAAATGTTTTTGCGTATCAAAACGGTTGATGTGTAGGAGTGCGTTACGTATATATAAAAATTGTATTCTTGGGAATCGGATCCCTCGCGCCGAATCGAATTTCTGAGCAAATCAATATATACACCTAAATTGTTTCCCGTAGGACGATTATTCCGCTGAGAATAATTCTTCTGATGTGCGCAAATCCACGCGAAGATGATAATTAAGTCCCACAAGAATTGTAGCAAATTCAATTATTGTGCTCTTATACGCGAAGAATTTGTACTCGTGATGATTTGTACGTTAAAATAATGCCTAAAACTAAAAAAATTTTATGGTTCTGCGAATTTTTATTTATTTATTATTCCCTCTCTTTCTTGTATTCTTTTGGAAAGTCACATTTTTTTTTTTTTTTTTTACGTGATTTTGCGATAATCTCGTGCAGGGCATAATTTTCTTCCTTTTTAAATCGACAGCTATATTCAAACAGTTGTTGATTGTGGCAATTATGACGCAAAGGGACCAACCTTCCTGGCATGGTTTCTAAGCCGTGGAAGCGGCAAAACAAACAATCGCTTCGGCAACTGCCTGTTTCCAGCCAACCCACGGCTCCGCACAAATTTACATTTTCCGCCGGCGAAGCCAAAGTTTCTCGAGCATATACGATATATTGACTGCTGCGGTTCCCAGGAGTGCACCAGGTGCGTACTCTGGTGCTTTCGTTCAAGCCGACAAGACTGCGTTAATGGAAGTTTCGTGTAAGCCAGGCGTTAATCTCTGGCACCGGATCCGACGATGAGCGATATATTTTTAAGGTGGCGACGTCGAGGCGATAACAAACGCCAATAATTCGCAACGACATCACTTTCTATCGTTGAACATTTGCGTTGCACCTAAATCAATATACGGCATATGACGGTAATAACGTTTAACGATCATCGATTAGGACGATGTGGAATATCGGTGCAATTGAAAAAAAAAAAAAAATGTCTCTGTCACGAATTGCGGCCAGGAAATAAAATTCACGGAAAAAAACAATAGAAAACTACTGTAATTCATGTATATCGTGACTTTTATACTCATCGCTTCGTTTCAAGTAGAACGAGCTCGTAGACGATTGAAATAAACATTTCGGCGAAACGATATCATCGATTGCGTCACGCGAGTGTTTGATTATTTAACATTTCATCGCATAGACATATTATGCCTATGTTTCGTCTCATCCATATTACGTCTATAGTCGCATCCTTCTCGGAAAGTAACGTCACATGTCACACTTCTTTATCTGCACGCCATTTGCGAGATATTTGTTCAATCATTTTTCAACTGATATATAAGCCGATATACTATGTATATACCAATGTGCGCGTATATCAAGTCAGCTCTGCGTTGTTTTTGTCTGGCCGCGGAAAAGCATTTTTCTGCCAATCGATAGAGAGTCCGTCTGCCGCTGCATTAATGATAACATCGCCAACGTTCTATCAATCATCATGACACATTGGCACATCAGCGACTGCTAAATGTGGACAAAACTAGCTTATGCAAATCATACCCGACTATAGATAGGATCGAGTCCCTATTTCATAGCCTCGTTAAATATATTCGATGGGGATCAACGTACTGCCAGTGACCTTTCGTCCTTGAACAATTAACATATAAATGAGCGATAAACCGGAGAACCGGGTAGCTGTTCGTCTGCGTGTGCAACGAATCGATGTGTTACGTGAAGGTAATGATTGACAAGGCCATTGTATTGAAGGACTGCGATTAATGCGGGTTACTGCTGACATCACCGCATTTTTCCAAAGGTCGCCCCTGCGATCGTTGACCGCCGTTTTAATGAATCCCGGCGTGATCGGTTTAATGATCGAAATTTAAAACAAAGAATTCCTTGGCAATTATTTTTATCGTTTCTGTCATCTTCATATATTTGTTATCTTAATTTTACATACGTTTAGCTGCATGATGATCTGATTGTACGCCCAATGCCATCTCTGCCTCGCCGTCATCTCTGGGCGTTCCTTCAATTGCGTGGGTACCGGTGCGACCATCCCGAGAAGTTCCTCGTCGGCTGGTGGCTCTGGCGGACTTCTCGGCGGAGTATCCATCTGAACGCTTTCATCCAACGACGCTTGCTTTATTATACTTCCTGAAATTGAGTTAGCCAATCGATTGATTAGCAAGAAAATGTTAAACAATGTTGTACTGTTTAATTAATAATTAATACGATTAATCTTACCACGTGGGCTATCGATATGTGACAACGGCGGAGTCCCTTTGTATTGATCGACCAGTGAGTCCTCTCGAGAGTTACGATGCAAGGCTTCTTCATCCCGTTCGTACCTTTGAAGGAATAAAAAATTCGTTTACACATCCGAACTGATATATCAGAGAAAGAATATTATTTTCGACTATTAATTACAATTTATAATCATAATTTCGTACCTCTCGAGAGATTCGTCCCGCATTTGATAATCACCGTTCACTGTGTTGCTCAGAACGATATCGCTCTGATCTAGTGATTCCTGATCCTTGAAGTGACCACGTTGATAGCTCTCCGCTCTGGAAATGGGCTGTGGCGCGGTAAAATTATGCCCGTAATTGCTACTTCGTAGATCTCTCTGCTGATACGAATCAGTCCTGGTGAGAGGCGGTTTGAATCCTTCAGTGGTCGACGAAAAGGAATCCTTTCTTTGCAGTTGAGCGTACGATCCTGTATGACTGTAAGAGTCCTCGGTATAGTTATCCGAGACGTAAGAGTCCCCTCTCGTGAGTTTCGGTTTCTGCGAGAGCGTTGATTGAGAAAGCTGATGCGAATCTTTTCTCTGCGTTTCCTTGGGAATAATCTCCGGATAGTCTTCGTCCTCGATAACATCCTCCTGATAGGAATCTGTTCTGGCCAATGGTCGTTTTCCGTTCACGATGTTCGTGGTGGTGTGAACCATCGCAGTGGTGGTTACGTGATTGGCCGTCACATGATTCACCATCGTTGTCGCCTGTGATTGAGCGATGTTTTGAGGAGACTCCACCAAAGTGGCGGGCGCGGGACTCGAGTCACCCGCCGTCGAATACTCGCTGTATGCCTTCTTAAGTTGATTGCTACCGACAGAACTCACGGCGGTCTCGAACGAGTCCTTCAGCTCATCGTCTCTCGACTCGAGCGAGTCTGTATTCTGCTGGAGAAGCGGGCTGGTCTCACGCTTACCGCCAATCTTCTTTCTTCTCGAACTATTCTCGAGTTCGTTCTCTTGAGACTGATAGAGATATTCTGATTCACTCGATGGATAACCATTCGTTCTCGTCTGACCTCGTGGCGTGGTCACGGATAACTCAGGCACTTCACTCTGTCTTCTGTCCGTCGCTGTCGATGAATCATTTTTATAACGCTGCTCCTCGAAAGATCCTTGATATGAATCTGGATATTCATCATATGACTCTTGATAATCTTGATAAGTTTCCTGATAGTTATTTTTATACGTCGTAGGCACGTCATTCTGTTTACTGTACGGCGTTTGATAATCTACAAAATCTTCCTGCGGCTGCTTTGTATAGGATTCTTGATAATTATCCTGCGATGTAACAGGCACTTGATTATATGTCTCTTGATAAGTTTTCTGATAATCGGTCGACGTATTAATATTGTACTGAGAGTTATACTGCTGCGGCTGATACTGATTAAAGGTGTTCGTGACGTTATTTTGATCGTAAACGCTCGTCGGTACGGTAGCATAATCATCATATTGCTCCTGATATACATCTTGTTGTTTGTAATCCGACTGCTGATACTGAACGTTGTTCTGATTAAAGCCCATCTCGTGAAAATTGTCCTCGATTACCATACCGTCGGGCTTGTCGTACTGATTCTTCGCCTGATTCGCGTACTGGTGATCGTTCGCCTGGCTGGCAATTGGATATGTCGTGTCCAGATACGTTCCCTGATACGCCTGAGTGTTTTGCTGCGCGTAAGGTTGTTGGTATTCGTCCTTGTACGAGTTCTGTTGCGCATACGCCGTTGGCTGCTCGTAGCTATTTTGCGTATGTTGCTCTGGATACGACTGACCGTATTGGCCATCGACCTGCGTATAATCATACTGATTATCTTGATTTATCTCGGGATATAGAGTTTTGTTAGCGGAGTCGGTCTGGCCACTCTGCTGCTGACTGTAAATGTTCTCCGTATATGTGTCCTGCGGCAGATTGTCCTGACTACGATAAGCGTAATTATAGTCCTCGTTATAATCGGATTTATAATAGCTCTCCTCGGAGGGCGTTCTGGTCTTTGGCAGTTGTCTGCTCGGCGTAGCGGGCAGAGAGGCGAGCTTACGGCTGATCACCACGTTGCTCGGCTTGGTCGGGGTCGGAGGTAGTTTCTTACCGGTGCCGCCCTCCTGCCGCGACATCGGACGTTGCTGCGGCTGCAAGATCTTCCGGCGACGAGTATTATATCCGCTTTACAAAGAATATCAAGCAGAATCATTACATATATAATATATTCTATGTGTCATATTATATTATGTATATTATTTAATGTACGCGTTTAGATATCGTTCTTTTAAATTTAGTCCTCCAATTTTAATTCGTTTATTCTTTAATTTTTAATAATTATAGTTTTAATCCCCTTTGGAGCTGACAGTGAGTCACTCAATTATAAATCTCTTTGTTAAAAATATCAAATAATTCAATTTTCTGTCGCATTAGCACAAATTTGGATTATTCTTATTAAAATATATTTATTATTAAAATATATTTGGAGAATTCCTTAATCCTTTTATACCTTATATAATTATATCATTTTGGTTTCTCCTGAAATTAGTTTTTTTTAATTAACATAAATGAAATAGATCTTACAGTCAGTAATTGTGTTACAGATTTTGGCATCAGCTCCGAAGGATTAAATCCCAACGCTTATTTATAATAAAATTAGAATTAAATAAAAAAAATTCTAAAGCAAAATAAAGCATTCTACAATGACATACTTATAATCGAGCTCTTCCGATTCGTAACTACGCTGTCTGGTAACAGTGGGTCTGTAATCCGGTCGGTGTATACCGATGCTCGAAGCCGGCCTTTGCGGAAGCGTCTTTCTGTTTCGTTTATTTTCATAATATGTATTTGTTCCCAAGAATCGTTTCCCTCCACTGTCCCACTGTCTGTCCTCATCGTCCTGACCATATCTGCAAAGAGAGAAAGAGAAACGAAGATTCAATTTTTCCTCCAACGATTTCATCGTTTTTTCTTTGTGGCATTTATTGGCGCGGTGCTTACCTCTCATCCTGATAGACGTATCCCGTTATGGTGTCATAGTATTCGTTATACCTAATATCCGTTTCACATTCTGGATACGTGGCGCTCATTTTACCCACTCTACCATCGCTGCTATATCCATCAGCGTAATACGAATGATCGTCGTATAAAGTCATCTGTCTCTCCAGAGACGGTCTTCTGTACGGAATTGCTTAGAAAACAGGCAAAAAAACGTCATATACACGTGTCTACATTCTTGACAATACATGATAATGAATATTCAATAAAATTGAAAGCGAATGAGTATAATTAAAAATATGCCGACGCATTCAACGCATATTTTATTGTCACATAATTGAGCATAGAAATCTGAGATTCCTAAAGTAAAGTGTAAGGGTAAAGGAGGAAAAAGAATAAATGAAAGATGTAGAGAAAAATGCTAAAAATTTTATTAAATAATTCACAATGCATTTAATCGGGGCTTAATACCTTTTCCTCTCGATCTTCTTGTAGTAGTTGTCGTGTTGTTTGAATAATATTCGGTATCGCTATAAATTCTCGTATCATCGATCCTCGTGCCATGATAATCATATGTACCCTCGCTGTACCAGCCGTCTTGGCTGAAAGCATGAGATAACGATCAAAATTTTTTTATTACATCAAAACGAAGGAATTGAGCCGAGGATGAGATGACTCATGATAAAGAACTTTTAGTTGATTTTCTTGAATGAGAGATCAGCTGCGATTATTGACTGCACCATGCAAATGCCTGTGAATTTAATGCATTGCTTCAACTTGCAGATTAATATGTCTCCAATTTAAATAATGTATATTCTGTAATATATATTCCTCTCGTAAAAATTCTTGAACTATTTTTAAGTTACAAAGACAAAGCCATGTGCAACTAAAATATAAGCCATGTAAAACTATCAGTTAAAGGCATGAGTCTCTTATTTTTCTATGTACGTTATTAAGGCAAAACGAGTGCTCGGCGATGGTGGCCTACATTATAACGAACGACTCGCCCGACGTAATCACTGTTACGATCGATGTGTTTGCAATTGCATACGATTAATTGAGTGCAACGCAATCACAAGCCAACCTAGTATTGCGATAATTGCACGAAGTGGTGCCGGTCGTGATATGCACGGTAAGAACAAAACATGATAAATGAAGTTGATAATCGCGTATGCATGAGTGAGTGTGTGCTGTAGAGGTTCACTGAAATTCTCACGAAATCGCGCGGTCGCGCTCGTACCTGTCCTCGTAATCCCACGTGTGCTTCCGTCGTCTGAATCAGGCAAGAAAATAACATAAAACGATTTTCTTCCGTCTTAATTAATGTAAACTTAACAATAAGGACTATGCGCAATTGGCGCGTAAACAGTAAAAGAATGCTCTACATATATTTGCTTTTACATAAAACAGCGTCATAGATCATTACAGGAATCACTAAAATGTGTTTTGCTCTAATATCTTTTTATTGATGTATTGCTGAATATACTAATTAGGAATTCCTCGCAACCTCTCAATGCGTCTATAGTACCTGTATTCCTTGTAGTGCTTCGGTCTACTATTATAGAAGAGTGGCTCGGAAGACTCTGAAGGATGCTGCTGGGTCTGTAAGTATCGCTGCGGTAGACCATCCTCTGGATATGGCTCGTCATACCTCGGACTGTGGCCTGAACCTCCGTAACTTCCGTAATTACTAGGTGCCAACCTTCCTCCAACGGTGACTGGAATCTGGCGACGTTACTCTCATATAATTTATTACCGCGTAATTAAAATGTCGCCGACGGAACAAGTGGATTAGAAAAGTCAATCATTCAAATAACATAGTGCAGTTAGTTTCAAATTTTATCATTAAATAAGTTGTCATTATTGAACGTTATGTCAAAGGTTATTTAATAACTAAATACGTAAGGAGCAGCTTGGATATCTAATACGTTTTTAAGTCTCCTGTGCAAGAACTTTTCTGTCGTCGATCAATACCTGATGATCGTCTCTCTCGTAACTATTTTCTCTCGACGTTTCGAGGGACCTTTGAGGTGTAGCCAACTGGTTAGCCGCCGTACGAAACTGCGAGGCCGAGCTGTTCGCACCCTGCCCACCTACTGGATAATTCAAATCCGACGTGTAGTCAGAGTCCTCCGAGTATCCCGCTGAAAGATGGATTACAACTTATAACGTATTGGGAAAAATGATCGAAGGAACTGGAGTGAGAGACTTTAGCGCCTGATATAATGCCCTGACAACTTTGCATTGGGATATCGGAATCGTCGCCTCGCTTCTGCAACGTTGACGGAAATCATTTTATTTTTCCTGCGGCTGAATGAATGTTAGGAAACAAAACGCACACAACTGAAAAAAGAAAATAAAAATCATACTTTGATCAGGCAGAAATGCAAATTATTTCTTTCAATAAGTTCCGCTAAGTTCTATTTTTCAGGCCTGCCTATCAGAACACAAATCGTACTTTGCAAAATTTACGTTTACATCAGAATAGTGAGTTGACGATTCACGTTAGTTTCCCTGAATAAAAGAGGTGAAGTCAATTCTTCGTCGTGACGATTTCGCAACTTTCTGCAGGCAGAATTGGTCGATATTGGTAGAATCCGGGAACTGAAGTGGTGCAATAGCAGGAAGCAAGATAAGTATAGTTAACAGCCATGCGACAAATTGATCGTCATGTAGGCACCGTTCCAATTTTGTTTTTTTTTCTCATTTTTTAAGTCTCTCGTGTGTGTCTTCTTTTCTTTCAGAAATTAGGACCGGTAGGAATGCAAATCATCGTACGGAGGGTATTATGGAACGTTTGCAAGAACATAGAACGAAAAGGCTAGACACCGATTTATTTAATACAGAAAGAGAGCTAGTCTGCTTGCTGCATGCCTTCTCATAGCTGTTACACGGACAAGGGGGTTGCTAGAAAGGGTGTAACAACAGGGTGGTAAGTTACCGACGATACGTCGATAGCCGATAACACATATGAAAATGGCGTCTTATATGCCTGTTTTCTCCAGGGTATATCACGCTACGTACTCTCCGTGGGTAAAACACGCGGTGTACGGTCGCCAATTGCAAAATAGGAACCAGCACGGAACCAAATTGATTTCTCGCATGGAAAAACAAGGGCGTAAAAGTTTTATGACTTACTCGGAAGTAGCGTTCAAGCGAACGACCTAGAAAGCCACGGTTTCTAAAAATACTGCAAGTATGTCAGACGACCCGACGTGTGGATGAAAGTGTCGTGTGACGTAGGCTGCAGCAAATTAGTGCTCGCGATGTAAAATATTACAACGTTACCGCATGACAATCGATCTTCTCGCGCATCATGTTTATTTCTTCTCGAAGAAACAAAAAAGAACGGTGTAACGGTAGTAAAAGACAATACAGAAGTGTTGCAAGTAGTACGAATGCATTATAAATCAGTCGCGCTAAGTTCATAGACAGTGAAAAATACGCGTAGAATAAAATTGAAATAAAAATAATCAAATATATGCAGTTTTATTTTATTATTTTTACTCTATCAAAAAAATCGATACGCGATTTCTTGCATTCACGGAAGTCTTGCTGACATCGGAAGACGAATACGTTTCGATTACTCGGAGTCGTCGCGAATTAAATTTCCACGGAAGAAAGAAAAATCAATCCTCGTGCATATCGCGAGCGAGCGTGCCGGATCAGAGACGAAATCGATCGGGGACTGGTTTCTCTCGCGCCGTAAAGAGCAATTTGAATAAGATATCAGCCATCTAAACTGTAACTTGACTGTACTTACAGTGGCCTATATTGTACAATATCTGCCTTCGTGCCTGTTCGGCCCGCGCCTCCTGGTCCATCATGTTGTTCAGCATTTCCAGCTTCCTCTGCAGATCGGCCGCATCCGCGTTCTCGGCGTCTTTCGAAAAGATAGATATCGATAGGGAAACAGTTAATCGCGAGTCTCGATAGTCTGACGTCTTCAATCGATTTTGTCATCCTAAATTTACTTAGATACGTACTTAGTTCTCGTGAAAAAGAAAAGATGACTAAGTCATAAACTGCTGCATGTATCGTGTGTCTACAACAATGTTTCACTAATAATATCTAACAAGCTCGCGATCAAAACAACTATACAAAAACTTACATTTTAACAAAATGTCACTTATAATCCCATACATAAATGTACTTGTTACTGTTTTTTTCTAATTTTTTTTCTAATAAAATATCAGAAACGTGTCCGTTTGTCGTACGCGGGTGTACACATTGCTCGAAATTGCGCGAATCTTGGTAAGTGCTCTAGAAAGAGCTATCTGCCACGCCAGATTATTCTGTATAAATAATATCAACTCTCAGTGTTATCCTTTCCCCTCTCTCTCTCTCTCTCTCTCTCTCTCTCTCTCTCTCTCTCTTTCTGCGTTCAATCATAATTACATATTGAACCAACAAACTCTCCGAGGATGGTTTGCAAACTTTATCAAACTGCGACAACGCGCGACTCGCCGCTTCCAGAGAGCTCAGACCGATTTATTACGCGACTACCTCGTGAGCTACTCCATTCCAGCCAACAATTTTACTACTCTGACAACGTTAGAAGATACTCCCCGGTGAGGAAAGAAAAGGACGACCATCTCTGGCGTTTACTACACGCGCGCACTGAGTGCATCAGTTTCTCGTCCCACCATCATGCTTTCCACCCGGTCTCTAAGGACAGTCTGCTGCTTAACTAGCATTTCGATCGGCTACTTAAAACGTGGTGGACGTCTGGAAGAAAGTACCATCGCTACTCTTACTTTAAAATGAAGTATAGTTTCAACATAAAATATCTTTTCTATTTTTCTCGTAACATTTTACAATTTTAATCATTATATGCAAGTAAGAAAATGTTCTTCTTGATCATTACTCAGGTCTTTTCGCTTGAGAAATAATTAGATGTCGCAATAACGTGATTTTTAGCACACATCCTTTGCATCTCGTTTCTTTACAGACTTTATGAGTGCGGCTCCTTTGCGTAATTTCTGTTGAAACTTGAATACAACCCGTCACTGTGTAAAAAACATGATTCCTAGTGTCATATCCCATTTACTTTTCTGCAATTAAAAAAAGGGTCAAGCCCTAGAGAAGAGCGGGTCATCTCGCGAGTGCCGTCTGCTTTCCTTTGCGAACTGTCAGCCGCTGCCGGTGCAAGTTTTGATCCTACCTCAACCTTAGCAGTATATCTCCACCCCTTCGGTGACCCTCGTTATCCACCCTACAACCACAGCCGGCAGCTCTTTCACTCGCCTTGTGCGCCGACTCCGTCGTCTCTTCCGCAAACACGAAGAAAAAATAATAAGAGAGAAAAAAAAGGCATATCCAGCTGAGTGCCGTAACGCGAGAATTGGAAAAAGATATCTTGCACTTTCAATACGTCTCCCTGCTGTCGCGTATTCCCAGCTGGACCGGCGGAATAAATGTAATGTCGTAACCGTAGACGTTGGTAATGGCGTAACAGCTGGCCACCCGTATATTGACAAACTTTTAGAGACAACCGTGACACTCATCGCAAAAGGCGATCTTCTCTTCTTCACTCCGAAAGTGCTTCCTCTATTTCTGCTCCCCTCGCTATTTTCCTTCTTCCTTTGTTAGACGTCACTCACCTCCGAATGGCTAAATTAAGGACATTGATATCGATATCGCGGTCGAATATAATTGGAGATGAGAGTTCATGTACTGTATAGTTTGATACACAAAATGTCTTTCGTATGTGCTTTTTCAGCCTTTCATTATTTATCCGTTAAATGTATCTTATTATATGCATTGTTTTGTTAATTGTAAAATATGATTCGCGTATTTCTCTTAGATCGTCTTTGATTCCGTGCACAATTATAGCAGAGCGACCTTCTAGAAGAAGAGAAGCAATCGTACTTCTCGTAGATTCTCAAAGAAATGAAATAAATTTTACACAATAGGGAGCGCCGAAACCGTAGTTTCCACCCTCTTCGTGTTCTCTCGGCGCTTGAAGGAATTATACCACGTTACCGTCCTTCTCAAGCAGATTCTATTGATTCTTTAGCGACTTAAAGAATCGCTTCAGCTAACTTGAAATAGGCATTTGATGTCCCACCGGTAAAACGATTGAAAAGATTTTCCACGTCAATATAAAACATCTGAAGAAATACTCGAAATCTTCTCTGACATCTCACCGTCATTATGCAATTATGGAGTATAATAAAAAAGACGTTATTTATAACAAATTTCAATAGTTTTAGTAATTCATTTTAGAAATATTCAGAGCAATACATATTGTTGAATTAATATTAAATGTTTAGAAATTTATTATTCATCTTATTTGTACTTTAACAGAAATTCATTATTGCCATCATAAATATATCTAAATAATTAATTATCCACAATACTATTTCATGAATCTTAAGGTACGGAATTGTCTAGAATAACATCAAAAGTGAATTCTTGTATTTCATTCTAAATACGGGTCGCCTTATACACTGACAAGCGACACAGGTGACGATTTACTGCCGAGTTAAATCTCCGGAAGGTCGTCTTCGTCCTACTCATCACCCCTTGTCGCTTTTATCTCTAACCTCGTATATCCGGTCTACCTTTTCGTGCTCGGCCACATGACTGGACGGAAGCATGAAATTAGTCCAATTTAAATATCACGAAATAATTAATTGTCTTTCAAATTATCAGCCTAATATACATATATTACATATATATATTTATATATTTTGTAAACATATATATATATATATATATATATATATATGTTTATTAATGCGTGACAATATTTATTTCTAGCTGAGATGGCATTTTACAAGATTTTTTAAGACTCTTGAAAATGCTTAATTGTAAACGGCAATTAAATTAATTAATCAATACTAATTTAAATAAAGAAATGTTCTAGCTTTATGATACGACCATTAAGTAAAAAGTAATAACTGGCACGTGGTTCAATATTTCATTAATACATTTTAGATCGGCATATTAACCAGATCGATTGCGATGGCCGAAAATTGTCCTATTTATTTGTTGTATGCTACACACAAATATCAGCCGCTATTTGCATACATTCTGAATGTTCAGATATGCCGTAGGCAGAAAAATCGGATATATCACGTATAATACGCGTTCCGCACACTGAACGTTACAAAGTAATATATTAACAAGAATGTTATGTATTCAGAAATGATAAAGAGGAGAATACTTTTTATATAACGCGTTCGAGCAATGTATACATCCGTTATCTGTGCGTTTGTAAAAGTTAAAGACAGAATTATTATACATCAAGTGTAATAATTTACATATCGAATATCTATGTAGTGTAACCATCCTAGCATATCATACAAAAAGAATCTTTGAACTGAACAAACGGACAACTTATCTCGACGTTCTTTCAAAGTGTCTCTTTCTCTCTCTCTCTCTCTCTCTCTCTCTCTCTCTCTCTCTCTCTCTCTCTCTCTCTCACTCGCTCACTCACTCACTCACTCTTTTCCTTGAAATACCGCGTGAATGTCTTCATTGTACTTGTAGAACGGTCGCCGAGAAAAAGAATAGGTACACACTCCACGATGCTTGCTCATGCTTGAATAAGATTAAACTATAAAAGGGCCCCGTCATCGCACCCGAATGAAATCGTACGTAACGATGGACAGTGTACTAACCACTAATATCAGTATTGTTCCCCTATTGTGGTTCGTTTGTGATTCTGACATTAACGGTTGTAGTAATTCCACAGTACAGTTCCCGTATAACTAATTACAAAATACAGGTATAGTTACGACAGATAGATAGAGAGAGACGGAGAAATAGCGGAAAAAGGGGAACAAGTGTTCTACGAACAGTCGTTAATTACAGTGTCGCAGCCATAGCTTAATGTATCTGCAGGTACCCTCTCTTTTATGTATCGATACTTGAAAGAACAAACATATCGAAACAATAGAATCTCTGATCTCTTTCTCTTTCTTATCTTTATTCATTCAAAATCATTCCTCCCCTCCCCCCCACCCCCTATTGTGCTATCGCCGCGCCACTGCGTGCACGTGCGATGGTGCTCCAGGAATAAGTGTACTTGTGTATGAACGTTTGTATACGTTATGTGTGTGTGTGTGTGTGTGTGTGTGTGTGTGTGTGTGTGTGTGTGTGTGTGTATGTGTGTGTGTGTGTGTGTGTGCACAAAAAAAGAAGTCGTACCTGAAGAGAGAAAGTTCTCTTTTGTCTTCAGTCGATTCAAGTTAATATCGACCAATTGAACGAATGCAATACTTAAAAATACAGCGCCTGAGAACGAGGCGCCGGAGTGCTTGATTATTGCATCACATAATCACGTTACAATTATTTTTCTATGACGTAAGAGTTATTTTAATAAGAGCGAAACGTTTAAGTTGTACGAGCTGATAACAATAATAAATTTGCATAAATAGAATAGTCGTGGTGGACGTGTTCCGCAATAATATTTCTTCCAAGCGTGTAATAAATATCTGAAGCCTTGTCTCCTTCCCAATTAAGTAATTAAACAATTGTGCAACTTTCTTCAGGTTCTCCACATTATAAACGAGTTATGTACTCGTATGTTGAAATAATGCAGTTAACCATCATAATATCCATCAGTGCGTATAACAAAGCTAATTAAAATGATATTAAACTGACGCAAAACAGAGAAACAGAAGCTGGCAAATAATTGATTAAATAATGAGAAGAGAACGATATTTCAATAAACAAATATTTGAAGATATATAATAATTCAAACAAATTATTTTTGAAGTTAAATCGAATATGAATGTTTATGAAATAAATGTAACGATTAAAATTCGTCGGAAATCGTCATCGTCTGTACTTGGCTGAGCAATCGCTTTGTCATTTTTTTCATCTACTTCTTCTGTTAATACTAATAAATATTTCACTACGTGCGTCACTCATAAACACAGTGCTTGTTTTAAAGGCACGTAACGTTCGGTGACTGCTTCATCAACCTTTTAGACATTCATTGAGAACGTCGTATGGAAAATATTTTATCTCATTTTCAACAATATTGCCATAGACAGTAGCGTGGCCGTATATTTTCATTTTCCGGTAAAATAGAATAACAATAGCGCGTCGAACGAGGGCAATCAAAGAGAATACGTGAAAGCAGAAACATCGAACATCCTACCTCTTTTCGCTAAACTCACACATGATAGATTCACACGCAGTGATCTGGTGATGAAGAGGAAATCATTCGGGATGGTGATGCTGTGCTTGTTTTATAGCGTTGTTTCTCGATCGCCGATGTCCGAGAACGAGTGGGACGATAAACTGAAGTATTGCTAAACGGAAAAATATTTGAGGAACGACAGAGGAAATTACGAAAATACGTCATGTGATGCATCGTTGAGGTTTTCCCGGTAATGCGACGCGGTTTTCGATGAAAGGCTTTTAGTAGATTTCCAGTAACAGGGCCACGCACGTCGCCGCAACGTCGTAATTAAAGTCGGTTAATCAGGTACGAAATCGTATCAAAGCCCACCGTTAACGACTGGAACAACTCTGGTCGCGTGACTCCCGCCCACCTCCGTTTCCCTCTCGTTCGATACACGCACGTGGGTTACGTAAAGCTCAAAAGTAACTGCACTTAAGTTAATGAAACAAGGACATGAATGGAGCATTGGCTGGCGAAAAACAAAAGATATCCGGCGGACGCGATATGCTTAGATAAAATTCAATGGACCTCTCGTAAACGCGTCTTTCAGCACTCACGGCGAGCTTCTATTTCTCGCACCCGAAAGAACCGTGTATCTCGTGATACGTGTAATTATTACAAACGCCCGTCGTTACCCAACTCGCGGCCAACTCGCGCGCGAAGAAAGATAAGCCGAGGAATTTGGAACGAGGACATAGGTGGTTTCTAGTGCAGTGACTGACGAGCAAGAAGAGGGTTCGTTAACGCTAATTGCGTACAAATAAAACAAATATTCCTCGCGGATCGTGGATCCCCGCGTGTCGATGATCATTAAGATTTCAGATAATTATTCGATGGCTCTTCATCTCTGAATAACAGAAAAATCAGGCAACACAATAGCGACACAATAAATTGAATTTTTACATGTGTATTGGCATTTTTATAATGTTAGAAGAGTACTAAGAACGATCTCGAGATATTTCTAGGTAATAAATATCCAGAGATCTCTCTAGGTAATAAAGCTCGATATTGAAAATTTCACTTATCTCGGTCCATCCCGGAAGAATTGGTTTCCGCGCTAATTGTAATTAACTGCTTTAATCGAGAGGCTGTTAAAGGGGATCGTTAAATTTCACGAAGATGGACGCGAATCCACGATCGGCGAGAGTGGTACATCACATGGCACTTGGATGCAGGTCGATCGGTGAAATCGAAACGATAAAGCAAAAATATAGAGATCTCGCGATCAAGGATGATCCTACGATCAGGATCTCTTGACGAGGGTACCTGAGCCACACATGGGCCGGGCTGCTCGCAACTGCATTGCTGTTTTGCTCGTTAGCAGGGCTTTCCATCCATCAGTTCGTTGTACGCGCTTTCCTGATTGGTCAGACACTGATCAGACGGAAGGTTGTGGATGTGCATGATTCGAGTGGCGATCATGTCCATCGTTTTTATGCTCTTCAACGCGTGATATCTCGCGCGATTGCAATTTCCAAAAGTTTAGTTTCATAATCTTGCGGCCTATAATCTTTGGCCGCTTATAAAAGGTAAGCGAAATAATGTACGGTAGTGTACTTTGCAATTTCTTCCAGCGATTTCTTAAAAGTTGCACTTGGCAGTTATTATGTAAAGTAAGTACTCTAGTACTTTACCAATACTTTCTTATATCCGTTGATTTTCCTCATCAATTTACACTTGTTGTAGAAATCTCGAGCACCTTTATCACATTTTGATATTCAATATCGAGTATCATTATAATTAATTATATAATTAATTCTTAGTAAAATTTTTTTAAAGTTCTACTTCCAATTAAATAAAAAAATAATCTTTTATTGTACTAATAAAATTACTGTAAATTGATCAAAGGGTTCATTGACAAAAGAAAAAGCATAGGGAATCTAAAGCACCTCATATACTCGAGAGAAGTATCGTAAAGTAATCAATGAGAAGAAAAAGTCATCGAAAAGACGCGAAAAGGCGTTTTAACAGTGCACAAGACTAATATTTTTCTTTCCTTTCTCTCATCGAATTGTAGCAACAGATATGGCAATTTTCTTTCAATAAAAGCTTAAAAACAAGTAAAACTACGTTTATATGATATACTACGTTTATACTTATTATATATATGCGTATACTAATTCCACAAATCGAAATGGAAGTAGAGAAAAGTAAAGAGAAATTAAGCCAAAAGTTTCATCTCACGCAGTGACGTAAATGCAACATTAATGCTGTTAGTTACTAATTATCTGCAATTTCCGAATAAATTATATTATCAACTTTCGATATTCTAAGTAAGCTAAATTATATTCTCTGAATTCGAAATTTCCTTACCGCCTACACGCTTCGATAAAGGGCAACCTTTTCCTCAAATAAACTTTAATTACGATTCTGTATCTCTCTGTATCTCTCTTTGCGGAAATCTTCTTGATTTTTCTTTAAGCAGCTTCTCTTTCCCTCATTCTACATGACAAGATAAAAGGGCGTTTCTTTCTCTTTACGCGCTTTCAGAGAGAAAGTCAATAAGAAAAAGTATTATACGGACGAGAAATGTACATCGTGCAGTGCGGTACAAAATCCATTAAACGATGCGTAGTTGGCGCGGATCGAAAACCGGAAGCGTTGACGGCGGCGGAAAAATGTAAAGCGGAAAAATGTAAAGCGGAAAAAGAAATGGCGTGAGAGCTGGCGAATCCGTTCGCGAAACGTCAGCATGTATAAGTAAAGGAAAGAGGTTTATTACAGCGGCCTCGTTTTCTCTTAATTCGCAACATGGTAAAATCGCGTGACGCAAAATAATAAAAAAAAAATGCGCGTTTAATGGAACGCGGAACATTCGTACGCGGCGTTTCTGAGCTTCGGCCGGCGTTTAAGAAAAGACTCGCGCACTCACGACGATGTCAGATTTCAAACCGAGATATTGTTACGTGAGAACAATATCTCGTTTCAACCGCTGGAAATAAATTCTTGAAAATTTGCATACGGATTAAGCCGCACGCCTATCGCGCGCTACTATCGTCCACGGCTTTATCTGTGAATCGTATATTAAAAATGTCAAGTGCTTTCGTGTACTCGTAAATTCGTATGGATACAAAAATCGTTCTTCAAGCAAATCGTAACGTACGATTAGCCCCCTTTTCGTGGACCTTTTCGTAGCGAAAGGTCGATAGCGTATTGATCGCCGCGAGCATGTCGACGACCGGGCACTAGGTGAAAGCACGTCAATCTTGGTTAAAGGCCCGCACGGTAATTGCATAGACCCACGTGGTCCCGCGGAAACAGCGGGATTAATGGAAGGTTCTACATATATCTGATACGCGTATGTATGCCAAACCCGAAAAAGTTGTACTTGTTGCTGCCACGAGTTCGCCGAAAACTCGGTAAATTGCAGGTCGCCGCGTCGATATCCGGAAGGACCTCGTCGGGTATGAAACCGTGACGGTGCTCGCCGAGGCAAGCAACGAATCGAAGGGAAGATTGCGAGAAAGGGATCAGCAAAAGCGTAAATTTGAAAGAAATTGGAAAGAAATTCTCTTCAAGCTTATGATATCAAAAGTTGTCACGGTTAAGTAATCACGCTGGCAATTGCGTGATTGTCATTAGCCAATTAGCGATTACTTTTTAACCAACCAAAGAAAAGCAGTCACTGATTGCTTTGCTCCAACTTGTTGAAAAGTAATCGTCTATCGTCAACCAATAACTAATGTGATTTTTACTCGCCACCTCAGTCATTGTCGTCAAATTTAATGATAATAATTTTATTGATATGCAATACATCATGGCCCGGTTTTTTTATTATTTGATTAACTTGTGGTTTAGACTTACTTAACTTTACTTAACTTGAGGATAATGTAAAAATTGTGATTTTTTTAACCATTAAACTAGTAGTTTGTAGTGATAACTTTAAATTAAATGAACAATTAATCAAGTTAAGCTTAACCATAAGTTAACCAGCCTATAAAGGAAAAAAAAATATACATCAAAATGCAAAATAAGACTTACTTCAATATAATTACTTCCTTCGTGTCGCCTCTTTTCGTCGCGTGAGCCCCACAAGAATTCTTAATTCAGATTTCAGATTAAAAAACACGGCCAGGCTAATGATTTTAGATTCCGTTCGCGTAGAACGAAGAGAAACACTCAGAGTTTCGAGAGGGTAACTTCGCAGTCTGGTTTCATTTGCTCAGAAATCCCTCCGTATCTTCGAGAGTTCCCACGTGCCATTTCTCGGTTACCTTTTATTGTGTGGAATTGCAGCATCGAAACAATTCGCGGGACACATAACTGCGTAAAGCACGACAACAAAGTCGGAATGTACGTGCGGGCGCCGAGCCAACAGCAAATTCGACAAGTTTCGCAGACACACTCAATTAAAACTTCGTCTTATCGTTCGCTCAACGAGGAGAAACTCGACAGCTCTCGTTGATGGCTTCGCGTCTTTTTTTTCTCTCACTATCGCAAATTCGACGTTGCGATCTTGTCGAGGGACACGGAAAGAATCGTTTAGCGTAATTTCGTATTTTATTATCAATGCGTTTCTATACTATTCTAAATTTCACTTGGTGCTCTTAAAGCCTCTCAAATATTCCTTAGCTGTAATCCGCATTCTTTTCGATCTCTGTCTCTTTCATGGAATATTCAGATTTATCTTAGATTAAATTCAGAATTCGTTGGTTAAAATTGAAAAGAAGAATTCGTGCTTCGAGCTTTCCTTTCTTTCCTCCGCGAGCAGACTTTTGGCAATCGCATCGCGCGCTCAGTGAATACCACGCGATAAAGAGCGAACTGCCGCATATTTGTGGCAGAATTTCTCTTAATCTTGCGTACAGAAATCATGGCGCGATCAGAACGCAGTCATGCTGGCGTTCGAAGGGGCGATCAGGAGCGAATTGGCGAACGGTAGATCGGAGATGCGACGGCGCGAATCGATCAATGGCGTCAAAGCTGACAAATTACAACATCAGAATTTGCATGAATATTCTCGCCGGCAACTGTCGCAGGTCGGATCTTCTGTTCACTCGACATGATGTGTGACACCGATATACGTCAAACGTATTCCCATATCTCGTATATATATATATGTACGATTACATACGTCAGCCATGCGATTTTCATCTACTGTAATCTAGGGGGATCGTGTCGTCACTTACCATATGGCAGCTCCAGCCGGCAGTCGATCAGAAGCGAGTGGCCCGTCGGTTTTTTCGTGCCGACGATCTCGTTGCCTCTTTGCTCCAGTTCCAGGCCGAGACTGACCCACTGTCCGGTAGTCTCCTAAAAATCGGTAAACGCCATCCTTTAAACGCAGAGCCACTTTTGTTCCAGGCCCGATAAATATACTACCGCGCTACCCGGTCATAAACTCTCGTTACTAAAAGTTAAAATCGTCGCGGCGACATCCGCGTATCTCCACCCAGCCGCGGTAACTTCAGCGTTCGTGCACGAAATAATGAATTAATTAATACGGACCATTAGTCACGGTACCTTCAACGTTACGTTACCCACGGCACGGAAAATATAATTCACTCGGAATAATCTCTCCCTCTCTGTATTCCGGCCAGTGCGTAACTCCCGAGAGCAGGTGCAATTGTTACATAAATATGAGCAGCCGCGTAATTTATGTAATCGTCAAAGCCGTATTCTTTCCACGGCATACGGAATTATGTCTATGAGCGGATGCGATATTGCACCACTGCGGAGATGATGTATCTTACGGACGTGCACGTGCAGTTTATGCACTTCCGGCACGAAGACGACCGAAAGAAGGAAAGACGTATTCAATCCTCTCGACTGCACTTTTCCATTTTAATACTGGCGAGTAGTCGGACGAAAAATCGAGTGCAAATTGGACCGAGTGTGGCAAATCTAAGAAAATCTTGACCAAAATCAATAGACTGCGAGTGAAACTGTAGCTACGGCTGCACAGTTCGATACCTATATACATTTTTTGTTGTCTTACATAACACGTGACCGTAAAACAAAACATAGTTTCGAGCATCGATGGTTTAGCGGCTTAAAAGCTTTGTAACTATCGTAATTCAAACGAATCACGCCCGAGGGGCTTTTGTCCGTATCAATTTGAGTTCCTGCGCGATCTTTTCCTTCTAAAAATAAAAACTTTCTCCCCAATCACAGGGTGATACATCGAACTGTTATGTATCGTGATGTGACTTTCTCGATCGAAAAAGTTGTGGCTGGTTGACGATTAGTTCGTAAATTATTCCCAAGTTTCGCAATCCTAGTTGTAAAATGTCTTTAACAAGTTGACGAAGGCATAATTTAAACTCACGAGAAAAACGAACGACCGACTTATCCGCACTTTCGACGATGATTTAACGCAGGTAACTTTACTTTGCAAACACGCTTTACGTGCCACGCAGCCGATATCGACAGAGACGAGGAAAACACTGGGATTGCACTATGTCTGGCGGCGAAAAAGTATTTTCTCGAAAACAAGATACAAATCCTGCGGCGGCGCCATGTCTCGGATAGATCTGTTTGTTCCGCAAAATTCGAAGAGAATTACGATCCGCGCGGAAAAGAAGTTGTGGCCAAATTTCAATGATGCGAAGAAAACATTGAAATAGATACTCTCTCATTGCCAAATTACGTCACTTAAAACTTTGCTGCTGCTATTGGCTAGATAAACTGATTTTCTCTTAAACGCATTATGTTGTACATATACGTCTGCATAGCATCATCAATTTCATAGTGAATATCGCTGACGCAGCAATAGGCATTATTATAAACGAGATATTGTAATCCTGGTCATTCTTTCCTCATTTGGCATGGAAAATAACGGCAACGATGCGATATTTTTGCAGTCGATACGTAAATGGCAGAAAGTGGAAATTGCAGAAGATTATTCCGGCTCGTGATCTCAATTGGTCGGACGCGATGCTAAGATATAATCGGCTATTATTAGGGGTAGGTTGCATTTTACCTTTGGAAATCAATAGACCATTAAAGACCAAAGCGAACATCCATCGGCCGACGTACGAAAACATCGATGGCAACAGAAATTCACCCTTTGTTCGTTACATAACACACGAAAGTATACAGAGATCGGAGTATCAATTTATATTCACCTACTGGCACGAATCTTTCTTCTTCTCGTGTCACGTAAATGTCGCGTGTAAAATGTAAATTCTTCTCTCGGACATATTTCCTCGTGAGAACTCGCAATTTTAATGGACAGCGCGACAAATGAATTTTTCATTATTATGAGGAAAGTTAAAATTTTTTGCGTTGATAAAGCATAGATACCGTGGATAGTTTCGCCGTTAATGGTGTTAAAATAAGAAAGAAGTACAGCAGTTCAGAAGTACTGTGCGGTCGTTCGTTCCAGTTAATTCCGCCCTATTACGGTGCTGTTGCGGGGGAGAGTCGAATTAGGTTAGAGACGGGAACTGTGACGCACCAATCGCCTCAACCTTTCTGGTTTCAATCTCTTTTCTCGCAGCCCAGCCTAATTAACGTATCTATCACATAGAAAACGATAAGAAAGTGAGATACTCGTTCGCGTCTCTAGCGAGAAGATGGTCGCGCCATCGATCGATCGCTATCACTTATGACGGCTCAATATGCGCTTCTATCCAGCATCGAGAGAAGGATATGATTTCTCAACGATATTAGAACGGAGAAAACGAATTTTCACGCAATTTATCGACTTTCATTACTGATAGAGCCGACACGGAAAAAAAAATCACTCTTTTTTTTCATACATCGAGCAAAATAATTTTTTATTCGAAAAGAAGAGCGCACGGTACATTGAAAAAATTGCTAATAGCTGCCAAACGTTGAGTAAAATAATTCCAATTAAATGTTTCGGTTAACGCAATAAAAAAATAATTTTACTTTTCTAAAAAAAGTAAAATATTCCAATAAGTATTACATAATAATATCGTTTGGTAATACTAAATATTTGGAAAAGCACAATTATCTTTTTTTTAAACATTCGATTGGAATTATTTCACTCACTAGTAGCTATTACTCTTTTTTTTAGTACAGATTAATGAAACATGTGTAATTGCACATGTCACTTCCCATTTTATCCTAAGCTCCTATCGTATTTTGTCGCATCGATCATTCTTTCCCCGGAAATTATCACGTGGGACGATTTATTTTCTCCACGTGACAAATAGCAAGAGACTGCAGAGAAATGCATCATCAAACCACGTTTCTGCGCTAGCCACGTGTGCATGACGCGTCCGCTAATAGTTCGTTCTGTGCCTCTTTCTTTTATACTATTTCCTCCGTGTCCCACGCACTTACCTCGATGAGGTCTTGCTTCTTAATCTCACGATAAAAAGAAAATTGCCGGCGCAACGATACCGTCGTGGGAGTTGGTGATCGTAGTTACGAAGGTGGAGTTGACGAGCGAATAGGACACGACACCCGCGTAATTAAGCGTCCGACGGCACAATGACTCTCCACCAGTCGGCAGAAATACTCGCACATCAAGAGGCGGCGTAGAATTCAACGATTTTCAGTTTGGTGAGAAATAGCGAGTGTTGAAGCGCGTTTACGGTAACGTCGGAGAACCGCGCGCAAGGACGACTGAAAGTTTTAAGCTTTCTTGTAGCGGTGAAAATTCAGTCAGCTTCTGCGTCGCCTCACAATCTGCCCGATTATATCGATCACGATCGAGAAAACTTTGGCCCACAATGGTGGGTTCAGATATATTACCAGCAGTGCCAGTACTAAAAAATTTATATATTAAAGTGCACTATTAAATATCAAAAGGAACGATGATAACCCAGTTTCTTGAGTTAAATAACATTTTGTTATTTTTAACTTCCATGTCAAAATGTAAATCAATTTATTCTTGTAGTTCTACAACAACGTCTATATTACAATGTATGCGCTTGTAAATAATAAACTAAGTTTGAGTCAAATTTGATACATTCTCTTGAAATAAATTATTTAACTCCATTTCAGTTAAATTAATGACATATTGAATAGCAGTCATCACAACTTACATAAAAATGATCAAAAATAATTCAAATTGAGTATAATTTGTCATTAATTTAATTTGAATTTAACAGTGTGAACTATCGATTTTTAATATTTTTAATATTGCATATATCGGAATACAAGCCAATGATAGATGTATACACTGTTTGATATCAAAGAACAATGTATAAATCGATCTATTTCTGTGTGTTAAATTCTAAGCAAACTATGTTCATATTAATGTATGCACTAGTAAAGAATAAACTTGAGACAAATTTAGTACATTTTCTTCCGATGCGTTAGTGAACTTCATCAACTTTTAATTAAATTAATGACATATTGGAAAAGAGTAATGGTAATCTATAGAAGTAGCTAAAAATAACTAAAATTGAGTATAATTTATGAATTTAACAGAACTGATAGTCAAGCAAGATAATATTAGGACACGAGCCACATAATTGTGAATATGGCAGATTGAACTATTGTAGGTATATCTGCTCAAACAAGACATATATACAATGTGTTCATCAGAACTTAAACGCACTAACAGCATTATTCGCGCGTTTACTTACAAGCGCATTTGTTACGGACGGCCGAGGATTTGTCTTAAACCCATTTGGAATGACGGCTGCATTTACAGGCGAGTATTATTTCACTCGAGATACATGACAATTATATGACTACAACTAAACACTATACTACGCTTAAACAAATTAAAAAAGTTAATATCAATGAATAATAGAGAATACTAATTGTCCCTTAGCTGAGCCAGTTTAAAAAACTTCATGAAATCGCGCCTCTCGTTTTTCAAGAATCTCAATAGTAATAAACACGGCGTCGTTTCGCAAACAATAACAACATGTTTAAACTCGCTCACGACAATAAATTTATTTAATATCCAATCACCCCTGCCAAATGATCCTACGCGCAACAGGATTAATACCAGCGATTTATTTCTGTCGCGCTTTATTACGTCGCATGTTTATATAACTAGACAGGCGGTTCGAACGTAACAGCCGTTCATTCGATAGTGCCAGCGCACATAACGTGTCCCACGCGTCGATGGGTATATGCTTCGATTTTTCCGCCCACGAGAACGCAAGGAGAGCCGATAAAAGCCGTCTCTGGGCCGACCGGTGCGGCCGCTTGATTTCCCGCTCCCGACACGATTCTCAGAATGGAATTGTCGATGATTGCCGCTCGTCAATTCTTCGGGTCAACAAAGCGGTCGACTGCATCCACTACCAAGGTCTCACGAGTCACTAGTCAAGAGCAAACAGCAAATAACTCGCCTCAATCCTGCCGAAATGTCCTAACTTCCCTGAATGGTATCCCCTCGTTTTGTTCCTAATACGAGAATACTCGACCACGTGTCTATGATCGTGACGTGATTTCAAGGGACTAGGACCACTACTCCAGAAAGAGAGAGAGAGAGAGAGAGAGAGAGAGAGAGAGAGAGAGAGAGAGAGAGAGCCAGCAAAAGAGAAGAGCTGAAGGAAAGGAAGAGGTAAGAGCATAGATAGCCCGTGCGATCGATCGATTCCTTCTTGCTTCCATGATGTTTTTCTCTTTTCTCACTCTTCTTCCCTGTACCAGCCGTCCCCGAAAGTACGATCGTTCATCAGACTGAAATTTTCCATGGATCACGAAGGTGATCCTAGGGATCCGTTTCCCATCAGCCGGTTCTCGAGCCATCGTAATTCCGCGTGTTACTTCTCTTACGTTAAACGCACAGCTGATAAGAGCACAGGACTCTTTGCTGCCGCCGCTATTAAGTAAATCGAAAGTGGTCTCGTTCTTGTTTTCTCTGGGTTATTGCGGAAAATGCCAAAGAGCCACTTAAACGAACCATCAATTGATTTTCCAGGATCCGTTAAGCTGAGGTAAAGGAAGATCTAGGTTACTTTCGTTGTCGTGACTATCAGTGAAACAGAATAAATAGATAAACAGGCAAATATATAAATAACTAAAAGAAGAGAGACAAAGAAAAAGATTCGAATCGGTAATGAAAATGCAAATCATGAAACATAAATCGTTTGTGGAGCAAAGGTCCGATTCGAACGAGGAAATCCATCTCTCCCTCGGACAGAGTCGTATAAAACCGGAAGGACGAAATGGGCTCGCGGCTCGCTATTAATCAGAGTCTCGTGAATTGAAGTCAAGACACGAGATGAGTGTTCGCGAGTGTTGAATCAGCTAACCGAAATTTAGCCGTTGGAAAACCCGTCGACGTGGAAATCTTCCACGTGCTGTACCTTTGCGGAATTTCGTTGCTATATGTAGGTAATACTTGATCGCGATGACACAGGAGAAGAGACAAGAGATTGTACGAAAATGTCCGTTAACAGAGATGCTGTCAGTAGCACGCGAACGAACGGGCGTACTCGACGCTGTTGGGTACGAGACAATAAGACATCGTCGTCCGTAGCGAATTACAATCTGTGTCTCCGATGTTTCTGGCGTCAGGCCGAAATTATTTCAAGCTTGGCAGTTGTGTATTTTCAATCGAATCGGGCCGTATTAGACATCGCGTGCAGTTTTATGAATATTTTAAGACACGGCTGACCCAGATAGTCCTCTCCGCAACACGAAGGCGAAGTAATCTGACCTCATGCATTGGTGCTTCGAGGCTCGTTTACTTCACTCCGTCGCGTTTTTCACTCGTCGCCGCCATCGTCGAGCATACGGTTACATATCATCTTCATCATCTCTTCCATTCGTCATCTTTCATCTATTCTAGACCGAATCTCGCTCTCCGCGCGCCCACGTTGTCTCTTCCTCGCCTCTTTTGTACTTTTTACACATGTGCGCGCATACATTTACCATCCCTCTTTCTCTCTTCCGCATCGACGCTTTATCTCCGCGAATGTCACCGCTATTAGGAGCGTGCGATTCGTCGATCGCTCGTCCAGAAACGTGGAAGAACAATTTACAGCGTGATTTGTGGATTCACCCATTGTTGCCGCAATCGGTTTAAAGCGGAAAGTCGAGCGAAAGAACTTTGCCGAGCGAGAATGCCTTAACACATCTCTTGTCGTGGGATAAATGACGACTTGTGCGCGCTTTTGTGCTCGCTTTTGTGCTCGCGGTCGCAGATCATAGATCACACGGTCATCAACTTCTGCTCTCGTACCGAAGAATAACGTAGTATTTCACGGGGAAGCGAAAACGTAATGAATAAGATTATAAAGAATATAAAATTGTCATGCAAAATACTTTATTTCGCGAGTGTGAATGGAAGATCGTTAACGCAAGGAGTCTCTGCTCGAGGATCGAGTAAATGCCGCCGTGTGTGAGGCTTCTTCCGAGCAAAGAAGAAGAGCGAGAATCAGCTGAATATTTCGTCAAGGTCGTTGCCTTTCCTAAAGCCCGCTTATATGTGTGTGCACGCAGAATAGTGTCATCGTAAACCCACGTAGACCACGTCGCCCACTCGAAGACTCGGCTACCCCGAACGTTTCATTGAGCGTCGAGATTTGGCCGTGCGCCAAGTGACGTCACAAGCGGATGAGGATCCGTATTGGCGATGACGATGTCGTGGTCGGGAACAACGGGCGTGATTTCGACCTTGTTCGTAGAAAGTACGAATGCGAATTTAAATCTTTAGCAAAGAGATGTCTTTTATCGGAGAACAAATTTTCCTTTGCATTCTTTCTACTAGGGTTTCCATTGAGAGAGAAAAGTTATGTGATCAAACACAACGTCGAACTCTGTAATCTTTCGGGTAAAAAGAACAATTTGAGATACTCACGAGGAATAGTTAGTCAATGGATGCAAAAATGGAACTGTATTCTCACACATAATAAAATTGTTTAATATTTGTAGTATAATCTTATTTGATTTGATCGTTTTTTCAAAAGATGCTGCAGATATATTTCGCGCGGAAGAAGCAAACAAGCATAGATCTGACTTTAGTTTTTCTTTACTTATTTGTCGAGAGACTTATATATTTATATAAGTATATACATATATAAATATAATATACATATATTAACCGTATTTCTTTTGATATTCTTCCACAAATTATTAACATTCATTAAAAATATAATTTCGCTAAATATTAATTTTAATGAAACGATTTAGAAAACTGTCACGCATATTAATACTGGAGAATATCTTTTCGTAGAAAAGAGTTGAAATCCGATTTATGATATTAATAATGAGACGTCCTGCCACGAAGAGGACAACGGGAAATCAACTTTAAGGTACTCTCTTCGGGACGATCTCTTCGAGTAATTTGAATAACAACCAAGAAAGAGGAATAAAAGAAAAGGAATTGCTTCTTCGTTTCCGGGTTGCGCATGAATGACTCCTGTCTAGTCATTTAAAAGAATGACTGAACGCTCCAAAGAGTTATTATTCTCGCTAAGGAAAGGGTGATATTGCCGAATGAATACCTTGCATTTCTTCATTTCTGCAACCTTGAGATGAAGCATTCGGGCAATTTAATTAGCGAAAATTCACTTTTGTCGTCGTGCAGAAGTGCAGTCAACCGTGTTTCACAAACGAAGGCAGAAAGATAAAGGAAACGAGATCGTAGGAAGAAATCTCCTACCTTACGGTAGAATCGTAAACCTCAAAAGGCATATCATAGTAATACAAGAAAAGAATCTTAATTTTTCTCAAATCTTTTACTATTATACTTATATCAAGAACCAGACTAGAGAAGATCCAAGTACACCAATTTATCGTATGAGTCGCCAAGTGAAATGTAATTTGTGTTACGTGAATCGACATCCTCAAGTTCCGGTAACTTACATTTCGAAAGCTTGAGAGCACGCCCGATGGAAGCGGCGATAAGAGAAATTGGGTCCCTCGTGGCTGCTATTAATATCTAATTATGTACGCTAATTATGAACGCAATA
The DNA here is from genome assembly GCF_024713525.1 of Acromyrmex echinatior. Lineage (NCBI taxonomy): Eukaryota > Metazoa > Arthropoda > Insecta > Hymenoptera > Formicidae > Acromyrmex > Acromyrmex echinatior. Next base: position 10,390,131 of record NC_141862.1, read on the forward strand.
TGCACTGTAAATGTATATCAAAGAGAGAGAGAGAGAGAGAGAGAGGGAGAGAGAAAGAGATAAATCATCATCTCTGCTATCGCAACTGCGATACTTGCTCACGTCAGCGACGTAAATTACGCGCTGTCGTTAATCACCGTATTCTTCGAGTACTCTACATTTGCGCATGATTGAGTTCGTGAAAACACACAATAAATTAGGCGACATTGGTATGGGTCATCGTTACGTCACCTTCGCAAATTCAATTTAGACACGCGCGATATGAACGCGCGACATATAATATATAAGCCTCATAATCGATTACGCATCAAACGTGTCGATTGATTGTGTCATGTTTTTTCTCTGTTTATAGCTTACTCATCGTTTCCGAATTTATTGCACTTTATAAAGGAAAATTAAAAGATCACATAAAATTTTCACATCGGCGATAATAGAAAGCTATGACGGACATTTACTGAACAATAATGTATTGCCGAAAATAATTCATTTAGGGTACGGTTAAAATCTCACGAATGTTTTGAAACATTTGATCGATCAATCAGAAGAAAGAAAATTTTATTAATTGACCAATCAAAGATTTAGCATTTGTAGTATCGTGGTAGACCATATCTTTATTCCGCCGAATCAACGAATAACCCTGAATAACGTGCCAAATAGTGATTAATTTGGTTCTGTTCGATGAGCAAATACTCGACGAATTTCATTTCATATAAGATGCTGCTAAAGCCGAAGAAAGAGTTGAAAAGTAAGCGTATCTAATGGAGAAATGAACAGATTCTGGGAAAGATCATTACGTGCAGAGGGTACTTAAGAAATGCTCGTAAACCGCGTAATCGGCGTACGATAACGTTCCCTTAAAAATAATCGATCTCTACTTCGCGATGATAAATAAATAAACGAAGCTAAACGGCTCTCATTGGTTGTATCAAGTTATAGTGAATCGCAAGAAACATTTGTTATCGTCATCGCGAGCAGTAAACAGCAGTTTCATCGAATGTTTCAATCACTTTGAATATTTTAATTTTTTTGCTTTGATGTTGCAAAATGTGAGCAAGTGTAACACTGCAGTGTATGGCGAATGTATTGCGTTAGTGTACCGTGTCAGTGATGATGTCTGGCTGTGTATTACTGTTGGTGTCACACATATCGGACTGTTCGGATTGTCGATCCTGTACCTCTGCCGTACGACTTAAGTTGCACTGATTTCTCGTTACCTCGTTCATGTAGGACACCTCTGATAGTGGAATGTAGTAGTAGCCCAGAAAGCGGTCCCACAAGAATCCCTTGCACCATACCTCCACCACGAGCCCAGCATTCATGTCATTCGTTTCGCTGCGTAACAAACAAGTTCCATTAACCTTTTGCGAGACCACGAAGAAATATTACTTCGTGAAGTAAACAGCTATGCTTTCAGTACAAAGTAGATTAAACGAAATTTAACAGCGAGACTTTAGCGAAGAATTCACTGGCGTCAAATGCTGCGTAAGCCAAGATCAAGAATGATATATCTTTCTGTGTAGTAACCGTCGACATTACACAACAAGACAATCCTTTTTAATCCGCAAGCCAATTTTACTTTAAGCTCTCCTTTATATTACTTTTTTTTAATAATCTATTTAACAACCCATTCGAAAAACAACGACCGTAATGGACCGAGGATCTCATCTCAAATAAAAAGAGTTAAGCTAAGGATTGATAATATCGAGTCATGAAAAAGAAGCACGTTTTTTTCCTCCATAATTTTATCGATAATATTTGCGATCCTTTGCTCAGCAAATTTGGTCGACGGACAAGATTTATTTCGTTTAATTCATTTCGGTAAGATAGAGTCCCGTTAAATAAGTGTATGATTAGTCTCAGATTCCTCTAGATGCGCACAAATTACCGGTTGTCCTAGATATTTTAGTGCCGGCGCGCACGCGATAGTTCGCGATGTTTTCGAAGTGTGTAACGCCATAGTAACGATGCAGAAAATTTTCGAATTGTTGGTAAAAGCTCGTTAAACAACATTTTTAATAGGTTTCTCAAGCTGCGCCTAACTTCCCCGTAAAATCAATTATCGATAACTTACAAGAGAAAGTCTTGTTCCCAGCATGGATTGGCCCCTTTCACAGTAACTGTCGTTGACTTCACGTTTTGCAGCTTTAACGTTACGTAGGAGTTGAACTGATCCGCTGAAATTCGATAATCTATTTTTTAGTCGACCAAAATACGATATACGTTACAAGAACGAATACCTCAATATATACGAGCGAAATACGTTATATTAAATCATAACATTCATAACGATGAAACATATTAAATATCTTGATTAAAGTACGTCACATTTATCATTTTTAATGGACTCGCTTGAAACAGATAAATTACGTTTCGACAGAAAAAAAAATATCGTAATTTTAGTTCCCTATAAATTCGTAATATCAGCGAATGGGATCGTTTTGTTCGCAATTTAAGACCGATCCTGATGACATCCTCGCGCGTTTTATGTGTTCAAGAATAGGTGCACGAAGGGGGACGAACTGTTAAACTCCAATAAGATCCGCCCACACCTTAGGTACCTCCAGTACACGCTCTCAGCTGCACGCCTTCGATAAGTCGCGCAAAAAGCATGGGCGAGATTTTACGACCCGATGTTTCGGGCGCACAGTAGTGCGTCACCCCCGACATTTTACTTTACGAGCCACGAAAATTGTCTCCAAAGCGACTGATGAAATACGCTCGCATTCTACGGCTCACCTCGGTAACATTCAACCACTGAGCTCAGAAAAGAAAGAATTATTAATAAAAAATTAGACGCGACATAAATAGATCTTAGTGAAAATAACGTGCAGCTCTCTCTTGACCTGATAAACTACCAGATATGGAACAAGTTAAATGTCGTTTGCGTGATGAGAATAAGCCCCAAGATATTCGCGTTTGTGGGATGAGAGATACCACAGTGAATGTAAAAATGTGTGATCAATTTTGATAAAACCAAATGTATTCTCGAGGGGAGAAATTAATTAGTATCGCATTGTTAAGGCAACAACAAAAAATAAAATTTTTCATAAAATAAATTTCAATGTCTTAAATATTAAAAATGAATTTCAAGAAGTAATATTATTGAAATTCATTTTGAAAAATTTTGATGTAATAACTAATACTGATTGTAGAAAAATAAGAATATATTCGACATATATTAAAATATTGGGTCATCTAAAAAGTATGGTGTTGATGGTCAACACATCTAGTGACAAAAAACCGCGGATACTTTTTAGATGACCCATATGTTCTTTCTTTTTTCACGTTTCAGTTCTTTTTCTGTAAGGAAATATCGGCTGCGTTCAGCAGAACACAACAATTTTGCAACCGTTTTATGATTGTTTGCTGAGATAGGATCGTTCCTCTTGATTTAAAAGCATAACCCAATCAGCGCGAAGAAAACTTCCAACAGTTGCAAAATAAACGTTCTGCTGAACGCAACCAATGACAATTTTTTAGTTATGTCGTTATAAGCAGAACGAACGATACGAATGAATGTATAGTCAGAACATTGAGTAAATAAATTCTTAAAACTACAAGCATTTATGTGTATTCGCGAGCGAGGACGTTATCGTTACGCTTTTCAATACTTGCGACAATTGCGTGAAATAATGGTCTTCATAAGTCCATTCTGTACAATGACATACATGTGATATGCGAATGAATATTTAAAAAAGACATAATATGAGTATACAAGTGAAGACTGTCAAGATTACATTCGTCATCATAGGAAATATTGAATGATGCGATGAATGACATAAATTCAAAGTTTTTTCCGACGTTATTGAAATTATCGATTTATTTTTCTCTCGTTAAAGGAGTTTTCGAAAAATTATAGAAAGTTTTCAAATGTATATCATTTTAGATTTATTTAAATTCGATATATTTATGATCTTCCACACGGGAATACGTTATATCTCCGCACGGAAAAATTATTTCGGTATAATCAGAACGTCACGATATTCTGCTTGAGCAATCGCATAATCCGAAACTTGGCACTATTCCAATCGCGAAGTGCAATAAATTGTTCGCAGACTTTAGAAGCGAAGCGTGAATAAAGACCTCGGTTCTGTGGTTTGTCTCAATCCCAATTTTGAACGCCCGGTTCCACACGTGTTAATATTTCGCTCGTATATCGTTCGATATTTAGAAAAGAATAATTAGGAAACAAATCAATGGATCAAATGAGTGAATTTTCCATTGCCAATCGTAATTTTCTCTATTCTTCCCATATACGAACCATCCTCGCAGATGAACCGCGCCTTCTTCACTGCAACAGAAAAAGCAAAGAAAAGATTATACATTACAAATCTTTAAAAGAAATACATAAATAATAATATCTATATTTAGTACGTTTGAACAATCTGAGTCTGATTTTAAAAATCACAAGATTTGTGGAACACGTAAAATAAATTGCTACAATCGGCAGAAGATTTATCATTAATTATCCCTTTGTGCAATTATTTTACTATTTTTGCTGTAAAAAATTATGTACACCACACGTTTACTGAAATCTTGTTAAAAAATTCCTTTCTGAATATTTTCTAAGTATTTTTGTTAAAAATTTCAAGATTAGAGATTTTTTTAAATGAAACTTTGAAATAAATTGGAGTGCAAGCAACACAAACTATAAATTAGAAATTAATAGAAGATAAGGATTTGATAAGATAATACTATAAGTAGTAATATAACTATTAATTGTAATTTCTCATTCAACAATATAATTGTAATACAATACATATATACGTAATAGTTATATTATTAGAGGAATTACAATTATCCGTTATATTACTATTAATTGGTGTTTGCTGAGATCCATTATTTTCTATGACTGAGACCGCGAAATCTATATAGGACGATATAGGCAAGACTTACTACAATATAGTACCCATAAACTCTATTCTTCTTGTCACTATGATTTCTTTTATAAAAACTTATGATACGCACGAGAGTGTCCGCGAATGAACTTATTGCTAACCAATTGTCAATATTATTATCAAGAAAAAAATAACGCGATAATGTTTTAATAAGGAAAAGAATTTCAATTTAAAAGCGAAATTCCTAAAATTTTCCTGAGTACCGATAAATATCTTTCATTTTGAAAAATAGGAAAGAAACCCCCTATATAAATTCTAGATTTTCCCAGATAATAAACACCCTGCACTAATGTACTTATGGGTATTAAAGCGCGAATTATCGGACTACGCACATAATTACTCTGATCGATTACGCTTAATAAGATTTAAATAGACATATAGGTTTATGAGCGATGTAAAATCAACCGCACGCTCGCGATAATTACCTTCGATATGTCACACGTGTGCGAGGTAAAATTGAATTTTCGTCAAAGAAAATTTAATTCGCGCATTATGTTCTTTTGTTGTAACCCGTATGGCGCGCCTATCGACTTTTCCGTCAATTATTTATAAAGGTCGTATTCCGCAAACGCATTACGGATTTAGCTAACGCGGATAAGTAAAACGGATCGAGTATTACAATCTGCCGGGGTTTGACAGTTCCTTTTTTAATACCCAGTCTAACGGATAGGTCACGGAACGACCTTGTCTATAAGAACGTATACGTATATACGCGAATGTGTGTGCAAGTGGAGCGCAACTCCGCCATGCCGATAGCGATTTGAAGCATTGACCTGTGCTAATAAATGCCAGTGTCTACATGAGTGTCGGAGTCTACACGACTGAGTAACTGCCCTTAGGATTAATCCCGTCCACCGCAACGAGAGACGGCAACGTCCAATGTACGTACACAACGAAAGATTGGGGTGAGTGGATCGTGGGGATGAAACCACGTCAGCCGTGTATCCGCAGCTCACAGTTCATAGCTGAGGATTTTTTTCTCTCTGTCCGCGAGGTATTTTTCCCAGCTCGACAGACGCGCCTTTCTATTTTGTGCGCGCACGCATCGCGCGCGATTAATTAAGGGAGCGCGCTTGCGGCCGCGGGAATATTCTTGTCACTGTTATAAAATTGTCGGTTGCAGGAATGAGCTAACGCTGATGTCACGCAAATAGAAGAGTACGCTACGGACGACGTATGGCGCCGAGAGAATAATGAATTGGCTGTTAGGGCAGGAGATTCTTGCATAACGCGTAAATCCTCGAAACACAATAGATGTAATAAACTTTGAGCTAACTTAGAAAATTGACTAATTATAATCGATTATTATTCTCACATTCAACTATGACTGATTAATTTCTTAAAGGCGAGAGAACAGGTTCTTGCATAATATATTACGCATAAAGCAAGGAAATTAAGATATATCAGAGTCTTTTATTTTATGAAAGGAAAAGAAATGAAGGGCTTTAATTGATTTATTTTTTATGTATTGTATTATTGTATGTTATGTGTTGTATTAGATTCTGTGTTCCCACTCTGATAGACTTTCAATAAGCCATTACCTTCAAGTCGTAAGTCGTAAGAAATTAACTAATCACAGTCGAATGTGAGAAAAATAATCGACTATGACTGGTCAATTTCTTAAAACTTAAAGCTTATAGGTAATGGCTTATTGTAAAAAGCCCATTAGGCTTTACTACATGTATTGTATTTCAGAACTAATGCATGAGACACAAGAAAATCAACCAAGCAGTCCTTTATTTCATCAAAAGGAAGGAAATGAAGAACTTTGATTGATTCATTTTCTTATGCATTATATGTTATGCAAGACTTTGTGCTCCCGTCCTTACATCCACTTCCATAGCCGAGAGGTGATTGCTTAACAAGTGTTCAGTCTCTTTTTTCCTCTCTCTCTCTCTCTCTCTCTCTCTCTCTCTCTCTCTCTCTCTCTTTCTCTCTCTCTTTCTCTCTATCCAATTAAATAAACTTCCCAACGAATTTATTCTCACTCACTTAAAAATAATCAAACTCACACAAACGGCGCGCCGTTAACTTGCGCTTTGGCAGTCGGTCAGTTATGATTGAAATCCAATATGCAATGAGAAAATCGCGGAGAAATGCCGATATTAAACTGACTTAAAGGATGCTTCAGTGAAACGCAAATACCGCGTACACGCGTATATAGTACGTATCGATATTCGGAATAATTGCATTAATTCCGACGAGACGCAAGCGCGTTTCCGACATTTGGCCACATTCGGATCCTTCGACATCACTTACAGTCCATCACGCCGTTAACGAGAGCGATGTGTACGGAAAACGTGCACTGGCGCAAAGTATTGTAAAATGAAGCGCCGTTGTATCGGAGTTATATCGCGCGGAATTGATAGCTCGGGGCGACCGATGATGTACACAACGGGTATAACAGGAGGATGCTCGCCTCACGTGTTCTATATGCACGCGCGCGTAGGCAGATGCATGCACGCGACGAAAGAAAAGTGAAACAATGACGTCAGCTTTAACGCTTCAGTTGCGATCTTTTACCTTCGAATAACTCGAGACAATGGACGCCCAGAGTATGAATACGTGCCAAGACCGTGGTATCGTGTCACACACGCGTGCACACACACACAAACGCACACATACGTACAAGTGTTAGAGGAACTCGTCCTCTACTGTGTTCCCTGTACAAACGCGCCTTTGTATAGCACGTACACGTGCGGAGAGCACGCGTATATACGTGACATACCGCTTACTTTTCATCCTGCAGCAGTTTCCTTCGGCGACGATGCCGCCGTGCTGTGCAAGTGGATGCAGAAAGATAGCAACCGGCGTGGCGACGGATAGGAGGGAGGGTAAACGGGGTGGAAAAACCAAGAGCGCGCATCATATGTATATGTTATTTATAGGCCAGGCCGGTATTAGAGGCAATATTTACGCGATATACGCGAACGCGATATCTTATCTCGAGCCCTTATCAAGGTGTCGACTCAAGTTCCGTCAGATGATCAACCAGAGTTCTTCACAAATTCCTCATCTTAAAATTCTATAACTTTTCTCTAATTTCCAGACAAAATTTCACGATTTCTTTTTTACTTTCAATAATATTTTAAGATTTTCTCATCCTAATTTGGAAACTGTTAAATATTTGATTAAGAAATCAATTTAATATAGCCATGTAAATTACTATTGCTGCATTTTTAATTGTCAAGTTAAAGTCAAAAATTTTTATTTTCTAAAAAATTTTGCAAAATTCCCTGACTTTTTTCTGATTTCCCTGACCGTTTTCAATTTCCCTAACAATTCCCTAATTTCCCATTTCATGGCGACCTTGCTAACATATATTTCTCTCCTAAAGCGCCAATCTTTAACCCCAGCTGATATCTCTGTACAAAGGTGAATTGGCCAGCGATCCTTCGATTGATCTCTATTATCTTCCTGTACTATTCCGTTCTAATAATATGGAATAGTATCATACAGACATTCAATTCTCAACATAGAATAATTCTTAACATGATGAATTCTCAACGAAGAATATTCTCTTCTTCTTGAAAAATACTTTCAAGCTTTTCCCAAGGTATTTCTCAGACAATATTCACTCGAGGCATTCTCGAAGGCATATTATATCGTTCTTTTAAAGGAGCTTTACTTTATCGATCGCCGATTATTGTTTCATTATGAAATGTAATTTTAAGCAATTTGAATGAATTTATATGTATTACATAAAAAAAATATATACATATATATATATATAGTATGTATGTATATTTTGAAAACTGAGGATAAGTTTTACGAAAAAATTTAGATCTACTCGTTAATGTTCGTATTTATCTAACTACTTACATCCTACGTGTGCGTTTGCGCGAAATTCAATCGATGTAACGAGTATAACGGGTCATGGATGTAATATATGCACCTACGCTAGTTGTGTCCAATTAATCATTTTCTTTCGCGACGTGTCATAATGAGATCTCTTCTGAATGTATAATTAAAGATTGCAGAAGGCACAAAGAAAAAAACTTTTAGGAAAGAAGTGGAACGGTGGTGGAAAGTCGATTAACCCTCACCAGCCTCTATCCAGGCTGAAGGTACATGCGCAGCTGGTGCGAATGCGAGATGTTTAATGAAGCAAATCTCAGAGTAGCATTTCGATTTGCTATGAAATCAATTAACGTAGACACTTTACAAAAAGGGAGAGAGAGAGAGAGAGAGAGAAAATTTAATAAATTGTTAGACCGCTTTTTAATATATGCCTGAAACAGATATTTTCACGATATTCTACCGTATAACAAATCGAAGAGTTCGCGTTATGTATGAAATATCGCATGCATCATCGTCAACATATGAATCACCACGCCAATTCCGGTCCACGAATTATCGATTATACATTTTCGATAAAATTCAAAGGTACGACTACATGGAGGAGGTTTATCGAATATTTTAAGAGAAGGAGAAAGAATGATAATCACCATAAATCAGATTCGAAAGCATTCGCGATGTTCCGGATGCCGAGTATGCGAGGGTGATAAGATAAACCACGCACGTGATTATCATGCAACACGAATTTTCCAGAATCCTACTGTCACGAACATATGGCCGTTAGTAATAGATGAATTTAAGAGAATTTAATTATCGCTCGGTATATTAACTCTACAAAGTCATTTAGCCTTTAGTTCTGCAAATATATAAAACTAAAGGCCAGAATAAAACTCATTCTCTCTCTTTCTCTCTCGTTGAGAGATAGAAGTTTTAAATTAACTCGTACGGGTTGATATCGGACTTATCAGCACTTTAGGTACGAAAATAACGAGTAAAGATAGCTCTTTTAGATAAAAGACCGTTTTTCTCAGAAACTATAATGCAAGTTCAACAATCGATTTTCGTTTTCCAAAATTGCGAGACTGACTGAAAATGTTTGTTTGACCTTAACTGAATTTAAAGTTAAGATCTCTTATTCCTTCATTTTGAGGATACTCCTTCCTTGGTATTCCTTGAAAACCAATAAATCTGTTAATTTACACCATCGATTATATATTGTAAGTGATATAAACTTTCGAATAATGTAATAAAACAAGTACAAGTACTGTTATACTTTATGTATAAACTATAACAACAAAAGAATATTTTTAATTAAAACGTACATTGATTAATCTTTCTTTCTTATAAATTCGTATTTTCTTACGAATGAATAAACTAATTATATTCCATTAATGAACAAATTCAAACTCATCCAAGTATAAATACTGCATTCCTAGAAACTTGTTATTCGCCTTCGGATTAATGTAAATTTGTTTTAATTACTGATGCAGCTGTAAGATAAGAATGACACAAATGCTGCAATATTTATGCTGAAGGCAACTTCGTGGTGTAACATTTTTCTATGCGAAAAGTCTTGAAAATTATTAGTGACAGAATCGCGAGATGTAATTAGCAGATTGCACGTTAATGAAGTTTAAACTAATGTAAATTTTTTACCGATAAAAATTTTGAAGCTTTGAATTACTATTTCATTATAAGCCCGCATACATAATTTATTATACCTCTCCGCTTAAAATGTGATATTTACTGTAAAACACACTACTCGGTTAGTTTGTATATTTAAAAAAATTTTTTATCACTTTATAACGATCTGCACATACATCTTCGTTAATTATATTTACTATTCCTGATAAGAAATATTTATGTCTAATTAATTTTAATAATCGACAATCATGCTTATCCGTGAATAAAAATACAAGGTCACATTGACAAGGGAATCATACGAAGTGTTAAATTCTGATATTAATGAAACTTTATATACATATAGGTTCCATAAAGATAAATTTAGAAAATATTAGTTGCGGTGGAAAAAGGGTTTGAAGGGTGAAATTATCTCTCACAAGTAACATAGATTTTAGCTTTTTCCGTTGTATCTTAAAAACTATTCGATATATTAAAAAAGGTTTTATACAAAACTTTTACAATAAAATTGCCTCTGTTCATCCACGTCAATAATACTTTTGAAAAATAAAAAAAAAATTTTTTAATTAAAAAAATTGTTTATTAAAAATATAATTAACGTAAATGAATACAGGTAATTTTGTTGTAAAACTTTTGTATAAAACATATTTTGATATTTTAAATAGTTTTCGAGATATAACGGAAAAAAATTGAAAATCGCTTTATCATATAAGAAGTGATTTCAAATCGTTTTTCCGCCGCAACGGACTTTTCTAAATTCATTTTTTATATATGTTATATAAAGTTTTATTAAAATCAGAATTGATCACTTCGTGTGGAAGAAAACCCTTGTGAGAGAAAAATTTTTAGTATTTATAACTATAATTATATGTTATTATATGTTATTATAATTATATGTTATTATAATTATATGTGATTATTACCGCTACAATGTTGGTAATAACTACACATATAATTCTATCAACAAATATATCTAAGTTGGTAACAGAAAATAACTACAATTGTAATTATTATTACCATAAAAATAGTTGCAATTTCTCTAATTTACAATCATTTTTTGAGACAATCATGTAAAATAAATGATTGACCCCAAAAATGACTTGCATATATATTTATTACTAACATTATAGCAGTAATAATAATAATTGCAATAATATGTATTTTATACAGTCATAAATATAAAATATTTTTCCATCAGTGCAATAAATCAAGATCCAGATCAATAATCCGTTCAAGCTACATCTCCCCATTATTTCCACTACCTATAAACCCGATGAGAACAGGTCATTCGTATTAATGATTTATTCTGTATAGCGGCATTAACCCTGCAGAGGAACGATGAACAACAACGCCGGGGCTTCGCCGTACCATTGCCGAGGCACACTCTCTGAAGTTCGGCCTGGCATCCGATAATTCCTTCGATAATATTGTTTTCGCGCATAATTAACTCCCTGGGCAGTGCGCGTGTATGCTTTTGTGCATGTCCCCTCTGCCATGAAATTTTCGTCAGGCGAACCACTACCGTGAAACCAATAACCGTCGAGGGTACGGCCAAACGAAAATGGCGCGCCGCAAGATAAAAGTTATCGCAAGAGATGAGAGGCGGAAGGAGCTTGAAGACAGGATCTTGACATGCCCTTGACGTCAGGGAACAACCAGGAAGCTCAGCATCGTCGCTATCCGCCAGGACGAATTATTAATACCTATAATACGTTGCGAGTCGCACTCGCGCGGAAGCGACAGGCGGAAAGTTTCTGTCGTCGGTCGGATCACGCCGTGGCGTTTATACGACGACCGGTATTAATGCAGCAATGATAATGCGCATTATAAAGTTCGCTTTATGCTCGCGACGTCGAACTAACGACGGATACTACTGACTCTCATTGAGTCGATAAGATCGATCTAACAGCGAAGTTTCCTGTGTCAATACGGCACATCGATGATTTCTCCATCGAGAAGAAAAAAAATTAAATAACAAGAAATGGAAAATATAGAATGGCGAATTTTCTGTGAGTTAAAAAAAACTCGAATTCTGCTCGATAGTTGGAGCTGTTATATTTTCTCTTACGCATGGTACGTGGGTTCAAGGACCCCTATTTATTATGACGATGCCGATATCCCGATGTATCGAAGTAACTCCTCTATGAACTCCCAACGGGAATTCTGTATTGGGTTTCGATCTCTTTTATACGTACTAGCTGTACAACGGCAAACGATAGAAAATGGAGATAGATTACATTGAGTAGAATGAGTAAATTCACATGAAATGATTGATGAGTTATAAGATTTAAAAGAATTTAGTTTTATAACTAATTTTGAGGACATTTTTTTTTAAAATACTTTTACAGTTACGTATATGTATTCTTTCTTTTGTAAAATAATGTGTACATTTTAAACAATAATATGAGAGATAATTCGTTATTATTGCCCATTTCGTGGAAAGATAATTTCTCGGAAACTGCTCGCACAGTCTGGGATATGAAAGTTCGGAATTAATACGATTATCCTGCTTTAGAAATGGACTTGCAATAATGAGATCTTTATAGAAACTCTAAAGCGCTGGACAAAGAGAATAACGCGGGATTATAGCAGAAACTCGTAAATGCCGTCCGTAGCATTACTACGTGGCGTAAATCGTGCACCGCCGAGTTTCGAAGTTCTCCACGCCAGCCATCGCCCTTTCTCGTAGCAATAGACAGTCATTTGAGGCATCTACTCTCGCGATCAATCCCAGCATATCGACGTCGTTGTATACAAAGTGCCAGCGGCTCTCTGTAGAGAGGCCGATCAAAGGCATTCCTAAAGTTTATTCCGGCCGATCCACGCCTTCGAAAAGCATCGAAAAACGGAATATCATCGTTAGTGATACGGCGAGCTATCATTATTGCAACCTTTGAAATGTCCTTTGAAATTTCTTTACACCGTTTCCCCGTCTTTCGCTTAGCTAGAATAAACTGCACCGAGTAAAAACTTAAAAGTTCGAAAGGTCAGAAGAAGAGCTTTCGAAAATATTATCCAGGCGCTGGCCATCAGAGAGAAAAAGAGAGAGAGAGAGAGAGAGAGAGAGAGAGAGAGAGAGAGAGAGAGAGAGAAACTGGCCTGATAACCATTTAACACGTCGTGAAATTTTTCGTTCGGTAAACTAAACCTTCATCGGCTCGGAAAAGTGGTTTTCGTTCACCGAGAAACTTGAGCAAAAAATGGCCTGTCGTTTTTCAGTATCAATAATCGACGTAGCTTCACGCAAAATATGACGTTTAATATATGGCAAAAATTTCTGCTCGATCAAAAATTATATATGTTTACAAGGCTTCTCCTGCTTATCTAAAATAAGTAATCGATAAAACAAACGTCTGTCGATAGGAAGAACGTTTACCTTACTAAAGGCAAGTAGCAACAACTTAGAAGATTAATGGCTTATCCGTGCAAATATAAACTCGGTTAATTGCTCGAAATCTCGTATACCGATATTGTCGTTAACATTGCGATATATAGATACAGCTTCGTTTCACGTTCGCGGTCTTGAACGATGGCCAAGTTTAACGATTGTTGTACGTTCTGTTTGAAATACCGACATAATAAAGAGAAACTTTTGCCGAGAACAACTTACCACGTTTCTTGTGCAGTGTATTCTATTTCGCTTGTAAACTGTTCGGACTGATACCAACATCCATCTCATAATTATATATAGAATATGTCGCGTATGTAACTTAAGAATTATTGTTGTCTGTAGAATATTAAAATATCATTTTCTTGTTGTGTATCAACTTACTCAATATTTATATGGAGAAAAAGAAAATAGATGATTGCATTTGTTATTTACAAAAATTCGTATTTTGTGATGTACGAGCGAAACGGGAGTGTTTTAAGAGGTGCCAGCCTCAAGGAAAAGCTCAGAAGATCTCGTTTCCAAAGGTGGATAAGATCAACCTTCGTTTACGAATGGTTTGCGAGGGTAGTTTCCGTGCCTGAGATAACGCTCCTTCTTCCTTTTCCTGAAGAAACCCTCCCGCGCGTTCGTCTGTGTAAGTGTGTGTTAGTGTGCGCACACGTGCACGGCTTTAAAGTGCGCCAGAACTACCGCAAATCGACCACCGAATTTCCTCATTCAAGGAAATCGAAGGAACGAGGTAATGCAACGTAACGCGGGGAGTCATTTTGCATCACCGTTTTCCCGAAAATCAGCATTTCACGGGAATTTTCGTTCAGCGAAATATTTTTATCCTAAAGCAACTATATATTTTTCGTACATATAAGGTACATATTATTATTCATAAATTTTTGTCTATATTCTTAAATTGATAACTTACATGAGATAACATGAAATGAAAATTTTAGTTATTTAGAATGAGAGAGAGAGAAAGAGAGAGAGGATGAAATGATTTCACGTAAAACATTATATATTAAAATCATTTTTGTTATTTCTTTTCAGACTAAACTGAAACAGTCGCGTAATAATTCTAAAAATATGCTTGCTGTAAAATAATAAATTACATAAAATGGACTTGAAGAAATAGCTTCGTGCGAAATGCGATACGTGCCAAAACTTCTTTTAGATTTTTCGTATTTCTGCAACATGCTATCCCAATCAGTCGCATGTCGTGTACGACTTTGCGCGACAACACGCGAAAATAAAAATTCGCGTGATAATGCAAATAAAACGCATTGTCATCGTTATTGCGAGCATTTCATCTCCATTAACGATGACACATTTCTGGCGTCATGGTGATGAAACATAGCGCGTAAATATGCGGCCCTACACGAGCGAGCAACGTGGAAACGATAGAAAGAAAGTAGGTCTCTGCCAGAGACGTCGCCATTGAAACTGTTGTGTTTTCGCTGAAGAGAGGAAATATAACGAGAAGATTTATAACGACAATGCTGTGTGCTACAACGAGAGCACGCCGAAAAAATCATGCTGAAGAAAATCCTCTCAAATTTCGGCTAGCTTTTTACTTGTGTCGCACTTATCATCGCAAACGAGATCGTCCGAACTTTTTCTTTTCTCCCGCACTTCTTTTGGACATTCCGAGAGGTATGGGACGGAATTTAGACAATTCTTTAAAAAAAATCAAGCTTTCGAGAAATCATAAAAAACACTTAAAAAAAGTATCGAGAACTAGACGAACTGTTTATACGGGTGATAACAAAATGATTATAAGCATAAAAAGGAGTGTGAGTGGATTGAGCTTGAAGAGTGAAAGAGTTTCTTTTTCAGGTGATGAGGAGGGTGACAGCACCCCTCAATCACTTCTTGCTCCTCGCCGACTTCCTCTCGCCTTTACGCTATCGTTTCTCGTCCGATGCTATCGTTATAGTTCTTACGACAGTACTTTTTCTTAAGCAAATGTCCGCGAATTTTTCTCCTCTGAAAAGACTTTACATCCTTTTCTATATATATGCGTACATAGTTGAAACGTATCCCTTTTAAATCATTGTTCAAATATTTTAAAAGCGTCTCGGGTATTTTAGAATATCCCTCCAAGACTGTTTATTCTACGAAAAATAGCTGCAGTACGAACGAATCGTTTTAATCAAATCGCTGAGAATCTAAATCTAAAACTAAGGAGAGATAAATTGACCGTGTGCGCAAGCTCGCTTTAATCACAGCCAACGGCGGTTTAAGTCCGATCGCTGTTTCCGCACGCAAATTGCTGCCCTTTCCCAACGATACGTCGCTTTTCGTAATCCTATCGTCTTCGGAACGCGCGAGAAGCACGAAAAGCACGAAGAGACCCCGGCGAACAACAATCGCTGCAATGTATAACACCGATTTTCCGTGCTTAACTTCGTCTCTTGACTCACGGACAGAGGGAAAATCCAAGCTGGCTCGACCGAGGTAGTATTATATACCGGTGGGTTTACATAGGTCGTACCACCTGGTAGATACATCGCTGCTCGTCGTTTACCCGACAAGCACGGTAAGAGAGAGACCGAAAGAGATAGATAGATAGACAGATAGAAAGAGAGAGAGAGAGAGAGAGAGAGAGAGAGAGAGAGAGGAGAGAGGAGGTGGATAGTAGCAGGTCGCGGTTAGGAAGACGAAGGCAGAGGATGAAAAGGGCGGCGGTGGGTATCAGAGAGAAGAGGTGGGAGGAGGATGGCAAAAAAGAGCCGCGGTAGGGGGTGGTGGTGGCGGGCGGCGAGTGGGGTTGAAGCGGCGGTAGCTGAAGGAGGGAATGACCCCGCGTACCCGGGGTCAACCGTTGCACTATGCTCTCTCCGTGTCTCATAGTCATGGACGAGCCTCGTTCGCTCGCACGCTCTGATATATACGAGTTAGATGTGTATATGCACAGGCCTGGAAGAAGCCACCTGAGCACACCTGAGTCAGGTGGTTGTTCTTACTCGCCTTACTGTCGTGTCATATATATACGGCGCAGGTATATTGCGCATTGCCGTCGACGCGATATTTATGAATACACGCGGGATGAGACTGGCGGCGAGACGGCGACGCCGAACATTATTTCTCGTTATTGTCAAACGATATATCTCTGGGTCCTCCACCTCTCTCGAATAGCTTTCTCGCCTAGACGATGTCAGCTATCTCCCCCGAACATTCGCCTATGCGAAATACGTGGGAGAAAGTAGAAACTCGAGAGAGGAGATATTTTTATCTAGATTCACGCGTGAACAATGCATGTTAAAGGCCGTGGCATGTAACACCAGGAAAGATACGTCGTATAAAATAACGCAATACTATTTTGCCTGTCGAGTTTTAAACCCGCTGGAAAAATATAGCGAACGAGGGAAAATTTGAAAGTGTACAACACACACCGTTCATTTAACGAAGTATCGAAATATCGATATTCTTTAAAACGCGGTTATTAATAATTAGATACACAACAAAATCCTATACTAACATTGGTCGACGTTGTTAATCGTTTAATCTCAGATATAACGAATCACGTAGAGCGTATATATCGAAATTATGATCCACTCGCGAAGCACCAGACATTAATAATTTCAGCGTGCAGCTATTTTTCCGTACCTTCATAAGATGTACGAGAAACGCTGCATATAAAAATATACACAAAATTTGTATATATACCTCCTCTCCAGCGGGATTCTTTCGCGAACATTGGATTATTTCGCAACGTCAAGTCAAGTCAGATTTCAGTATCGCGCGTGCAGCTGCTTGCGGAACGGTGAGCTTCCGCTTTCGAAATCGCTTTATGTGCGATTATATTTTTTAGCCGGTCGGCCGCGCCTATATTTTCTACCTAGCACAGTAGATATCCGTGACGATATTAAGTTATGATGGATATAACCGTCCTGCATCCATCATAAAATCAAGTTACAGTTACGTGCTATCGCATGACGTTTCGATATCGATTCTACGTACGTTCGTATTCGGCGACGTGTATGTATATATGTATATATGTGTGTATCCGCGAAAAGCAAGACGCTGTATAAATCACATTTCTAAGTCGATAATCGAGCACGATACGATGCGAGACAATGAGAACGAGAGATGTGCGATAACGATAAAGGCAGCCGATCGATTTGCGTATCGCGCAACAGTATCACGTCGTTGTGCTAGATTATAATCCAACCGCAGCATTGTAATTTCTCTATGGTATCGCACTGAAAATGAAGTGCATCATCACGCAATTGTACAAGTTGCACCACCTCGCTCGTTGAGAATAGCCACAGTGAGAAATGCAAACGAGAACTTTTTCGCGATACTTAATGCCCATCATTAACGACATGCCATCATGAGTCGCGTCTCCAATTAACGCAATTAGCGATTTCATTAGCACTAATTACATCACGCGTCGCACTTAACTCGCCTCTCTCACGTGTCCGCCCCGTGACGAAACAATGATTGATACCACGCGGTAGTTTCCAGAGTTTTTGCTGTTCTTTTTTTTTTCTCCTTGCAACACGCAAATCCAGGAAAGTCCGAAAAATCCTCTTTGAACTTTTCCAACAGGAAGGAGTTTTTATCTCCGACGAAAAAAACCTCACGAAGAAGTCGAAACTATCGAAACTATTTCTACCCAGCCGCCTGCTTTTTGCACGAGAATTTAATAGCGTTGTATCGCACGTTTCGCCATTCCGAACTGCGGAGGTTTTAACAACAAATTTCGACGTGATTCTCAATCGCGTCTGCATTTCCACATACAAATTTGACGACCAGTTCAATTTTTTCTTTTCTCTTAAATAGAAACTCGTGTAACACCCAAACAACGTAGATTATTTCAACAATATTTTTCTTTTTCTCTAAATAATTATCTCAAGCAACATTGCTGCAAGATTCTGTCTATATGGAATATACTCGAAATAATTATTTTGAAAACAAAAAGAAAAAAAAAATTAAAAAGAATCGTAACATTTGTAAATCACTATAAATCACTATAAATCTAAAAATCATGATAATAAATTTAAATCTTTCGAAGAATTTGAAAAGAATTTAACGAGACTCAGGCTGCTTCGTTACAGTACAATCCCAAATCTACTGGCAGATGTTTCACTAATTAAATTCGATAATTATATCTCGTTGGAAGTGTAATAAATCACCAGTCTTGGCGGAAAATTGAATGAGAGAAACGCTTACCCGTTACGCTGAGCAGCGACATGTTCGGAGGATCCCCCTTTACTCGGCTGAATCTTTCAAGTTGTCTCTAATCAACCGAGCAGTGCACTCAATTCGTGTAGAGATCCGTATTGAAAGTTATACGCTGCTTTACGATGAAACACGCGCCGGTTCGTGTAGATACACTGTCTCGTATACGATACGCAGGCTAAGTATCCTCTGCACGCCTGCACTAATAATCCTCCTTTCTCTCTTTTTCTTTCTCTCCCTCTCCCTCTCTCTCTCTCTCTCTTTCTCCCTCCCCCCCCCCTCTCTCTCTCTCTCTCTCTGTCTTATTCTCTCTGTCTTTCGTTCTTTTTATCTCCCTGCTCTTTGCTCACTATGCGTCTCTATCACGTACAATGTACAAACGCGAAATACGTGTCTCATCCACACGTATACAGATATATATGTGTCTGTATAAGTATACGTTACGTTTGAAATCCGTGTTTATAGTCGCGACGTACACGCTGGTTACGCGCAAAAGCTTGAAAGTACGGAAAGTACGAGGTAAGTACGAGCACCTCGAATGCGCTTTTTTTTTATTATCTCTCTTCACTTCTTAACGGAATATTTCTGTTTACAGTTCGTCACAGGTTGACCGCGGCGAAGCGTCCATCCGTATACCTTGTCGCGATACACCGGTTTATCTGGATCAACGATACCTGGCTCCTTCTCCCCCGTCGCTCCTATACCCTGGTTCACCCCCTCCCACCCTTCCCCTGCCGGTGTGTGTACACTGGCCGATGACCGTACGTGACACGAGTTCCTATGCACTCGCCTGTAACACTGTTTTCTCTGTATACCGGCGCGATGACGATCGATCGGCGCGGAAAATGACTAATGTACACGCGTTATTATCAACGATTGACTCGCTATCAGTCTTTACTGAGATACGAGAAGGGATTAACGCTGGCGGATTAACGTTCGCACGCCGCCTTGCTAATCATCGGTTGCACTCCTTCCGTCGCGCGTATCGTCGATTGCGGCTAGAAATAGCAAGGCTCTTGGTCACGCGCAACAACGTAGAAAACCGTCGTTCCGACGGTTGAGAAGACGAAGATCGTCACTGCTCGTTGCCGTGTTGTTGTCGTCCCGGTGCTCCAAAAGTCGTCCTGATATCAAATCGTCCCCGCGAACGTCGTCGTCGACGAGTAATGAGGCTACGATGCTAATAATAGCGAGACGCTGGCAATAATAGTAGTACGGCAGCACCGATACGATTTCTGTGTGGCTATCGCTGATCCACTGCGGCTCGATGATGTTGCTGTTGTCGTTCCCGTGTGCCACGCGACGGCCGCAATTGCGAGACAACATCGCCGAGACAGCATCGCTATGTAAGTCCGTCGTTGATCGCCGTTTTCCACCGACGTTGTGATAAATTCGACCAAGCGTCTCTCGATTCTGGAGAAGTGGCCACCGAGTCGCCGTCGCCGTCGTCGTCGTCGTCGTCGTTGTCGTCGCCGCCGCCGCCGCCGTCACCGTGCTTTTCGTTATTATCATAGTAGCGAGGGCTGCAAGGGATGTTCCGAGTCGCCGTCGCGCGTCTCTCGTGCTCGTCAGGGGAACGTGCACCACCAACGACGCCAGACACGTCGTCGCCGTCGTTCCGAGGCGCGACCGGTCACGCGCATTTCACTACGGTACCGTGAAAGAGCGCTGGGCACGTAAGATAGACAGAGAGAGAGAGAGAGAGAGAGAGAGAGAGAGAGAGAGAGAAAGATAGGAGAGAGACTGGGAACAAAACGGATCGGGACGAATGGGAAAAAAATAGAAAGAAAAAACGGAGGGGCTCCCGCGCGCTCCGGGACCGAATTCGGAACGATGGATAGGTCAAAGAGAGAAAGAGAGAGAGTGAGAAGGGGAAAGGAAAAGGGGATGAAGGGACGAAGAAGATCGGAAGAAGCACGCGGTGTCGCGAGAACTCTTGATGAATATCTCACGTACCGAATACACAGTAAACCGTGATCTCTCTCTTTTTCCTTCCCCCCCCTCGCTCCTGGTACCGTTCGCTCACTGCTCTTCACGTCGTCGTTTCCGTGTCGACCGCAACCGCGTAACCCGCACGCCGTGCACTCGATTTCGCTCCGCTGTGTACGAGGGGGGTGGAGGGTGGTAGTAACGTGCGTCAGCGACGTGCAGCGTTACCGGAAGAAGGAACGTGTCTGACGCGCGCGTGATCGGAGTGCGGTGCCACGATCGCGTGCCGCTCGATCTGTCACCGACGCCGACGTTGATCCGCTGGAACGTTATTGCGAACATACGCGGACTGCGCGACGTCGAGCACTGTGCGAACGGAGACGCCTCCGACACGCCGCCGCCATTTTGCTACGTCAAAGGGGTGACAGCGCCGGCGCTGATAAAGCCGGTCAGAACCGAACGACGTCGGAGCTAGCCGACGTACGCTCGGTGGCGAGACTACCGTGAACCTCGCCACCACCTCGCCACCCCCTCTCGAGAGGTACAAGCACCGGTCCTACCCTGCCTCTTTCTCCACCACCAGCGGCCGAGCAAGCTGCCTTTTTCGACGATGCGTTTGCTCGCTCCAGGGGTGCAACGTCTTGAGAAATCGTTGCGGAGTCTCGGCTCGCTCCGAACACGATTATTCAGAGTTCAAAAGGTTGGAAAACCGCGTTTCGTGCCCCCGATTTACAACGGCATGTTAAATGGACGTTACTTTTACATCTCGAGACTCTTTCGAATAAATATTTAGAATACTCACGCAAGAGATTCTTTTCGAGATTTTCCACGAAATTATATTACGTAATTTTGCGTAGTACGCATTCAGCATGACATGCTTTTGATAATGTGAAAAGACTAAACTCACCTCTTGGAAGTTGGATCGCTCCCGCACTCGTAGAAGCTAAGTGATCCTAATTAGCGATGCCGTCGAGTTTCGCTCGAATTTCCGGAGCGAATGCACGTCGCGAGACTCGTTTTCGCACAACTGTAATGCAGAGAGAGAGAGATAGAGATAGATAGAGAGAGAGAGAGAGAGAAAACAGATTAGTCTCACTGTAAGATGCCTAATTCCGATAACAGCTGCCTACACCGCCATCCGTGATTACTTTACGAGGCGATGGCGATCTCTCTAGTTACTTGGAATAAACGTTATCCCATCGCCATCACGAAAGGCTATAAAAAGAAGACTGAAATCGTTGCATGCTGCCAGCACGATTGAATTTATGCGGTTGTACGAGCAAAAAAATTGCTGATCCATATTCCCAATAATACGTGCTTGAAATAATTTTACTCCACAAATAATACGCGCGATGGCCAGAACGAATAATACAATGTTATACTGCCCGCAGGCTTTTTCAAAATTAGTTAAAATTCATGATATCTCGGGCGTCGGTATTTCAGATGGAAAATTGGTTCATTAGGATGCCTGTGTAAACTGTTTTCTCGTTAGCGTGAGAAAGGGTCGTAAATGCGGGGTTGAACGAGCTGTGGCACACGCAATGTCTGGTATTCCGGAGTCTCTGCAAATACCGACGTAGAACGTTTTACGACTACCGCCGATCGCAACGTCGCGATAAGAAATTTTGCACATTGTCATAAAGATACTCGATCATTAATTAATTTCTACAATCTACTCTCATTCAAGCCGGTGAACGGATTTGCAAAGCGGCATTAATACGGGACACGGACGGCGCGCCATGAACAAGTAGTTACGCCGCGTTACGGCGCGACGCGTCGCCTCAATAAGTAGTAAATCCCGTTCGTGCGCGACCCGCGAATCGCGCTATTGACTCGTACTACTGAAAAAACCAACTGCGCTCTCGCTCCATAATTTTCATAAACAAACCGGAAAATCATACAAAATGAGGTATAATAGAATGAGAAGAAAAAGAGGCCATGTAAAACAAATTCAAATTAAGTAAAAAAAATTATTATTATTTATTTAATATAAATGTTAGTGACGAAACGTTTCAACTTAATTTAATCATCTTCAATCGAATATTTAGAAAATTACTAATCTAATAAATATATAAATTAATTAATTAATTAAATTAATAAGTTAAGTAAAATGTTAAAAATTAAACATTGGAATGATTGGAGCGTTTGCCTTTGTTTTCATTTTTATAATTCGTTTAAACGTTTCACATTTAATATTTAGTTTATTAATTTGTTTACCTGCATTACATTATCATTCGATTGAGAATGACTAAGTTAAATTATAAAATATTTCACCATTGATATTTATTACATTAAATAGATGATTAATCAGTTTTATACATAATTTTTGTTTTATATATTTCTCTTCCTTTTCACTCCATTAGTAAAATGAGGACAATTTATAACTTATTTAAAACAAATATGTTTGTTCAAAAATTCAGGAATTAAATAAACAATCAATACATTCAGGCAAAAAATAATTAAAACTATATAGAAAATTTTAAAAAAGAATAATCCAAAGTAAATTTTACTTAAATTTAAAATAGAAGATATGTAATTTTTTTAAAAATACTATCAGCGCTATTACAGTTATCCTTTGCTCATAAATATTTTATAATTTACAAACATTTTTTGAAATATTTATAAAATATTTGAAAGTATCTAAAAAATAGCCAGTTTGATATATATATTTCTATTTTCTTATGAGAAATTATTTTTTGTATTTTATGCAAGAAATTAATTTGACATGTAGACTATTCGTTATTTGGGTTTGTAACATGATTAAACAATAATTAAATTTACACGTGCTGATGATCAGATTCTAAATACGAAGGAAAGTTCCCGATATTGACTCGTATTTAGGATCCAACAGCTTCGTCAATGACGTCGATTCGATGTAGAGCAATTTCATTAGACCTAGTTATAAATAGTCTTTCATGCTTCATAGTTATCAATAAGAAATGCATCGTGCACCGCAGCAACGACGTTCTTTTTGAACATCGAGGCGCATACCGTTGTCATACATCGATGTAAGCTTTTTATTCCACGTTCCATGCAAACGACTGTTGTGTTCGGAAATAATAAGACTTGCTGCTTTACGAAAAGAGAGAACGTTCTAAAAATGCTAAGACATTATTGTAGAGTGCCTCGATGCGTTTTATCGACTCACGTATCGCGTCTATGCTCACCTACAGATAATAATGTCTTTATCAATAACTATTACCACACGGAGCCAGATTATAGTCCTCTGTATAGCTCTGACGTAAAGTATTGTAAGCTAATGCTGTTACTTTTCTTTTTCTACGTCATGAGTGGTGCTTCGAAGTTCAAGTACTCGCTGTTTGAAAATTTCATCTCGCAATTACTCATATGTAATTCAATGCAAAGTTGAATAGAGAGAGCCTGTTATATAGCAACAATTTCAACTTGGTGTATTCGCGATTGTATAATCGGCATAGCGTGAGAATCGTATGCGACAAACGGCATCACGTGTGAAACGTGAGGCGCGAAGGCTTTTTATAGAAAAAAAAATAATAGAACCGCGCGCAGTATCCGCTGTGGAAACGGTTTAGCTCGAGGATTGCGAGGCTTCAGTATTGCTGACTCCATTCGCGATTGTGAAAGGAAATGACGGCAGGAAAAAAAAACAAGGGGGTGGAAAGGAAGCAGAGGGAACCGATTCTGCAATGTATAAAAGTAAACGTGCCGCGCGTGAATACGGATCGTGATATTCACGATACGCGTGCACGATTGATTGCAACTCGCGTTTGTACGAACATTTATCAGACTATTGTAAATGGCATTTACTAGTCCATGTTACGGATATCATCGAAGCTGCCTACATCGCGAAATCGATACAATTATTGACGATAATGCAATCCGATTTATGTTACAAGATGGCGCTTCAATCGTCAAATTCACGATTAATTGAAACTATTGAAACATCCTATAGAACGCATCGAGATCGAATAATCGTTTTAGAAATACGTGTGATCATGTCAAATTATTTTTAACACGCAAATTCCGCTATCGTTCACACGTTAATCGAATGCGTAAATGTTGAAAATCCGAAAACGTTGGAATTCATGAGAGAACATATATATTTCTTTTAGAGAGTTTTTTGAAACAAATATAGATTTGTACAACATGGGAAAATATGAGGCACGTAAATTTATTTTTCATAAAATCCTGTCAGAGATTTAAAGGTGTGAAACACTCCCTCAAATTTTGACGGCCGAAATCATTTTTCTGCAATAAATGTCAAAGCGTTATAGAAAAAGCGAATTTCAAACTTCGACGAGATGTTTCAGCTCTTTAAACTTTGACATTTATAATATAGTAAAAATACATCTCATATTTTTCTATTTATAAAAAATTTTGATTCCTTATGTTTAACAAATCACAATGAAAAAATTAGAGCTAATAGAAATCAGCGCTATTATTACAGAGCAAAGTATTATTACAAAAACTTATATTTATCGATGTTTAAAATGTTTAACATTTGATTATATATAATAACAAAAACTGACAATTTAGGAATTTGCGTCGCGGTTTTGACAAAAAAAAAATGCATGTCACTTTTATATACGTCGTCTCATCGAATTCGATAGGATCGATGAAAGACCCCGTTAGAAGTGCAACGAAAAATATCTGTAAATAGATATGTCCTGTTTAATCGATGTTGACGTCTTTGTGGAACAACATTTAAATAATGCAGCAATACGCTTTTTATGCAAACGCGATTGACCGATGCAAAATGTGCCAGTGGTAGTAAGCCGTATTGATCAGCCACGCCGACGCGTCACTTCCGTTAATACAGCCGCCCGGAGAGAACGCCGATACCGAAATTCTCTGTGTTACACACGGACCATTAATACTGGGCGTGTGGCATTCCGTTACTATATTCCGAGATGCCTATCCCGACGATGAAGGCAATCATGACATCCACCCGCCATCGATCACTGTTAAATTACCTGCTGCGCGCTCTCGAGACGGACCTGGTCCAGTAACAGATCGCGACTATGAGAATACGAAAACGAAACGGTGGTTTGCATCACGCAAGGCATCTATACAATATAAACAACAATAAATTTATTCTTTATAACCGAACTAGTATACACTTTCTCTATTTAAAGGGATTTTTGCTTTTAATGTATCATTTTTATATACTTTTTAAGGAATTTTTTGAAAAAAAGAAGATTTTTTGACAATTATTTGTAAATCTATACGGACATGCCAGCTTACTGTTGCCATGATAATTCATGATTTCAATTTGATTAAATGTAAATTTTTAGATATTCATAACATTTTACTGTTTTATTCGTTCTGCAATCAAATAAAAGTTCTAATTTTTTTATTTTTTTCCAATAAGAAAGTTTTAAAAAATGCGAAAAATTGAAATCTTTAAAATTTTGTCATTTTTGAAAAAATTAATTTTTTAATTTAGTTGTAAATCAAATAAAAACGAAACTTATATAGATGATTTTTAAAATTTTTCGTCTCATGTAATTTTTGTATCTCAAATCAGTGAAACAATATATTTTACATGCCCATTTGCAAATAATTGTTAAAAAGATTTTTATGTTTTAAAAACATTTAAATAACATTTAAAAACATTTAAGAACAAATGTACCAAGTTTCAACTATATACTGTAATTATAACTATAATTATAACTATATAATTATAACTTTTATAATTTTCATAAAAAATTCCTTTAAAAAATGACACTAATGTCCACCCCTTAAATAGATGTAAAATATAGATTTAGAATTTGATAAAAGCATGAAGGAAAATTCTAGTGCAGCAAAAACAAATAAAATTAATATTAAACATAGTAATTTATTAGGCAATGCCCATTAATATATCCGTTTTGTCGCGTCCCATCGCGAGTACGAATATCGGTGAGCTATTCAAACGTAAGAGCAGCTGTAAATTTTGCATCGTTCGTGTCATCGTAATTGTACGATGTATAATTAATAATCATCCCCACTCCTGTTTGTCGAACTGGTCATTATTGCGACGCGTATTAGAAATAAAGCGAATGTGTTCCCTGAAGGTGTGATGACGCGTTGCAACATCATTCGGGATTGCGCGTTTCAAACATGCACATTTTCGAACGGCTCGGCAAATTCCCCTTTGTCGATGTTTTTCTTAATCCACGGTTGACCAGCTATGGCTGCCTGGACCGGATTGCTTCGTGAAAAATGCACAAGTCCATCGTTCAATATAGCGAAAGCGAAACGAGCCGTCAGATGAAGCGCGAAACTGATTCTCCAGATTGCAGAAAGTGTTTATTTGAGTTTGTTTTATCAAATTATATGTAGCTGAACAAAAAAGGAGCTTTATAACTGTCGTAAAATCTTTTAGTATGATTGGTTCTTAATTATTCTTATTTCTTAGTTTCTCTCATTGAATCTAAGGCTACATTCAAAACGTCCTCTCGGAAAAAAATTTTACTCGGTACAATATTGTATAAAGTTTGTTTTTATTTCTGCACTAGACTGCACTAGAACTCTCTTTTTCTCGTTTTCGCCAAATATCAAACATATCTCACTTTAAATTTCAAAAATATACACTAGTTCAGGAAATATAGTATACGTTACGTGTGGAGAATATAGTATATATTACATGTATTTCGAGTAAACTTTTCTTCAGAGGGGACGTTTTGGAAAGTAGCCCAAATATATAAACTGTTATCATATTGAAGAACCTTGCAACACAAAACAACTTTTTCTGCTGAACGCAATCAAGGCAAAAATAAAAATTGGAGCGTAAATCGAATTATAAACGCCTTTTACATTTTGTTGTTTCAATTTTCGCCTTCTAGAAAATTCGTTTATACTTCTGTTACTCTCCCATTACATTCAATTTACGTTTCGATTTTTACATTCTGCAGAGAACCAATCTAAAAGCCAATCATTCCCCTTTTTTTAAAGTCTCGATATTTTTAACTTTTCCTAATTTATACTTCTACTCACCTCATTAAAATTATTATTATTATTATTATATTTCGGATCTTGACAATGTATCGCAAAAAAAAGGAAAGAGAAAGATCGATCTAAAGCTGTTTCTACAATAAAATAGCAAATCTTAAGCCGTAAGAAGTTGATCATAGTCGATTATTATTCTTCTCATATTTGATTGGTCAATTTTTTACAATTTAGAATTTAAAACTCTGGTTGCGTTTCGTTATAATTCATTGTAAGTATTGAAAATCTATAGTTCACGTTATGTATACTATAAATTTTCAGTACTCGCAATGAATAACGGAACGCAGCCTCTGTTGTAGACATCGCGTAATGAACTAGTCCAGATGAGATCAGATCGTTGCCAGCAGTGAAAGCCAATTAAAAAAAGAAAAGGAAGAAAGCCGCCCTTCATTAAAAATTCCGATCCGTTCGTTTTGAGATACGCGGTTGGTATGTGATAAATAAAATGGTTGGTATGTGATAAATAAGACAAGTTTTTTCATTTATTCATTGATTAATTACATTACGCGCACATGCAATTTTTTTTTCGTGAAAGCTGAATTTTTGCATTATACGATTGATCGTTGAATTAAAAACACCCGCCTACGCGACAAGATGAATAACGTCGCGCATTTTAACATAACCCACACAACACAGCGACGTCCAAAGGACGTTCTAAAGACGTCTCCAAAACGTACTTCTAAAAACTGCGTTATGTGAAAATATACAGTCTACAATTTATTGTTATTTAATAAGATAACTACAATGCACAAGTCATTTTTACCTTAATCCCTGCATTCCTTGCAACCGCAATCACGAACTTCACAATTTTCACAAACCTTCGCGCCTCGTCGCTGATCGCGGCGAAACTGATCGCGCCCTCTCGCGGCAGATCGCGACGTCAATCGTGTCGGTAATCAAGATTCCGTTTGAATCATTTTAGGTCTGTTCTTTTTAGCTAAAATTCATGTACGGTTTCATCTTTCTTCCTTTTCTCTCTACATTGGAGAGAAAAAGAGAAAAGCTGAACCGTGCAAGAATTTCAAGCTAAAAAGAACAGGCCTATTGATTGAATATGCGCGATCCTGTCGCGGACCTGCGCACGCAGAAACGACCGTCATCGCGTCATCACGAATACTTTCAAGTCGATAACGACGTTATGACGTATATAATCTCACGTTCCGTATCGGGTGACTCAATGTAACAACAATTACGCATCGACTCGACAACGATGACACGTTGAGCGAAATCAATTATGCCCGTTTAAATTCGTGTCGTTTTTATATATGCCATGCGATAAAAATTTAAAAGAAAAAAGAATTACGATCAACAGAAAAAGCAGCTTTGCACTGTTACAAGATTTTTAAAGATTTTTCAGCTATATAGCATATTATATACACATATATATATATATATATATATATATATATATATATAATAAGAATAATTACATCAATCGTTACGAAATCGTTACCAGTTTGCTTCAATCATTTAAAAAATACATGTATAATTTAGAGAATCAACAACTCTAAATTAATGTTTAAATGATTGAAACGTAATTGACACGATTTCATAATGATTATGTGAATAAAGATTTTATTCTTTATTTGAATGTATTAATTTTACCTTGAATATGTAGTGTGTCATTATAATAATAATAATTTTCGATTTCTATAAAGAAAAGAGCGTATATAAGAAAAAAAACGTTCCCTGAACGGTTAATTACGAAAAGTGAAAGTTGTTCCTTCTTTTGTGAATAAATATTACAAACATGATTTTATGTAAGAATCAAGAAACAAAAAATTAAATAACTTTTAAACCAATAAGAAAATTGTGCTAAGAAAATTTTAAAGATACTCAGACGTATATAATAAATAACAGAACAATCTATGAAATTTTCTTACTTTTAATATATATTATATTTTTAGATGCGACACATTCATCCTTAATACGATTTGTTTACATTTAGATCTATTTATTGGACGAAGAAATTAAGAGAAAACTAAATAATATGTAAAGAATTTACAATAGTTGTACCCAAACTCATTAGTTGTTTTTTTCTATTAAACGTACTGAAAGAGCCGCGAAACAGAGCGATGAAACGACCGTAGAGGATTCTTCGTACCAGCGAGAGATGGCTCTAAAATCGTCGTCGTCGACCGAATGGCGTTTGAAACACGAAACGGTGGAGGCGCATCGGCGACTGGTCACGTCGTCGACGTCGTCGTGCCTGCCGCGACCAATCGGCGACCGCCGGCGCGTACCACGTGACCGAAAAAATCGAAATGGTAGACGTATCGGGACGCAGGATCCCGTGTGGAGACGAAGGACGATAAACCTGGGCAAGGGCCCCCGTCAGATCCCGTGGTGATCGGTGACTGTGCGTGAATCCTCGCGAGTGTGATATCTCGTGGCGAGGTGCCGCGGCAAAGTAGAATCGTCGTGATTTCGAGCGCCGTCCGAGGGGCCTCGCGGTCCAGAGTGTCCAGGCCGGTGCGCGCTGCGGAGTGCGGATCGATCCCCGACGGTGACCGATCGAAGGCTGAAGGCTCGACACGGGCAAGCGCGTGTTTACCAAAGTGTCAACCCACCCGTATTGTACGCGCGCGTGTCCACCGTATCGTCCGCCCGTGTCCCTCGAGTCGACCGCACGAGAAATACGGTGGGACGGTTGACGACGTTGACGTCGGCGTTGCCGCTTACCGCGAGCGGGCCGGTTCGCTGCTGCTCTGCGGGTCTATCCGCGCGAATCGCGATCCGACGGCGTGCGCACGGCCAGCCAGCGACGTCAGACGTGAGGGATCCGATCCGCGCCGCGGTGCCGCGCGACTCGGCGAAGCGGATGCGAGAAGGAGAGAGAGAAGGCGATCATATCTGTGGGATCTACACGAGGAGACGAGCGGTTTATTTTTACGCGACGGCGGCGACGGCGGCGGGCCTCCCGGCCCGCGGCAGCATGCCCGAGCGCATCGCGCGGGCTCCGCTGCGTCTGGAAGACGAGGATGCATTGCAACGTGGATCTCACGATCAACGAAGGAGGTAACAACGGATGTATAAGTATCGCGAGGTCGAGCGAGTGAACGCACGCACGCACGCACGCACGCGAGCGAGTGAGCGAACGAACGAACACGCAGGCATTCGCTGTGCCTCGCAACGATACATTCTTTCGCGGTGATACCGCGGCGTGTTACACTCCGTGATTCAGCTTTTGCTCTAGAAACGCCTGTAATGATTTAAGCGTGGTTTATCATGTTGACGTTCGCTTGTCGCGCGAGCTGGCCCTGATTGGCAGACACGGTCCGTGACCCGTCAATCTGTACGGCGCGAGACCCCGCGTATCCAAATGTCACACGGCCGTCGGCTCCCCCCCACGTTCGCCGTGCGAAGGAACGGACGATCGCGGTATCGCGGAAACGTAAATACCGCTCTCGAGTCTCGCGAAATTCCTCTTTTACGAACGTGTGCGAGACGCAATTCCCACGAAGGGTCGAGAGTCTCTTGTGGACCAACGACGGGAGGGGCGACTCTCTGGTGTTTTTCTCGTGCAACGTTTACAACGGCAACCAGCGGCGACAGTGCGGTTATTTACGGGCGCGCGCGCTTCCTCGGAAAAAACGTCCTGGGGTGGAAGTGAGATATTTTTAAATTCAATCGTGCATCGTCGGCTTCACGGCGCGCAACACGTGCGTGTTGTGACATCCGACGGCCCAAAACGAGACACGTAGCGTGGACACTGCGTGGTCGGCGACACGGCGTCGCTAAAAACAATCGGAAAAGTTCGATTATTCTTATCCGTCTTCGCTTCTAATAGCCCCCCTTGTCCTCCTACACGATTTACGATGTGCGTTCTATCTTAACGCGCTCGCTTTAAAATAGAAATGCAATGCACCTGTTTCATTCTCGTTTACGTCGCACGCTAAGAGGCGTTACATCGTAACTAAAGTCGGGATTAAGTTTATTTTGTACGCGTGTAACGTGATCCGTCTTTGGATCGATTCAAGATATCAACCCTTTCTGTAGTAGTAAATGAAGTAGAGAGCGTCTACTTTAAGATGCAGCAATTAAATTGCTGATGCTCGTTTTCATCAAACTAATTCAATTAATTTCGATTCTTTTTGTCTTTTTCTAATTCTTACAATTAAAAAAAGAAGAGTTGAACCAAGATTAAAATTAGTCCACATGGGTGAAAACAAACAAATGATATAAAATGACATGATTCAATTTTTGCCTACTTTATTTTAATGTGTTGTATACTTTTTTTCAGATAGAACATTTTTCTGGCTTAGAGAAAGCTTCGTGCAATAGATGGAAATGATACAGTTGTAAACTATTGCAATAAATATGCTGAAATACTCAAGAGGCACGAGAATATTTACAATACGCTCTGGAGACCTTGGATTTTTGTCAGAACAAGGAAACTAAGTTACTGCCTACCAACAATAGCACACCCACGCTTGTCACCTGTTCAGTGAATGTTGTGATAATAATTTAATGCTGTCGGAGAGGCTCCAATGGACAGTCCGTGTTAAACGCATGATATTCAGATAAAACAGGCTATTCTACAACTCTAAAAATACTCTAACTCTTAATGAACAAATCAGGAACAAGGACCTATCGAATTGACTGAGCGTATAAATCTATAAAAGAAGAATAATAATTCTCTATTTTATTACATTAATTATTACATTAATCAATGGTTGGAATACTCTACGATATATTGAGAAAGACCTAGAAATAATTTGGAAGGGCTTTACAATTTCTTATTAGTATGCTTTATGACCAGGAGAGATACAAATTTTTATTTTATATCACATACATTTATTTTTAAAACTAAGTGATACGCGTATAATTAAAGTTGATTATCTCTCAAAATCTAGCCAATTGGCAAATGTATTTGGCAAGAAATAATCCAAATTGCATCAAAAGTATAATATAGATTTAACGCGTGTAAATAATTATAAACATTGACGTTGTATTGTTCCAAGCTTGTAAAACAAAATGTATAATAATTATTTTAAACGCTTAAATCAGTGGTTGTTTATAACGAGTAAACGAGAAGGAGAAACAACGCATTTGAAATACTATATAGATGATAGAGGATATATTTGTTAACCCTCTTCAATATAAGGTATGCTATTAAAGTGATTTAATTTAAGTAATATTAAATAGATTATTTTTTTATCTTTGTAATCATGATTTCAGGGTTAAAAAATGGACAACAGCGGATCTGGAGTAGTGCAAGTATTCGTGGGTGAATGGAGCCCTGAATATGAGGCGCTCTCCATTAAAGCCACGAAACAAACTTCATCAGCCGAGATTGTAGAATGTATTATTGAAAGACTCGGACTGATTGAAGCTTCTGTTTCGAATGGCTATGAGTTAGCAGAAGTGGTAGGAAATTCTGTTGGTCAAGAATGTAAGGAAAGAAGACTTGGCCCCGCTGAATGCCCCGTAGCACTCATGTTACTGTGGCCAAAAAATGATACTCAGCAAGAATACTACAGGTCTATTATATTTCAACATAATTATGTTTTATTATTAATGCTCGATTTAGAATGATTTCTTACAAAATAATTTTTCCTTTATCTTTCAGATTTTATCTACGAAAAAAACAACCTGACTATTTATGGTCTGACAGTAGGTTTCCTATGGATCCTCAACTCTTAAAGGACTATTTTAATAGATTCCTTTATCAACCACGTGACAAGGAATACCCAGATCTATGTCAGCTTCCAGATCTGAATGAGCAAACATTATTGGACAATCTGAGGGCGAGGTTTTTGGCTGGCAATATATATACTTACGTTGGCAGTATACTGATTGCCTTGAACCCATTCAAATTCTACCCTATCTACAATCCAAAATATGTAAAATTATATCAAAACAGAAGACTGGGTCCAGACATACCTCCTCATATATTTGCCATAGCCGATGCAGCTTATCATTGCATGCTTAAGGAGAAGAAGAATCAATGTATTGTTATCAGTGGTGAAAGCGGTTCTGGTAAAACTGAATCAACGAATTTCTTGTTGCACCATTTGACAGCACTTAGTCAAAAGGGTTCACATGGCAGCGGTGTGGAACAAACGATACTCAGCGCTGGACCTGTTCTAGAAGCATTTGGCAATGCAAAAACGGCCCATAATAACAATAGCAGTCGCTTTGGAAAATTTATCCAAGTAAATTACAAGGAAAATGGAATGGTTCATGGGTATGTAATAAACAGTAATAATGTAGAGTAATAAACCCACTAAATAAATTGTAACACAGAAGTGATCTAAATGCATTTTATAGTGCTGTGGTTCAAAAATACCTTCTCGAGAAATCCAGGATTGTTTCTCAAGGACGAAATGAGAGGAATTATCATGTGTTTTATTACTTATTGGCTGGCGCAAACGAGCAAGAGAAACAGCTGTTGCACTTGGAGAGCTGTGATCGGTACAATTATTTAAATAAAAGCGGTTGCTACGGACTAGAAAATATTGACGAACGACATGAATTCTCGAGATTAAAACAGTCTATGGAGATGGTGGGTTTTACAGCAGAGAAGCAAAGACGACTCTTCGCAGTTCTGTCGGCAGTCCTTTTACTTGGTATGGTGATTATCGACTCATCCATATCCATGGGCGCCGCGAGGGAGGTGCAAGGGATACATTTATACTCCTTTGATTATTGATATAATTGGGAAATGGTAAATCCACAGGAAAAAAATAAATCACATAATATGGATGATTTTTTCAATTGAAATTAAATGCATAAATTAATTAACATTTGTAATAAAACTTTGGAAAATCAATGTTGAAACAAAAACTTGAATTGTCTTGCTATCCAAATTTATTTTGAATTTTAATTCTTCTGAGTGCACCTCCCTGCAAGTAATTCTGTCGCCCATGTCCATACCATATGCATCATTAAATTAACTCTGTATTCTTAAGCTTGTTCTTTTTAAATAAACTTCTTGCTCCATTTATATTTTCTCTTTTTTTCTTCAATGTGGAGAGAAAAAGAAAGGATGAACTTCTGTGCTAGAAGTTTAGCTGAAAAGAACAAACTTCTTGATTTAGGTAATGTTGAATTTTATCCGAGAAAATCGTATCACCATCACGACGAAGCTGTAGGTGTTAAAAATCCAGAAGTAGTTGCATTGATATCAGAGCTTCTCCGAGTAAAACAAGAAACTCTGTTAGCTGCACTCACTGCCAAACGTGCAAGAGCTTCCGGAGAGACTTTAGTCATTAACTATAGACTTCCCGAAGCGATTGCGGCACGCGATGCCATGGCAAAGTGTTTGTATGGAGCTTTATTTGATTGGATCGTGCTGCAGGTAATATAAATGCCTTCGTTTATATAAACAATTATGGTTATTAACTGCACGACACATGAAATAATTTATTATTTGTGTTAGGTGAATCATGCTCTACTTTCTAAAAAAGATACTCTCAGAGATCATCAAGGCAATAGTATAGGTGTATTAGACATATTTGGCTTTGAAGATTTTAAAACGTGCAATAGTTTCGAGCAGTTGTGCATTAATTATGCAAATGAACAATTACAACATTACTTTAACCAACATGTTTTCCAATACGAACAACGAGAATATAGAAAGCAGGGAATTAGATGGACAGACATAGGTTACAGCGACAACTCCGGATGTCTTAATCTCATCGAAGGGAAACCAAATGGTCTTTTATGTCTTCTTGACGATCAGTGCAAGTTAGTATTATCTCTTGAATACACTGCTTTTTTAAGTTTTTGAAATAAATATATTTCAAACATTTAACTTTGTTTTGTAGCTTTCCTGGTGCAACAAACGAAACGTTACTACAGAAATTTAACACTGTTAATAAAGAAAATCCGTTTTATGAAGCGCCACAGCGCCGAGAAGCGGCGTTTGTTGTACGTCATTATGCCGGTGCGGTTAAGTATCAAGCTGCCAATATGAGAGAAAAGAATCTAGACTTGATGCGACCCGATGGCGTAGTCGGAGTACTGAAAAACTCTTCCCTTGCTTTCGTGCGGGAGTTAGTCGGCGCTGATCCAGTCGCCGTATTCAGATGGGCCATTTTGCGGGCCTTCTTTCGCGCTCATTTTGCGTTTCAAGAAGCTGGTCGAGCACACAGACATGGTAGAGGTAAATATTAAATTACGATACGTTTCAACATTGTTAAAGCGTTTAATGCAAGGAATTGACACAAAAAATATGTGTCTTTTCTTTCAGTCGATGGAAACAAGACATCTGTACAAAACAGATACAGAACACCCAACGAGAATTTAATAAGGTAATGTTAAAATCTTTCTAATTAAATAACGTTTTGATATATGAACGATAATAAAAGAGTATTAAACGCTTCTGTAACCTATATATAACAAAGCAAGATATAGTATTAAATTGAGAATTGTGTAAGAAGAAAGTGCTTGTTGCGCTTGTTTTTTTGGACATGTTTGATCTGTATATTGTCTTATTTAGTATGAATCTACGTTGTGCGTCAATAACATGCATCACGTTCTGAGAAATTTTTTGTATTTATAAATTAAGACGAATCTCTTAATTATATTTATATTGGCCATATGTCTTTTATCCCTTTGTAGCCATCTTGTGACGTTGTCGACAGTCAATCTAACTATTAACCGAATTGCGTAAGTGGTCTTTCGATCCACTGTATGTGTAATTTTCGCAAATGTTGTATTTTGTTGACATATCCCATGGATTTACAACAAATGAAATTATATTATTATATTAATGACGATCAATCTCAGCCTTAAATAATGTAAAAAGTGTAAATAATCCATTCTGAGTAAATTTGTAAATCCATATACTTTTGCTCCAATTATGTGTGTCTACGATTTTATTTCGATTTATGCTTGCACTCCTCCGTGTTAGCTATAACTAGAATGCAGTTTCCATGATATTTTCTGTACAATTACATTCTATCATTGTACAATGTTCTTCTTGTTATTGTATTTGGGCATGATTTATGACGCAAAACTGAATATCCTTTTATACAGTTCATATCAATCATCTCTCATTTTTTCTGAGTTTATATTCAAATCATTCACCAATCGAAAAAACATTCCCTGAGAAATATATACATATATACATATATATATAGCTCGGTACTCGCGATCGAAAAGAAGCATGTTAAAAACGATCGGCTAATAATTTATAAACGATAATTAGGTAATCGTAAGAAATGTCGTCGACGAAATAATTAAGAACTAGAAAATTTTTCAGTTCACATAAACATACTCGCCCACCAAGTTATCAGAAGCAACGCAGTGTATGTTTACCATCGGCTACTGCTCCTTCTGCCACATTATCTTCTATACAAACCGAAAACAACGATAATATAAACAACAATCGTCTATCGTGGCCACAATTTAGAAACATTAATCAGACGCAACACCCATCAAACGTTACATCGATGAAGGGTGGTTATATATTACGGGGCAGGGAAGACCAGTCCTATAGTAATAATAAATTCAGACGAGATACTCATACACCGCTAGAGAGGGTGCTTCCAAAAGACGAAGCAAACGTCATGGAACGCGCTAATCAGATTGTCATGTATGTAAAACGTATCGATTCTCATTTAATAACGTAATTTAAGTTGCAGAGAAAAATTACTGATTTATGTAAATCAAGATTAATACGTGCTTTATAGCAATTCCGGGTGGTGATGGGTTTCCTTTTTGTAGGTAATAGCATTTTCGTAAGCTATTAATAGTTAAAACTGTACCGTGGCTTTATTCATTTATCTTAATTTCTCGATGACATATCGCTACATCTTTTGATAACAAAAGAACATTATATATCCATTATAAAACCATTTATCATCAATCTTACAGTTCTCGATATAATTAATGATGATTGCTGCATGCTGAATGTTTTGCAACAGTTCCTTAAAGTTTTTACCAAAGAGTTGCATATATTTTATTTGTAACTACTATATTAAAAACCATGAATAATTTATAATATAGAATATAAATATGGCAGAACAGTATAAATTAATATTATTACAATTATAAATTAAAAATGTGATTTTTTTTTTACATTAATATTTTATTTGTACCATCATCATAATACTTAAATGTTTCCTATAATATTGGATCAAATATTATCCTTAAGCTTGCTATTTCTTACTATATCTACTATATCATATAAATTTTCTAACATTTCTTATTTCTCTATTCTGTCTGTTAGATATATTTTTGTATGTATATAGATATAGATTTTTCATTATTCATAAAATATTACTGGTAGAATATAACTAGATTGTAATTCCTTCTCCTGTGTAAATATAAAATTGTCTGAAGAATGATACTATTTGTACACATGTATTTCTATATATATAATAATACTAAATGATAATAACAGGAGAATGAATGTACATCATACATCGAATATTACAAATGCATATTAGCATTGGAATGTTTACAGGAAAAATAAATCATTTCGGCCGAGGGAACGTGGCAAGAAAGGTCTGAAAAATCTGCAAACTGTAAAAACACTCGCAGGAAGAACTCAGAGTTACGGTACCGGACCGGGGAAAGCCAGAAAACAACCCATGACCGTTTCTGCACAATTTCAACAAAGTTTGCACAGTCTGATGGACACTCTGAATCAGGCAAATCCTTTCTTCATCAGATGCATTAAGAGCAACGCTAATAAAATACCAAATGAATTTGATGAGGAAACAGTACAACGACAGCTGCGCTATACAGGCATGTTGGAAACCGTCAGAATAAGGCAGGCCGGTTTCAACGTGCGACTAACATATGAGGAATTTATACAACTCTATCGAATGTTGCTTCCTAAAGGTCTTCTGAGCTCACAATCCGATGTGAGGGACTTCCTACTAACTCTCAATCTCAACAGAGATAATTATCAGTTAGGTACTACCAAAGTCTTCCTCAGAGAGTCCGAAAAGATAAAACTGGATATTGAACTCCATCAACAAATTATAACAAGCATTACCACCATACAGAAATGGTTCCGCGCTTGTCTAGAAAGGCGAAAATTCCTCAGATTAAAGAATGCCATTGTACAAATTCAATCTTTCTGGAGAATGGTTTCGGCACAGCGATTGGCTCAGGTTCTTCGTGCAAAAACCGAAGCCGCATTACATATACAAACTGCCTGGAGGGTGTACAAACAACATAGCTGGTTTAAAAAGCTAAAATCATGCGTAATTACCTTCCAAGCGTACGTTAGAGGAAATAATGCCAGAAAGAAATTGATTGAATTGAAAAAACGAAAAAGATCTTTACCAGATAGAATTCAAGAAGTCAAAAAAATTCCAGAATATAAGGAGCTTATATATGATAAAATGTACGCCAAAGATAGTGAAGAGTAAGTATGACACAAAACATACACATGTACGTATTATAAAACGATATGGAGATAACTTACATTATTTTTTAATGTATAGGTCGTTCGCGGAAGATCGAAGTTTAACGGAATATGGCGAATCACCTCGAAAAGTAGAATCTCAAAATCGACTTACGTCAGTAAGGTAAGTAAAGTTTCAATTTCACAGTTAGGGTTTTTGCAAAAACTTATCGAGCTCTTTATAGGAGTGATAACGCCTATCGAGATAGAGACAATACTTTGGATACAAGCATCTCGTATTCCAAACGAAAGCTTACTCCGAAGCGAATTTTGCATGATGCAGCATTGAAAAATACGGAAACGTATAATTTCGATGAGATCACAGATCGTAAGAGTAGTCTCGAAAGTTTAACCAGTCTGAGGAGTTACGAATCTCAAGCTAGTATCAATAGTTCTGAATCGCAAGAAAATTCTGGCTCGAGACCTGTGCCAAGCACAAGAACAAAACGCGGTGATCATTCGGTGGCGATTGCATCGAATGTAAATATATTGAACGCGTCCAGTCGACTCTCCTCAGTGAGTAGAAGAACTGACAGTTCTTCGACAGGATATAGTGACGGTGAAACCGAAAGCGAGCCACCGAGCGCCGTGCAAAGTGCTCCACCTGTTTTCAACACGAGTCTACCGTTCGTCAGTTCGCGCGACATAAAGTATCACCCCACCAACGTAAATCTGACGCACAGTCCAAATTCGGAAATTTGGCGTCGTAGAGCAGATTACTCGCCCGCCAATTACAGTGATTACTTTATGCAAGTACCTCAGAAAGCAACCGTTACCCGATCTCCTAACGTGTCCCATTACAAGAGTTCAACGGATAGTGTTTTCGAACAAGTCCGACAGGAGAAGCCCAACGAAGCTGCGAACTATAATGTTAAACTCGACACGAGTGATCGATTCGTTCAGATGGAAAGTTTGACGAGTAGTAGGCAACAGCGTGGATTTAATGACAACAACGTAACTGATCGAATGGAAAATATTCCAATATCGCCGACAAAACGAGATCAAACCAAGCACGGACCTATAAAAAATGTCAAAGATCTTAGTTACTTGCGACGACAAAACTCGGAGGGAGATCCCGCGATGAAAGTCGTAGATGTAGTCAACGACGATAACACTTTGAAGAGCACTTTATTGAGAGGATCCTCACCAAATGAAAAGAATTCGCGTTCGAAAGAGAAGTATGAACCGGACGTTCCAGTGAGAAACGCAAGACGAAATAGACCTTCGAGAGAGGTTCAGTGTCGATCTATGGGCGAAAGTGTAGTCGAAACTAATACGGAAACACGAAATCTGCTTCTTGGTACAATTAAGGAAAGTGATTTGAATAAAACGACTGTATGGTCTCGGAAAGATTATCCGCATGAAACTACTCGATCTATTACGGATTGGCCCATAAATAAGAATGAAGCTATAACATACAAAGTACAACAGCCCGGTAAACGCATAAGATCCAATGCAATAACGACTCTCGAGCTACGAAGGAGGAACTCCGATCCAGCTACGAAAATCTCGGGTCTAAATGAGGATAAAATGGGACAGGATACCAGCTCGAACGATCTGAAATTGGCACCCGGCATGAATCTTCTTGAATGGAAAGGTAACAATTTGTTTACTTTAGCTGGCCATCGTTTTCGAAAAGTGGCGAGATTTGCAAAGGACGACGTATGTGTGTGTTGCCACGAGAAAATGGACGCGTTTGTGACACAAGGTTACAAATGTGTTGACTGTAAGCAGTTGTATCATGTCAAGTGCATTCAAAACGGTGGAGTGTTGAGAATGCCATGCCTTTTGGCCAACACACCGAACAGACGGAAAAATAGAAAACCACCGCGCACACCATACGATACTACGAAACAAACAGTCGCGTCCAAATTTAATCTAACTGGCACTTCAGCATTTTCCGATAGCACGGATAAGATTATCTCCGACGCCAAGGAGTTGGCACTGATGCAAGATTTTATCACCAAGAAAATCTACAAAATGGAGAGTCAAGAGGAGGGACGGAAACCGAGCGAAGTGGATCGTGTTTTCAAGCATGCTCTTAGGAAGTTCAAGGACGACCTGGTGATCACGTATAGCGTCGCCATACAGCAAGGCGTAGAGGGTAACATCAAGTATACCGATTTGATCGCAAATTTTCTTCACGTTATGGAAACTGTCTGCAAGCAAGAGAACACGAGGGAAGATTTTCCTGTAACAATGGGCGTGAATGCATTCAGAGGCTTTATGAATGAATTTATGGCTATGGTTAAAACTGAAGCTCCCGAAAAGCAAAGCAAGAGCAAACGGAAGAAGGAGAAGAAACGAAAACAGGAAGAGCCCATACGACATGGCAGTCACATGTTCCAGTTGACTATTATCAACATACCCACCGCGTGTGAAGTCTGCACGTCTTTCTTCATGTGGCCTATTGAGCGAGGACTCGTTTGCCAGAGTAAGTAATCCATGTACACAAATTTATTTCGACATTTCTCTTTTTTAACGATTATAATTAATCATAATGACTTTATTTTTAGATTGTAAATTGACATGCCACAAAAAGTGCTACATGAAGGCGTCGGCGGAATGCGGCAAAGATGGTTCTCTGCCTGAAATGAATTCGCGCAAAGTATTTGGTGTACCACTGTACAAGTTGGACTGCGGTGATGGCAAAGTACCACTCGTAGTAGATCGATTAATCACAACTATTGAGATGCATGGTCTCTATACTGAAGGTATATACAGAAAAAGTGGTGTCAGTTCCAAAGTGAGAGAACTCAAAATGAAAATGGACGAGGGTGATTTAGAGAAGGTGGATTTCGAGAACTATCAAGTGCATGTTTTAGCAGCAGTGCTGAAAAGTTTCTTTAGAGACATGCCGGAACCGTTGTTGACTTACGAATATTACGACGACTTCCTGCACGCGGCAAATTTGACGGATCCGCACGATCGAATCAGCACGCTCTTCGCCATATTGAAGAAGTTGCCGAAACCTAATTACGATCTGATGGAACGTTTGATTGTCCATCTAGCGCGAGTGGCGCGACATGAGGTAGACAATAGAATGTCACCATCAGCTTTAGCCATCGTTTTTGCACCATGCATTCTCAGAACGAACAGGACATTGCCCGCGCAAGATTCTCTTCAAGACGTAGGCAGGCAGACGCGTTGCGTCGAAACGATTGTACAGGAAAAGTTGAGGGTAGTTAGAGCAACACTGGCAGACATAAATACTCTCGAATCTGCTTGTCACACAGCGACTCATCGACTCTCCAGTTTACGATCGTCCAAGATCTTCAGTCCAGAGGAGTTGAATGTAGCTGCCTCAAGCGTTGCAGGACGAGCAGTTGCGATGGATCGTGACAGGGATCGAGGAGATGAGGAGGAAGCACTACTCGTCGATCATATACAAGAAATTCAAAAGGAAAAGGATCTCTTGACGTCTACTCTACCCAGTCTAACGAGGGCTTCTTCGGACGATGATCTCCTCTTGTCAGCCACGGATCTAGACGATGGATCCCTCGACGATCTTCTCCCATCTTCTGCTGGTAAGTACCTTCTAAGAATTGATTTTATAATT
This sequence comes from Acromyrmex echinatior, assembly GCF_024713525.1. Taxonomy (NCBI): domain Eukaryota; kingdom Metazoa; phylum Arthropoda; class Insecta; order Hymenoptera; family Formicidae; genus Acromyrmex; species Acromyrmex echinatior. The sequence goes on from NC_141862.1 coordinate 10,432,862, forward strand.
ATGCGATTTGATCAACAATTTCTCCAGTAAAGCTATTTATGTTCACAAAGGTTTATGAGAGATTGTGCGTTTAATTACTTCATTGTTTTATTAAGTATTGATTTTTAAAACGATTCTCTTTATTATGAAATGATTGAAAACTCTTATAAAATAGGTATTAAAATAGATATATAGATAGGTTTCTAGGTTTAAGATCTTTTACTTTTATTAATCACAGACGGACTCGTAAGGAAGAAGCCCGTTCAAAGGCAAAGTTCAGCAGACAATTCGTTTCCAACGATTATCAATATGGACGACGACATGGTAATGGTATGAATAGCGTTCGCGAATAACGTTAATGTGCATTCTAAACGAACATAACAGTCCGATAGATGCGAAATATCGCAATAGTATTAGGACAGAGAATCAACTTGCTGATTCTTTCAGCTAATTATTAATGTGTTGAGATGCATTAGCAATTACAAAAGCTTCTAGCTTTCGTAATTTGTCGGCGACTCCAAAAATGAAGTTTAATTGTGCGACTGAAATGATTCCATTCTCTTATCGAAGTCAGTAGAGATATCTAAAACTATTTCGTACAGTGTATGATTAGGAAAAAACTGCACAAATTTTAACTTTACCGCATAATTTTATTCACAATGCATTCCTTTCTTTGAAGACTGTCGAAGTATTTTAGGCACAACGTTTCGTTTGTCTATAGATCCTAAAAGAAACATTATTAACGCGCCGCTTCACACATTTTAAATATAAGAAATGAAAGCACAGAAAAACTAGGAAATATTTAAAGAAAAGCGTACTTTTAATATTATATATATTTACACATACATGTGTATATATGTTTTTATTTTAAAATGTATACGTATACATACATCATATACATTTTTAAATAAATATATACGTGTATATGTATATATATATATATATATATATACAAATATGTGCGTATATGTACATATGTATATATATATATATTTGTATATTACATATGTATATATACATATATATGTATATTTTAAGAAATGTCCGCTTATCAAAGTGATGAGGGAGTCATATTGAATTACTTTTTTACAAATTTACGTTCATAAAAATGTAATTTATTGTTGCACCATGTTGCAATTTTCAGTAAAATTTTCAGTGTTTTTTATGGAGACTCTGATATATGATGTGTAGATGCTCTGTTCCTTTATAACTATTTAAGCGTTAATAGATCTGACTTGAAAACCATCTACCCATCTTCCCAAAGGATCTACTTGTTCGAGTAGAATCGATAATCGGCCGCTTTGAATTCCTGTAAGATGTTTTTACTGTGTTTCGTTATGATGTTTCATCTGACGACGATAGTCGATTTAAAGCGTTAGATTTATAGGCGCAGGAATTTAAGGGACGACCAAGAAAAAAAAAGGAAACCAAAACATAGTTTGTACATATTATGCAATATAAAAATTTTGTAATAATCTGTTATTGTTGAATTTACACGCGAGAGACGTTTAACAAGATTATATTTCTACTGTCGATATTTGTTGTAGGGATAATCACGTCGTTATCGGGTCTCTACCAGTTTTAGTTTTTTCTGTGGATCGATTTTTACTTAACGCGTTTTTTTTTCATGCTCAGATGCGTCCCAGAGACACATGTGCGTACATAAGTAAACGCACACATTACATACAAGTACTTATGTACATAACAAATTCGTGCGAAAGACTAATTAAACTTTTTCGCTCGGAATTTATTGCATTTTTAAAAATTTCGTTTTAATTTATAAAAAAAATATATATATATATACATATATATGTATGTTACTCAGTGTGTCTTAGATCTTTATCGATTCTTTTTTCACGACTTTGCTACGCTATCTCTCTTTCGTCCATTCATACGAATTCGTAACTCGTGCCACTTTGTGCGATAGCCTGACGCTTGGAGAAAATCGAAAAGGGGTGAAAGAGATTTCGATCTCACGTAATAGAAGTCTCTATCCAATAAGGATAATCAGATCAGGTTCCCACTTACGTACCACGAACTTAATTGAATTCCCCTGCGAATTAATAGTTACGCTTGATGATGATCCCGGATAGAATTGGTCAGTGAATTGAGTCCTTCCTTTTATTTCTTTTCCCGACTCCAGTTAGCAATCGAATATAACGATATTTTCAATTATAATGGATACAGTAGACGGATGAAGAATTTATTATTACGAGCGCGAGGATGACCTACATAAATTTTTTATTCATTATTTCTGATCACATACATCATACGTTCTGTTGCATTCAATCACCAAAGACTCATACGCACAGTTATTTTTTCATTCTTATATTTACGTCAATCCAATAAGTTTTTTTTTCTTTTTTTTCTTTTTTTTTTTTTTTTTTACTTTGCGTGCATTGCTTTTTAATACTGAAGCGTCCTATATTTTTAATTGCCTTCGCATATACTTTAAAAGAATAAAACTTATATTTCCGTCCTCTCTCTCGACTAGATCGACAGTTATGTTTGTGCAGCAGGTGAATATTTTAAGTTTCGCGTATCGGCAATCGATGACGAAGTAAAAACTTCTTTTTCCGTTCAATTAAATCCCATCTTTGAGTACTGGACCACGCGCGACTTTTATCTGGATAACTTTTAGGATTAAGTCGAGTAATTAAAAAAAAAAAAAGAGGGAAAGAAAAGTAAGAAAAAGAATCGTTCGTTTTTCCAGAGCATCCTTTTTTTCTCAATTCGCAAGGATCCATCTCCGCGTTTACGTTCGTTTTAAGTATAATCGACTCGACGATGATGAATATCCAAGCGATTATCGTCACGTCAAATCGATCCTCGATCGTTTTACACGGTCTCGGGAAACGAGACGATTTTAAATTGCCTTTTTACAATCGATAAGTTTTACGAAATGTAGCTAAGGTAAATCGTTATGAAATCGTCTTCACTTTGCGTGTGGGGGGAGGGGGGAAGTAAATCGTATAGTGTTATATAAATGTAAACGTTACCTTTCTCATCTGTAAAGCCATGACATCGTGCTCGCGATGCACAAATGACTTTAAGCGAAACGGAACGATCTTAATGGAAAAAAAAATTTTTTTCATATACTATAGAGGATACCAATATATATATATACAATATATATTTTTGTTACGTCCACCGAATAAGGGTTCTAGTGTGTGTCGTCCTGCGTTAATATATTAATTGCGAGTGTTAACGTGCTGGTTTTATCCGGTACGCGGTATGTTAAGATAATCACTTTTTTTTTTTTATATGCGACTGTTTGTTATTTTGTTGAAGTGTTTCCCCGACACACGCGGTTGACTCAAAGTTTGATTTCACTCCGTATTTTGGCTAGTCCGTTGTTACGACATCGAGATATATCGAATTGTTAATTTCTCGTCTGTCCTGTGAATAATAACCGAACAATCTATATTCTTCGAGAATTTTATTAGACAGTGGACAGAACGTATAATAATAATATAGATATTATGAATCAGCAAATTACTTCGATACGACAGAACTGGGTTAGTCGCGTAAGATAAAAGGAAAAAAAAAATGAAAACTAATTAATCGTTGTACATGTAAAGTATCATCTACACAAGCACATACGCTTCTTTACTGTGGAAAGTGTTTTTTCGCTCTTGTGATCCGCTCGCGCGAGGCGAGCGAGAACCGCAGTGCCGATCGCGAAATGAGATTTCTTCGACGTTCCTTATTTACGGGGCGAAAATCTCGAACGGCCGTTCGAATAATGAAACTGCAATAAAATCTGCGCCTCTTCTGTTCTCCGCAGAGGACGCTCAAAGTTTCCACTAACGTGTCTAATTAAATATGTAATTAAGAGCCTGTACCAAATATACTCGTCGCAAACTTTTGTTCGGGATTCTCGCAGCCGCGGATACATCTTGTCTGAGACATAAGGGTACATCGATAATATCGTAAGGGCAGTGCGCAACAACTCTTCATGACAATATCGTTCCGCAGAAAGTCGCAATTTCCGATACACCCCGCAGCCGCTGCGCTGCTGCAACGATAACAGCGATTCTCGCGCTCTTCTCTCTTCCTCCGTTTCATTCTCTCGTGTCCTCTCTCTCTCTCTCTCCCTCTCCCTCTCCCTCTCTCTCGATCTGTTTCGTCGAATGTTCCGTCGACGAAACGGCACGTTACCGTCAGCGTCATCGATCAACGTCTGATCTTCGCAGCCATCGAGAATCGAAGCAGCAATGAACGAGCGTCGCGAATGTGGGAAACCGAACCGCGATCGGTGCTGCGCTACTCGGCCGAATTTTCGAAATACGCTTATTATAAATATAGGTAAAAATATACACTCGTGCTGTCACGTGCGCGCGCGCGCGTGTGTGATGTGTGTGTGTGTGTGTGTGTGTGTGTGTATGCGTGTGTGTATGTGTGTGTGTGTACGATTCGTGTTTGATTCCCATTCGCCAATCGTTCGAAGCTGCATTGATTCTTATTCCGTTCGAAACATCGTCGATCAACGACAAGAGTATTCTTGATGCGCTCTAAAGTGAAGTGAAGCGCTAAAATAAATGTGACGTGAGATCGATGCGGGTGTCTTAGAAGCAAAAAAAAAAAATATCAAACTCAGACAGAGAGAGAGGCAAGAGAGGTAACCGGAGAAGATAGTATAGTTCTCGATGATCATCGAGAGATCGCGATATTAATGCTCTTCCCTGTTTATATCTTAACACTGAAAAACGTAATCTAAGGATAGCGATGAGCAGGACATCTGCCGATTTCTCGAATCACGAATATCACTATACAGGATGTTTTATATCGGAAAACATATATTTTCTTGTATACTTTGTGCTTATGGAAGATTGACTTTACTAAAGCTTCAAGTGTATTTTTGATTATAATCCGTCTAAAGCTAAAATTAAAATCAAAATTGTTTAGAAGCGTAGCGAAGAGGTGTAGACACCATACATACATCCTGCTCGTTATATCTATATATGTGTGTAGCCAGAGTGTACCCTGGGTGTACACTAACAAGTAGTACATTAATCTCGAACGAACGAAACTTCCTTAGCGAAAATTTCATCGGGTATCGGTAATCCGTTATAATTGTTCGTTACAATTATTTATAAATTTTCAATGTTGGCTATCTCGGTGCGACCTTGGATTTTAATTTCCGCTAAGGAAAAAACATCGAATACGATTTCGCTTGCAGAATAAGATCTACGCACTTCTCTTGAAATAATATGTATACATACCATTTATTTTTCTTCGAACGAGCGTGTATGCGTGAAAGATATATATACATCGTACCCCGTGTGAATAATGCATATAAAAGAAAATATAAATATATATATATCTATATATATATATACATATAAATATATATATATATACTAAAGTATATATGCGCGCGCGCGCTTTTGTGTGTGTGTTTTGTGTGCGTGTGTGTGTTTTGTGTGTATGTGTGTGTGTGTGCGAGTGTGAGAGTAGCGTAGGCATTCGCAAAAATGGTCGACGGACGTCAGCGTCGTTTCTCGCACGACGACACGCTCGAACGAGGAACGACGCCGATCACGTGCACGATGGAGATTATAGACTTTTATTTATACAACAATGGAACAATTTCGAGAGAGATACACGCGTGTGACATGATAACAAAACGCGCGCAAGGAGAGAGAAAGCGGATTACATTTTCTCGACTCGTTATAGCTCAAATAGGTTTCTCTCTCTTTCCCCTTCCTCTCGTTCTCTTCTGGTTCATCCCTTATGATTTTCACCTTGTACTCCTTTTTTTTCGCTTTACCGATCGCGAGCTGCACTGCGATTTATACGTGGCGAACCGTTCGGCTTTCCGGTGATCCGTCGAAGGAACCCCCCCCCCCCCCAGAGTTGGCATTGATTTTCTCCTCGCAGTTCGTATGACCCTTCAAACTTTTTCTCTTTTAACCCATCTTCCTTTTGTCTTCCTTTTTTTCATGTTCGGCCGTTAATAAGCGTTCCTAATAACCGAGAATTATCTCGGTGGAATACCGTGAAATAGATCGTGCATAGAAGCGAACGATTCGATGGGAACCTCGACGAGGACGATAAAAGCGGTTCACGAAGCGTAACCTACCTTACCTCTATTTTTTTTTTTTTTTTTTTCTATCCGGAGTATCGACTCGCCGTCGGAGTGTGGTGACCTCGTGAGTTCACGCGTATGCGGTCGCGCGTAATTGTTCGGAAATCGATACTTCAGGATCAATCGGTGATATGCACGAGCGTATTCATCTCTCCGTGTCTCCGGGAATAATAATTTCCGCGAGGAACAAAGAACGTTTCCTCCCGCGTTTCGTTCTTCGTTGTCGATCGTCAAAGAATCTGCGCGCGGAGGATCGGGAGTGCCTTGGCTTGGACACGCCGCAGGTGAGGGTCGGATCGCGCTCGTAAATGGCAAATACGATCGTCGAATCGGCGATGAAAGGCTTTTTAACCGATCGTTTTAGGACAAAGAGAGAAAATAGATAGGAGGGCGGTATATGGAGGAGAAGGGTTGATCTCCGTACCTCTCCGTTTCCTTTTTTTTTCACGCGAAGGAAGACGATCGATCTCCGGTCTCGTGGGAAAGTCCGTCTCGATTGTCTTCGATTCGACATAACGACAAGCCTCCACAGATCAAAGCTGAACGGAGATTAAGAAGGTGTTGGGTGCGCACTTTCTTCGACGTGCGAATGCGACCTTGTTAATCGCGCTAATCACTTTAATTATGCGCGCTTTCTTTCTTTCTTTTTTCTGAGTTCGAAGATTTACCGATTTTTAGTTCACGAGTCTATCTCGTTTTACTGGTATGCTTGTAGATGTATGTGTGTGTGCGCGTGTGTGTATGTGTGTGTGTGTGTGTGTGTGTATTCGTGCCAGTGGCGTGTAAGGTCATGTATTACTATAGCGTGGGAATGACGGTGAGCGAGATCTATTTCTTCGTGATCGATTGTAATTTTATATAATATTTGTAAGACAAATTAAATATTATGTACAGCATACCTGACAGTAAATAATAAGTATCTACCTTATATCTCTAAAAGTTTGTCGCTTTCTTTTCAGGCACCCAGATAATTGGATAAACAAATTAGCGAAATGAATTGCCACACGTTCATCCTTTCACGCTTATCGTCACTATAACGTTTATTATCTTTATTATTAAATGCGATGATTAAATATATGAAGGCTCTCATAATTTGCGCTTTGAGAGTCGCCGAACATTCGGCACGTCGAACTCGTTATTATTAAGCCTGTTATTAAGCTAACGCATATCGTATGATCTAATTAGAATTTCCATCAAATAGCGATTGTGAATTAGCGCGGATAGATTGCCTACTGTGATCGCTCCTTCAACGATATTCATTGCCTAATTAGATGCCGTTTGCGCCGCGTTCGTTTGCGCCTATTGAAATCAGTACTATTCATGTAATCGACAATTTTAAGCCGAAGCGGTGACTGACAATGAGGCATTTCTCACGACGCTAAACGATATGTATGACGCTCGCTTAATTGACTCCAGTAAATAATCCCTGCACAGAAAGAACAATTTTGCTGAAGTGTCTAAAAATTTCGCTAAATACAGAGCTGAAAATAAATTTTATTGGACTATCAAAATTATTTAAGACACTCAAACTGTTAAAATTTGTTGTTGGTGATATTTCTCATTATGTTTGAGTTTTCTACATAATTATTATATTATTTTAACGATCCAATAAAATTATCTTCAGATTTACCTAAATTTTTAGATATTTTAGCAAAATCGTTCTTGCAGAAAATCCTACGTTTATCTCATAATCGCGTAATTTGATATTGTTTTTAAAAAACAACGCTTTAAATTACATTCGAGTCTTGTGGCGAAATATGAAACTAGACCAATTAAGCGTCGACCGAAATTAACTAATAAGTCCTTGAACCATCTTTTATTTTCTTCACTATAGCATTATTTATATCTACCGACTTCTCCCTCCCAATTAAGGACGCCGCTTCCTCAGATTCCTGGTGGTGGGTTTGCTGCCGAGGAATGAAAGAAATTCTGAGCGAAGCCATGCCGGTCCAGAACCAAAATCCCTCGCAACGGCGACAGAACGAACGGTAATGTTTCCCTGCCGGCAGACAGAAATGAAATTCCAGTGATTTAGCTGTTCGAATTCACGGGCGCGCGTTCACACACATACACACACACACAATCCAAGAGCGGTAAATCCTCCCGAAAAATGGTCCATGCCACTTCTTTTTCCGGTACGTGCGCCGCTCTTTTCATCCCTTCGATTTTGCCCGATCGACTCCTATTCGTGAGGTTGATCCCTTTTTATTGGCAGACGATGACTTTTGGTTTTTCCGACCATTGGTTATACACTCTCCTTTTCTCCTTTTAAGGATTTAAATTGCTACTCGCTAACGGGCAATTAGATGCATGTTACTTTCGTTTCTTCCTTTTCTCTTTTTTTCTGATGCACGGGATAATTAATAAAAAAAAGTGAAAGAGAGAAGAGGGTGAGAGAGAAAAAGAAATTCACAAAACAGACCAAGATTTAAGAATCCTATTCTGTAACTCTTACCTACTATAACGATATCGTTACATTGTTTTTGCGCAACTTTTTTACCATGTAAATAAAACTTACGAAACGACAATATAACGATATCGTTACAGTCGTTAAAGTTATATAAATATAAAAAACGTAATACAAGCCTTAAACAATAAGCGAATCGACCAATCACAAAAGTATAATCGTAAAGTGCAGTTTTCTACTGTCGTTGACCGATTCACTCACTGCTTCAGTTTTATTACCTAACTTTTTTATGTGTTTCTGGCTTACGAGTTACCCCCCAGAATAGGGTTCTTAGGCCGACAGTGTTGGTATCACATTGTCAGCTTTTTTACCATTATATATAATACTTTTACCATTATGTATAATGACAATGTAACGATACCATCAATGTTGTTAAAAGTTACGGGATAAGAGCCTTGGATTCAACCCAATTTGCTAAACGAGCATGTTCATGATCCTCCACCGATTAGCTTTGGAGGCGCGTGATGCCAGCACCTGATAACGTGCCACGTCACGAGCAGATCTAAGCGAATTTACGCCTTACAAATTGTACCGCGGCGAACGTGTAAATACAAATCGACTCGACGTGAACGTGATATTGGAAATATCGACAGTCTTCGGCGCGATGGTCTCGATGTCGACGCTTTTATAATCGAAGCCCAGACTGTGGCGGTTTCTGTTTCTCGTTTGTTCGAACGTAAATTAATACTAACTACTTCCTCGACATATCGAAAGGTTTTTACCCTCTGACGCTTTTTAAATAAAAAAATAAATAAATAAATAAAAAAAAATAAAAAAATAAAATAAAATCGGACGATGCTGTTTGTTCTCGAAAACGAACGATTATCGAGAGTAGCAATCCAACCGCTTGAGAATTCACGGCACGGTCACAATTGTTCTTCCCGGTTCCGCTAATCGAATCGAATTGAATTTTCTTTCTCCCTACGATCCCGGAAAACCCTCGGATTCTTTTAGTCGCTGCCACCGAGAGAATCAATAAAAATTAACGATTGATTTGGGAAATTAGGACTCCTGATGTCCCTCGGATAGAGAGAACGATTACGTCCAGGTGTCTCCTGAATAATGGAAGCTATAAGGTTTTTGGTAGTAATATTAGCGCACGCTTCTATTTGCGTAAGAACGAGTCTCTCTGCGGAAGAATAATAATAAAAGGACGACAGAAAGAGCGAGAAACTTTTCGTATTCGAGGGAAGCTTCGATCGACGTCGGCTTCATCACGTTTGCAAAATCTCGAATGTAGAACAGAAAAGTCTAGTATCCTGATGGATCGCAAATCGGAATCTCTACGTCGATATTTGCCGAAAATAAGCAGACCGAATTGTCAGTATTACGAAGAGCGGTCCATTGTTTACGTATCCATCTATCGTCTATCGGATTGTCGTTCCGATGACTTTTCATTCTGCAAAATTTGCATCTGACAACGAGGTGGTTCGAAACGCCGCCGGCTGAAATCCACTGCTCTCTACATCATTCTCGGCGCCCCAATTAGGTCGACGAATCTTCGTGATTATTCAATAGACGCGGAGTATACTACTTCATTTCGAGCAACGTGTAACAACTTAGAGTGTTAAATAAGAAAAAGTGAGAGAAAAATTTTTGGTATTTGTAATTATAATTACATGTTTCCATAATTATGGTTATTTCTGCATTAATGTTAGTAATAATATCTGTGTATAGTAATAATAACTATGTATAGCTCTATCAACAAATATATATAGTTTGCAACTAAAAATAAAAACTATGATTATTAGATATTACAGTTATAAAAATGATTATGGTAATAATTATAGTAATTGCAACTATTTAATTATTTTTTATGACAATAACTACAATTATAGTTATTTTCTGTTGCCAACTTAGATATATTTGTTGATAGAACTATATATATTATTATTACCGACATTAATTATTGTACTAATAATCGTAATTATAGTAATATATAATTATGATCACAAATCTACCTAAAATACAATATTTTTCTCTTAGTGTCACATTTATTTTAACGTTAGAGCGTATACAGGTGTCGTTTGAACATAATCGGGCCAACTTCACTGTATTCCGAGAAACAGAACTAAAACAAAGCGGCCAGAGTAAATGCGAGAAGCATCAAAGGCTCATATTCTCAGCAAATATATTACAGCTGCACATACACGATTACGTATACACGGCGCAATCTTTTCGAGATATTTCAATAAAATATTTTCACTCGCAAATTTTTCGGTTATATTGAGATAGAGGGTAATAAAGAATGATAGAGGGAATAGTATGGAAACCAGGGGGCGAGTGACCTCTGTGTGTGCGGAAACTTTTGGCCGCGGCCGGCTTCCAGGCAAACTTGTTAAAAATTGATCAAAGGTTAGCCATCTCGTTGGTAGCAATCAAATAGTTACTATCATATGAGGTCCCGCCTGAAAGCGCGCGAGAGGAAAAGAGGGAAAGGACGATTAAACGTGCTTGAAGAATAATACGGCGACAATTTGGGAATAATTTAAAAGATTAATTAATTTCAACAAAACTGTAGTAATTACTTGAGATTGCATAATAAATGCGATGTAATAAAATATGCAAAAACAATATTCGAAAAGGGTGAGATTAAATTTCAGAATTATTGGAAGCTGAATGAAAGATTCGAGTATACTACTAGTATGATTAAAAATGATTTATTAAATAGATTATTAAATAGATTAAAATGCGATATATAAATATCACGATGAAGGTATTTGATTAGTAATCGGGTAAATCCTTTGGTAATCAGTAATATTTGCTAAAAAGTTACACATTCTTTCATCAGTCACACAAAAGGCGACAATGGAGACGTGAGTAAATGACGATAGACAAGGGCTGTTTGAGGAAGACAACGTGTATGCATGTGGCGGAATTTTTGGATAGCAGTCGGCCTCGTTATGCTGGAAAATCTGAAATCGATTGGTGAACCCGGCCCGTGTCGGCGGGGCGTCTGCGCGACGCAGATGTCGACGCAGACGCCGAGGTTGTTCGTCAGGTCGATAGCGCCGAGCTCTGGTTAAACTCCACGAACGAACTTCGCCGATGGTCCGTGAGGAAAAGAACCCCGGTCTGTGGCGCGAGGCGAAGAAGGAGGGCAGAGAGAAGTACGGAATGAGTAGTTTCATGAGAGGCGAGAGAGAATGGAAACAGACAAGATCCTTGCTCTTGGGTTCTGTCCTTTCTGTCGGCATTCCGTCGACGAATTAATTACGGATACGCGAAGCTTAGACTTTCGTTTAATTTTGTCTTTTACCCCCATCGAAATCGGGTCGAGCCGATCTCCTTTACTCTTTTCTTTTTCTCTTCTTTTTATCTATCTACCTACCTCTCTCTCTCTCTCTCTCACCGCGATATCCGATTATCGAATGTCGGTCTCATGTCAAAGAAAAGAGAGAAGAGAGATTATTTATTTCCTGCCTTCACCGAGTGCGCGATGCCGCCGTCGAAGCAGCATTCCGTTTTGTGTCAAGTTACGATGGATTTCGAGAAATAAACTGAAAAGTAAGATGGAAGTTTAGGTCGAGCGGGATCGATCTCGCTTTACATCTGCATACGGTCTCCTATACACGAAAGAAATAAAAGTTACGTTGCATCTCAAATGTTATAAAAGCCCGTTTTGCCGAAAGATAAATTTTTTATAGCGTGCAGGATATAATATAGGTACCGATATATATATATATATATCCACTAATATGCGATTTTCAGTTTTAGCGAAATATTATTCGCATAATGTCGGAAAATTTTTAACTCGTAAAGAGAGTCGCGCGTATATTTGTGGCACAATTTTTCCGTAATAATTCCTGATGTAACAGTTATAATGCGCCTGTCTGCAAAATCGACGTTGCTAACGTCTAAAAATATAATTCTAAATTTTTTATTATATTTAGCTCTTACATGAAATAGTACAGACAATCGTTCTCATACAATTTTATTGCATCAAAATATGGTATTTAAATATATCATAATAAAATACACAAATTTGAATTACTTCACAACGAGATATATTTCTAGAATCGTTTGGTATGTGAGAACTAAATTTAATGTAAATACAATACATTTTTATGACAATAATAACTATAATCATAATTATTTTAGATTGCCAACTATATATATAGTCATTATTACTGACATATCAGAGTAAAAATTGTAATTGTAATTATTATTACAAATATCAAAATTTTTTTTTCTTATTGTATATCCAAATAAGGCAGCGTACAAATCATTTTTTTGTTTAAAGAATAGTTCGTTTAACGTTCCTAGTTCAAACCAATTCACAGCAAGAAAGCGAAACAACGTTCGCCAAAATGGAGTTCATCAGAATACTAGCGACCGCACAGCTTTTCTTAATCCAACACGATTCGGGATCTTCGAAGAATCAAAACACAACTCCAGACACGATTCGTTTCGATTCCCACGGGGAAATCGGTGTCGAATTCGAGCAGGCGCTGTCACGATAAAGCGAAGTAGTAAAAAGTATCAGAGTTGCATGGGACTACCCACTATTCGGCACGACGTCTCGGAAGAGTTCGAAATCCGTGAAACCTCTGCTCGATAACACTATAAATCTCGAGGTAGCGCAAGCAACGCTCTTCTCCACGCGCACGGCAGGGCTTTACCTTAAGCTAGGATCGATCGAGCGCAGTGACAAACGTCGCTAAATAAATTCGTTCCCTGGACAGACGCACGGAATAGTCCTCGTAATACTTGTGGCTGCGAAATTATTTTAACATATCGATATCGTTAAAGGTGCTTAAAGAGACCGTTGGACTCTCGTCTCGCAAAGAGATTTATCATTCTAGCTGAGAAGAATTGACATTCATGCTATCCAAGCAGAAAACAACAAGTCATTATGATTCCAAAATGATCATTAAAAATTATTTTTCAATCTTTTTCGATTTATTTTAATGTCATTTTGACGTTATCGTGACTTGTTATTTTGCTCGAGTAATATTCTGTATGCAATGAAAAATAATTATATGGAATAATATTTATATATAAACGGAGGGTATGAAGTGAAAAGAGGGAGAAAATTATTCTGTTCTGGAATAACAATTTCTGACAAAATATATCTCAAATTATATAATTAGCTCTCAACACTAGAAGTTCCAATCCATTATTGACCGTTTCTATTTGTTAGATTAATATTATACTTTAGGGATGGGAAAGTTACTTCTTAAAAATAACTTACTTTTAAAAATAACTTACTTGAGTTAAAAAATAATTATTTACCGTTACTGTTGCTTAAAGAGTAACGATTAAGAAATAATTCGTTACTTTTTCCGTTACTTTTTAATGCTAAAGCATAGTTAAATCAGACTAAATAAATAATTATTTTTGTAATATTTTTCATTAAAGTATTATTAAAAGCAATAACATTTTTTATCTTTCTGTAAAACCACAAAAAAATTAAAGAAAAAAATTTTTAAATATTCAAAATGTAAAAATTAAAAAATTTTTGTTTTATATGGCGAAATTTATACTCTTTTTTCTCGATCTTACGTTCAAATACTTTAAACATGATAATTTTAATCTAAAAATTATATAATATGTGGCAATAATGTGACTCTATAATTGGTTTTGATATTTCAAAATTCAGGGTTGGTAAGTTAACTTTTTTTTTAACTAAATTAAGTCAAAGTTACAACCTTGAAAATTTAATATAGTTAAGATACAAGTTAATTTATAATGAAATTAATTGAATTGAAAGTTAAGTTAATAAAAAAAAGTAATTGAAAGTTAAAAGTTAAATTTGTTTTTTTTTTATTTTTTTAATTCATGATTCCAGGGTTTACAAATTTCCAGTTTTACATAGCGGAAATATACTTCATTTAGAAAATATTCTATATTTTATTTACATGTTTTGTTTATATATACTGTTTATATATACTGTTTAGTATATAAGATTCGACTATGAATACTGGCCTGTGATATGACTAAAGCTTCACTCACAATACGAGGAAGTAACGATATTAATAAGGAATAATGCATTTCAACCTAAAAAAACTAGATACATCGAAACACGGTTTCTGACAGATTGAAATCTGGGGGTCGATTGTGTATTTGAAATGAGGTGAAAATTACAAAAGTGAGCAAATTCATTAGAATATTTATAATTTCATTGGTCAACGTCTGTAAATTTGCTCACTTTTGCAATTTTCATCTCATTTTAAGATATCGCTATTGCCGCGTATTAGTCTGAAACTTAAGTTCAAAGAATTAAATAAACAATTAATAGTTAAATATGAATGTAACTAAATAAAGTTAAAAAGTTAAAAGTCTAAAATGTAACTAAGTTAAGTTAAAATTAATTAACTTTTTAACTTTTATCTTTTTAACTTAGCACCCAACTCTGTCAAAATTATATCTATATGCATTAAGTCTCATGAAATTCTTTTTCTGTTTCAAATTCTTGTGATCCGAATCCTAAAATTTTTAAACTATAATTGATACTTAAAAGGATATAAAAATTTGCTCTTCCTTGAAATCTAGTCGATGATATGTGTGTGTGTGTGTGTGTGTGTGTGTGTGTGTGTGTGTGTGTGTGTGTGTGTGAAATGGGATATCTGAAAAGTTTAAAGAGGAGTTAAAAAAAGTGATCGCTGTTTTTTTCTGACAAATATTTTCAAAAAAATTAATTTTATCTTTTTAAGTGCTAAATAACTCAATAATTTTTATTTGAACAATCTATATTAAAAATTATGAATTTAAGAAGATGAAAGAAGAAAAGCAGATAAAAGGGGGCATATAAAATTGTAAAAAGTTTTGTTCGCTTTTCCCTGCATTTTACAAAGATTTATTGTTATAAAGATTTTGAAGTTAAAGTTTGTACCACTATATCTTTATAGGGATTGAAAAGTGTTAAAAATTTTTTATTTCAATTTTTTATCCATTTTGATGTATATATGTATGTATCTTGAGTATTTCAAAGCTACTTTTTTACTTTTTTAAATTCTTTTCAACTCCCTATCAAAATGGGAGATGATAAAATATGACGTATATTTTTCAGTTTTTTTTTGCCGTGAAAATTCATCGATTTTACCAAACTTTTACCATTGGAAAATAGCAGAGAGAAATAAAAGTTTCGTTTCTTTGGTTTCTTCGCATTAGTTTTGATCATTATGTGATTTTGATCCGTCTTTGCCGTCTGTTCTTTATAGCTTTCTAAAGAGAAGACAAATTATAATCTTGAAGTTTTTAAGATATCACAATAAATTAAAAACTGAAAAATTTTTTTATTTCAATTCTTACGAAAATAGACAGAAAAATAGACAGAAAATAGAGCGAAAAAAACTTTTTACAATTATAAATTATATTTTCTTTCACACTTTCACCTGAATCCATAATTTTTATTATACTCATAGAAATTAAATAATAATTATATCAATTTATTCTATTTAAAAAGGTAGACGAAATCATTTATTAATTGAATGTTTGTCAGTAAAAATAAGGAAAAAGTAGCAGAAGCTACTTATTTTTTTACCTCTATTTTTAATTCTCATATCAATCCATTAGAAAAAAAGTAACTGTGATAATAATGGCATTATAAATAACGCGTTATTTCCATCCCTGTATATTTTTTATATAAAAGATAGATTTTGAATTTTTATATTTTTTTCTAATTATGTTATACTCACAAAATATTTGATTTTTCACTACTTTCTTTATGTTCAAAATAATTTATTTGTTTGGTCCTTTTTTAGTGAACAAGAAATATTGATACTTCCAGTATTAAATGCCTCAACATACGCTGATGTATCCAACCCAATTCGATTATAACTGCTTATAACTTTCATAATAAAAATACACAAAATTTTGTTTTTAATCGAAACGCTAAACAGATTAAAGGACGTAATGGTATCAAATATATGTATCTGAAGACAAGATATGTATCTCGGGAGTAAGACAAATCTTTATTAACTTTTAAGAGACCACAAGTTTATTTTTTTACAGAGTTTTTTCTTACAGAGTTTTTTCTGAGATAAAATTAGTTATAATTCATTATTTTTTATTATACATTATTCCTTGCCTCAAAATATAACCCTATATTAGCGCCACTAAAGTAGCTTTCCTGAAAGTTAATAAAAAAGTTATAAACAACAGAAAAAGCATTGAAAGAACAAGGTATGCCATATCGAAAAGGCGTTTAAGAGTTAAAATGATCCGTTAATTATAAAATATCGAAACTAGGACACGACACAGCAAAGGGAGAAACGATATTAAGCTGCAAAAAAAAACATCAATTGTATAAACGCGTGTACATCTGCGCTATATACATTTGCAGTAATTCGCAAGTCGTTCTCGTTACACTTGGCTCATTGAACAGCTGAGACGGCGAATCTAACACATTTTTCCTTTTTCGAAAATTGCGCAAGTTTCACATAACAACGAGTTTTTTCCCTTAATAGCGGATGGTCCACAGTCGCGTTGCGTCGCACCGTCGAAACGAGGTCGTCTCGCCGCTTAATGTCGGGCTTAAGAATTTCCCCGTGAAAGAGTTCTCGTCAACCAAAGTCAATTCCATTCCATAGTCGGCTTTCACCCTGACAGCTGTCGAAGACAAGACGAGTACATATACACGCCGCGTATGCCGGTAATACCATTTTGATCAGACGTGATTCACCTCTGTCACGTCGGCCTTCACTGCGTCGCTACGACTCGGCGCGACGTTTAGGTGTCATATTTTCTCAAAAATGTATAGTGCACCTTACATCTTTCTTATACGTCATAATCATCTCGTGCGCGTAGTCGACTCTCGCGATAGATGTACACGGGGTATTAAAAAAAAAATCATTCAATATTTATATGGTTATAAATAGTACATACTATACTAAGTAAAAAAGCCTTAATGAACGTAGGTCGAAAACCCCTTAACCTTTCGGAGATATAAACAATTTTTTATGTTAGTATATATCATAACTGACTATTGTCTTCTACGTCGCATACGATATGGGAAGAAAGTAATTGAGCATCTGATAGCCTATTTGGAAGAATTTCATGTTCATTGAGATAGACTTCTGAGATGTCCATTCAATCGTAATGATTAATTGATTAATGTGAACTTACGAATTATCATGAAATAGTTCGTAATAATAAATGTATGGAAATTGAATGAGAATATCAGAACGCGATTCTCGTAAACACTGAGATAAGTTTTCACGTCGCATATAATACGTAGAAGTCAATAAGTCAATAATAATATTGAATTGTTTATATCTCAGAAACGGTTGAGTTTTCGATCTAAGTTCACGAAGGCTTTTTTATTCAATATATATAATATATTATCTACCACGTACTGAATGATTTTTTTTAAATGTCTGTATACACACATACATAATGTAACAATTGTGAGATATGATCTCGACTGATTCCTCTGATAACGTAATTTCACCTCAAGCAAATGTCGACGGCGGCGATTCAAAGCGAATGTCTTACTCTCTTTCTCTCTCTCTCTCTCTCTCTCTCTCTCTCTCTCTTGTTGGCAAACGTCCTCGAGGTCCCTTGTTCGAATAATATTCGCAAATTGCTAGTACTGCAATTTCTCCCACCTGGCTACAGTGCTTCTCCGGTTTACGACCGGTACTTGAGAAAATATACATTCTCTCGTTAAAACTTCGCAGATCGAAGACGGCGTAGAGTATGATGTAATAAGACACTTCCGAAGCAATAGAGACTCTCACCGCGACGATGATGAAAACTGTAATCTTGATTCAAATTCAACGCAACTGTGAACGTCGATCTGGAAAAATAGTTCGCGCGACTGAATGAACCTTTTAGAAAAGCACAGATGCGCGTACCCCACATATCTGAATCTCCATTTGTCCATCTAGAACAGAAAAAAACATATGTACAAAGTTCTTAATTGAACTTTCCATTAGCTTTAAAAAAAAATCATTTTCAACCATATAAGGAAAATGCAATATTATATATTTTGTTAGATCTATAACACACGATAAAAGGAAAGAAAGAAAAGTCCCGAGATACGTAATCGCTGCTTTCAGAAACGAGCGGCTCGAGATTCTCGAGAAGCGATACAAAGGAAAATATTCCTTCGGCGTTCGATATCCGCGCGGTCGCAAAATAATATTTAACTATCCGCGGAACGGAATGTGAAATTTAGTAATTCGGTGAAAATATCGTGGACAAAAACGCGTTATCTTACGGTACACGCGCATACGAAGTTGTGCCGCTTAATGGAAAAAGAAAAAGAAAAAAAAGAAAAAGGTGGACGAAGAGAAAATAGAAGGGAGGATACCCGCCCGCGAACTCGTGACGCAAGAAAGGACGTATATGCGGGAAATTATTAAAACTTTGGTGGATACGTCACGCGAGAGAGGGAACGAACGAATTCCCTCGCTGCTCTTAAAAATGTCCATATCGCCATTGTTGCACGGTCATTCGACGAGGGCTCGGGCAAACGGGAGTGAAACGCGGTTATTAAATAACAAACGTGGTGAATGACATACGCTGCGTGAAAAGCTCTCCTCTTTCACAATTTCTCCCTCCCTTCCCCCTCCCCTCTTTCTCTCTCTCTCTCTCTCTCTCTCGATTTCTTTCTCTCTCTTTCTCTTTGTCGTCTGAGAATCCTTTGCGACGATGACGAAATAACGTGCAGAATTCGTAAGCAAGATTTCAAAGCTATCGCGAAAAAGAGACTGGAGAGCACTCAAGAGAGCTCATCCCGATTTTCTCTCTCTCTCTCTCTCTCTCTTCTCTCTATCCCGTATAATTTCCGCTTCGTAGAAACAAAAACGCAAAACTCGGTCTCGTGAAAAGCAATAATATCATTACGACGATATCTCGCGGAAACGATATCTCGCCGCAGAATTAACGTCATAAATAATGTTAATTAATGGCTCCATCTCCAATACGGCGGAACGAATTAAATAATGATCGCTGACCGCGCGCTACTGCGATCTCTCTTTCCTCTCTTAGTCTCGTTTACATCTATCCGACAATAATTCCCCTTTCATCGCACTGACCGGCGCACCCCGCAATATTTTCCCACTTCCGCCGCTCCACTTTGCACGACCGCCTCGTCTATAGACGCGTCCCTCTTTCCTCCTTGTAAAAACACATTCGCATTTGTCATCGCTGTCGTGGCCGATCTGACGATAAGCTTCGCCGTCAACGAACAGAGGGGTGGAGTAACTCGATACATTTTTTATGCAAACGCAACGCAACGTTGTGCCCATAATGAATTTATTATTCATATAATTAGTCAAAATAAAAAAACTTCCTGATTATCATGGTGTCTCGATAATAATATCGCATCGTTACCGCACATTGCAGCAAAAATAATATCAATTAACCGAATCTCTCATTACGTTTGATTCTAATTCGCCGATAAGTATTTTGAAAATATAATCCATTTAGCAAGCAACTCTTTTTTTTTTCCTCCACGTCCGTCGCCATCGCGCTTCGTAACTTTCCTAGGCATGTCGCGCGTAAAAAAAAAAAAAAAAGGCAGGGGATCGAGTTCGCGGAAAAATCCCCTCAAAAATTACCCAATAACCAGCGTGACCGCGCAGGATCGTAATCAAGATCGTCGTCGCACGAAGGAGGTAGCGGCGAGTCACGAGGGGAAGGGGGAGGAGGAGGGGGAGGGGGAGGGAAAAAAGAGGAGAAAGAGAATCCGAGAAAAGAGAATCCGCTCGTCGAACCGTTTTCACCCCCTCCTTCGTCGTTTTCTTCGACCTCAGGCAGGTGCTCCTCCCTTCGCGCGACGTATAATATGTTCGTGCGGTCTGTCCGGCTTGTTTACGACGCGGGCATCGAAGCGAACTTCGCCCCGGAGCGGAGGGGCAGGGGGGAGGGGGAGGGGGAGGGGGAGGGGGGTATGGGAAATCCGATATAACTGCAGCCAATGCAAGCGCTCGGTGCTACGTTTTCCTAACGTATATACGAGAGAACACAGAGAGATCTCGCCGGCACTCGGCACTCTCGGCAGTTGCGTCGCGCAAATGCGAAGTGCGAGGCAACCAACTCGGCACTGCCGAGTCGGATGCGGTTCCCAGGAAGCTAACTTTCTCCTCTCGTTCTCCCCCGAAGCAGACTCCGGCGATTTACGTGTGTGCGTGTATCGCACGTGCGTGTGGCATCGCTGCGCCCTTTGCCGCTGGCACCCTTTGCAACGTAACGCAACGACGCCAGGCTCCGGACGACTGAGTAGAAACTCGATTTAATAATAATCTCATTCGTGAGACGCAAACTTGCTATCGCACGCGGATCGCAGCAATTACGGCGTTTCACGCGCGACTGCGCGCGTCTCGCATATCTATGCGTACGACGAATACACGCCGCGGTCCAGGAATTGTTTAAGGAAAGATTGAAAAAGTCCAACGGATACCTCACTAATTGTACCTTTTTCAAACGCGAAATTATATTTCCCATCTCTTCTTTGGATATCGATAAACGAAATAATTCGTGTAAACGTTTCTCCGAACATTTAATGAACTCTGTACGTATTACAAGGCGAATACGTATTATGCGAATTTTCCTCGACGTGAATTCTCGTCGAATACCGAGATGTCGTCTAAAACGGAAACGCGGAAACGAACACTCGCGTAATCTCGACGCGCTGAACGTTCGATCGTTTGCGAACGACGTTATCGATATTAATATAATATCGCCATCGACTTCGCCGCTATTCAGGACGATTACCTCCATTACGAGTATTCCGCGAGTACCGAGGTTAACGATTGAAGATCGGCAGATCTCCCCAGTCGGAGAATTATCCCTTCCGAGAACTAATTCCGGGAAAATTTAATATTGAATCTCGCATACTCGTATATATGATAGGCATTCAGAAATTTTGAATCAGGCACGTATGCGGATAATCGTTAGCGTTTCCGAATTTGACGCTGTTATCGATTTATTCGGCATCTTCTCTTCATGTGTACGAAATCAAGCGTGTAATGTCGGTCAGTTATGCACGGTGGAAAATGTATGGATCGCGATTTATTAACGTCCCGTATATTTTCGACATCGTTATCTCTTGACGGTGAAAACGTGCAAAATTGCATCGAGCATTTTGGTAAAAAGATTTCTCGTATAATAATACAGTAAATTGATCGCTCAATTGTATGTCAAAAGTAACTCGTTAATAGCTGTTTCATTTCATATCGTTACGTTGACGCTATACGACGATAAATAGGTACTGTTAATTTATTTGAGTTAATTTCTCGACATGCATAACAAATTGACCTACATGAGCCGGGATGCATATATATTAAATAATACACTGTGATATACGAAACGTACGATCGAGAGAGAGAAAGAGAGAGAGAGAGAGAGAGAGAAACGTGCGCTTTCCCAATTATTCTTTCATAACTATAATATCTCATTACGCAACAAACATTTTCTGCATCTTTACGCGTCGCTGCGTATACAGATCACCCGCGGGGGTTAATTCGGGGCTAAATACTTTTATCTCTTTAAACCAAACAGAAATGGTTGATATAAACACGTGTCTCGGAATAACTTTCCGAAAAAGCTTTTAAAGCTCTCTTTCCCTCTTATATTTGCCCCGTAACAGTTTTTCAGTATAGAAAAAGACGACAGGAGCAGAGAGAAGCCAAAACTGCATACAACTGCAGCTTTCCTTCTATAGAGAATGTTTTGAGCGACTATTTCGACGACAAGTTTTATCCTTCTTGCGGGAGAGGGGAAAAGAAATGGGAAAGGGATCGTTAGTACCTTATTCCGTTCGGGAGCTTTTCAAAACTGAGACCTGAAACTCGCTGCTTCGTGTCTCTCTCTGAAAAGATCTCTTCAGTAACGATAATACCAGGAACAATAGTCGTCCATTTACCGAAGGAGAATCGAAGTTCCTGCTGTTGTGTGGCGTTGTCCTAGTATTTGTTACGCTGCCATCAAGAGAAAACGAGAGAAAGAGAGAAGGAAAGAGAAAGAGCAATCCTCTCGATGTCGTCTGTTCAATATCGAAAATTAGTACGAATAATCGCTGCCGTAAGAATCGTGAAACCTCCACCAAGAAACGGATAGAGAGCGTCGTGTGAGACGAACACGACATGATTGCAGGCACCTTGCAACTGCACGGAGTCGAATCGAGATACGAGTAACATGGTCCGAGGGTACGATAAATATCGTCCTTCCGGAAGGAACTGCGAGACGTTCAACGTCCAAGCGTCCCGTTACTGCACATCTGGCGCTGTCGCTATGAATATAACCTCGTACCGGAGCTGGCTCCATCCCTGGCACTTTCCTTCGCTCGCTAACTCCATCGTCGTCTCCCTTTACCCCTTCAGCCACTGCACACTTCTCCCTTTCTCTCTCTCTCTTTCTCTCTCTCTCTTTCTCTTTCCATATCTCTCTCACATCTACTTCGTCGCTTTCGTTCCCAGGACGGGAAAGTTTCATCCTGTTTTGCACCAGGAATGGCGCGGAGAAAGAGAGAGGGAAGGAGGGAGAGAAGGAAGGAAGCAGGGAAAACCTACTAGATCGCCGCCGAAGATGGCTGTATGTCGCTGCATCACGATCGACGCTCGCCGATCTTCGCGTATAGAAATAAATGGGGATAGGTAAAGATAGGTGGTGTCGGGGATGCAAAATCGATTAGATCTGCGCGCGGTATTTCCCCGCTTGGTGACTCCACCAAGTTCCAGGTGGTACCAGGGTCGTTCCAGGGCTGTTTCGCGCACTCGCATGGGATCAAGTCGAAGCGGAAGAGTCGACAGGATGCGATTGTGGAGGGTAACGAAAGAAGAAGAGTGCACAGGATAACCGAACGCCGCGCCGCTTGCATTTCGGAATCAATTTACCCTGTGTTCTCCAGAGGATACCCCGCCAGTATCCGGGGATACTTTTGTTCGATTCGCCGACGTTTTCGCCGACGTGGGCCGCGCCGGGGTTGCAACCATCCCCGATACTGAGATCTGGCATCAGGGGAGCGAGCGGTACAGGTTTAGAGAAGTTTTAATATGTATTCCCTTGAAAATATATAGAGATATTCCGCGGCCCGAAGACGAAATCGCAGCTCGAATACGAGTATACCTCCTCTATAAATATATCATCTCGCATCATTTATCTTTTTTCACAGCTGAATAAGGCCGTTACACACATAGTACTTATCTTTAGCGCGCGAGAAGGTAATTTTATACTCGTGGCAAGATTTATTTTCCTTGGAAAATTATCATCCGTTGTAAGTTTATATACGCGTGAAACGCCAAAAAGCAGCCTTTAAACGTCAAGCCCTGCACCATGGAACGGGCCATTCGTCTTGTCAGCTTCTTTTACTCGCCGAACCTCTCGCCTGCTTCTGACGCTACCGTTTACGCGGGCGCGCACGAGAGATGCTTCATCTGCCGTTTTTAATCTTTCACGTTCGCATAACGCATGATGAACGTTCGCCACGACCGTCGTAGGTCGTAGGGTGGCGATTCGTTTTTAGATGATCGCGATCTCGGATACATTTATATCGTCACGTTCGCCGCCCGGATCATCGCGCGTACGATCGGATTTTTACGAGATCGTCGAACGAGCGTTGTTTACTTCACGAGAAATTCATTTCGATTTATAGCATCGACTCTTCACCGGCGGTGGTCCGTCGTCCGGTCTCTAGTCATTAATTTCTAATGACGATTTCCGCGAACGTAAAGTTTAAAGAGAGAAACGACATCAAACTCTTATTCCTCGTCATCGAGCTCATTCGCAGTTTCTTCCCTATACACGCTGAACCGCTCTGACTCTCTCAGTCAGGCAACCAGCCAACCAGCCAGTCCTGTCAGCCAGCAAACCAGCCTGCGTCACCCCCTTTCGTTGGACGAATGCAAGGGGGATGACGGACCCGAGCGAAGCCACAAACTAATTACGACCTGAGGCGCCGTTGAGAATAGACGCACCGGCGGTTGCACGGAACAGAGGAACAGTCTGAAGGGGGATAAACGGGCTGGCTTTATGCGAGAGACGACGGCTCGTTGGTATCATTAGTTCGGTATATATACGAGGCAAACGAAAATCTACCACCTCGTCGCATACTCACGGTTTCCATCTTTCTGGTTTTCGACCGGAAATTCTAGCTTTTTCAATTTCTGGCTCTTCAACGTATCGAAAAAAATTTCCGGACGACTGTTTAAAATTTTTATGACTTTTCTTCTTGCCCGTATTGATTTTCCTCTGGTTTTGTAAAGATATTTTCAGAAAGAGGGTCAGATTCTGTAACCTCTTTTTTTTATAGAACGCATTATAAAATAGTTGCAATTTTGATAACAGCAGTCGATCTCTCTGGTAAGATTGTAATAATCGTTGGCAAGAAAGCTATCGATCTTTAATGAAACATAAATGCTTATATAAATATGCTTATAAAATAATTTAGATTAAAGGCCTTGTACATGTTAGATAATATAGAAAAAGTGACTTCGGTCAAATTAACTGAAATCATGATATTTTTTATAGATTGTGAGATCAAAAGTTTCCTACGCAAAAATCACAAAAAAAAATGACAGATCTTGCTGCAGCATTATTTGAAAGTGCAATTTGGGTCTAATCGAACCGAAAAGTATTTTTATCTGTCAAATTAACTATTCATTTTTTAGTAATACTTTTATGTACTGAATAATGAGATGAATCAATTAATATGTTATAAAAAAATCATAGTTGCATTTCAAAAAATTTATGGAATTTACAATATGCTTTCAAACTACATTTTTTTAAAAAGCAGCTATAATGTATTGTTTTACGTCAATTGATTCATATCATTATTCTGCGCATAAAAGTATTAATATATGTACACTACAAATAATTATCAAAAAATGAATATTTTATTAGATAAAGATACTTTTTAGTCTGATTAGAGATTAGTCTCGAAATAGCAATTTTTAAATGGTACTACAATAAAATTTGTCTACTTTTTATGATTTTGTCGAAAAACTTTTGATCAGCATAATTTATAAAATATCAAGTTTCAACCAATTTGAAACCACTTTTTCATCTGATTTCTGTGAGACCCTTTCTCTGTTCATATCGTTGAGATAGTTCGAAGGAGTTGCAAGAAATTGTGTTTTCGCGTGATGGAAAAGTGCAAGTGATAAGAGACTACGTGAAATCATACGGTAGCTTTACGATGTAGGACTCGCGCGATAACCATCGGGATATTGTTTGATAATAACGTGCGTCGCGTTCTATCCTAGGCTGCAGGTGTGCAACACACGTCCACGAAAACTCCGTGTCTAATTCGTCGTAGCCACCGCTGCTGCTACTGCTGGTGGTGTCCTATTCAAGTGGTATGCGCCGACGCAATTAAATCCTTGCGCGCCTAATTGGCCATCTCGTCGTCGTGGACTAGGCTTAATTGAACTGTATGAACTTAACGACGTAATTGTCGCGACGATTTAGAGTACGAAAATTTCACCAAGACCGAGATGGCGTGAGATAAGAACGTTACAGAAGAACTAAACGGTTCTCTTATGTCCGACGAATATTATTTTCGCTCGTTAAACCAGGCCGACCACGTCGGGTACATCGTGGGCGGATGTAATATGTAAAGTAAAACAATATCACTCGCGTGTAAGAGGGGGAGGACGTCCACGTTCCAATATTAAATTCAAACACATACCGCTCTCGTGGTTGCACAAATTAGCTTCTATTTATCTATGTAAGGTCAATTTAGTCCTTCGGATAGATAAATAGATAGCTAAATAATTTGCATGTTTGTAAATTTGTGCAGTCAATCGATTAACGATATATTGTCCTTCCCGAATGACTATTTACCTATTCATAGAATTTATATCTATGAATAGATAAATAGAAATTAAATTGTACATGATCGCATCCAAATGTGATGCGGATATCCGCAGAAAATTGATTCTTACGAGGAAATTTCCGCAGAAGTATCTCTCTCCGATTTTGATGAGCTTTGAGTTAATTAAAAGCTCATCAAAGTCGGAAGAGGACATTTTCATGTATCTGCTTATTAATATTCCAAACTCTACTTTCAGAACTCGACCGGATATGTGATTAATATATGTATGTATTAGGTGTTGGAATTAATTCGTAGCGTTTTTTAATGAAAGAATGTTATTTATTTCACATGAGCATTAAAAAATACATTAATGAAAGTACTTCCCATCACTTGTAAAACGCTACGAATTAATTCCAACACCTAATATTTAATGTTAAAAATTAACGAATTTAAAAAAGAGAAAACGATCAATTACAAATGCAATGATTCACGTACGATATCGCAGAGATAATTGAATATAAAGAAGATGTCATTATTATCCAGAATTTTTTTCGGAGAGAAATGAGTAATTATTAATTCTGTTATAAATAATTTTTTACGTTAACAAAAATTGCTTTTTTGAGTATTTTAAAACTTAAAATATTTCCTTCTCATTTCTGATGTGAAATGTTCAATGGGAAAATATTAGATTTTGTAAATCATAACTTTTTTTCTGAAGAAAAATATAGACAAATTGTAGAGTTATTAAAAACAAAATACGTAGTCTCTTAATATTGCTGTTTTTGTTGTTATTATTATTGCAATATACAAAATATTTATGATAATTTTTCTAGAAAAAGAAATTTAAATGGGAATTCAAAAGAAAACATAGAAAACTCTTGTATGAGAAACATTGCTAAATATTAATAAAAATGTGATGTTAAAGTAGAGTGATATATCGATGTAATAATATAATACATGTGATATTAAATTTAAATAAAGAGGAAAAGAGGAATAATGAGAATAGGACAAAGAACATCATTTATTAAAATTTACAAAATTAAAAAAATTATCAAATACGATAGAGAACGCCAATCGCGGTCAAAGTTAGACATTTCGAATAATACAATATATATTCTTTATTAAATCACTTGGCCAAGACACTCCCCTCGAAAAATCGAGAGGTCCCAGGCTGATGTAATATTTTTCGCAATAAGTTCTTTATAGTTTTTCTAATTTAATTTAGGAGGGATTATTAGCGTTTCGGATTGATTGTGTTGAAAGTCCGAAAGTTATCGGCGTCCAATCATATCTGAAATAAATTGATTTAATAAAAAATATATATTGTATTATTCGAAATATCTAACTTTGATGGCGTTTTCTATCGTATTTGATATATTCATATGTACGGTTGTTTCTTAAGTCTTAATACTCGTAATATTTAAAAAATTACATTACAATTTTTTTCGAAGAAGAGGTTTAAATTCCCCAACTTTCTTCTCCGTTGAATACACCCACACTCATTACTTTTGCGTTTCCGTGTCCAAAATTGCCACGAGGACTCGCTCGTAAACGAGTTCGATTTCGCAAAAAACACGTGTGCCTTGTTTACAGCAATGGTGGCAAACGAATACTACAGACTGTTCGCGTCTCCTTCGTTAACGATTCACGTGTCACGACGGGTGGGGAATAATGAGAGCACGGCACGTGGTCGTTACCTGAATCACAGTATAATAATACGAAATGTAACGAGAAGGGACGCGGAAATGACCGAAAGAGGAGGAGGGAGAAGTTATTGCACGAATAATTGCCTAAGGAACAAGAAATAATCAAGGTTGCCGGATTACGTCACGACTGGCCGGTTAGCCCAATTTCTGTCGAAAAGATCGATGAATGGACGACAATGCATGCGCCGACAAGGCGGATTCGTAGCTTCGAAATATATTGCTTGCAAAGAATTTTTCGCGACTCCTCGTTCTGATGCCTTTTTTTTATTTCTACTTGCGTTTTTTTTCAAGTTCGAGGATCAAAGCCACCTTCTGAAGTTGTAAAATGTTAATTTGAACACGTAGGCAGGCGAAGCGATTTACTAAAAATCCATAAATAAAAAAGTTTTAATATCACTTTGGTAGGTCTGGCGAAGAGAGAACGTAGGATGTTCGGTAATTTGTAAATAATGGCACTGTACTTCGTCTTTAACGATACTTCGCCGACGCGAATTTTTCATTGGTCGGCATTCGGTAGCGAAATGGGAGAGCGCAGTTAATTAGCACATTAATTTCTGATATCGGGAAGAATTTTTGCAGCCGATGTTTTTCGGTATGATAATTTTCATTCGAGAAGTTGCAGATTCAACACGCCGATATTAGATCGGCTTCATTTACATACAGTGGATAATATAAATTGATTGAATAAAAATCAAAGACGAGAGTGACGCAACAAAGCGCATCGTAACACTTTAATAAATGTCACATGATAACTCGCTTTATGATCCGTGTACAACGAAATGGCGGCCATAATCTACCCTCATTCGGATAAGAATCAGTAGTTTCTCGGAAAGAGAGAATTCTAAAAGTTCTGGCGTCGAAAGTCATATCGATGTAAAAATGAAATAGTCGAACGAGGTATCGTGTTATATTTCTGTATTCATGGCTAACCAATGAATGATTTTTGAGCGGCAAAATACCGAGACAACATTATTTTACAATAACGATCAATAAAGATTATTATTAAGGACTTATTAATATTAAAGGGTTACAAAATTACCGCATTGACTGTACAACAAACAATTAGGTCGCATTACCTTATGCTGTCTGATACGAAAATAGGTTTACCCAATATTATGTTATCTATTTCTTATAATCTTCCCTTCGAAAGTGAATGGAGGAGAGCGAGTCAACAGTATAAAAATATTATCGCCTCCCAAGATATTCCATGAAAGATTAAACCTGCAACTAGAGCATTATTACTCAGCAATTATTTACGCGGTCATAAATAATTTTGCGCTATACCTTAACTCGAGAGTCGCAACATAAGAAGGTACTCGTGTCGACATGGATTTGCTTTTTTTAAAAATTTTTTTTCTCGCCATCCGTCTCCTCAATCTGTGAAACGTGAGTTGATCGGTCCGCTTGTGTACAGCGAGACTTCTCTTTTTTTCACCTGTCCGCTCTCCCGATATGATAGTTATAACGTTTTGCTTTTGTTTAAAACAGCCATCAATCAACGCGTATTCAATTACGGTGGGGAAAGGAGGGTTTCAAGCGCACTCTTCGTCTCTCTCGATATTTTTCGCGTCAGCTGAACGTCTGAATTGGAAAAATGAAACTGACGAGTGGAGAATCCGCGTAACGCGAGGTAAAACGGAGCGCTGCTTAGCACCTCGAGAATGAACTGCTGTCATATAAAGCCCGATCTCCAAAGGACACATTTCGCAAGACGCAAGATTAGACACAGTGTTTCCTGTTAGTAATAGCCCAGTCAGAAATGATAATGGAATCGACATCAAATCGATATTGATTCGATGTCGATCGACGTCGAAAGCATCAAATCGACGTCGATTAGATGTCGATTCCATTATCATTTCTGATTGGGAGGCTGCAGGGCACGAAAGTTGAAGTTCACCCAACTTCAATACATTCTGCGTTTTGTGTTCTGCAGCCTATAAAGCCGTGAATCGCAAGTCGTAAGATTAGACGCAGCGTGACGTATTTCAGGTCGTAATAAGCCGCAGGACGCACTAAAGTTGGGTTGAACTTTAATTTTCGCGTCCCACGTCCTATGTATAGATCAGGCTTAACGCGATAAACGCCTTCTCTTCATCCTTTCGCCGCCCTGCGTGCGCGTCGCCAATCAATCAAATTATTCTCAAACGTTGTCTTGAGTTACCTTTCGTGCAGGCAGGATATCCCACCGCGACTACCGCGTCGGTCAACCGTGATCCTCGATTGCTTACTTAGACACGTACCGTTGATGTATGAGTAACGCGAGGTCGCTATTATACCGTGCCTCTATAAGGATCGGAGCTCCCGATCGATCGTACAATTACGAAGTACAAATACGGATCGTAAGCGAGGAGTATCATCGACCTTTCTCGTATTTCGGCCGTGTACTAACGGAGCCGAATACCATCGAGTGTGCGCGCGTTTGTGCAGATAAGAGGATTGTTCCGATATACCTCCACCCGCCTCTCACCCCCTCGTGTCTGCACGACAGCAAGAAGATACTCGTATGTAGGTGGTAGCAGTTATTACTGCAATAAATAGAGCTATTACGACGCGACGCACAGAAAGTTCTCTCGGGGATGCAGCCAAGTGCTCGCTCGCACCGTTGTTTATACAACATCCAACGGACACTGGTGCGCCTTCGATTTTCCGAGAATATTCCGTAATTAATGTCTGCAACGTGCCTACATGGAAAAATGCCAGCCTTGAACGATCTATCATTGTTTCAACAATTAATCGTAACAGATCTCGACGTTACTCGAGTGAAATTCTTCGAGTACCTTCTCAAACAATTATTTTATTTGTTCGTTTACTAGCTTTTTTCGAATGTATGTGTTAGTTTATCTTATATGGTACACGACTCCTGTACATTTACACGTACATGGAGAGAACGAAATTTTTGCTTTGAAATGTTTAAAAATTTAACTAAAAATATATCTGAAAATAATTTTTTAAATCATTAAAATATTTATGTGAAAAATTCTAACGTGATGAGAAATTCTACAAAAAAATTTTGATATTTTAGCAAGCAGTTCGAGTATTCTACAGTATTATTTTGATAGTTGAACAAAATAATTTTCTATTCCGTATCTTATGTTAAATTTTGGATATTTCAATAAAATCGTTTTTCTTCGTGTAATATCGATTACATAGAATAAAGAAAATAAATCGAGCACGCCTTGCATCTGCGAATACTAACGCATTGCAGATATCATTTACATTGCATTTCTATCAGACTACATAAATAAGCAAATTGTTCGAAGCCTAGCAATTTGGTTGATCCCGACTGCCGATTTCGACCGATCTTAATCTAGCACTGCCGATCGCGCATTGAAATTCATGAGGCAAAATCACTCTCCAAATTTCCACGGTCAGACCGATGCTAATTTGCGATGGTGTGCCTTTCCTTATTATACTACGAACGTTGGTCAATAAACCACTACGATTCGTAAGTACTACAGAATTCGAGGAAAACAGAGTTTAATAATTTAATAATTAATCCAATCCCTCGAATAATCTCTTTAAATAAGTTTCATAAGAATACCTATTTTGTCTTGTGAAAAGAAAATACCGCAAATTAAGAGGCCCATTCTGTAATCGTTAAATCGTGCAATTTTTTTACAGTATACAAAACCTGCTCAATGACAATGTAACGATATCGTTGCAGTCTTTAAAAGTTACAGAATAGGACCCTAAGGCCCAATTTTACAACTCACGATTAACTCTTAACCAAGGTTCAACTTCTAGAATTGGAAAGAGATGAGGAACAAGTTGAACTTGGATTAAGAGTTAACCGTGAGTTGTGAAATTGGGCCTAAATCCCCATAGACGCCTGGACAATTTTCTGTACAATTATCTGAAGGCGCTTATTATCAATTCGCGTTGTCGAGTGTACCACGGTGAAACCTGTATTTTGCGCGCCTGCATTTACTTAAGTACATTCATACGTAACGAAACGAGCGCGTGCACGTCCACGTTTCTGTACCGGCGCGGCGCACAGGATATGTTTTATATATTCGATGTGGATTCTTGGTTGGCTGACCGCCTGCCCTACATCTGTTCTCGCGAGGAGAGAAAGATAAGGGAGCTCATTCTCTGCAGCTGAAAGAAAAGGGAGGATGAGGTGGAGGAGCGTTCGAGTGCTCAGTCTGTATCCATCTTATTTCGATCCCATTCGATCCGACGATATAAACGACATCCAGTCCAAAGAACTCGCGAAGGAAAGACCGGGCATCGGTCCATCTGCCAATTGTGAGAAAGCTTTCCGACCTCTCCTCGTAATTCTCTCATCGTCCCACTGTCTCGCAGCTGAATTTAAAGGACCACGTCGGGAGCATAAAGAAGTTCCGCGGCCTCTCCCGTGCTTCATCTACGAAATATTTCACGCGAAATGGTATCCAAGTAGTTACGAGCGGAACTTTACATAATAAAATTTAACGAGAGTAAATGGAGAACGAGCTCCGACCGTTTAAGAAATTAAACTTTTTTCTTTTCTTTCTTTTTTACACTTGGCGCGTTTCTTGCGTCATTGAGAAGTCTCTGATGAATCCGTCTCCATTGCCACTGACTGACGCGATGAAAAATACAGATTGGTAAAATACAAGAGGTGTAATTTCTCTGTTGGACAGACAGGCGGCGAGTAGTGGTTTTCCGACCTCTCGTGAAAAATCTGACATTATAATGAGTTCCGTAGATTCTCGCGTTACGAGGATTATGTCGCGCGAGGAAAGTTTCCGAGGGCTCCTTCTCGCGTATACACGTGTAGTACGTGCTAACGACCTCTAGAATTTTTCCTACCCTCGCGGGCGCGTATAGTGTTTCATCTTTTATTAAAGTCGGCAGGCGGAGAAGCCTTGGCGAAGATAGAAAGGGGACTGGTTGGCGCGCCGGTGAGAATACGTTTGGCAGTTTCTATCCGAGTTTATGGACTCCGCGAAGTTTATACGTGGCTACTGTTCACTGTCTGTCGGCGATGCTTGGTGCCTCGAACTTCATCCGACGATACTCACGAATATTTACTTAATCCGCCGGCTTTCTGGCGTCGATGCATTCCCGGCGCCGTTACATATTTACATTTTACCTATACATATTCACAACGGGGGAATAGCTCGCGTGACTGCTGATAGCGCCAGTATGTGATTAAACCGAGTAACATATTCTACATGTTACATGACGTACAACGTATCATATTCGAAGTTACGCAAAGGATTTTTCTACGTTATACTTACGACAGACAAATATAAATGTAAATTTTTCTTCTATATTACTATATATATATATATTTTTTTTTTCTTTCTTTCGTTCACATTCGTCTCTACGGAGAGAGATCGGGGTTGGAATACTTCGTTAGTGAAGTATCGTCGAGGAAAGAAACAGGGAAGAAGATGCACCACGTTTTACCCGGAGTCAGCGATCGTTCTCTCCACCTTCACCTCGAACGAAGTTTTACGTTCCACTTTTCACCCCATCGAAAGAAATTCTCAGTAGGAAAGAGGCTACCACTTTTTCCGTCTCGAGGAGACGCTTCACCTTGATCCAGGTAACCCCCGCGAAGAGTGGCTCTGATCGATGGATTCGAGTTCTCAACTCTACTACGACGCGCACGAATGGCGATCTCACGACCGTTTCGAAGAAAGCTTAAGTCCGCGCGCGCGACACTCGCGAAATTTACGAGCCTTTCATTCCCTATATCCGCGGCATTTATTTCGAGCAACTCTGATGATCGCAATAGATATTTTTATTCCGTCTGTTTGTTTCCGCGAACGTATCCAGCAAAACTGCGCGCGGTTTGTGCGTCGCACACACAGAATAATGCATATTGTGTGCAAGTAATATACCTTGAGTAAAAATATCCAGAAATATATCGTAAGTAAATATATCCAGAAGTATATCATAAGTTCATTAAAAGCAAATTTATTCAAAATATATTCTGAATCCTAATAAGTTTAATATTATACTTTACACAAATGTGCGTTCTATGTATAACTATAATTTTATGTATTTAGAATTTTATTAATATTGAGAAGGATCGCAATATAGAATCGAAATGTTTATTGTATTATTCGAATAAATTTATTACACATCTTTGGCTCTTATCTAGGTATTAATTTTCTTTAATTTATTTCGATAGAACCTCTTTGTTTAATTAGTTGCTAAATTAAAAATTAAATTAAAAATTTGATTTGCTTATTATATAAAGTCGCTTCTTCGATCAATTTTATAATATTCTTCAAAATAATTTCTTATTTTGAGTACATAATAATGAGTTTTTCTAAATGTGTAATAAGATATATTTTGAGATTATTATCAAGAAAATATTCTTTGTTAAAGATAACCATTATTTAAAAAGAAGAAATTAAATTGAGTAATCACTTTTCTTAGCAACAGAATAATATTTTTCTGTGTGCACGCATATATATATACAAAAGTGGATAATTTTCCTTTCAAATGAAATGAAGAAATCATGGAAATTAATGGGGATCCGCGCTTTCAATTCGCGTAACTTCGCGATCTTGTTTCTAATGCGGCTTCGCCGCAGAAGATTTGCAAAAAGACAGGGAGAAAAATTTGCAGCGGTCTTGTAAAGAGGGGGTGCGACTTCTTTACCTCGTAGAATTCCGCTTATGTTCTTAGTTTCGGTAAAGTTAGCGTAAACAGTTTTGCTAAATGGACCGTAACTCATCGAACGTGGACTTTCCGTATGGTGCCTTGCAAAAAGTTCCTTAAGCCACGAGCTCGGAGTATATTGCATAACTTGAATTTTTGTATTCCGGCTACGACGCTATGAAGTTAACGCGGAACGCGCGGAACTTACAACCCTGCGAGTTTACATCAGCGAAGTTTTTTATTTTATCTGGATTTTCGCGAGAACCCTCGCCTCGGTATGCTGTGAAATTTTTATGCATTACGCACGTCCTAAAAATAAAATAAAAATGGAGTATTCTCGCAACTCTAACTCGAACGAATTAACTCGATTATTTCGATTAAGTGATATGATTTTATCTCCAGAAAAAAAAAAGATAAAATTCTTCGAATTTCCGCAATTAATCGCTTCATCGATTCAATAATAGTGATGATGTCACACATCGACTGCGTCCAGAAAAAGCAGTTATGCATTCTTTGATGTGATTTTTCTAAATAGTTTTTTTATTCTTTATAGTTCTTCGCTAGATCCAAATGTACAATCATATTAAAAAATTTTACAACAGTTGTAAAGCTGCTTTTTCTGCTGGACGCAGAAAAATATGAACAACCATAATTTTGTTGTAAATTTTCAAAATTTTGTTACGTTTTAATCTATAAATTGTGTTGTCTAATTAAAATTTTCTAATTTTAACCAACTTTTGATTAGAACAATACAATTTTTTAATTAAAATATAAAATTTTTTAAATTAAAATTATTTATTTTATTAAAATTAAAATTATTTATTTTAAAATTATTTTATTTTAAAATTAAAATTAAAATTTTTTGATAATTTACACATATCGACAAAATTATAGTTCAAAACACCAACATTTCTCGCAGCGTGTCCTTTCATTTCTACAAGGAATTTGGAATGAGATTGCGAGGATGAAAGAGGAATGAAATGAAAGATGTCTCCGTAAAAAGAGAGGAAACTTCACAGCTACCCGGTAGTGCAATAAAGCCTCATGTTTCTGCGTCAATTCGACCGCATTATTGTCTCCGTGCAGCTAAAAGCGGAGAGCAAGAAGTGTCACTTTTTTCATACGTTTGACATACGCTCGTCATCATCGTTGCGTTTGCATCGTTGATAAAAGCATCATCGTAAAGTTTCGAAGGAATATCATTAGGAACGCGCTCGTTGCCGCCGCGGTAAACGTCGCGATAGAGCGCGGTCGTTCTATCGACCCGTGGAAATCGCTGCTGAAACATATCGGCCACTAAAACACTATGCGACGGTGCTGGGCGCGATAACGGCGTTTCTATTTTCCGCCGCTTTCTCGCCACGATGCACTTCGGACTGATACGTATCCCGCACTGATGGTTTATCTTCTTTTTTCTTTGCCCCATCTTTCCTAGACGCGATGTTTTCAACGTACGTTTAAAAATATACTTGCATTTGTGCTGTAGATTTAAATTTAGAAACCGCTTTAATTGCGACTGTTAAATATCCAGCACTTGGATATTTTTATCATTATTTTCGAAAGGCCTTTTATTTATACCTCGAGTTATACCTAGTAAAACAAGGGATTGCGAGCAAGAGGGTTCTTTAATACTAAATAAATATATAAAAAATTCATTTGTTGAACTAAATAAACACATTTTTTTTAATCTGACATGAGACGTTATTAATGTTATAACAAATCGGTAATAATTTACAGTGGTACATATCCCATATAGAGTTTTACAATCGCCTAGTATTGGGCCAGTGCTGACTGCCATAGTTTAGGTACCGACAAACTACTGGCCCAGTGATTTTAGCTAGTAATTTGTCAGTGATGACCTAATACTGATTGACAGAACCTTTGCTGTCAGTTGACAGTCGTAACGTTGGCTAAGCGTTGATTTATTGTAACTATTGGCGACCTGCTGGCGACTCTATATGAGATAACGTAAACGTCGAGGTAATTAGAAATGTAAAACTAAAAAAACAAGTCAATCATTAACATAAGAATTACATGCAGTGTTAGAATGCTCTTACTGATATAACCATCCTTGTAATATATTCCAGTGTCAATTCATTGAAACAAGAAGTGGAACAAAATTCTCAATTTAAACGTAATAATAATTGTAATGTAAATGATAATGTTTTTATTTATACATTATTTTATTCTTATAACACACCATTGTTACCAGATAGCAATGCTTTAAAAGTAAATTAACACATAAATATGTTAAACAGCAGGTTAGACACAAATGAATCGATAACACACTGAAAAAATTCTGTTATTTAATTTAAAACTGCTACGTTTTAATATCGATTTTAAGATATAATTTAAAAATTGCGCATATGTCTAGCATATGCATAACTTGAACTTAATTCTACTGCAGACTCGAATTAAAATAATCATTTTGATTGCCATCAGATTATTTTTGCAGAATAGCAGTGATGTAGAATTAAGTTAATACATAAAATGTTTTACAGTAGGTCAGATACATAAATAAATTGATAAAATATAAATAAATCGATGAAAGTCGAAAAGAAGAATTACGTCACTTTTAATTCGATTTAGAACCAGGTTGCACTCTTGACGAGTTAATTCATCTTTACCTTTGTGGTTTTACCGCTGTCGTCTCACGGTAAAACCACAATTGACTGCCTGCGATGTAATTATACGATATTGATTAGTGTTAATCATCCTTACCGTGTCGCGACTTTCTCACAGTCGGATTTAATATCCCTCTACGCTCGTGGCACGGATGCACGATGCGGATGTGATGTAGCCATGGAACGATCTAATTCCCGACTGCACAAGACGTAGTACGTACGTATTGTTAACGGGAGGACAACACCGCAACCACATACGTACACAGAAAGTGCGTTACGTACTTTGTGTACCTTAGTAGCGAGATCCGCTGAGACTCTCCTCTAACCCTCAGACTCATCGCAAGCTCGTTGCTTAATGAAAGCGACACGGTTAAATGAACATCGCTTTAAATGTTATGTTATATACTCTAGCCTTAATCCAGAATACATTTTCACTATTACGTAAATACGTTTGCGAACACTCGTGAGTATCTCATTTGAAATCGGTAGGTCAAGTGAGTCCTCACTCCCAAACGCCTCCGGCAGACCTATAAATATGGATATTATTTTAACGTCCTAAGAATCTGTCCGAAGAACTCTGATTCTCTTTTATTCATAAATAAGTTGTATAAATGAAATTTACTTCTTAGCCGCGAGTTCCTTAACTCGCGAACAGATAAAAATAGGAGTTTATAATTTCCATGGCTCTAGGAGACGTTTATCCTACAAAAGAGCTTCAAAGGGAAATATTTAATTAGCTAACTAAATTTTATCGTTGACTTGTATAATTTGCGGTTTCACGAGAGTTCAGGTTGATCCCGTCAAAGCGTATTTCTGTCATCCGCAGCACGCGCGGCCGTAATATTATCAATCTGTCGAAGACATTTACCCGGGTTTGATCTCCACATAAAAAAATAAGAGCATCATAAAGGTACCCGTTGCGCTTATTCGATAAAACGATCTCCTCGGGACCACGGAAAGCAATCACGGGCGCTTTTCTCGGCGCGTTTAAGAGTGCGTATACACGCCCTATCGAGGCAAAACGTGAAGTTCCATCCAGTTCCATTTCTCTCTGTCTCCCTCTTTCTCTCTTTCTCTTCCTTTCTTTATCTCCCTCTTTCTCTCTCTTTATTTGAATTATTTTCGAAGCGGAATCGATGCGTCGCGTCGGCAAAATTCGTGCGCATGTTGCATTTTGCATATAAAACGCTATACCGTTACGATTCATTTCTCGTCGTGATACCTTGCACAGTTTCACATTGATCGCCGTGAAATACGTACTTGACCGATACGCCGAACACCTAAAAAATTCGAGTACATTGATCAAGGCTAATCAAATCTCTCATATTTGTCTAACTAAATGAACGTTTGTACGCTTTGAAAATAAACGCTTTCAGCAAAGGAAATTGAAGTTTAATATTCGTCTCTATTTAGCTGCTCAAAAATCCGATTTATTTCTACGAAATTACACTTTTAAATTCGTAATGTCACATCATACCCAATTTGAATTATTTCTGATTATTTCTATGGGTCGTTAGTGCTTCTACATAGAAAATTTATGTATTACATTTATCACGTTTCACATATCTCAAACAGTCCATTCAAATTTTTTCATTACTTTAACATAAGATAAATATGTTAGAAAATATCACAAATATTATGTAAGAAATTAACGTAAAAAGTATAACGCTAACATAATTCGTAAACAAATTTTGAAAACATATTTCTTCAGTAAAATTAACATTTATTCATTTAATTAAAATTTACGTTTTAAATTTTATTTTATTATGTTACTTATTCATTTAAAAATTATATTATTTTAATTATTATTTTAATATACTAAGGAATGTTGAATATCAATTGGATTTAAAATGTCCAAACAATAAAATCACGTTACATAAAATGTTAAAAATTTAATACAAAAATTTTAAATACAAAGAATCAG
Organism: Acromyrmex echinatior; assembly: GCF_024713525.1. Taxonomy (NCBI): domain Eukaryota; kingdom Metazoa; phylum Arthropoda; class Insecta; order Hymenoptera; family Formicidae; genus Acromyrmex; species Acromyrmex echinatior. The sequence continues at coordinate 10,471,960 of NC_141862.1, forward strand.
TTTTAATATGTATATCAAATGCTTCTTACTGTATACTAAATATATTGTTAATTTAAATAAAGTTAAATAATTAACTCAACAAATTTATTCAATTTGTCTCAAATTTAATTTATTATTTGCACTAAGTGTACAGTTAATGTGTCACTTTGAAATTGAAACTAATTACGGAAACATATCGATTTACATTTTGCATATGGAAGTTAAAAATAACAAAATGTCATTTAACTCAAAGGATTGAGTTAGCATTGTTCCGTTATCTAATGATATATGGCTACAATAAATTCGAAAATAGACATGATAATTTGATCGATCCAATTGATCTCTATTACGAGAGAGAGAGAGAGAGAGAAAAATTATAATCCATTAAACTTTTCAACAAAGTTATAAGTTTCTCATCGCGAATATTATTTCTAGAACTGGACTGTTCAGTATCAATTTCTCGATGACAATTTTGAGCGCACTAAACGACGTCATGAGGCGAAATATATTCCAATTTTACCAGGACTGTTTCTCGTAATGCAAGTAGTTAGTAGAAAGTTAATCCACGGCACACACTCGAGAATTTACTTCAGGTTCTGGTTTCTCCACGCTAACCATTTATCCTACTTTAAGGGGGGAGGGGGTCCGCGGTTTAAGGGAAAGTGGATTACCGGAAGTCCCGGTACGACCGTCCCGTTCCGGTTCAATCTCGGTTAAATTCGATCACGTGGCTATTCGTGGAACGATAAGAGACGATTCAGCGATATAGTCCGCCTTTTGGGAGTGTCTTATCTTCCTTTTTCTCTTTCTTTCTCTCTCTTTTATTTTGCGGTTAAGAATCCAAGAAGAAGCGCGTTATTCCACAACGGTGGCTTCGACGCTAAAAGCAGTTAAATAAAAATCAGTATTTTTGTTAGTAAGAGATGCAATGGAGAAACGTATATTCGTATACCGAAGAAGGAAAGATATCCACATGGTAACTTTATTTCGCCTCAGTAGCGACTGTCGGAGAAAAATGGTTTATCGAAGTGCTAGGACATCCCGCACGATCGATATCGGACTCTTGTAAATCCGATCGTTCGGTCGCTCGCTCACGACGAAAAAGTTGGAAATAGAAAAATTGCCACGAGATCCATTCGGCTTCATAGGTGTGACTCGCTACATCTGTAATGTCTGTAGAGTTCGAGTACTTGCGAACACACGAATCATCTCGCTGTCACATGCCACTCCGTTTCATCGAACTCTTTGTTCACGTTCGTGTCTCGTAACATTATCATAAAATTATTTTTAAAAATTCATCATTCATTTCACGCAATAAATCAAAGACAGCGTAAAATTGTCCGTAATAGTTTCATAAACAGAGCGTAATTGCAGCAAAACACAAATGCAAGAAACGTGTGTCTAGTTGAATTATTCCTCCCTAGCTTTCTCGCCGCTTATCTTAGCGCTATTTTAGTTAGTGCCTATTAATATATATTTAGTGTAAGTAGACTTTGTAATAAGATGATCTAATCCGACTAAAATAATATCTAATTAATCCTTAGTGTACGTACTGTATCCTACGAGAATTATAACTTATATTTCGTAGCGTTATTACTCTTACAGTCTTCCTCATAGTATGTGTATATAAGTGATGTGTCTTCGCGAAAATGAATGTCTTCGAGAAAAAAGATATCTTAAATGTTTCAATGAATTCTTATTATATACAGTGATTATCAAAAATTTCTGGCGAATATTTAAGGATAATTTTTATCAATCTGTTTTTCAGTTTATATTATGAGTTAATAAAATTTTTGTTACAATCAACTTGAGAATGCGACATTTTTTAAATACTGGAATACTACTTGTATACTGGATGTTTATTTATAAAGATTCTTCATCCAATTAATAGTACAAAATTTATATTTATATTTATCAGTCGGAAACTTTTAGCCGTCACTGTGTTTGAGTGTGTATATATATTTCTTTTTTATTTTATTCGAAAATAAAATATTATATAAAAATATAATTTTATTTTCGAATAAAATAAAAATACATAAATATATATGTATCTTTTTATTTTATTTAAAAATAAAATTATGTTTCTTTTAATTTTGATAACTTTGAATGTAAGCATACATTTTTAAAAGCAATAGCTTGTAGACGTTCGTATTTCTAGAATAATGTAATTATCCAGAAAAAGAGCAAGGTTAACTTTAAAGCAAGCAAACACGACGAGTTATGTAAGAATAAGCCACAGGATGTTCCTGTGATTGAGCCTTACGCGCCTCGGAGATCGAGCGAATACTTTTCAGACGTATTTTAATGGCCAGGAGTTGAAAGTAGGGTTGAAGTACTTTCTGCTATTAACGGGAGGGCGATTAATGATTGGGCCGTGCGAACGGAACATCTGTTTGGCGAAATGGCAGGCTTACCGTGGAAATCGTTTAATCCTGTGTGTATCTTATCTGCTAAAGTGCTAACGTAGCCACCGCTCGCTCTGCTTTAAACGTACATTAAAAATACCGAAACAGGCGTCCCGAAAATTCAACGGAAACTCTTGCCAAATTTTTTTTTCTTGGTAACTGGAACCGTCGACGGATCTCTTCGTTTTTATTATTTTTATAAAAAAAAAAGAGGAAGAGAGAGAGAGAGAGAGAGAGAGAGAGAGTACAGAGTTGGGCAAGCTGAGTTTCAATCTCCTCCTCCCTCTTCCCCGCACGTAAGTTACTTTAAAAGATGCGCAAATTACTCCGTTAATCCTAATCGCTGCGTATAACCGGCGTCGTCTCCAGCGCTTCAATTTTGATCCCGCCTAAATGCGACCTGATTTGCACTGGCACGTATAAAGCACTGGAAACGCAGAACTTATGTACACATCGCGTTGTGTGAGCACCGAGGTGTTTGCACTTGCGTATAAACAGACGTGTGTACCTACGTGCGGACGTGGAAATCGGTCGCGGTGAAATGACTTCGGGTCTCTCGATTCGTCGCGATTCCGATTCAAACGGAGCAATCGGGTAACACTCGAAAATGGCGTAAGAAATCGAACGTGATCGATGTCGGCGTCAAAATGGAATTTATTACCATAATCCTTCAGTCCAAAGCTCCTGCCTCGATTTAATTTCTTCGTACCTCGGGTTACATTCTCCGCAGTAAAATTTCTACGTTATTTGAACGAGATATGAAAAGCTATTTACATTGTCGGCATATTCGCAATTGCATTATCTCGCGCGACAACACGCGTACACAGCACACGAATGCTTGATTAGACACATATCGCTGAACGAGAAATACTCCAGATCCCAAATGGACTTGTAATCGACTGTTTTCGTCTGATACATCACGGACACACTTGGAGTACGATTGCGCGCGGATTACTACGAAGAGGATAATGCCGAAGGATTGCTGACAATAGGATTAATACGGCATAACGATGCGGAATTCCGTGGACTATATGCCAATTATACATCCGGCTTTATGATGCCGTACGATTAGCGCAGTTGTGTAGACTTAACGAAGCACGTTAATCTTATCCTGAATGCGCGCGACGTATTGACAGTTTCTACCGCGCAACCTCGTCGTATTATCATTCCATTTATCTCTATTTCAATTTCCAATAATTGTTAACAAAAGGCAAATAGAGAGATCACTTAATTCTACGACGGAGACAAAGAGAATCCATCTTTTTTTACTCACTCAGTATTAAATGCACTCTGAAATCTAGATCTCTTGGCAATCCTTTAGATAATCAATGTTAACTCCATTTATAATATCGCGAATGTTCAGTAATACGAATTAATGTACGTGGACAAGAGAGAGCGACATTTGCACATTTTTCTCAGTATATATTCAGATAAAAGTTCAACAGGAAAGTAAAACCATTAAGATTTATGAGATACTGAGAAATAAAAAATATTTTTCTGGGATTCGAGATTTTTTTGGATCTTAGAAAATTTTTTTTATATTGAAAAATATATGTTACATTTAACATATTTCACGTGTTTCAAATAGCCCACTTACATTTAATATGTTAAATTTAACACAAGATGAATGATATGTTAGAAGATAACATAAATATTATTTTTAATAAATAAACACAAAAAAGATAATACAGTTTGTAAATAAACCGTAAAAGCATACTTTTCAGTAAAATTAACATTTATGATATGTTACATTAACGCATATTTTATTCATTCATCTTAGAACGTTTTAAAACACATTACTTTTATGTCGTTTGTTCATTTACTTCATAAACTGTGTCATGTTGACATTACAAAATGTTAAATATCAATTTCACGAGTTATTTAAATAACATAATCGCATTATGTTAAATTAAAACTCGAATATGTTAAAAGTTCAACACAAAATTTTAACAAAGGATTTGAGCGGACCGTTTTCAATGCAAATAGAAAATATTTTTTTACTATGTATATTTTATATAAAAATCATGCGCAATTTTCTTGTAGTTCGCGACATTTAACCATCGTGACCTTTGACTACGGAGATAGCAATTGAGATTCCCTGGCAGATATCCCTTGAGAACATGATCTCGGAGAAGTATCGTATTACCAACCATGGCGAAAACGGGGTAACAAGAGTGATCCTAGACCTAATGACGCGTTAAAGGATGGGCCCGGTCGTCGATGCCGTTAATGATTCATCGATCCGAAGGCTTATCTACGCGGAACTCACAGTGATCCGCGATACGGTCGACTATGCCGCAAAGAAAAATGGCACAGCAGCAGCGTTTTTTTTTTTTGCAATCCGGGTTGAAAGCCAGACCGTTCGATCTACGTGTTCTCATGTTGAAAGGATAAAGGGCGTGACTTTGTAGACGACATTGAAACTAATATATGGTAAAGCTGCTATTCAAATCGCGTAGAAAGTAACTGCAAAGTTTCAAAGCTTCGGAGAGGGGGAGGGGGAGGGGGATTAAATCTTCGTAACTTTTAAATGAGAGCAGACGGAATTTTCCTCGCAACCTGTGAGGTAGTTGCAATTTTACGAGCGACGAGATTATCAGAGTTTAGCGATTAGCGATATCTGGTCCGTGAGGACTCGTTGAAGTTCTCTCTCTGCTCGCTTGCTTTGTTAACCCAGAATTTGGGGTCCGCTTAATTTCCCGTAAGGTTCAATCCTACCCAAACTAATGAGTCTCGATGTGCCGTATCGTTGTCTTCGAATTGCACACCCCGTTGACACACTTGAGAACACGGCGCGTGATAATGAGAAGATCGCGTGAGACGCGATAATTAAGCTTCGCATCGAGTCACCGCGTGCCGGCTGGTGGTGGAACAATACAAATGAATCCGGAAAGTCCGCAAATCGAACCGGGGCATTTTTAACCCTTATATCGTTCGCGCGAACTTCTCTCGTGCAATTCAATCTAAAATTCTGACGCATAACGTTTCTTTTTAAGCGCGCGTTGCAATTTTTGCCGTGTCGTCGAACAAAAAATGCACTTCTCTAATTAACAGTCTTGTTACGAGGCCATTTCAATCACCTAATAATCATGACAACGCGACTTAACTGCGAAACACATGTTTTACCTCGTTACTGTCGAGGGAACAATAATATGAAATCCTTTTTGTACACGCCTGGAAGTTTCATTAATCATTTTTCGAACATGTCTTCTCGTGTCTCGTTAGTGCAATATTTTCAATCGAATCAATGATCGGTTGCAGTGGGACCACGAACGAAACAATTTCTTTATTTTTTTTTTCTTGACATAACAAAATGTCATCGTGAAACTTGCGTACAGATATAATCTCTCTTTCCCTTCAAGAGATGCTTTATGCTTTTCATGCACTTTAATAACCTCTCGCTCGTTTTCAGGAACAGCACAGTTGACCTTGATGGATCGCGGTATTTTAACGTGTGATTAATTTTCAGCATGGCCGCGTTCGCACGTTGCGTTTTAAAGGGGAAGCAGCGTATATCGAGGTAAGCTTGACTTTCTCTTCTTTCCTATATGGTCGCAAAATATGTATATTGAACCTACGTGGCGCTGGCACAATATGACGATAAATGAGCCGTGAAGCGTGAAAATTAGGCCCGACAGCTCGCGTCCGGCTCACGTCAATATAATGTCAAGCCCAACCATTTTTGGAGTGGCTCATTACGATAATTACACCTCTGTCTGCATCCTTCACCGCCAGTCGTTGCTCCGCGGGGGTGTTATTGCTATTTTGACGAGCTCGGAGTCGCGTTGCCATGTCAATAACGGCACAACATTACGGCGCGACTTTAAAGAATCGTAGAATAGAATTTACCTTACAAACAATTGTACGCCCTCCCGATTATTGCGCGTTACTATTTATCTTACTTAACGTTGATTATATTCAGTTAATTTTTTTAATGGCAGTACCTTGTTGTCGACAATGTCAAACACGTGTAGCCAACTCCGTAAATAGACGTAAATGTCACGCTAATCGTTGTCTCGGTAATTACACCGCGTCCGCGATATCAACCACTCGAATGTCACGCGTGAGATTCGCGGAGATGAGGAGCGAATTAATGACAGTGAAAAGTGGCGCAGGTATGCAACTGAAAATAATCCGACGGCCCTTTATTCGTAATCTTCGGAGCATTTTTCATCGCGCGCCCTGCCGTTTATTCTGGAATACGGCCGCGATGGGGAAAAAAGGAAGGAGCACCGGCACGTCGTCGGGCGGGACAATAAAGACGATAACGTGGACGATGAAGAGGACAATGGTTGGGAAAGGACGGACAGCGGCAACGGCCGGATAATGGAAAGATCATTATTTTCACGAACAAAGTCCCGCCGAGTCCCTCGCGCTGTGTCGCGACGACGACGACAACGACGACGATGACGTCTACGTCTACGTCGTCTTCGCTTGAACGCGAACGCGAGCGAGCGCATCTTAATTAACGGCCGTCCCAATTAGAATGGTGCTATCCCAAAAGACGCGCTTTGACTTTCCCTCCTTCGAAACTTTATTCATGCCACAGCCTCTGTTTCCATCGTTTCCCTCGTTCTTATCGCGCTCGCGACTCCTTTCTGCTACTTGTTTCCCCGATGAACAAACGTTCGCGTAAGTGAAACGGTGACCCGGTTTCCGTCACTACGACACAATTTAACCGCGGCAACACGCCGCGTTTCAGGAAAATTGCGGAAAACGGACGCGGATGTGTTCGAGGATAATGAAAGAAAGTAGGGTAAAACCGGATATAAGCGAGTCAAATGGAGCGTGCTCGCGCTGTCTTTGGAGTCCGGCGCCAACAATGAATCATCCACAGAGAGAAGAATAGTACGTTACAAGCGCGACGACATCTTGCCCGGGACTCATTGAAGCGTCGGCCATCAACCGGTTTTACTCACGTTATTATTGGATATTTCGTCGACTCCTTTTCCGCGAGAAAGTGGACGAACGTTCGATTTTGCTGCATTCTTTAAAACCAGAAGCACATAGAAAAACATAAAGCAGTAAGCATTAAGTGAATTGGTCAATTAGAATAGAGAGAACGTAAGACAATAACTTTGCTAAACCTTTCTAAAACTTTTAAAGTGAATTGTCATTTTGAAGAATGAAATGCCATTCTTAGACCCGGTTGCACCAAACGTAGATTAACTTTAATCTCGGTTTAATTTACTCTTTACCTTTTTCTAATTCTTAAAATTAGTAAAAAATGAAGAGTAAATTAAACCGAGATTGAAGTTAATCTACGTTGGTGCAACCAGACCTTAAAGATTGAAAATTAAGTCACTCTTTTTCAAGACTGGCTCAATTTTCACTCTTTAAAGTGACGGTCTACTCCAAAGAATTTAAAGAGTACGTTCTCTGTGATTGGCCAATTTGCTTAAATTTTATGTCTTAAATTCAGTTCCACAACTCACGGTTAACTCTTAAGGTGACTCTACACAATCAATAATACGGATTAATAATATTGAGTTAATAATACTAACAGCATGCATCAATATCTTTAGTATTTTTACAATCTTACAATATTATTGACAATATATTTCACTTTACTTTTACGTATAATATCTATTATACTATGATAATCCTACACTGTTAGAAAAACTTCTTTTACATGTAAATGAAGCTCGTGGTTATAAATGAAATTAAAAGTAATGAATGATTTAACTGAAAATTAACTTATAGTAGTTACTTAAATGTAATGAACGTGTACATTAAATTTCATGAATTTTCATGAAAAATACGTTAAATTTCATGTACACAAATATACACTTTTCAGTTCAAAAATACATAAAATTTAATGTCACGAAATTAAATTCAAATTGTGTAACTTAAAAGTATATTAAATTTCATGAAATTTTTAACAGTGTAATAAAGTAATACTGAGATGTTCGAGAATTTAAATCTAGATCACCGTCGGTAATCCATCGATATTAACCGCACACAATAATATTGTATTTGTTAATATTGACAGTATTATTGACCGCGTAGGATCACCTTTAACGGAGATTCCACAAAAAGATTCCTCATCTCTTTTCAATTCTGCCATACGTTTTTATATGTTGCCATGGATTTTATTCTACAAATTTATCCACGCAAACTTGATCTCTACCTTGGGTACAAAATTGTTGGAAGAGATGCATAGTGCACCACTGTCCTATAAACGTGGCGTAATTTCAAGGCGTGGGTCGCGCGTCGATAATTTCTCGCGAAACGAGGACAGGACACACAGTTTCGCTCAGTCCTCGTCTGTCCTCTCTCAACTTCTCTGTCTTTCCTAGTTGAGCCCGCCGCGCTTCCGCCGTTTCTTTCCCTTTTTTGCGCCTCGATTTGTCAGGGGTATTAATCGTGAACGCGATAACGTCGTTGCTCGTGCTTCGTGCATGACAAACGACACCGATATGGCGTGCCTGCACGAGCCGTCGCGCCATTAAAACGGGAAGAATGTATTTATTCTACGTGTTTCATGAGCTTTCTACAAATTAACTTTCCGCGAAAATGGATATATAAACGAAGGACGAGGAAAAAAGGGGCGGCGGAGGAGAAGAAGGTAGAGACGGGTGCGCAAAATGCATTCAAAAGTTTTGCGTTTCGCCACACGTTATCCAATTATTTTCGAATCACGTACGCCCTAAATTATCTGATTCCACAGACGTAAACCTTCGTCGATTCGGAAAAATTCTACACGTGGCGCCGTTAATGAGGGGATGCGAGGAAATATTTATTTACAAAACCGCACCGAATCATTACTAAAATCAGCGTGCGCTCGTTTACTCCGAATACACCGAATGCGTTTCAATATATGTATTATAGTTGTGAGACGATCCCCTGACGATGGTCGGTTTCATTCTGCAATGTGAAACGCATTGTAACGTCTCTTCTCGAATTCGAAAATCTCACATGCCCGAACGTAATGCGATATTTCCAGTTTCGCGGTTGTATTTCCACCCATCGCGACGCTGAGTGTCAATAATGTTGTTGTTGTTGTGTACCTTGACGGCGAGATTTCATCGGACGAAGAGAGAGAGAGAGAGAGAGAGAGAGAGAGAACGAGAGAGGAGTGTCGAGAAAACTTTCTACCGCTGTATCGATACTGTTATCAATCTACGCGCCTGCGACAGTCGCGTCCGCCTCTTACCGTAGATTATCCTGATAAAAGATAAACTTCGTGGGCGATAAAACTACGCGGGAAAAAATTCGGGATCACCGTCGCGTGGATATCCGTAAAAGAAAGGACGAGGAGTCTCTCCGCCATCCCGGTGAGTAGAAAACGCGACAGTATGCACTCCGATGCACCTGCAGCTGCGTGTGACACTTACGTTCACATATTTTATAAAACTTTTTTTCTCCCCTTGTACCTACTCTCCACAATAGAAACCTCCTTTATATTATACACATAACCATTTATACATACACATAAGAACCTTTGCTTCATGTATCGTATCGTATATAAACGAAAATACCTATAATCCAGATTAGAGATCCTATAATCAAAGTCTGGACACGAACCGTTTTATATGTAGGGCCTCTCTAGTTTTAGCAAAATCACATAGAGAAAGAAGGACATATATTTACTATAGTTTTAGCAAAATCACACAGAGAAAAAAGGACATATATTTATAATACTTCATTATTTCTTTCTCTTTCTATCTTTTTCTTATCATGTTCTCTCTCTCTCTCTTTCTCTCTTTCTCTCTCTCAGGAGTTGCTAAAACATGGCAGATCAATCAAAAGTAGTTGATTCATATCTTCACTTAGCGTTTTTAATTGGCAGAACTAGTGCACACTCAATGCACCTGTTGTACATTATTCTAATCTAAATGTATAAAAGTGAGATATCTCAATTGATAAAATGCCCAATGTGTATTTTATCAAATAGCACAATAAAATGCATTGAATATTTTGCGGTTTAATTCGTTTCTATATTTTTATTAAATATATATTTCATATCGATTTGTATATCGGCTTTAAAGTGCATTGAGTGCGCATTAATTCTGCCAATGAAAAGCACTATTTCAAAAAACAATGTCAAAATGACATTAAAAGTAAATCGTATTTATTTGATTCTTTGGTTACGATTTATTTCAAGAAAAATAACTTTTAGAAATCATTTTGAAGCCATTTTGATATTACTTTGATGTTATAACTTGGGTTAGCTTGTGTTCTGGTTGGAATAACTACCGCCTGCTCTTGTCTAGACTACCGGTATTTTCGTTTGTATGTGGTGTAATACACGAAGCAAAGGTTGTTAAGGAGATCCTCAAGCTCAAGTAAGACCCTCAAGAGTCTGATCATAAGACAAACATGGCGGACGATATTTGATTTTGCATTGTAGAGTATAATAAATTATATAAGATTCGCGTTGTCCATTCTATGCACTCTGCAACACACGAAAAGAACAATTTTACTGAAATACTCAATTATAGATACAGATTTAAAAATAATTTTATTGAACTATCAAAATAATTTTGTAGAAATCTCAAGCATGATGAGTAATGGTTAACAAAATTTTTATATCCTAGCGATCAATTTGAGCGCCCTACATAATTATTATCATGATCTGACACAATTATTTTTAGATTTGTATCCAGCTAAAATTTTAGTTATTTCAGTAAAACCATTCTTTCTGCGTAGTCATTGCCGTCATATTTGTCTCGCGAAAAAACTGTTGCGTGATCAGATTCTTACTTGAAAGTACTCTATAATTATGAAATGCAACGAAATCAGAATATTTTCTTCCCCCTAACTTCGGAATTAGTATCAGGAATTTGAGTCGTAGCGTATAGCTTATCCTCTACGACGGGACGGTGGAATTGTCGCAAGCACAAGAGGGAAAGCCGGAAAATCGTTTAAGAGTAAATGACGTTTTATTAATGGCCCCCTCGGGTCCCTTCACCGTCGCCTATAACGTCGCGCCGTTAATTCTCTCACAAGAGGGACGAGTTTAGCGCACGGCACGTCTGAAAGTTTCAGTGTTTCAAAAGCGACACAAAAGCGGAATGTCCAAGCGGGAGAAGATGGAGAAAAAGTGAGAGAGAATAGAACGTACTGATAAAAAATGAATAATCGGCTCGCGCGAGAATGATCAGCTGCCGTGCTTTTTGTCGATTCTGCGACAGTTTGTCGTGTGTAAAGTTTATCGTAACCCAACGGTCGAGAGATGCATAGTTCCGAAGCCGATCAACGTTAACGTTGAACCCAGTCAGGTCGATGCACCATGAAAAGCGTAGGACTTTCCATCGGTGACACGACCCTTCGCTTTGCCTGAAGGTAAAGCGAAGGGCCATAAAAGGTGAGCGAACAGCCGATCAGTTTTCGTCTGCTTCGATCGGCAACCAGATAATCCCACGGCGTTGTTTGACCTCAGAAAAAAGCTACTATTATTATTTATCTGGCATACTACTGCTTTATAGTTGCTGCTTTAAATATAACAATAGAGCGATATTTAAATATAATATCTATCCGCATTGACATAAATAATTTTATTTTACCTATATGATGGATGAGAAAAGAAAGAGTAAATGGACCCTCGATATTTAAAATATTTGTAACGAAATCTGGAAATGAGAATTATGCACTGTATTCGTGCGCAAGGTCATATACATTTAATGCTTAAATTAAAATCTCGAATATTGCGGCTACAATTCGTGTCATTCTCAACGTATAATCATTCCCATGCTTCCACGTTTCAATTAAAGCCAAGTCGTCAGTCTGGCGCCATTCTTAATAATTCATAATAATTACAAATTACGGTGGGTTAGTATATTAAAAATGGCTATCTAAAGTGACTTGATTCTAATTCGAGAGCAGGAAGCTACAATGATTATTCGCTGAGGATAACGAATTAGGATAGCCGAAACGTTCGAGATTTTAATTTAAATATTAAATATGAATCTTGCGCACAAATTACAGCACTTGATATTCATTTGCTGATTTTATTGTAAACTATATTTTGCATGAGATTCTTGTACATTTGTTTCTTTCGATTAAATAACGTTTATGCGAAATAAAGAAAAGAAAACGAAGGTTGTAGCGTTAATTTTCCAAACTTATATAAATAAAGAGCATGTGTAGATGAGGAGACAAGAAAGTCCCAAAATAGAAACAGGGATACAAATGAGATCAGTCGATCATCAAGAAGAAAAGTTATACAATTTACCAAATACCGTCGTTCATGCAAATTACGTCGGTGTCCCGTGAACTCGGCGTGATACGAAAACTTACTTCCGAAGACGATGGCGGTTAATTTCGGCGAGCGAACACGAAAGTTGGTAACGATATTCGTCTAGATAACGTCAAGCAGAAAACCTCGTTGTCGTAAATAATGGACGTCAATCGAAATAGGAATTCGTAGAATCGGCGAATTAAATATTTATTTATTTGTTTAGCTATCTGTTAACAATAGCAATTATTCGTTGAAAACGTAAGTAGAATATATAAGAATATCGAATACAATGTGTGTAATATAAAGAATTGCGATATAAAGAATAAAATAGTAAAAGGGAGAGAAATTTTTAGACTATTAAACTTTTGTCAGTTGAATTAAAGCGAAACAAGATCAGGGACGCGTTGTATTGTCTAAACGTCTCGAAGAGCGAAAGCGGTGCAGATACGGAACGGTCCGTTGTGTCGAAGGAGAGCACGAACAAAAGCGCGACGGCTGGTATTTTTTCTTTTTTTCCTATTAAATAACCGAGCCCACTGCCACATCAGTCTCCGGGGATAAGATTCATAACCGTAAAGCGGCTTAACATTTGTCCACGATGAAGCGCGCTGGATTTCCATGGTGGGACGAAGGACTCCAAATACATTTCCGCCATTCTGTTCCAACCGGTCTACTTCAATTTCAACGTTGCATATTGCATAGGTAGCTGAGCTACAATATCCGCGAAACATTGTTTAACGTAGTGTATGAATACATATCCAATTATACAGAATACTTTTGTTAAAAATTTAATTTTCCACAAATGTAATTATATTCTCGAGAATGCGTAAACATAATTTGTATGTCATCTGGTAAAGAGATTCCTTTCTCATTACTCATTTCGCGTTTTGCGGAAGAACTGCTTTAATGTGAGAGACTTTTCAGTCACAAATATGGGAAACCCGAGCGAATCTAAGAGTTAAACGTTAGATATACGTTAGATATACGTTCGCGAAAAATTAAGAAAAAATTTCTCTTCCGAAGAGTCCGGAAGAGAAAATGTCGAAAATGTCGAAAATGTCATTAAGACCGCACGTTGAAATCTACACGTTACAAAACTATAACGAGAACGACGTAAGATGACTCCGATATTTGAAATTATGGAGTCTGCTCGCCCAAGTACAGAGAGATTCAGAGAGAAAATAAAATATGGAAATTAAGACGATGAGGGCAATTACGGAGCACCGAAGCTCTTTAATGATTATTAACGAGCGTGTGATGATCGTGGCGGGTTGGGAAACGCTCCGGTGCGCAACCTGACACGCGGTTACGGATGGAACGCGATGTTTAAAGTTTCCTTAGACGGTTGACAGGAGACAGGACGCGAGTCCGAGGTCGCGTGCCATTCAACCCCCGAGGTGAGGAGAAAGGGGAGATGACGATGTCGTGTAAGAAGCGTGAAATTTATCCGTGCTTGCGGGACGAGTAGTAATTGCAGAGTCTTGTCGCCGCATAAGACACGCATAGGAAGCCGGCTACCGGCGGTATAGAAGAAAGAAAGAAAGAAAGAAAGAAAGAGAAATGTGACAGAGACGAGGACGCGGAATGCAGGAAGAAAAATTCGGAACGGCAGAGCTGCGCGACGTGGCGCGACGCGACGTGAAGCGGAGCGGAGCGGAGTGGAGCGGAGCGCGCAAAGCCGTAGGATGGAGCACGGGGATGGAGAGAAGGCGCGCGGCGGAAAAGGCAGAAGGCCTCGAGGAAGGAGGAGGCTGACTGATCGCCGCCGGAGTAGAGGAGAGAGAGCACGCCTGCGCGGAATCCCCGGGCGGGCGCGGGCAGTGCCACCGGAGGCCCGGCGGTTTCAGAGCTTCGCCCGGGACGACGAACCACGGACGAGCCGAGTACGGGAAACCCGGTCGCGTTTCACAGTACGACCGACCGATCCACACCGAGTATACCGTGCGTCCGTAGAACGAGGGGTATAACCGCGGAATAAAAGAAAGGGAGGTGGGGAGGGGTGGCCCGATTGAACGCAGGCAGACCGCTTCGTGACCTTGGTGCGCGCGACACTTTACGTCTTCTTCGGGAGTAATAAAGAAAAATTTTATCGGTTACTAATCTCTTGCAACCACGGTTCAGTACAAGAAGGTATATACTGGTGTACGGTGAACCTCGCGCGCGAGACCGCCCACAAATTAGACCCTCGTACCTCGGCTTCGTTCCGTCACTTGCAATCGCGAGTATCCAACAGCGAGATAATGTGATATATCAGAGTGTTTTGAAAAGAAGGAAGAGAAGGGAAGAGAATAAAGGAAACGGAGAGTAAAGGAAAATCGGTGGATGCACAACAAGAGCGCAACGGGGGGGTTGCAACGAGAGGGTTGCAACGACGGGTAACGCGGGAGTATGCGCGGGTCCTGGTAGCACCGGCTGCTGTTGGAGGATGAACGGGACGACGACGGAGGATTATTAAGTGGAGGAGCGCCGAGAGAAAGAGGTGCATCGCGGTGTTCCATGAGATGTCAGTGGACCCGTTATCGGGGACAGTTACGCCGCCGTCGTCGTCGTCGCCGTTGTTGTTGTCGTCGTCGTGATCATCATGAGGAGGTCCTCCTACGTCAACTACTACGTCCTGTGCCTCGTGTGCTGGATCCTACTAGGCATTACCGGTAAGCCTCATTCACGGGGAGATCCCACGGCTTGTCATACAGTTTAAAAAAAAAACATACATTTCCACACTGTGACGCGGATCCATGAAACAGATGGCGGCGTCGAGATATCAGGTCGAGGCTCCGAGAGGAAGATGCTGTCAGAGGGGGGGATGCTGTAAATAGCGATTACTCGATTCATGCGATACACGTAGATAGACGGGTGGTGATCGAATTATCGAACATCATCGTACAATTTACGAGGAGGCGGGGCTCGCATGGAACTCGTGCCGCGGATGGATCGATCAGATTTTGGGGTGTAGCAGTACGTTGCATATCCTCTCCCTCGCGCCCCGCATGCATTTACGAACGTACGTACCGCGCACTCGTGCGCGTTTCTCCCGCTGTCGCGAATACCGGCGGATACCGAGTGTGGAGATCATACAGGAGGGGAAGGATCGAGGATACGCGAGAATAGATAAGGACTACAAAGGACGGAGACGACTAAGGGGGGGACGCAACCTCCGGTCCCGGTCCAGGACCGTATCTAGCGCCACCCTTGTTTGTCGCGCCGCAGCATTGTGCCTCTCTCCACACTTGTTCTTTCTCTCTCTCTCTCTCTTCTCCCCCCCCTCTCTCTCTCTCTCTCTCTCTCTCTATCCCCTTTTCTGCTTTTCTTTCTCCCCTTCACCCTCTCGACATCCTCCTCTTTGTCCACCACTCTTCCACCCTGCGTCTCTGCGGGATCAGCAGCGTGTCGTCTCGATGATTCCATCATCACGGGATGAAGACGAGGAGAGAGACGAACGCGTTCCCCCTTTCCTCCGTGGCGTCGTTCAGGGACGTGTCTATCGATTTCATCTCGCGCGGCTGCATCACCGCGATGCGGTCGCGCTTTAAAATCCGCTGAAACAGGAACGTCACGGCGTCGTTCTGGAAAGTGCACTCATGCATTCTGCGAGTACATGTTATCTGCGAGAGATAGCTTAGCTACTGCACTCGAGACATCTCGGTGGGAAGGTACTGGATGATTTTTGCATCTCTTCTTTAAACATGAGTTCGATCCAATCTTTCGGAAGCGGAAAGCTTTCTCGAGTAACTTGCAAGAAACACCAATTTCTAGTAGAACTGTTCCTCTGTCGAAGGTAACTTGCCTTTGATTGTAGAATTCAGTCTGTTATGAATCATAAATCGAGATAAGGAGAGATAAGCTCTCCTTTCGAGTGGAGTGCGGAGATCTTTTACTACGACGGAAAGAAACGAGAGACCAACTGTAGGCTTACCTTCTGAAAGCGATTTCTCGATTGAACAGACGACGCGAATATACAATTCCTCCAAGCGTATCAGCGTTTAACCGCGATGACTTGATCATTCGATGAAGTATCTGACGCGTTTCGGGTTGCTTAAGGAACGTTCTCGCTCCGTGAGCCTGCCTCTTCGGCGAGGCGTGATCAATTCTGGGATCCAATGGAGCACGAGCGGAAAATCCAAAGCGCCGATCAAATCGGATTATCGCCGTCGAACTCGTCTGCGTTCGTAGCCGCGCGGAAAAAACGTCGACTACGACTGTCGGTCGATGCAATTGGTTTGCACGGCCGTTCGTCGAATAATTACTCGAGCTCTTGTCTAAGGATCGGTGTGTAGTTTGGTTCGCCTCCCCTCCCCCCTCGCTGGCAGTAAACCACTTGGAAAGTATGCTAACTGCTCTCAACTACGAGAGAGATACTACGAGGAGTTTGTAGTTTCAGAGCTGGTAATGGCGGGTTTATCCCGACATCACTCTCGCCGATACATTATGCACTTTCGATCCGTATAGTACCTACTCGCGCACAAACGCGTGCAATGGTAGAGTGCGCTACACAACCGCTGATTATACTTCGCCACGGTGATTAACCGTTCGTTCCCCCAGAAAACGGAGAAGTTCGACGTGCCTATCAACGCGGCTGGCGCAACTCGGGGCGTAACTACTGCCTTGAGAGATGCTACAGCTCCTTACGCGAAATCGCGTTCTCGTAGCACTTATGAAGATTTCTCGACGCATAAAATAAATTTGCAGACGTTGATGCAACTTCAACGAGTTCGCAGACTTCGCTGAAAACGTTTGGGAAATTGCATCAAACTGATCAAATGAACTAACACTTTCTAGTTAATTCTCAGTAATAGATTTTATATATATATCAGTACTATACGAAACTAAATTAAGCGTTAAGAACGGAAGAAGATTATCGTAGGTGTATTTCATATCTTTTCATATCTTTAAATCTTATTTTAGGGAAAAAGAATCGGAGCGACCTCGCAGATCCGTGATTCTATTTCGATGTAAGTCCGTATGTGTCGTGTGGGAATTATTATAAAATCATATCACGTCGGTGAGAAATAATCCTTCGGAAGCTAAAAAACTGGGATTTATGTGGTAGTTTAGCACACGATGACGTCGTAAAACTGCACGGGCATGCGTACGTGTTGTTCTGACAAAGTGGGAAAGGAAACAGCAGCCCTGCCGGACGCGGCTCGAGTCTCCTCCATACATCGGACGGCATTGTCTCTCGGGAAATATACGATTTTAGATCCGCCTTCTGTTTCCGAGAAATTTACTTCTTCCGTGCTCCCTCCAGCCACCCGCGATCACGTCCTATCACGCTCGATTACGCGGCAGGGAGACACCTTATCGCGACTTATTGCTGCGTGAAGCGGAATAGATTTATAAAGCAATACTTTCTCAGATTTTTTATAATAGTTTTCATACCTTGGCAGATACTCTCGGAAGACATCACTCCTATTGTTTTACTCTAACGTTTTCGATCGTAGCGGATTTGACCCGCTAAAAAATGAGTTGGATTGATAGACCATACAACGTTCATTAATCCAATTTAGATCGGTTCAAACCCGCTACGGTCAAAAACGGTTATAACACTCTTTTATTCAGAGTGCCGCAAAGTCGTGCCTCGATAGAAACGATGATCAAAACGATTCTACTTCATTCTCCCCTTCGTGTCTTTTTATACCTTCGGTCTATTTCCTCTTCAGTGCCCTCTTAAATAATACACAACCGAGAATATCGTGTCGCCATTCGGTTTTTATCGGAATCTTCGTGGATAAACGTGATTTCCACGCATCCCTCGGGAATTATGGGAGCGACGCAAACCGACTTACAAAACGTCGACATGAATAATGCAGACGCCAAGTCGTCTCTCGTATTTATGTCCAGCGCCTACCGCGATAAACATAAGCTCCTTCAGCTATCCATCAATGAGCTTAAACCCTGGTGCGTTACATTGCGAAATTACATGCTTCACGTCGACGTACGTCTCGCCGCGATAAAACGTGTCAACTCTCCCTCTTTCGCTCAAGTGCTTCTTTGCTTGATTTAATCTCGAGATAAATATGACTGTATTACGCACCCCTGGAGGAACGAGATCGCGCGACTTTTGCGCAACTCGCCGCACGTCGACATGAAAAATAGGTTCGGGGCGGCGTAGGCAGCATCTAGCGAGCGCCTATTTGTGCCTCCTTTCGTGGTAGGCAAATGATCCCAACTCGGTGGTGAGGGTGCAATCTCGCGACAAACGATAGGGGCGCGTGCGCGCAGCTGCGCAGATTTTACATCCCTCAAGATCGAGAGGATCGACTGTGTACTGGAGAAGGACCGGTAGCAGCCCCCAGACACGAATTCGTGGCACCTACGGCACATTTGACAATACACCACTCGTAGCCGCGTACTGATTGCCAATCTACCTCTCTCGGTTCCCACGGAAACGTGTTGGATTTGTCGGCTGCAGGATGCAGTTTTAACGTTTCTGGGACGATGTAATTTCGAATGTGAAGGATAGAGGAAGAACTTTTTTATCGCGGCGATTTTAATTGCGAATGATGATCGAATTCATCAATCGCCTTTCGAACATTACACGGATCGTTGCGATAAAAACAAATAGAAATCTGAAGAAGAATTTAACTTCAGAAACTTGATTTTGCGATCCTTTGTTTGAATTTTTCGCTCGGAAAGAAAACAGAAGGTATTATTCTCTCTTGAAATCAAATAAAAAATTGATCGATAAAAATCCTCGGCACCATTGTTTACCTTAGCTCGTCGATTAGTCATCGAGATTAAATTTTTGATTCATTACTCTACAGTTTGATTGAAATAATAATTAGCACCGTTGCAGCAGCTGCGATTTTCATGCGCATAAGTAGAACAATCGATGCGAGATAAAGCCGTAATAGAGTGAGGTTTGCCTGTACAAGCGATTTCATATTTACTCCTTATCTCGTCGCGCGTTTATCGTACTGCTGATCTTAATTAAGCGTAATTATCACCAGCTTTGTCATTTGTCAAAGTTTCGGCGAATCTTGATAGCACAACGACATACGCTCGCTTCTTGCTTGGGCGCCTTCGCGGAATTAACAGCATCAGCTATAAACACGATTCTGCTAATTAGCAAAATAATTAGTCGCATTTAGTCAACAAAGTGAAAGGTATAGAAGTAGGATAAAGTAATGGCCACAAAATGTAAATTCCGAGCGAGGAAAACATCTCGAAGCAATTTATTAATTAGCATCTTAAACGTTTCAGTCTGATTCCTCTATACATAAAACATTTCTTTGTCCTAATTGAGGTATTCATTCTTCGCACTTAGCTGGAGGCGCCGGTGAGTGTTTCTCAAATCATGGTCACCGCAACTGCGCTATGCAAATCCGGATGAACATCCGTGGGATTTCACGCTCTACCGATCGAACCTTAAGATCGGATGTAATATCGTCAAGGTCGTTGGAACGAAGCCCACGTTGCTCTTTCCCTCTTTCCCCTTGAATCCTGATCCGCCTTTAGATTTCCCAGATCGGAATCCCCGGGATTAGTATCCATTTCCCCCGGGCACGGCGCGGCACCTCGGTGAGGTCTACTCCACGATAGGATTTATTCCGAATAGCGTCGCGAGGGAGCGAGCGAATACGGCACACGAATGCGAAATAGTCCCTTCTCCGAGATCTGGTTCGCCTTATTATTCCATTGCGACGGGCTAACATCGCTACCTCCATGTTAATTCGCCGCATAACGTGCCGACGCTAGGTAAGTTATACGGACGTTTTAAAGACGCGTCGTTGCGATAATTCGGGTATTTCATACGTTCGCGACGTATCGTATTTTAGCAAAAGAAATATACATTTCCGTATTCTCCGCATTGCGCCGTTTTTTTTTCCCCCTCCGTCTCCGCTCTCTGATCGCATGTAAACGGCACCACCGTGACACACGCGAGACATTTTTCTGAACACGTTCTTTCAGGGGTAAGTACGAGATCTCATTCGCTGGTGAAGAGATTTGACGGGATTTACACGGGGCCTTACTTCGACTCGAATACTCCAACGAATATCACGGCGCAGTTGGGCACTCATGCTTACCTACCGTGCAAAGTGCGGCAGCTTGGTAACAAATCAGTAAGTTATCTGATATCATATAATCCCAAGCAGAACAACGAGTCACGATAAGAATGACATTAAAGCGAGAATGACATTAAAACGAATCGGAAATGATTGAAAAACGATCATTTTGACGTCATTTTGATATCATAATGACTTGTTGTTCTGCTTAGGATAAGTCTGTTTTTTATATTCCTGCTAGACTACATTCTCTTTCTCGCTCTTTCACCAAATATCAAAAATATATCTATGTCACTTTAAATTTCAAAAGTGTACTCTAGTTCAGCCACAGAAAACAGACCTAATAACAAAGTTTCAGCATAAAAAGGCCAAAAATGAAGAGAACGCTCTCTTCTCGGTGAACGAGTGAATATAAACACAGAAAGAAAAATTAATCTTAATTACGTGAGACGCTCACGGCAATTTTTATATCTTGTGTTATAATCCTCGAGGATTGTGAGGATGTAAGGATGTTATAATTTCATATATATCAATACAACTGTCATCGCGCTGTCGGTTTGATCTAATATTTATTCTTGTCATAGTCTCCAATTTTTGATAGAAAGAAATTGCCTTACGCGATATTGATTACGTGTATTGATTACAACTTGATTTATTAACGAGCATATTTGTCAAATAACATAATAAAGACCAAATTCCTGCGTGACAGTTACAACAATGGTACTCTATTTGACATAATGACAACGCTTAAAAAAATGCAAGGAAAAATTGTTAAAACTGATTGTGAATCGAGGAGATAATTTCTTTGCTTTCAATCTCTGCTAAACTGAAAAGAAAAATTAATTATCATAATTTAGCTCAGTTACGATAGTGATAGTTACTAAAGTGTTTTAATTAAATATATTTGGTTAATATAATCGAGAGATTTAATAACTATTACTAAATAGTTTAACCGAATTTTAGAAATTGTTTATAAAGCTAGATGATTATTACCAAATCGTATAGATAAATGTAATCAAACGAATTGGCAAATAAATGTAGTTAAATTGCTTACTTACTAATAAGTACTGAATAATGATATTATGGTAGGTATTACTAAATTTATCATAAATATCAAATAATTAGTTTTTTAATTATTTGATTTAATGAATATAACTAAATTGTTAGGTCTTAATTATTGTATGATTTGATAATAATTATCTCATTCGGATTTATTTCGTTCAAAATTATTAATAATTTGCTAATTACACTCAGAGAAAACGAGGTATAAGGTATGTTTTTTTTAGTTGAACTTTTGCATAGTTCACCTTTTCTTTTTTTCTCTCTAACATGAAAAGAAAAAGAGGAAAAATGAAGTTCAGTTAAAAAGGACAGACTTACAATGTTAGCATTTACATAGACGACTACTTGCTTAAGCTTCAGTCATATAAACTTGATTGCATAAAAAGCTCAACTAAATTTTACATGAGAAACGATACTATTTAAGATGACAGTCCAGGAATATCCTGACGATATTTATAAAATATTTTAGGCACTTATTTGCTTCAAATAATCTGATAACTATTATCAAATCACTTAATAAATCTTCGTATAATTTGATTATAATCAATACGTTTAATATTATTAAATAATTTGGTTTTAAATACTTAAATTATTTAATTGGACCAACTAATCGTTAATTATTTTATTTTTATAAATATTTAATAATTATTATCAAATTACTATTATTACGTTTAGTAATATTCATTAAATATTACGCCAGTACACACAACAAAATGCATTTGGTAGCTATTACTAGATTTCTTTCTTAGTATACTATTCCGTTATTCACACGCGGACAAGTTAATCTACACGCATGCGTTCATTCAGCGCTATTTTATTATTAACGAACTACCAGATTACGATCAACGCATCAAAGCGACGTCCGGAGTTATGTCTATTATCAATCATTCGTTTCACTAATGTGAAAATCGCCGACCTTGGACAGCGATTATTTCTATCAAAAGGTCACAGATAATAAAAGGTCGTAACTAATATATTTCAATCGTTATCGCGTTCTATTTCCTCCATGTCGGATAACTGTCGGCGACAGATAGCCCGCCCACGTGTCACGAGCTGTTAAATCGTCCTCCATGATCGGCATTCCCTTTTATCGAATCAATTCATCCCGTTAATAAAACGCCAATCTGCTAATGATTCGCGGTTTATTCCGCTTTCTTTCATTAAGTCTATTCGCGTTGCTTTGTATTTTTTACACTCAACATCTTCTTTCTCTCCCTTTAACGTCAAAACACATATTAACCGGTTCATAGTCCGTTCATAGTCCGTTCTTATTTTAAGACCGTCTTAAGTAATGTCTTAAGACTCTAATGCGATCCTCTGAGTCGCCTCAAGATTAAACTTAAGACAATCTTGAACATAAGAACTGCCTATGAATACCGGCCTCTGATTGATTCGTGACATCTTAAGACTGTACTTAAGACGGTCTTAAATATAAGACTATGAATATCGGCCATTGATCTCCTTTGAAGTGCAAAAATTTCAGGGGATTTCAAGCGACGCGAACAGATCTTTTCTCTGTCTCTCTCCACTCGTGAAATCGGTAACCGGTGCGCAGCGAAGGGATGATTTCGCGGAATGTCTACCGTCGTCGGGCGCGTAATAAAATTACCGCCGTCGGCACGCGCCAGTCTCGAAGGCAGCCCCCGTGTCTTTCGTTAACGAACTTTACCAACGTGTACAGGCGTACTCGTTGTACCCTGGATTATACGGAATATCCGTCTGTCGCCGTTGGCACGTGGACGAGGACTAAGTATCCGGTAACACGCGACCCGCGCGTACTTGAGGGGCCCGCAACCGCCGTCGCCGTCGCCTCGATTCTTATCGGCTGGCGAATTAAATGTATTCGTACCTCGCCTTCTTTCGACGCAGTAACGTGGTTCGCGGCACCATCTAGATTTCCGTCGGGCGCGCGCAAGCCGTCCGGTCGATGAACGATAAATTAACTGCGACGGGAATGGAAGATTGATCGTCCCCGGAATCGGAACGAATCGAACGTTCTCATTCTTACTTTTTTTTTTCCTGCTGTTTTCTTTTTTCTTCATCACCGTATCTCTCTTCTGTTCTTTATACTTGACAGAAATTTCTTTTTTTACACGCCTCAATTTCATCTGTCTCTCTCTCTCGAGTCTCTATCCACTCAGTTGCTGAATAATGGCTCGCGATAATCCTGGTGATTCTAACATCAAGCTAATGCGATTAAAAGGGACAGTAAATGACGAAGAATAAATCTCTCAGATACATTAAGAAGGAAATTTCTAGAAGCGTTGTCATAAGAACAGGGACAGGAAATGGTCGATGAATCTCTATGCAAATTAATAAAATTTAAAACCGACGACTGCAAGGACTGTAAAAAGATCTCACGCGTGAGAAGAATTTAATGAATCGTTTAAGACGAACAGAAACAATTCACTTTGGTTAATCCGAAGGTCTCCTGGATCAGAAGAAGAGACTCGCATATCCTCTCGGTGGATAGAACCATGTTCATTCCGGACGAAAGGTTCCAAGCGATTTTCGGGGAGGCGGACACGTGGACGCTGCAGGTGAAATACGTCCAAGCGCGCGACGAAGGCGAGTACGAGTGCCAAATCTCGACCGACCCGAAGAAGAGTCACATCATCAAGCTCAACATCGTCGGTGAGCGTCGTGCGGAAGGCGATTACTCTCGAAATTTTTGAGAATGGAATCTTAATGAGTCTACTCTCTCTAAATCCTTTGGAGTGAAATCTTACTCTAAAAGGCTGAAAATTGAGCCAGTCTTGAAAAAAGAGCGAAAATATTTTCACTCTTAAACAAGAGTGGAATGAAGTCTCCAAAAAAAAAGGAGATTTCATTTCTTAGAATGAATCTCACTCCAAAAGAATGAAAATCTCCCACTCTTGTTTAAGAGTGGAAAATTTCCATTCTTTTTTTTTTTAAGACCGGCTCAATTTTCACTCCAAAAGATTTAGAGAGTAGAATGTCTACGAATAGTCTATGAATAGCATAAAACGATTTTAAAATATCCTTAAAAGTTCTTTAAGAAACGTCTTTGAGATATTCCATAAAGAACTTTGAAAGATATGTTAAAGTTATAAAATGCGTCGATTTTAGACATTGTACTAATCGAGATCTCGCTCTAAAGAATAAAAATTGAGCCAGTCTTGAAAAAGAGCGATTCAATTTGCAATCTTTAAGAAGATTTCGCTCTTCAGAGTGAGATTTAAAGAGTATATTGAGCCAATTATATATTCGTCGTTACAGTGCCAAAGATCGAGATCTTGGGGGACCGTGACATGTACGTGAAAACCGGAAGTACAGTCGCAATACGATGCGTAATAAAACAGTCTCTCGAGGGCCCGTTCTACGTCTTCTGGTACCACGAGGGCGATCGCGTTCTAAATTATCAGCTGGGCAAGATCGACATTCAGACGAAGAGGATCGAGCAGGATACGGTGAGCAGCCTAGTGATCCACAACGCGAGACGGGAGGACTCGGGTAACTATACTTGCAGCCCGAGTAACTTGGATAGCGCGAGTGTGCAGCTGCATGTGTTAAACGGTGAGTGGAAACGTTTTATCGCTTTGGGACAAAAGTTTGTAAAAAAAAAAAAAAAAAAATTAAAATTAAAACGCGGGCAACAGTGTTTCAACTTTTTTCTTTTCCTGTAAACTTTCATGTTACATATGATTCACTGTTTACGAGATACTTTTTTCACACAGACTTTTAAAAAAAGCACTTGATAATTAACTCATGTACAACAATAATATGAACTTTTACAAAAAAAATAATTGATAATTACGATTATATAGCGATAACGAATGCGATATGAATACGAGATTACAATCTTCATTTCAACGTGTCTAATCTCGTTTATCGTTATTTTATTAGACACAAATATACATGTATTCGATGATTTTCTAGGGGAACACCCCGCGGCTATACAGAGAGGCATCAGTTCAGCGCCAGGTGGCTGTCCCACTCTATGGTGGCTGGCAGGAGTGGTGACACTGTACTCGAGTCACGGCAGTCGTCTATTCGTCCTCGTTCTTTTGATCCTTATGGTTCTTTACTCGAAAAATCCATCTTACATTGCGACGGAACGATAATCAGGCAAGACCGCAAGGATGGTATACGCGTATAATCGATTATCTCCTGCTACGAGACCCCGACTACCTCGAGAGAAGAGATCCTCGATGTTGCGGACCGATTTTCAGAGATCAAGGATAAAAAGGGCGAGGATGAAAGGAAGATTAGAAAGATAGAGGGTAATATACGAGATAAAGAGAAAGAGAAAGATCGGAGGGAAGAATAATGATCCCGGAGGTAGTATGTTTTTTCTCCGTACGCGTGAAGTAAGAGTTAGAGGTTCATCTCGATTATATCGAGACAGTGATCCGGCCGTTAGAAATTAGGAATTAGTTTATTATATGAATTCTTGTTAAATTGCTACGAGAAGCTGTACGTGCTGGAGAAGCTACGAAATTTTTTGACGTTGTCGGAAATAAATTAGGTCGAGCTTGAACAACGGGTAGTTCGTGAACGTCTTGAAAACTTTCAATTGAAAATCCGAGGCGAGCTGATAATTTTATTTATTCATACTTATTACAATCTATTTATTTAGTCGCGTCCATTAGAAATTTTATCCAAATAAAATAACGTTATTATTTTCTTATTATCGCGATTGACGAATTATTATAACAAGATATCATTAAGTTTAACTCACTTTGTTTTTTTAAAGACGCATTTTACATTTTACATTTGTAGAATTGTTTCACGTATTTCCCGTTTGTTTAGCCCGACAAGGTAGAAAGTTACGAAATCTCAAAAAATGAACGCCCGAAAAACGATCACGATCGCGAGATCCTATCGCGAGGGCGTTGGGTGGTTTCGTAGCACCCATTATAGGAACAAGAAAGCGATAACGTGACGAGAAATTTATAGAAGGAAGAGAAACGAGAAGGTAGAGAGGAGAGAGGAAAGAGCAAGGAAGAAAACGAGTGAAAGAGAAACGTCGATGAGCGTCGACGTAGAAGAAGAACCGTCACGAGACTGGAGAAAAAGCAGAAAAACTTCGTCCGCGCCGCTCGAATAGAATTGAAACTTGTTCGATGAATTTTCGAAATGCGATGTAATTAATTATATTCGATAGCGACCGATTACAACAAAGCGTGTCTATACTTGACGTCTACCGCGTGATCTGGGATCGTCCTGAGACCGAGCGATCTCGGCCATCGTCTCTTAGACGATTTGTCGATACGCGCGCCGAAAATGAATTAGAATCTTCTTTTAAATTTATCTGTCGAAGAGACTATTCCAAGATCGTATAAAAAAGCTTGACAAGATGGAGAAAGGAACAGGGATCAAAGTGACCCTATTAAGGAATAAAAATGTTATTGCTATTAATAACATGACGATAGTACTCGAGGTAAAGAATTCATATCAAACACACGACAAAGTTTCACTCATATCAAATCTCTTAGCCACGATATTTCTGGTATTTCCAGCACCAAGCCAAATTTAAAACGAGTAGTTGGAATAAATTATTAAATTTATACGGACTTTTATCGCTCATCGCGAGTGAGATAAAACGGGGTATCATGTTGGAAATTATCATTGCCTCTATAAATACTTGATAAATACGTTGTCAAAGGCGACAGGTGTCTCGAGACGATCCGCGATGAAAATTTTGGTAATTAAAGCGCATTGAGTATACACACGTCGATCAAAATATATCATACGTCCGTACATGCACAGGCTAAACTTATCGCGACGCGGGCCGTACAGACTGCCGCATTTTCCACTGACTGCTCCTTTACGCGTCGTCTCGCGACTTCGGAAATATCGCGTTTTTTTTTTACATATATATATATATATAGAAAATCGAAGATTTTCCCTTTAGGAACGTAGAAAAATGAAATACTGCCGATACGCTCAAAAAATTAAATACTGCCGATAAAGTCTCTTTTTAATCCTTGGGAGGTCCTCCCAAATATCACAAAACTAACTTTTCTATATTATACGTTTATTCACGTTGGACGACGTTAAAGGAAAGGAGACATTTGTTTTGTATAAAATTTACATAAACGTATTACGTAGGGTGACAAGATAAATTTCACGCGTATTCTAAATCGCATATTCAGATCTCCGCCTTCGATGAACTTCTTTTTCTTGTATGAGTCGTCAAACGTCTCATCATAGCGATAGGCGAGTACTTTCGACAAATACATTTTGATAACGCATATTTTCATAGCGGTTTTGGCCCGCGGCGTGTCGCCTCTGAGCATGATCGGTTGTATAATTTAGCGGATGAGCGTACGGCTTTCCGGTGGGCGCCTCGCGCGCCTCCCGCGAATTTGCTTTCTTCTCGCAAATACTAGTGGGGAGGGGAGGGAATACTGTTTTTTATAATATTATATATAAATATATATATAAATATATATATATACAAACGAACAGAAATATATATATGTATATGTGTACGCGCGCAAATACGTTGCACATGGGTGTTGAATATTGAACAAGTTTCAGCTCGCACGAACGAGGGGCGCATATAAAGTGACTGCAGCGTACGTTCTCGTTGAGAAAATTCTTAAGGAAATGCTTGAGAGATATCTGATGAGGAAGAGGCGAAGGAAGGAGAAAGGGAGAGAGAAAGAGAGACAGACAGACAGACAGACAGAGAAAGAGAGAGAGAGAGAGAGAGAGGAAGAGAAGAAAATATACCGTAGAAAACACGAGGACAGCGGCAGGAGACGAACGATTCGTTAGAATATCTACGATTCATGTGATTGTAAATAACGTAACATAGCGTATAAATAACGTAACGTTAATTAATGATATGCCGTACGTGTTACGCTAAAGAAACAAGAAAAAAATAAACTAAATAACGTTACTGTGTAATTTTTCGGATCGTAAAAACGCGCATTGGAAATAAGTCTGGCCGCCCGTGCTAACCGGCTCGGGAAATCATGCACGGTATCGGGAGGCAAGAGGAATTTCTTACGAGCCCACTACAATAAGCCATTAGCCATCTAGGGCCTCGAGTCTTAAGCCATAGGAAATTGACCAATCACAGTCGAAGAGAAAAATGGGAGGAAAATATAATGACTGTGATTGGTTCGATTTCTTACGGCTTTGGATTTAAAGCTTAGATAATGGCTTATTGTAGAGAGCTTATTGTAGAAAGCCCATTACCGACGAAGAAAGAGACGCCGCGCGCACACGTACGATATATACGACGTTCCCAGAAATCGAAATCGTCTGACAAAAAAAAAAAAAATTTTCGTTGGACATTTTATCGCGAGGAGATAAAACTCGCCTCGCACGGCGTCGTCCGGATGTACAATCGAAGGAGTAGAGATTCTTAACGCCCGCCGCGCTTCCGGCGCGAATCGCTTCCGTCGGGCTTATCGTGGAAGATCGGCGTGAAGATGCGCCACGAGGAGGATTGGCAGGCGGACAACACGTCAGGCGGTGCACGCTTTTCCGTGGCGCCGCGGCGCCGTGGTGTGTCCGAAGACTCCGAGACTTCTGTTTGGGAACGAGAAGCGGAGCGCGCACGTTTCCCCGTGATGAGCGCGCTCGTGGATAGCACGGGCCGGCCACACACGCGACTAGATGTAACACTAATTAACGCCTAGCGGTAAGCGAACTAACGGATATAAATGCAGATATATCGTCGGATATAATAGCCAGGCGAGGCGAATGCGCGAGCGGCTGTGTGCGAGCGGTACGGTTGGTGCTTTAAACCGTGTGAGCCTGTTTTTGCGCGAGTAAGCGACGGGAGAGAACGGCGCGAAAGGAAATGAGAGAGAGAGAGAGAGAGAGAGAGAGAGAGAGAGAGAGAGAATATAAGCCACACACGAATACGTACATACAGCACACACACATATACACAATATACACGTACGAACAACACATACACAATGATATACAGAGAGAAGTTCGTTGGACTGACGTGTACTGAGACGTTGGTCGAATGACACATTTTAAGATTAAAAAAAAGGTCGATCGGGGATGTAGTTACCTTCTTTATATCGTCTCCGCCTTTCCTTCTTCCCGCGCCTCGCGGGGTCGCTTCTAAGGCAACGAAGAAAAGGGCTGAAAACAGTTCTCTGTGAGGCCGCGGTTAAACTTTATTACCTTTTCTCTCTTCTTCAACGTGGGCCTCTCCCTCGCGGGGTGGAAGAAGGAACCACCGCGTTCGTCCCCGTCGCCCTTTTGCTTCAACGCGAGAAAGGAGAAGTAATTTAAAGAGAAGATAGCAGGAGAGAGAGAGAAGAGAGAGAGAGAGAGAGAGAGAGAGAGAGAGAGAGAAAGAGAGAGACGGCGGGACGGCGAAAAACCCAGTCAAGAAACGTCGTCTTATGATCTAATTATAACGTCGTAGAACAGCATTAAAATTTTTGTACCAAAATCTATCTTGTAGTCCTTAAATGTCGCGTCACTTCATTTTCCGTTTCCGTTCGACGTTGTCGATCGCGGACTTACTCTATTTATTCCTAGGTTCTTCTTTTTTGCGAAACATACATCGAGGGAGCGAATGAAATTTGCCAAAAAATACCCTCTCGTAAATTCTTCAATCGCTGCGTTAATTAAAACTCCTGAATCAATTTCTTGCGTGCCATTACTTCACGTTTCATAACGCAAACCCGTGAAGTAAAGCACGAGAACGATATGATTATTAATCGCGATACAGGAGTTTTTAAGAAACTGTCTAATTAATATAATGAGCGATCCGCGCCGAAAGAACGCATGCCGATTCTCGAGAGCGATTACGAATCCCGAGGTGTAGACATTTAGAGGGTTGTTAACGATTTTCACCCTATCAGGATTTTAAGAGTCTTGTTCGATGGTCGGTTAAAAAATGAAACCGAACGTAATTATTTAAATATATCCAATTAATAAAATCAATTTATATCATGCAAGATTTATAATCATAATTGGCGGTTTTTAGCAATGATTTTAAGCGCCAATAATACCAGAATTATATCGCAAATTTTATTCAGTATTTGTTCAAAAAATATGTTTTATTATAACAAATATTAAACGTTTTTTTATTTTAACTTGTTAAATGTTTTAATAAAATATTTTTAACGAATGTTAAATATAGTATATGCAAAACATAGTTTAATATTTTGTGTGTTCAGTAATAACATATATTATTCAATTAAACTCTCTTTTTAAAATGGCTCAGAAAATAATATTGACTAATTTTTTATTAAATTTTATATCTAATCTATTTTTATGATTACTATTTTCGTCCGTTTAGATTTCGATTCTAAAGAGGAAATATCGAGTTATTTAAACTTTTGAATGCGGCAACTCTTTAGATGAATACCTTATTTCGCGAGTGATGCTTGTGACCGTCCTGACAGTACGATGTGCTCTTACGCGTAGATAACACAAGTTAGGTATTCTTTCCGAGATAATATGCTATATCTAAGAGGTACGAGCGATACGACACCGTCGTCGTCGTCGTCGTCATCGGAAGGATGAAAGATGAGTTAGACGCGGTGACCCAGAAATAGATCTCTATCAAATCGGAGATTCCAATTCCGACGTGATCCATCCGCGTTGCCGCGCCGTCGAACGGTCTCGAAAAATTCTTTGTGAAAACGAGAGAACATTCCGGAAATCGATTACGCAGCTCTGTATGTATGTGTGTGTGTGTGTGTGTGTGAGAAAGAAAGAGAAAAAGAAAGAGAGATTGAGAACAGGTCACCGTAAAAGGATTTCGAGACGAGCAGCAAGCAGAATGTTATCGAAGAACTTTTTCGACAAGAAACTAGATGTCGAAGATTGTAAAATGAAAGATTGTAAAATACGCGCGGAAAATGTACATGACTGTTGTAATTTTAACCCTCCACCATCCTTATTCTATATTGATAGCAAAGTGACTTGTCGCATACGTAACAAATTTCCTGTCTCGACGATGCACTGATAATGATCGTCCGCACATTACGTTTTTTTCTCTATTGTGGAGGGTTAGAAGAACGAATTGGAGAAGCCATTTGTCGTCGATCGGCACCCTCGGGACGGCGTACACCTCGTTAACTACGCGGATCACCGACATTCGCGAGAAATGCACCGTGCAATCATGCGATTGTTGCACGCGAGCATTATAAAGCTCCCGAACGACTCGAGAGGCTCGACAAATCGTCACGAATTATATTATCGAGAAACAGGTCATTACGTTCGATCTCTTTAGCGAGATACACACCCGGGTAATTATTTATATTGTCGGACGAATGCGTGCGATCGACATCGTAAATCAAGGAGGTTCGATAAGTCCATCGCGACCGACTGAGTTCGACAACGTCCTATTAATATTGAAAGCGAGATCCTACGTTACGGGCGTTTCGTTGACGACACGCGACAGATCACACTATATAGTAAGGGGTCTAATTAATCACTAACGCAACACGTCTGCCGATTCGAACGTTCGACGAAGGTGATTTACGGCTGCCACCGCCGTAAAGGGTGGACTATAAAGGAAATCTCTTGAAGCCGCAGGGAGGAGAAAGGAAAGGTAAAATTTGTCGAGCGCGCGGATAAGCGGACGATCGATTTAAAAAGATAAGCGTAAGTTAAAAGAAAAATAAAACAGCAAGACACTCTGGAAATATTCCTCGAGGCAAGCCTCGTCTCATGGATTCGCATCTGTATACACCTAAAGCGCTTTAGGGTTAACGAGAGGAAAATAGAATTAACGAATCTACGAGATGATGCCGAGGAAAGCGAAAGATATTAGTGCGAATGTGGGAAGATGTGCGGTGCAAAAGTTTAAAATATGCGCGTGAGAGGGTGAGAGAATGTGAAAAAGAGGGAGTGAAAGAGTGATAATAAATCAATGTTAAATCCCATCATTACCGGACTCGCAATTTCGGAAGACAGATCTTCGTTGACCGCCGTTTCTACGTATAAGTTTAGTCTCGTTTTTCGAAAGCTGGACGCGACCACGCCCATTCGGCGCCCGATCGCGGCTGCATGATACTATTTATTGGATTTTAGACGGACACACACGTGGGAAGAAATTTATTCGTTATTCGCATTCGAGCGCGAGCTCAATTCTTTTACCAGCGACAGACAGATGGGCGGACGCGATCGACGTCGAACGGAGCCCCGTCCACGAGAGTACTCTTTACATACCAGTTTCAGCGTTTCCGTTTTTAACCTATTGTGGCGAGAAACGGGACGAAGAGCAGTCCCGTTCTATGTGTGTAAGAACCATAAAAGCTTAATAAAAGAAAAAAAAAACATTATACTATGAACTTACGGAATACCTAATAAAAGTAAGCCAAACCGTTAAGAAGGTGTTTTATTTCTTTCGCTCCTCTGTACATCGCACTGCGTCTCTCTCTACATTGTACTAAAATAATTTGTCTTACGTACATATTTATCTCCTTTCACGCAATTTATATTCATCATTGTATTAACATCAATTACCCACGCATATCATACGGTTTATTTAAAAAAATAAAAGAAAGCACAACCCATAGTCTTGCGATTTTACACAAACGTTTGGAGCAAGAAAATATATTAAATCCATATTAAATAAACTCTATAACTTAGAATGGAAGCAATATCTCATCAATCTTTTAAGTTCGCAGAATATCATCAGAAATCTTTCTTTTCAAATCATAGATCACAAAATATTATAAGGAACCTTTTTTCTCACTTAACCTTCTTTATGTTTTCAGAATTCGTATATTGCTTGCACTGTGCAATGATTCTTTGGAAGATGAAGAGATAGACTACACCGATAAATCTCAACGGACCCATCAGCAAAACTTGTACAAACAGCTGGCGATATAATTTAACCGGCGACATTCCCGCACACAACGTCGTCATAATGAAACCTTCCAAACCAATAGCAGAGAAGAAATTTCTTGCCTGAAACATATCGTTGAATAAAATAAGCCAAGGGGGAAAACGATTTTTAATTAAATTCTTATATAATATCGGCTTTCCGACCAAGTCAAAATAATTATTCAAGGAGCATAAAAGCCAACGCAAGAGTGCAATAGTCTATTTATCCTTCATATATAACGATAAACGTTTCTTAATTATTTATAAACGATTTTTAATTATTTTTCATGCACTAACCAGCGCATCCTCGAAAGCCTTCTCGGCAACGACCTCGGGCTGGACTAAATTTACCATCTGTGATATGGCTTTTGTTTCTATCGGTTTCGATAGCTCTTCGATGGCATAACCAGGTGTGTCTGTATCCGGTGGTAAACACAAAGTGACAGAAATGTTGTATGGCTGTAATTCCATTGCTAAACTCTCTGCCAAGCCACGTAGTGCGAATTTCGTGCTACAGTAAGCGGTATATCCAAAGATACCTGCGCAATACATTTTCTTGTTTTATATAAATGTTTTATTAAAAACATTATGTAAAACATTTTATATAACATTTATAAAATATTAAAAAATATATAAAATACATAAAATATTATATACCATTTATATAAATGTTACATAAATGTTATATAAAATGTTTTACATAATGTTTTTATGTATGTAAGCTATAATTAACATATATATTAGTATACAGATAACTTATTATGCAAATACCTAGGAGACCACCTTGAGATGACACAAGTACAATCACTCCTTCTTTGGAAGCTTTCATTCTTGGTGTGACAGCCTTAATGCAGTAATATGTACCCAAGAAATTCGTGCGCATCATTATATCCAGAGACTTTGGGGTGGTGTCTTCTATTTTGCCTGCAATCGCGAGACCAGCACAATTTACAAGCATGTAAATAGGTCCCATATCATTCTCCAGATCGGCCAGTGCTTTCTCAACGGTTTCATAATCTGCTCCAATGTCTAAAGAAAGATACTCTACCCTTTGTGTATCTTTGTTCTCACACGCTTGCAATATTTCACGTTTAACCTTCTCCAAATTCTCCACATTTCTCGCAATTACCGTGACGTTTGCTCCTTTTTTTGCAGCGAGAATCGCCATACATTTTCCAATACCGCTGGAGCCACCGGTCACCTACACAAAACAATATTTTAGAGTTATAAGATAAATACTAGATCAAGAGACTTAAGAGAGATTTAATATTCAATTCGATATAATGTCGCATTCTGCATCGTTATATTTTAACAAAATATTTTTTCGCAAAATTAAATGAAACTTACGACCACGTGCTTCTTCCTGACGTCTTTTATTTTATTTGTCCAAAAGAAATGTTCGTACACAAACAGAGTGCAGAATATAACAATTGACAGAAGAATAAACCCTATAATACCATACAAGCCAAATATCATCAAGTTGTGTTTATGAAGAAGATTATGAAAGAAATCAAAACTAAGATAATCGCGCGAGAACTCCATCTTGCAAGACACATGAGCACGTTCCAAATGATTCTAGGCTCTGAAAAAGTGAATGATACGACATCAACGAGAAGCAAGAAATGAATCTTTGACCCAAAGCCTAACTCTGATGGCTATGACTTGCTTCTCTCTCATATACCTACAGTGAATAAATTCACGCCATCTGCAGTCGTCAAATCAGTACTCTATCTCAAATTCTATCTCAAATTCCATTTCAAGCACAGAAATACTACGTATATGTACATGCGATCACTGAATATTAATTAAAAACTATTGATCCTCCAGGGAAAGTTTTTATGACTATTAATTACTAAATTGTGTCCCCGGAGACCTGGAGGTAATTAAAGAGCAATGACACTTTTAATTTTTTTTCCTGCATGGAAGATAAGCAAATAATAAATGGCTCAATTTATCCAGTCATTGTTTCATTATTTTAATATATGTTTAAATATTTTAAGTAATTTCAATAAAAATTGTAAAAAGTAAAAACAGAATTAACCAATATAAATTATCAGAAATAAGAAAATATTTTGTATTTTTTTTTTATATTTAATAATAATTTAAAAATAAGATGTACATATATTTTTATATAATAATTATATAATTTGTTTCCATACTTTTTTATATTAGTATTATTATTCTGTTCTATTTAACATAATATATATAATTTATCGATTGAATCTTTTCACTTAATAATACATTCCTTAATTGTTTGTTCAATTTACAATTTTTATTATAGGCATGTAAATTTTATCGATAAACATTGCCGATAATAAAATTGGGATTTTGGAATATAAAATAAGTCCAGTTAAGTGAAATTAAATTTATCCAAAATTGACCTCTTGAATAATAAAATTCATTTTTATGACCTGTTATTTTGAAATATTGTTTCTTATTTTAGTCACAATATTGCGGAGAGAACATTAACGCGCAGTGAATTTTTCACGTCATGCTAGAGTGTCATCTGCAATAACATTTTGTCGCGGTGTCTCATCTTCTCTCACACACCAGCGGCAATTCAACTACGATTAAAAATTTCACTAAATTGAGCAATATATTGTATAAATTCTTTAGCAAAATTGTTATACTTCGTATTCAACTATTTACCTGACGAAAATTAAAATTGGAGTATAAATCGAATACAAGAAAGGAAAGAGTAGCTAATAGAAACGTGCACAAAGCTTCTAAGAGACAAAAATTGAGACGACGAAACGTAAAAGACGCGTTTACTTGACATTACGTTTCTTTTATGAAAATAGAAGTAGTTCTACGGTAACATGACAGCGAAATATAAAAGAAGCGCAAGCCTTTGTCTCAATTTTCGCATCCAGAAGCTTCGTTTACGCTTCTGTTACTGTCTCCTTACGTTCGACTTACAATTCACTACTTTTATTTTCGCCAGAATTCATTTGCTTCGACCTCTATTTGTCATCAAAGATTTTATGTCTCTTTCTCTCATTCATTAACGGATAATTAAAATACTTCAAAGTCAGCTAGATACCGTTTTTTCACTATTTGTATATTTCATTATGATGAAATAAAAACTGCACGTAACTTGAGATTACAATTTTTATTGAATTTACCGCCGCGAAGTATCGAACTGATATTACGACCGACTGCATTACCGACCGTTTCTCAGTTTACAGGCTAAATTCTCTTGGAAATTGCTTAGGAAAATCGATTCAGAGAAAACTACTTTATTTCTCTTACGCGATATTTACAGGAAGCATAAAAATGAAGGAACATGAGGCCGAGAACCGAATACATATTGCACATATCGATCCTACGCGGTGCTATTCTGGTTGTATACGAATAGGCGTCAAGGGACGACCTCTCGGAACCTCCCCTCGTTAAGGGTGTCTACACTTGCTTCTCCGTTTGCCGGTACCCGAAGACGTTCTAATGGTGGTAAAACAGCGTTCTACCAAGATTTACATTCGAGACTTTGGAAATTAGAAAAAAATGCATTTAATCAGCATCGTATTTCTGTAAAATCAACAAGAAAGCTATCTCGCGAAAATAGAAGCAATTCTACGTGTAACATGTGTAGATTAGTGCGTATATGCGTGCATGCATTCACAAGTGTTCAGTCATCAATGCAGTCAGAATCCATTACGCCACTAAAACCACGACGCGACCTCAACGATTTCGGTTCATAATCTATTATGGTTAACGTATAATAACTCGCTGCAAGATTCATATTCGACGATCATATTACAACGATGAACGCAGTGTAATTGCTATTTTAATGCATCGTGATTATCCACGAAATACGCTTTTTATTGAAAACAGAGAGAGAGAGAGAGAGAGAGAGGAAATTTCTTTTTTATACACTGAAATGCATTAAAATTTTTCTTTTGTTTTTGCAAAAAAGCTCAAATGAAATATCTATTTCACTTCAAGTACAAAAAGTATACATTAGTTCACCTGTGAAAAACAAATCTAGAATATATATTAATTTCAATTTATGTAGAAACAATATTATACAAAACAAACATATTCTCACAATTAAATAACATAATATAATATAAAGTCAAGTTAACATAGTACATTTTACATTAAAATATATACGTAACAAGATACAATATTATATTGCTATAATAATATTATATTATTACATTAAAACAGTTTTGCAAAATTAAAGAGAGAGAGAGAGAGAGAGAGAGAGAGAGAGAGAGAGAGCACGCAATCCGACGCGACACCAGTGACGTCACGCATTGCGAAAATTTCCGGAATACGAAACGCATGCGTCGAAAAGTTGCAGGATAAGCCCCCTGGAGTACGTGCATTCACCCCCGTGTTACCATAGTGCAAACCGCCACGTCCCCCACCCCGCCCCTGCCGTTATCCTTCGCGCAAAAGGTCACGTACCACCACCCTGTCGATCGTTCACCTCGTCCTGGGACTCGCTCCTGGTAGCCAGGTTAAAGCGGAAGATACGAAGGATACGCTTACGCACCGCAGTGATTCTTCAGATAAACAAAAATTGACAGATTACTCGGGTAACTCAACTGCGTTGTGATCGAAGAAGAAATATCGAGTCAGATAAGTTAAACGACATCGCGAAATGTCATTACAGTTATTCCGAATAGTTATAGTAGCAAAAAAATTAATTTCCCAGACCATAGGATGTCTTTATGTTAACAAGCAAGAAATTATAGATTTACTAAACAAGACACAAATCACATAATATCACTGATAATGTTATTACATCCTGCAATTTGATCAGCTCGATAATTATGGAGATCGTATCTATTATCATGTATCATGTTTCATAAAGAAGCATATCATATATCATTATATAGTATGTTGTTATAAAATCTATTGCAATCCGTTAATCCGTCTCTAGATCGTATCTATTAAATCGACAACGAAATTTAAACTTTTACTTCGCCACTAACCGAGGAAACGTAATTTCAACGCAAGGTGGTCTCAGATAAACGAAAGATATACGATCATCCGAGTGCGGAAGTCTCGATCGGGCCCGAATTCTCTTTTGGAGGAGGTACCCACGTTAAATCACTTGGAAGAGTCGACGGGGATTACGGCGAGAGCGTCATCGCGACCGGTCTCACCGAGACTCGTCGCGGGGCAGCGAGAGCTGCGGCAGTCCGGAGCCGCGATTTTGGACATAGAGGAGAGCGAGCGTACATTGCACCCAACAGAAGGGAGTGTCCCGAGCCGGTGCACCCTCCTCCCTCGCAGCCCCCAGGTCCCTGACTCCCGGCCAGTACCCCGCCTGGCGTGATAGCTACGATCCTGGATTCCGTGTCTCCCGGGCTGCACCGGGGGGTGAACGCCCTCGCCTGACCCAGACTCAGAATCGATCTCCATTCGTTGCACGGTGTGTTAGCAAACCCTCTCGACGTCCCATCCACCCCCGTTTGCGCGGGCTGCCGCCGCCGCCGCCGCCGCCACCACCGCCGCCGCCGCCACCACCTCCACCACCATCACCACCACCATCACCACCGTCGACACTCCCTATGCACGCGAGAGAACGCGGCTGCCGGCTACCCTCTCGTCGTACTCGCGAATTTTCCGCGAAACCGCGCCGTCGTGATCTTAGGAAAAATACGGGGCGAGTCCCGGCGCGCGGGAGCGAAATTCGAAAATGGACGACGAGGGAGCGACAGGGAACAGAGAGCGGATATGCATTTCGTACTCGCGCGAAGTACGTAATATATACGTCGCGGCAAAGTTCCGGCCGGGGAGATGAGGAAAAACTATGATCTGTGTGGCACGTATCGGTCAAGCCGAGGAAAGTCGCCGGGTAGCCGGTTTCTTGTACGCGTTATCGCGCTTGCGAGCGCTAGCTAGACGGACGATGCAAAAAGATTTGTGTTATGTATGGAGAACGTATACGCGTCGCGTATTTACCGATGTTCAAAGTAAAAGCGCGAGTGCTCCCTTTTTTATTCATATCCCGACCATCATCGGAAAAGCTCGAAAGCCGAAATCCGATTTGTTTATGGGATATTCGGGATCGAGGAGATTGGAGAGAATGCGATTTCGTTCCCGCACGCGTCCTGTCCAGCGTTCTACGCGACGCGAAGAGACATTTTCCGATCTCTCGTCAAATAGGATACCGATGACCCGACGTGTGTTAACGAGAAAGGGAGACGCAATTACTTATGGCCAAAAAGTAAATTCGCGACGACTGAGAAAGATGAGACTACGAGCTCTGCCAACGGCACTGCTGTACATAAATCGTTATAACGAAGAATTCGAATGTCCGTTGATGGCATGCTGTCTATTCTAGGACTCGTACGCGCATGAATGCTTTATGGAGTACTATTCCAGTCCTAAGCTTTCTCTGCAGTAGTGCCCTACACACCTCTAGAGCGTCCGTCGCGAGAGTCATTTTTCTGAAACACTCACCTCATTTCACATATCGATTCGAATAAAATTCCATAAAATAGATAATCTCATTATGATCGTCGATTTTGCAGTAAAGTTCTTTTGAGGTCGCAGATATAAAATTAAATGATTATTGTCCAAACCTAGATTGTTTGAATCGATTATAAGTATAAGCTTTAATTATTTATATACGTAAAGAAAATATGCTTTAATACATCTATATTTTATAAGATTAAAACGGATGGATTTAATTAAATCAATTATACGCTATTATCTCTCATCTCGTCGCAAAAATGTTGCTCGATGTAATATTTCCGAAAAATTTCGGGATTAATGCAGATAATATGTAGGATTTAAAATATATCTATTTCGTGACATTTTTTTTTTTTTCGGCGTAAATATTTACGCGTAATAAAAATAACTCCCTTAAAGGACAGAATACAAGTATTGCGGGATGTATCTGAACGAAATACAGGATGGTTAATTGATCGCTGACTGTATCATGCTGCTCGGGAGGCTCTCCTCGTTGTCGGAGAGCGTCACTGGCAAAAGTTGTCGACTGTAAATACACTTCGCTTGGGGCGCGCGTATCTAACACTCGCGAGCGAGAAGAAGCAATATATGCTACATCGGTGGCTCTCCGGGCTGCGAAATGAGGCCATTTCACGCCCCTCGTGTATTCCCCGTGCGGTGCGTCCCCTTTTTCCACTTCAAGATACGTCAACGGTACAATCGAGGGAGAGTTCAGCGCACCGTCGTCGTCGGGGTTGCACAAGTCTCTCTCGCCCTCTTCCTCCTCCTCCTCCTCCTCTCTCTTTCTCTCTCTCTCTCTCTTTTTTTCACTCTCTCACTCTTTCTCTCTTTGCTTCCTCCCACTCATTGCTCTCGCACGATGGTGGATCCACGGCGTTGTGAGAACAACGCCTGATTCTAATGAAGTTTCAAACTTTTCGAGCCAAACCACGGTCCCAAGTGTACCGCGCAGCCGACAGACGCTCTGTTTATTCGAGATGATTTCGATGCACCGACAACCGCTGTGAAATGACTCGCGTGCGGGGATGGCACAGTTTCCAATTAAACTTTCCCCGCGACAACAATCTCATTTAATTTTTGCGGTCTCCGCCACGCCACCGCCGGTCATGTGTACATTAATCAATTAGCGTGCAATTTGCCGTGCCGCTTTTAAGGTCGATACTACATCGATCGTCTCTGTGAAGAAAAAAAAAATAAAGAAACAAACGACAGTTAGACGGACAATACAGTTTGATTTGTCCTATAATTCACATGGTCTGAATTTTTATTCTTTCATGACAAGTATAAAATATCTCCTAATTCGAGAGACATCAGTCTATACGTCGTTACCTATTTAAATTCGATTAAATCACGCTGCGATCGAAATTAATGGATGTTCTGTGCTGGCGTGTCTACTTGCAATTCAGTTTGCATCGACAGAGCTCGTTGAAAAATGTCATCTCTTTTTCTACTTCGCGTCCGGCACCCGAAGTGATCGAGCCTGAGTTCGTTGCACTTCAAAAGTCTCAAAATCTCGAATTCGACTCATCGAATGGCGACGAGAACGGATTTCCCACAGGAACGTCGACCGAAGCTTTTACCAAAGTTTCAAACTCGCCACCCACATCGCGTTCATCAAAAAAAGCTCAGACCATCATTTAATTAGTAGAATACCTAACGTTACAGCCATAACTTTAATTTCAGCTAGCTCGACTGGAGACTTCCGTAGAGCTATAAAAGATTATATATAGACTTTACTCGCAGACCTAAAGCCTAGGAGACCTACATTTTGCCATATTCTGAATCTGTAAACTTCACCTGATTTGTCGGGGAAAAAAATCATTACAATTGAAATTAAGAGTATCTAATATTTATCAATTATTTTTATTAATCCAAAAATCATTATAAGGATTTTATTTTTATCCCTACGGTTGTTAGAAACAGAGATAGAATAGAAGGGAGAGAGTAATCTCTCGTTGACCCCCTCCATCCTCCCCTCCCACGCAAGTGGATGCATTATCCTTCATGGAACAAGGTGCAACGTCCGGGCATAGCATCTCTCGCGTCTCGTTGAGTTGGATGGAGCGACTCCGGAATAGCGGACACGCCGTAGTGTCCCGCGACTCAATTTTAAGGATAATCGTGCTTACCGATCGAAAGGAAGGAAGGGGTGTAGACAATGTTTTGGCGGCAGACGAGGTCTAAAGCGGAAACCGGCGGCGGATGAACGCAAGAAGGGGTGGAAAAAATTAAAGCATCGAGACGCCGACAGGGGCGTACACCATACCGCATCGCGACAAGGGTGGGTGTAAGGGAGAAAGAAAGAGAAAGAGAAAGAGAGAGAAGGAGACTGAGAGGAGGGTTGTCGGCTGGCCGGGACGTTGGTGAGCGCCGGGATGTCAGAGGGGGTTGTATGGCGACGCACGCGCCCTTCGCTCGGCCCTGACTGCACCGCGGGGCGGTTCAATGTTACGGGAGGGCACTGACCCGAGCGAGCAGAGAGGAAACCACCCCTCGGTGCACCGTGGTGGGTACACCCCTGGTTATACCGTAGAAGTCCGCCGCCGACACCGCCGCCGCCGCCGGTCCCTGTAACCAGCCCTGCGATGATCTACCCTCGACGTCCGCCATCCCCGCCGGCGAGCGTTCACCGCCCTCTCTCTCTCTCGTCATCCTCGTCTCTCCGCTTTGTCGTTCTCTCTATCTTTCCGTCGCCGCTGCCGCCGCGACCACTACCCCGGCATTGCCGATGAGGGTGCAGCAGCAACAGCAGCAGCAGCAGCAGCACCATCAGAGCCCGGGATACCCATTATCCACCTCTCACAAATCACCTGGACC
This sequence comes from Acromyrmex echinatior, assembly GCF_024713525.1. Taxonomy (NCBI): domain Eukaryota; kingdom Metazoa; phylum Arthropoda; class Insecta; order Hymenoptera; family Formicidae; genus Acromyrmex; species Acromyrmex echinatior. The sequence goes on from NC_141862.1 coordinate 10,514,631, forward strand.
ACCGTTTACGCATCGCGAAATGTCTTGTGTGAGCAACCGGGATTCCGACAAGAGAATCTCTACCGGCGTACTGCCACTCATGAGATTGGAGGACATTTGCAATTCGCGCCAAGTATAATAAGAGTACATTCACGCTCGATCACCCGTAGGTGACAATTTACCACTGTAACGCAATCATATCACGATACAATACTCGTGAATGAGCACAATACTCTTAAATATTCTTTCAACAGAAAATACTTTGTTGCCAAATTAAATTTATTATGTGTATTACAGTATCAATAAATATATATAATAGATGTACATATCTTGCTCTCTCTCTCTCTCTCTCTCTCTTTCTTATTAAAGTCATCAATTAAATCAATATTAATATTTACTGTTTTACGAGTAAAAATTTTGTATTAAATCTAATTATATGAGCTTTTACAGAGAAAGCGATAGATATAAAAATAATTTTGTTAGATGTCGAATAATTTTGTAAAAATTTCGAGCATGATGAAGAATATTACAAAAAAATGTTCACATTCCAATATGAATGTTCTATAGAATTTATATTTTAATAGTAATACAAGTAACATAATTATCTTGAGATTGTGTAGCTAGCTCAAATTTTAGATACTTCAGCAAACCGTTCTTTCTGTATATGTTTTTGTACTAATTTAAGCGCTATTTATTATGGAAAATTATTTGTTACAACAACAATATAAAAGAATATCTGTATTTACGGATCAGGGGATTTGAGCATCGCGGATGTGCATGTAGCGCTGTCGCGCCGCAACTCCGCAGTCAAAGTTATTCAACCCCTCGGGCCGCTACTCTAAGAGAACAAATCCCTTCTCGACCCCGAAAAGGGGTTGGTTTTTGTCGGTCAAAAAACTCGCTCGAAAGTAAAACCGCGTGACGTCGTGTTACGATTTAAAAAGGAGCGAAGCCTGTCTACACGACGTATTTACGAGCGCGAAAAGAAAAGAATAATGCATTGCAAGCCGACGTTTCCCGTCGAATAAATGCCACCGGATTCACATTCGTTGAATGAGAATTGCAACTTGTGATGGGCATTGTTCTTGAGACAATTATTAAATCATTATATAAATCATTAAAGAACGAATCCCTTGAAAATCCCATCGCGAAGTGTAATGAAAGGAATGTAATGGGAGCAATAAGTTACAAGTAAAGAATCAGGAAAGTGACATGATATAAAAATAGTAGTAATACTTAAATAACTTCCTTAAAAAACTTTTAGAAAATTCGTAATTTAAATTATAATTTCCTTAAATTATGGAAACATTTCTTTATACAAACTTTCTTCCGTTTACATTCAGTCGAAAGGAAGACGCAAATTAAGTACGATAATTAAAACAAATTTTAGATCGTCTATTAACAGATACAGCAAACAGCTCTTTGATCAAGCTGATAATTAACTGGACAATTCGATACACCCTTCGAGATCTGAGCTAATACTAAGTCAATATCTCGCAGAATCCAATCCTCATCGCAAACTATGCGACATTCAACATCGGAAGTCGACTTCCGCCTATTCTCCGCGGTCACTCGAATCACTCTTAGCGGAGGGGGAGGGGGGGGGGGTTTCTGAAGGAGTTGACTCGGAGAATCGAGTCGAGTCGGGCCGATTCCCTGTTATGCTAATTTGTTAACGGCGAATCGAGGATAGTCGTACCCATCATGAGAATAATTCGACTCGACCGGTCAAGTCTCTATCTCTTCTTACCCTTCCTATTCCCACTCTTCTTCTCTCCCCGAATCACCACACCACCTGGTCCTCCGAAAATCCTCGCACGCGTACGTACGCCGGGCATTCGTTCCGGAAAGTAATTTCTTTTCTCTTGAACGGCGTTCCGCGCGTCGGGAAACGAAACGTCGCCTCTCGCATTCGTCTTTCACCGACGGGAACCGCCTCGTACGAGAAATACGCTCTGCCATCCGTCTTCGCGGAACCATCGGCTGGAACCAAGGTTGGAGAAGGTGGTGGAAAAGAGAGAAGTAAACGCAGCACCGCCGGAAAGGAATTACCGCCGATTATCGTCGACACGAGGAAGATCGGCGAGAAATATTGTCGGCTTCCTCAACGTGTAGTGTGTGATGAGAAGATAATAAATTCCATAAAAAAGACCTCATGTCATGGACCCATCGTGATATCTGCGAATTCTGGATCTCGTCAAATAGGAACCAAGCATTTGTATGAGGCGATCGCGAAATCGTCTTTTCATGCCATTGTAACTAGTTGATACCAAATGTAAATATCCATTAAACACAAACGATTTATTGTTAAATTTTGTAAAAAATTGGATGTATTTTTAAAATAATTTTTCGACTTAAAAATATAATTCCGAGATATCGGTATTTACAATAATAAGATTTATTCTTTGATAACTGTCAATTTCAATAATCTGGTTTGTTAAGAGGAGGGGGGAGGAGATTTGAACGACTTAATTGGTATATATGTCGGATTTTTTATGATCAGATTTATATTTCACTTCTAGCACGTCTCTCGTTACGAATTCCATCGTGAATTATAGAGTGTAATTTTGTCGTAGAAAATTTGCGGAAAATGTCAACTTCCTTGAAATAGATGAATTTTTCAATTTTCTCTCAAGGAAATACACCATTTCTTAAAACCGTTGGCTTAAAACCTTTTAATCGAATTAGGAAGATCAAACGGTCAACAAAATTTTCTATCAAAGCATTAATCGCGCGCACGCGAAATTTTATTTTCCCGTCCACGACAAATCCGAAGATGATCGGTCTACATCAGAGCGCCCTTCATCCAAACATTTCCCAAGCGCTATGCGGAAAAATATGCGCACAGACAAATTCCTCTTCTTGAGGGAAAATCGCGACGAGGATTCGGTCGCAGGTACGCTGCATCTTCTTCTTCATTCCTGCGGGGGTATATTGGAACGTTTCACCAGCAAAAGAAGACAGAAATAGCGAGAAAGAGAATGGAAAAAAGAAGGAAGGCGATGAGACTGATGAAGAAAGATACCTAAAAAGGAAGAGAGGAAGAGAGAGAGAGAGAGAGAGAGAGAGAGAAAAAGAGAAAGAGAGAAGGAAACAAGAGAAACAGGGGCCTACGTCGTTATTTCGCGGTGGATGCTGCGGGATCAATAGCGTGAAGAGCCGAAGAGCCGACAGGGTGAGCGAGATGGAGAGAGATCGAGGTAGAAGAGGGGAGTCTAGCTGAAAGGGATGCGTGGAGGGAAGGGCGGAGGAAGAAGGAGAAAGAGAGAAAGGAAAACGACCGGGATGGCGGAGAAGGAGAGATACGCAGTGCGGTTACAAGAGCGAAAAGGATAGAAGACGAAGGGTAACTCCCCCAGTTTCCAGCACCTTTATCGTTCCCGCTCTCCCTCATTTGCTCCCTTTTCGTCCCTCCCCTCCCCTCCCCCCTCTCTCTCTCTCTCTCTTGCGCTTTGCTTCTCAACACACCCTCTCGCCGATTATGCCTGTCTCCCTTCGTCCCTTGTCATCTGATTCTCTCCGTCTACCCTTACCACCGAACAACCCCAGGAGTCGATGCATCCAGGGTCGTTGCTACCGGCAGCGAACGATCCAACCTTCCAGGCAGTCTCCTTCTCTGTTTCTCCTCTTTCCTCATTCAACCTACCTGTCTCTATTTCTCTCTTCCTGCCCCCCCCCCCCTCTGTCTCTCTTTCATTCCCCTCTTTTCTCTCTCACTTTTTCTCTTTCTATTTATTCGTCCTTCTTCCTCTCATGTGGCTGTGATCTACGTTTTCTACCTGCATGCTCAATCTACACACGCATCGGCGTCGATACGCGAGTAACGTATGTGGTACAGGTGAAGTCACCGGCCGGTATGGATGAATATGCGCTTTTTCTCGCAAACATGGATCAGCATTCGCGAAACGGCCGTCTGTCCGTGTGTGGGTGCACGTTATACGTGCACGTATCTACTGTTGATTTCGCGCGCCTGCATCGCTGCACCGAAAGAAATACAACCCATGCCCGGTGAACTTCTGCCCACCTTGCAACCGCGTGCTCGCGTCAACTTTTCAAGGACGAGCCGGCCGTGGCGCCTTATTTTTTCACCAATCGCTCGACGGTTCACGATCGCGCCGATTCGATACAAAGAAATCGATACACGTATTTTGACATTAATTTAAATAATAATCTCGCAAGTTAATTGATTTACCGTTTTACAATCTTAATATACTGAAAAGAGTTCATATTTTGTATATTTTCAATTAATGTTAACATAAGGAACATTATATATAAGCATACAGAAAGAATGATTTTGATAAAATATCTAAAAATTGTAATATGTAATATTAAAATTTTAATATTAAAATGATATAATAAAATTTTAATAAGTGATATTACTATGGTTCTGTTCGTGATTGCGTTTCAAGTTTCAAAACTGAAAAAGATTTCAGCGTGCGGTTTGCAGAATCAGATATGTATTCATACTGAAATATTTAAGCATTGAGATCCGTTTTGACGGAATATAAGATTTATCTTGTTTAATTAGATTTATTCTTATCGGTCCAAATTGGTATGATAATTTTGTAAAAATTGATATTATAGCTAAGATCTGAAAATAATTTTGTTCAACCATCAGAATAATTACATAGGAATCTCATAATAAAGTAATGCTGCAAAAAGTGTGTATATCTTCAAGCAACCAGTTTTAACTACATAATTATTTTCACGGCCTAGCAACATTATTTTTAGATTTGTAGCTGTAGTTAAATTTTTAAGTACTTGAGCAAAGCCGTTCTTTTCATACGAAAAATACATTCCTTTTTTCAAGGATAAAAATCCATTTTCGTTTCTTTTACGTATGTATTATTCGTACGCATTATTCTACGTAACTCTTCGTCTGACAAGCTATAATCTATTCACGAAAGTGAAGTTTGCGACCCTCGGGACCGAGTTCTCGGGAGATTCTCCAACTTGCGTTATCCGCAGTAATCTACAGCGGGGAGACCGATCAGAATTCTCGTAGCGGTGAATCCGTGCATCGCGAGCGTCAAGCAACAAGAAGTCCACAATTTAGCTAGGGGTACCATTTCCATCCGATCGCTTTGTTCAGTGCTTCTCTCTCTCTCTCTTCGAAGTGAAAGAAGCGTCCACCTCGAAAAGTACGAGGTCTAAAATTCACCTGGCTCGTAAACAGCAGGACGATGAACCATGACGACGAGTCACTCAGATTCATTAGCATATCTCCAAGCAGCTGAGATAGCAATTAGCGCGAACCTGATTTTAACATCATAAAATTTTATTCCTCGAATGCTACAAAGAAATGCCGAGTTAATGCTTTAATTAATTCATAACTGATTAGAGCATCAGGAAGGGTGCCACTTAAGTCATCCATTTTGCATTTTAAACGTCAAGTAAGTCGATGCATGCACTATGATTTGCTCGCTCGAGGTGAAATGATTATTGCGGCCACACCCGACCGCGCGCCGCGCCGGCCGCTCGTGACTTTCTGGGTGTCGAGGATGAGCTTCCCGACTCTCAGCTAGCTGCACGGTTACAGAAGCGATAATAATTATTATATTATCATTAGCCGTTACTCATCCGCTCTCGCGACAGAACTGAGAGAAGCGCGGCGTCGTAATTCGCGGAACGCAATCCAAGGAGATGACGGAAGACGAATCCATGGCTGCACGGCGTACGTTTCTTTATGTACACACGTGGCACGAGACGTCCTCCATCCATTGTATTCTCGCAAATAACAGATTTTTTTTTTTTTTTCTTTTATTCGATTGGATGAAACGTCCAATTGATGATGGAAATAACGAGTTTGTAGGGATTTGATAATTCCTGATCGTACTTCGCGGCTAAGGAGTTTCAACGATACGCGAGTAAATAATAGATAGTTACTATCTTCCGATTGATACTCTTCCATCCCAGCCCAGGTGCGTTTAGAAACATCTACGTGACGCGCACGTCGCATGAATATTTTAATTTTATTATCCATTTCGCAAGAGAGCCCCAGGCTGGCGCGACGTGCGCTGACCGTGATGTAAAGAAATGACGCGCGAGCAACGTTCCGTGTCCACCACAGTGCGACTCCTTCACGCTAAGAACCCATAACGAGAGTGTTTGTTCCCGCGTACTTTCCTCTTCGGTGTTACCGTGAGATTAGACGAGAGTACGACTCGCGAACCTACCGTAACACGACCTGTCGAAAAATCGATTTTGCGCGCCAACGCAATTACGGCATCTGCCATCCCAGGTAGCAAGCTGATGTTGTTTGTCGTCATTTTGATGCCGAAAATGACGTTAAAAACGTAAGAAAAAAAAAATAAAACCTGTGGAAACGTTTCTTTTCTCCGCGCGTTTTTTAATATCCCAGCATCCCAAACGGCAAACTGGCATTTTTGTCGTTATTTTAACATTAAAATGACATTAAAAACGTAAAAAGAAGAAAAAGAAAACGTGAAAACGTTTCTTTTTTCGTGCGAAATAATATGCCAGCACCCCAAGTGGCAAACTGACGTTATTTGTCACCATCTCGACGTCAAAATAAACGATAAATGACGTCAGTTTGCTACTTAGGGTGCTGAAATATCAAAACGTCGCGAAAAAGAGACGTTTTTCGCGAATTTTCCTTTTCTTCCTCTCTTCCCTTCCTCTCTTTCTCTTTCCTATTCTCGGGAATTATAGAAGTCTGGCAACATCGGCAAGTAAAAATTTCCATCCGCCTAAGTGCACACTTAAACCATCTCGATGAACGCTCGAAAGATCGCGCGTCATATTCGCGCTGCAAAAGGATAACGAGTATGTCGCACTCTCATTTCCGTCCAATGCCGGCGCGTAAGCGAAGTGCGCCGACGTAAACGGCGATAAGGACGGCACGACGGTGGTGATGTGACAACACGACGGCCGGGACGGCGTCGTGTATCGCGCGAATGTAAAAAGCGCCCGAGGTACTCGATCCATTTCACGGGCGGGGCACTGATAGCGAATCCTGCTTTAAACGCGTCTAAATTTTTACAAACTCTTTACAAAATAATAATAGTTACAAATAGAGAGTTATACGATAGGTTTTTAATTTTTCCAATTATCTACACGATTTTACTAAATTAAACTTTAGCTAGATCTAAAAATAATTTTACTGGATCATTGAAATAATCACATAAGAATGTCAAGCGCAACAACAATTTGACATTCTAACAATTATTTTGTGCCCGAAACTAAAAAAAAAATTGTTTATTTGACTAAATTAATTTAGGTATTTTTATTTCTTTCGTTGGAGAATATAATATATTATATTTGAATTAAATACATATATTTTCCAAAGAAATAAGGACGAATTAAATTAATTTAATTGACTAAATTTTTCCTAAGTATACATAATTATTTCAATTGTTGAAAAAGTTATTTTCAGATCTGTATCTAGCTAAATTTTCAGATACTTAAACTACGACTTTTTCGTGTAGGATTAACCATGATTTAATGAACGGCGCTTTCGTAAAGTATCCTAAGTACTAATCCAAGATCGATCGCGTTAAATATTTCTGCATCTTGTGCGACTCAGCTGAGGCAGACGCGTTTTCGCTTCGGTCTGAATATTACATTATTTTTAAAATTTTGAAGTTTCTGATTGAATTTAATTCGTGCATTTGTATTCCAATTAACTTTGTATTAACTTCTTTGAATTAACTTCGTTACAGGCCGATTTGGCTCGAGGGATCACCGTTAGGTTCGATTTTGTGTGTTTAACTTACCCGAACTTGAATCTAAATATTTCCACTAGTGGGAAAAAAGCAGAGAGAGAGAGAGAGAGAGAGAGAGAGAGAGAGGAATCAACGTGCATTAAAGAAGACATCATGCGTCGACGGTGGACGGCGGTGGCGCGTTGAATCGCCAATACGCGCGTCAGGATTCGTATCGATTTCATCCCCGTGAAAGCGGAGGTAGACGATGACATGTACGCGTACGTATTTAACATGCACAACTCCGATGCGCGCGAGGGCCGCGTGTAAATCAACGAACTTTCGGACAGACAGACCGTACGAAGGAAGAAAACGAGCAAAATGGAAATGCGGATGCGCGAAATGCGTGGCTGACAACGGCGGGTGACTCGTGCATCTCGAAAATCGATCGAAACTCGGCGTACAAGTGCAGTACGGCGCGCCCGTAAAATCGCCGTAAGGCACCGGTTTGCAAATTAAAAAGTTTTTTTCGGGAACAAAATTGAAAACCGTGAAATCGTAGCGGTACGTAGCGGCTGCACGTAGCGAGTGAATCCGAGAGAAAGGGAGAGGGCACCTTTCGGCGGTGGTTTGTTTGAAACGATTGGTTTTGCGGTTCTGCGCGCATTCGGCAAATCCAACGAAGTGGAGAATTTAGAGAATCGATCAGGACACTATGGTGGAAGTGAAAAGCGGAAGGGCTTGTCACGCAATGCCCGTTAAATTGACGTCGGCCTCGAAATCATCGCGCTCCCGATGAACTCCGCGTCGCGCGATATCGAAATTAATGCCACGACGTGGTCGACGCCGCTATAGTTGACAGAGAAAAAGAAAGAGTAGGTAGATAGATAGATACGGTATTTATTAACATTCTAGGGCAAGCCAGTTTTAAGAACGTTCGGCAAGAAATGCGATTGGAATACGAACGAAAAATAATAAAAATAAAACAAAAGGTGAATAATACAAAGAAGATAGAGACGCGGAGAAAATACAAGAAAAGACAAATAATATAAAAATTGAGTCGCAAAAAAAAACAAAAAGCAAATAAATAATAATAAAATTGTAAAATAATAAGGAAGAAGAGAAAGAGAGAGAGAGAGAGAGAGAGAGAGGAACAAAGCTTTAATTAAAGTACGCTCAAATTTAAGCGATTAATAAGACCTATTATTAGAGCGAATCAAATTTAATCGCTATTTTGTGCATTTTTGCATATTCTATTAATATCTCGTTGTGCGATCACGAACGTGGGCTTGCGCAAAGAAGAAAAGAGGAAAAAAAAAAGGAAAAGAAAGACGCGAGAGCCGTAAATTACCGCGACGGTCGCGCACCTCTCTCGCGCGCTAATGAAATCCCCCGCCACTCTCGCTTCCTTGGCGCATTATATCCAATAAACTGCGTGTAACTTTATTACCGCTCCCTCCCCTCTGTCCCTCGACAACGAAATTACGATTACCATCATCTACAGTATTAAGTACACGGGCATTATTTTGTTCGGCCGGACTTTAACCATCTTTACGAGCCGGCTCTTCAGCCTCCGTCACTCCCCCCCCCCTCCTTTTGCCCTCTCTCGTGCGTTCTCCTCTTTTTCTTTCGTCCGATATTCTTTTTCCTCTTTACGACCACGCCATACGGCGGAAAATATCCAAGATTCATGCGTGAGAGAGAAAGAGAGAAAGGGTTAAGAGACCGGAATCCGCGACTAGCGGCATCGGCCAGGTGGTGCGCTCCGAATTATACCGTGTCCGCTCACGAAATACGCACGTACGTGTATAGTGGTATACGTACCTGCTGTCGAAATGCCATCGTGACACCGTACACTCGCGCACGGTGCATTCGTACCCGTATGTAACCGCGCAAGCGAGAAAGAGTACACCGTACAACAACAGTTCGGCGTGTCCGACTCGTCCCAGGTGGGAGGCAGCTGCCAGACGGCAAGACACCTGCCATACCCTGCCCTTCCTCCTTGATCAGCCAGCCGACTCGTTTCGAGGGTCGAAGAGGAGCCGTCGCCACCACCGCCGTCGTCGTTCTCCTTCCCTTCTCTCGCATTTGTACTTCTCTCTTTTTACTTCTCGTCCTGCTCGAGAGGCGCTGCGCCGAAGATGGAAGACGCGCGCGTCACGCTGTTGTTGCGATGGTCATCACCTTCTCGACCACATGCGGGTGCCAGTACGTAGCAGGTGTTGCTTTCTCTTGTATCTCTCTGCCTCTCATTATTATAATTAGTGTGTTAGTCCAGCGCGTGTGATCCAGCACGGGATACAGTCGGTACGACACGTGGCGATCGCTCCGCCCGATGACGGCTGCGCCCGTCCGCGTTATTTGTACAGGAGTCGTCATACGAGAAGCAATTACAAGTTCAAACACACGTGCAATGAAGGAGAAAGAAAGATGTCTACGTGCATTGCTTGAGAGCGCATACGCAATTGATATTACAGTGCTTCGTTAAAGCACTGTTCAGAAGAACTGTAAAAAGATGAAAACTATTCGCGAAATTGCATAATGTGACATAAGTTTGAAACAGTTTTTTTTTCATTATTATATTATTAAATTAAGAATGCTTTATATAAAAAATAAAAATTCATCTACATAAATATTGCAATAAAATTCTGCAGTACAAGAAGCAGCACGAAAGAGTATGTTTTATGGACTATAAAAATGTATAATGTCTTACTATATAAATTAAAGCAGTGCGAGAGACTTGAGCCATTTAAGCAAAAAAAAAGTGAAAAGAATATATAGTATTTAATATTTATTACCTAGAGATTTAAGATTATATATTTCTACAATGTAATGTATTTGAAATAGTAGAGGAAGTTGAATAAAGAGTCATTTATTCAAAACGTAATTATTAATGATTCTTTTTTTTTTACAAAAATATATCAATGGATTATGAGTAACTTCCTTCATCCATTTAATTTCCAAACGTTCATCTTATCCCAGGAGTATTTTAAGCATGAGCAACGTTAAAGCAAAGAAAATAAAGTTACAAGAAGTAGAAAGTGACTAATTACAAGTCCCTATTCTGTAACTCTCCACGACAGTGACGGTATTATTTTGTTGTTGCGCAGATATTTATAACAAAAAACTTTGTCAAGAGTTATACATAAAAAAAAAGACATTTTTCTCAGCATTCAATGACTAACGATAGTTGTATCGATCAAATTTCATGTCATCAAATGAAAAGTACTCTAACTGTATTTACTTAGGTTGTAAGAAAATATAAGAATAATAATTAAAAAAATATAAAAATAGAAAGAAATATTATACAATGAGAATGACGAGTAAAATTTGCACAGAATTATTGCAAAAAATCGCCGCTGCATTTTTCTTGCTGCACGAACACGCAAGATTCGATCTTGACGCAGTAAAAAAAGTTCATTATACCGACCGTGGACCAACGCATCGTCTTTTACGGCACATCCTTTAGCCGTCATTCCCTTCTTCGACGTATATCGTCTCCGTCTCTTCCAGCCCCACCAACGCTCCCACGTGGCACGGGTGCCGACTGTATAAACGAGCACGCGCCACCACCTGCTCCTTATTATCCCTACCCCGCTGCAGAAGGAGCACCCTGCAACCCTCGCTGGTGCGCTCGCTCGGCAGACCTGTGTTATTTTCTTCGGCGCCTTTGCTGTCGCCGCCGGATAAGGGAGGCGCCGAGTAAAATCCTCCATGGAATTTTCTCGTTCGATGGGCTTACGTAGTTCGGACAGAAAGAAAAATTATTGCAAATGATTTATACGAAACTTTCTGAAACCTGAGCAACACTCGTACCAAACGTTGAGTTAATTGTAGCTCTATCAGTTTACTTGAAATATGAAATATATTACAAATTTTAATCTTTCTCTCGTTTCTCGAGAGATATACATTCATTTCTTTCGAAAAAAAATTTTTTTTTTTTTTGCCTCTTCTTAGGTTCGTTACGGGAAAGAATACTCGAAGCACACACAATAAAACATTAGAAATTCTTGAAATTAAAAACATGCAAGGCGCGCTATCACACTGAAGGAGTCAAATGCAAGGATATTAAATATACGATGTACTACTACTAATTTCCCTGTCCTTGTCGATGCATTTGTATCTGGGAATTGGAATTGCTGTCTGAAATATTTAGCAGTCTAGCCTTGGACATACAAGAACGAGAGGGGCGTTACGATGGCCGAGGGTTAGAAATATATAGGGGTAGTGCCGATCCGTGTTCTACGAATGAGGGATCTTGAAAGAAGAACGATTTAAAGGAAACTCAGCGTGTATTCTCTCTTTACCTTCTTCTCTCTCTCTTTCTCCCTCTCTCTCTCTCTCTCATTTGTCTCTTAATTATTAAAAACCACAGGTTTTAATTCAAGATTTTAATAACTCACAAATGTATATTGTTTGTTAGCCATTCGCAGTAATTAACTACGCGCGAGTAATGAGAAACGCGGAAAAAAAATATGCATTACATTAATAATGTAGTTTTCAATTACTTTATATGCCATATGAAACGTACTATAAAAACAGAAAATGTTACCACGAAAGCGCCCACTCATTTTTACTTCAATGGCTGAAAAAAAAAATTGCTGATGGATAATGTTATGGAGGAAGAACGACGGTGCTCAGAGTGCTGGAGTTGGAAGGAAGTACGAAAAGAGGTAGCGAATGCCTGGGATGCTGATACCGACATCCACGGTGGCATCCCCCGGTTTCACCCAACAACACCTCTTCTTTCTTCTTTCCTCTCTTATCTCTTTCTTGTTCTCTTTCTCTCTTACTTTTTGTTTCTATCTCTCGAGAATATGTCTCTTCCTGCTTCTCACTCTGATACGTAATATCAAGAACTACTACACCACGTATTTCCGTCTCTCATATGGCAACTGTATGCGAATTGTGTTATATGATATTTGCGAACGGTGTAGATTTCCGAAGGGAGAGATTACGCGTGTAATTTAAACAGCGAATGAATGAGACGAATAATTGCAATGTAGAAAATGATGATTCTAAGCTACAAGTAATTTTCAAAGAAAGCCGAGTGAAGAATTTTATTCAGAAATGAAGATAAATTGTGGAATAATTAATAAATAATTATCAATTATTTGGTTTTATAAATTTCTCGGTATTTCCAATTGCAGCTGCCAAGACTAAAACAGAAATTTTTTATTGAGTTATATAACATTTGCACTGCTGCACAGAAAACGATTCTGCACATTCAGTGTTTTCAAAAAAGGGTGCGGACTCACTCTTAGACTTAGTGACGAATTTTTAACGAGAGAACGGAAGGTTCCTTCGAGTGCGCGCAATTAATTAAGAAAACGAGACGAAGAGTGACGATCATTTTGAACGAAAGGTCCCGTAAAAAATATCATATCTTGCAATTAGCGTTCCTTTTAGTATCCACCATCAATCAGACCTCGCGTGTACGTGTACGCGCTAATTAATCCCGAATATACCTTGAATTGCCGACGTCGATAGAGAGAAAGAGAGGGGGAGAGAGGTAAAATAATTCACGAGCCCCCTCCCCTCCCCTCCCCCCCGCCGTTACGGAGGGTTCGGTACGACGCGGCGTTCTCTCTCCTCTCGGTCTCCGCACCCTCTATTACCACCCCCCTACCACCTCCACTCTTCCTCAGCCTCTCTTGTCGGAGCTCCCTCTCCGGTGGACGCCCGTAATATTTACGAGCAAACCGTTCGGTCGTTCGCATAGAAATTACCAGTAATTCGCTAATCGATATCACAAATTGTTATAAAGAAGCAGATAGTCTCTCTCTCTCTCCCTCTTTTGAAAAAATTTCACTGCAAATAAAGACGCACAATGATTAAATTCCTTGTAATTGCTTCGTTTGTCTAACTAAACAAATAAATTTTTAAGCAGTTACAATTTAAAATTACTGTCTATCATTTTTTTTTAAGTTATTGATATTTTTAATTTTAATATTTTAGTTTGTTTATATACTGTCAGTATTTTCTTTTATCATTTATATATTTTTTACGTTTCATTTTTGTCTAGAGATTTATCTAGACAAGAGAGAGAGAGAGAGAGATTTAATTTGAATCACTTAGAGATTTCTACATAAATACATCTATTATTATAATTATTATTAATCTAGTTTTCAAAGTACGGACAGCGAAGAAATACGTTATTCCACTACACGTCCCTTAAAAGGCCTCCTCATTTACGAGTCAAAATTGCTACTCCCACGTAATCAACTCTGTACCTGAACAATTTCGACCCCGCAGGGCCCGTGGTGGAGGGCGAGGCCCCTCGCTCGCCCTTTTCGATCCCTCCGGAACGACTGCGGTTTTCAGTGTGGATCCGCAAAATGGAGCGATCGCCCTTTTTCCTGATACGTGTTCTGTGTCGGAGCGAAAGAGATGCGAAAAATAGAGAGATCTGAAACGAAGGGTGGGAGGAAGGGAGCACATAAACCTGAACAGTGAAGAGAGAAGGAAATAGAAAATGCGAAAGGCTCGAAAAGAGTTGAGTTATCATAGGACAGTTATGAGAGCAACAATATCCAAGTTTTCCGCGATAAATGGCAAGGCAGAATCGAGAACAATACGCGGCACACGCTACTGTCTGTTGTTACTGGCAAAATCAACCAACGTAAACAGGTTGCTGGAACCGCAAGCCAGAAATTGAAACCGACATAATTCCGATGTAATCTGGGATGTTGCTGTACTGACAAAATGATTTCCATGTTCATTCATAACAATGAAAATAAATGTAGTCCTATATTTTCCTTCACATTTATATGTGTGTGTGCACGAAGAAAGAGTTTTGCAATAGTATTGAAGTTTGCGCGCCCCCCCCCCCCCCGCCCCATGGCAGCCATCTTGTTTGTCATGTATTGTATGGGTGCACGTAGAAACTACCATCGATCGATATAGATTCTTTGGGGAGAGTGAGTAGAATTAATCGGTGTATTCCATGGCGAAAAGGAATTTTCACGAGATGATATATTCTTGTTGCATTTCGTCACCTTTGTGCTTCCAATTTCCTCGTACTCGAAGTCGTCGAGTCCTCTTCCTCATCCACCTCCTCCTCCTTCCCTGCGTTCCCGTAGTTCTCGGGCTCAGGCCGGCTCGGGGATCGCGAGTAGCGTAGGGCCGGGGGCCACCACCCTCGCAGACGGGGATGGCGGGGTGCAGCAGCCAGGGACAGAACCGAGGAGGTGGATGAACCGGGCGGCAGTCTGCAGAGTCGCGCATACATACATACGCGGCGTGCACGTGATAGATGTATGGAGCGCGAACACGCGCGCACAAAAGCGCGCGTAGAAGCCACGGGCGGGTGGCGGGAATTGGCGTGGCTGCAGAGTACAGAATGAGAGAGAGAGAGAGAGAGAGAGAGAGAAGCAAACAGGAAAAAGAATGTTTCTGTGAACGGGCCAGAGAATCGTCAATGTGGATGAAGGAGGATAGTAATAAACATATACACGAGAAAAAGAGAGAAAGGAGAACGGATGGAAAGAGAACCGCGAGAGATCCAAAGGGGGTGTGAGAGTGCGGCTGGGTTTCCTGGGTTCGTCGTCATGACGACGAAACCTCCGCTGCCAGACCAGACAGAGATTCGCGCCACCACCGACGAGAACGTATACACAAACGCATACGTCGGGAGAGGAGGACGGGAGGGAGGAAGGGAGGAAAGGCGGAAAGATGCAGAAGGAAGGAAAAAGCCGGGAGAGTATGGACGCGCAGACGGAGAGAGAGACGGCATGGCGTGGGAGCGAAACGGAGTTCCGTCTCCATCCGAAAACTACCCCCGCGCGCACGGTTCCTCCAATCGTTCCGCAACCCCCGCCGTCTAGCCATCCGACGTTTGTTGCACCGAGAACGCCGGCCCAGTGGCTCTCAACCCAGCCGGGAAATGTACCAACGTATCGAGTACTTCGACCCCCTATCAGCAGAGTTTGTTGCACCCCTGTCAGTGATTCTCCATCGAATCGCTCTTGAAAAGAAACTCACGTCGAGATTACGTATTTTCAACAATCAACAAAATGTAGACTGTTTGATCTTAACAGATTCTATTAAATCAACGTTCTTTCTTCTGGTAGTAAAAAAAGTTCTAAATCAGATATATTTCTAAATGCTAAATTTTTTTCTTGTTTCGAGGAAAAGTCTCCTCGTTCGAACGCAAGATTTCTAGATGTAAAATGAAAAGATATAACGAAAAGTTAACGACAAAAATGCTTAAAAAATATTTAAAATGCGAAAGGAAGGTTCAGAGGAAAGGCGTCGAAGATCAATGAACAGACAAACATTAAATGTGATATTATTTATTAATATAATGTATTTTATAATATATATACATATATATGTATGAGTGTATGTATGTATATATATATTTTTTCATATTTATTTTTATATATTTCATATATTTATATCTATATATGTATATATATATATATATATAATTCATTCATTTTTATTTAATTTATCCTCTTTCATATCATTAAATATATACGTGAAACCCTGATAGATTGGGATTAACCGTGTTATTTCCCTTTCTCTCTCCCTTTCTCTCCGTTATCATTCGCACATGTATAGTATATCTGATGTTCGTAGGATGCACATACGCATATCGAGTGCAGAGTGTTTTGCGTACGTATTATACTTAAGCTCGTCGCGCATCCCTTCTGCCATTCGGTATCATATACATATCTCTATTTCTCCCCCTCTCTCTCTCTCTCTCTCTCTCTCTCTCTCCACACACGTACTTTTGCTTAAATAACAATTTTTTTAGCGACGGCACGGTCGAACGACTAACCGTCTCCTGGAACACGTTTGACTCGACGTATCGTCTCTCTCGAGAAATGCAATGCCAATGCGAATACCCGATGCGAATAGCGCGCGAGTTATGAGGCAGGGTGTAATCTCAAGCGTAGAAGAGAAGATGGAAAAAAAAGTGAACAAACGGCCACAAGCGCACGCGGTCGATGACGCGCTGCCGATGCGCCTCGCATGCGCCGGCGGAATCGAAAGTTAAGAAAGGCGAGCATTCAAATCGACTCGGCACGGCCTCGACGCCGCGAGATAATTATTCAGATTAATTCAAGCGTACACTTTTTCTCGGCGCATAATCCCGGCTTTGATCATCCTTTTCTGTAGGCGCGAGGGGACCACCATCCTTTGACGGGAAAGAGAGATGGTCGCCTCTAACGAGTATCCAAGCACAAGAGGACTACCATGGAAGTGATCGATAGAGGGGCACTGCCGCTTTACCGATCCTGACCTGCCCCTATACTCGCACGATTCGCACAGCACATATTCTCTGCGGACAGGCCTGGATTAAAGAAAATCCGCAGCATCGGATCTCCCACGGATTTTCTTTATCATGTTTAAGCGATTCGCAGTCGCGTCGTCTTCTTCGATGCGAATGTTGAGAGGAGAACAGTCCGTCATTGCGTATTTGTCGCGCAATGATTGGCACAAACTCTCCCTTCCTCTTTCATCTCAGTAAAAGATAAAGATTTCAAGATTTCGCTTCGTTAAAACCCTAACAGCACAGACCTCCAGAGGACGTCCTGAGAACACGTCTGTATGTCCTTTGAACATCCTCAGGATGTATCCCGGATAAAGTATGCTATTAGGGAAGCGTGCTCGAAAATAAAATCGCGTTTTTCGTAAATTTAATTTCTGAACTTCCCAATTACCAGCGTAAAAATTTAAAAATCGCGAAAGACTAATCTAGACCTGTCGCAAACGCACATATACACCGCTCGAGGCTACGAAAAAAAAAGGCGTGAGCGTACGCTCGTGCAAGTGGACCACGGATTGCTCCTTCCAGTCGAGATGTCTGGTACGATGGTGATAATATTGCAAAAATAGATTTCTCGTGAATATAAACTCGTGATGTGAAAACCGGCCCGAATTTCGTTCAGTTCAGCCGTGTCCACTCTCCTCCCTGTCCTCGAGCGGCGAAAATGTTGGTGCGTGGAGACGCACGCTCATGTTCGAGGACGAAACTCTTAGCCTTTACTAAGAAAAAACACATTTAACCGCCTAAAACACATTTGCGGTACAGTCTTTAACACCTTTACAGACAGACAGACAGGCAGACGAACAAACAGACAGATATATAAAACACCGAAGGAATATGAGGATGTTGTGTGCGACCTAGAGATCTTTCCAATAAGAATCTGAATACGAGCCGCAATTTTTGTATATACGATATAATAGTTTTAACAAGAATCTGCGAGAGAGAAGGGCGTACACTCACTATTTCTTTCTTTTTCTCATTCTTATCTATCTTTTTCTTATCTATTTCTCTCTCTTTCTCTCTCAGGAATTATTAAAACATGATGAATCAATCAAAAGTGGCTTTCTCGTGTTCAGTTCTTATTAAAAGAAAAATCTCCAATGCGACCTGGACCGAGCAGAAGACATTCAGCCGAGGATATGTCGATTACAGGAGTACTCTAACACGCTCGTCGGCCGTGATTTATCCTACGATTTATCCTCCAAAACGTGGTAAGAAACCGGCGTCGCGAAAAAAATAGCTTTGAGCATCTGTTTTAATTAAACCGGAAGCACGAGTCACGATGGATACTCGATGGGATGGAGCGGCCGGGTTGAACGTCCGAACGCACGTCGTACATATCCAACACGGGGCGATATCTCTTCTCGGTCCGATGATCCGCGAACGCTCGTTATGCGCATACGTCGTCGGCGATGCCGACGGGTGCGACGGTGACGACGGCAGCGACCTGACCCTCAACGTGCACTCGCACTCGGCGGCCAGGTGTATGGAGGATGCAGTATAAGTCCTCTTACATTTGGACGAGATCTGCGTCATTGAGTCGCACTACGTCGCTGTGCCACGTGTCGATGGTATTCAAAGGTCACGGCACGTGCCGACTCAACCGAGTGGTCAATATTATCATCGTACCACGACTGTCGCCTCCATCGTCGTCGTCGTCGCCGCATCTTAATCGCATCGCCGATGCACCGATACACTGATTTAGGTGAGAGATTCGGACGCGCTTGAGATCGATCTATGGAAGAACGGAAGATGTACCTCACGGAGCCGCGTATGAATCGCGGGGATCGAATTCGATGATCCCCGATGAGGGAAGTTTTACGTATCTTTGTATTTGTTTCTCACTTCGAAATCCATCGATTCGAAGGGGGAAACGAGAGAGACGCGCAATAGTCACAAAACTAAAAGGAATCCTCCTTTACATTTTTAGACTCTTTATAAATTTTACAACATATTTCACAACATTTATAAAAATGGCTATAGAGGCGTTCTTTATATATTTCTTAATTTTATGAGATTCAACAGTGTACGGGAAGGGAGACTTTAGCTATTCATTTTTCTCTCTCTCTCTCTCTCTCTCTCTCTCTCTCTCTCTCTTTCTCTCTCTTTATAATACTGTACTTGTATTGGACTTTGTTTCCTTGTACCGACAATAGATCTCGTTTCCCTCTTCAAGTTAACGGTTATTAATTAAGCAGTAATGGACACGCTTGTAGGAATTCGCCGAAACGGTTTTCGCGATAAATGCGAGCAACGTGACAGTCCAGGTACTGACTCGGTGCCGAGGAGGTACTTCCGTTCGCCAATTGTCGCCGATCAGCCGCGCGCGCGAATTAAATACATCGGTCGGTCGCAGGGCTGAGAGAAACAGACTGTCGCTCGGGATACGAGCGACTCTCGTCGAAAATACTCGCTTACTATGATAAGAATGCGCGATAAAACGTGGATTACAGATATCGAGGAGTTTACAAGAAGGAGGATGAAAGAATGAAGGGAAGGGAGGGAGGATATACATGTTGAATTCGCGCGACATCGCGTCGTCGCCGATTATTGCGTTACTTATAAAGATGACGTTTGCGTTAATGAAGAAGATTAATTTGAGACAAATGGATAATACTCGATCCTTATAAGCACGTAATATTGCTAGAATTTTATATGAATATTTATTTACCTTTATTAATATTTATATAACATCCTAAAAATATCGTGTCTTAGAGATCACTTAAAGGGAGGAAAATAGGCAGGGGGATGAAAACTAGAGAAACCTGTGTCCTCATCTCATGCCATCTTTTATCATTACAAAATTTGATAAAAATACTTATCCGATCGTCGGCGACGTTTCTTTTTTTTTTTTTCTCCTTTTAAGTAATTTTTTATCTCATTGCCTTTAACGAACATCAAGTCGGTTCGTTAATAAGTATCAGTCTACTTTGAGATAAAGGAAGCGTCGCGAACCGCGGGGGCCACTGCTCCTTATTACATATTACATATTACAAGAATCTATCGGTATCCTCCATTCCTTCCTACGCCTTTTCTGCCGCGCAGAAACGACAGATTTCGCGCGCCCGTTCTCTCTCCTTTCTTACGTCCCATTACATAGAGATTAATATATTTCACTTACTGGGATATTTATAGTTATCGCTTACACCGAATACACGTGTCTTACTCATAAATCCATTTCTCTCAGACGTACGATTAACATCCTGAGCGTTGTGCGTCTCCTCAATCGTTCTTTCCTCGTTTTGAGCATGGTATTATCATCACCGCGCGCTGCGTGATTTAGGATACACCCTTCAGTTGCCTCTTCAGTTAACGTTAAAAAGAGTTTGGCACCGATTTTTTTGTGACGTTCCACCTCCTCGATCCTCTCCTCGATTCTCTCTCGCGGCTCTTTCACATCTTTCTCTGTCCTCCTCCTCCTTCCGCATTTTCCTCGTAGCTTTCAATTTCTCACTCTTCCTTCGTATGCCGATTCAAAGTGCTGAGAGGAACCGAGAGAGAACGAGTCCGACGTGAAAAGGGGGTGAAAACTCGCGATTGAGCACCCTCGGCTAATCGAAGGGGTTTGCGCACAGCGGTGCTCAAGCTCGAATTAATCGATGCAGGGCTGAGCAATAGTACCGTCATTTTATTTATTTATTTTTTTTTTTTGCAAAATCCGTTCATCTCCGTCGACTTATCTCCAGTTCGTCATCAAACAATCTGAAGATAACGGCGATCCTTACACGCGCCTCGGCGAATCCGTTCTAAAAATTAAATACTCGAATTTTTTCACCGATCGAACGAGTCTGCCGTTTTGGAATCTCCGGCGCGCGTATCCGGAATATCCCAACCGATACCAGGGAGTCGATTAATATGCTCCTAAGTGATAGCGATCCCGATTAAAGTGGCGATGAATGACGAATCGTAACGAAACGGGGTGGAAAAAAAAAACGGGATGGATAGAGGAAGGTTGGAACCGAACGATGGGAGTTCGTCGAATAAGATCTACTTACTAGGCCAGAGAGATCTTTTTAGTTGTGTGTTCAGGAACTGGCAATTCAAAAAAATATATACTCGTATGTAGGTACAGATTATCATATTTCTATATGATAATATCCTTAAAGTCGCGTATATATTTAACGGGGTGGAACGAACGAATCGGGGGAAGGAGGGTCGGCGCGAGTCGGGACCTCTCGAGAGTGGTTTTTCTGTACACCCTTCCCATTGATTTTCGCGCATTCTCTCGCCTCTCTCCTCTCGTCGTTTCGGTCGTCGCGTCACGTCCGCCGAGTTATTCTCGCCGTCGTCGCGACACCGAAAACCGACCGTCAGATTTCACGTACATTTCCGAAACGCACATCGATATTCCATCTCCGGGTCTCCGTGGCGCACGTTATTCTGCCGTTCTCGTCATTTCACGGGCCCCGCTATGAAATATCATCGAAAACTAGATATAATCTGTTTCTTTTTCTGTTTTTTTTTCTATTTTTTTTTTCTCTTTTGCTTTAAATATTATATTAGCTTCTTAAAATCTCTCTTGTATCGTTTCCCTTCCTCCTTTTGTCCGTCCTCACGTTACGTAGATAGTCTTTTGCGTTAACATCCTATTAATCTTTAGAGAAATATACGTATATAATACTTAAGTTCCGTTGTCATTCCCTTGTTTCACGATATTCTTTTCTTTTAATCCCCCCTTTTTCCGGCGTACTAAAATTTCTCGCTTTCTTCACGATCTCTTATCTTCCGCGTCAGAAAAATCGACATAGCCATGACAGATTGTTATCACGAGATTTGCATATAATATGCATATGCGCTGATATATGAGAACTGGACGAGATACATGAACGATCAAAAGTGTACAGTGATATGAACAAAAAACGATGATACAGACGATACGGCGGTTAGCAAAAATACGAAGAGCCTGGTTTTTTTTATTAAAAATTATGCACAAATAATTAATATAGTATGCCAATGGGAAAAATTATGAGATAACATAAAGTCTGTTTGATTTAAAATACAAAAATATATTATATAAACAAGGCGAAAAGAATGATTTGGTGGCAATCGATTGAGAGAAATAGATTGCATCAGTTGATCGTGTCGTGCGGCGAAAAAAAGAAACTTTACACCTTATTGTAGAAGATAATATATATTTTCTTTCAATATATTTTATATATATCCTACATATACATAAAGCAATATATAAATATATCATCGATATATATATACATATATATATATATATATATGACACAATCAAATTATAACACATATATGTTCATTATACAGGCAGGATATGCAACTTTATGCAATTCTTTATGAAATACCTATTAAGGACTCGTTCTTAAATCTGTTACGAATCTCTCGCGACTACTAAGAAATTTTACAAAATATCCGTTGCCATACTCGCCCCTACGGCATATCTCATAAATATATATATATATATATATATATATATATATATATACGTCATATGTATATATAATATGTATTACGTTATACTCTCTAATATACAATTTCCGACAAATTATAAAAATATTGCGGCGATATATCATAGTCCAGTTCCAGTCTATATATCGCATTATACATGCAAACACTTAAAAAGGAGGAAGCTTGAAACAATGTTAAGTAAGAAAAGTTTCGCCGAACGAGCAATCTACTTCTCTCTCTCAGACGCAATTCTTTTCGTATCGCGAACGCCACATTTGGCAAAGGCTCTTTGTCTCTGTCGCCAAAACGTTTCGGAAAGGGAATTAAAAATGTATCTAAAAGAAGGAGAGATTGGGATTGGATAGATACGCGGTAGCAAGAGCGGTTTAAATTTCTGTGATCTCTACAGTTTTTCATTAAACTTTAATCTCCCTGAGAGAGCTGCCGCGACTTCTTCCTGCACTACATGCGAAAAGTCAAATGCACGATTCTAAGCGAGAAATTGATGATTAAGAAAGAAAACTTATCGCGCGAGAAATCGAATCCGATAATTCAAAGAACGAGAATAAAGGAACTTTGCAATAAGATCTTCCGATCTTTCACACACACACATTGACCACTCTTGCTTCCGGAAAGGAATGGCAAATGCAAAAAAAAAATAGGAGAAGCACTCCATGGAAGGAATTAAATCTTTAGTTACTGCTAAGCAGAAGGAAGAGAGAGAGAGAGAGAGAGAGAGAGAGAGAGAGAGAGAGAGAGGAGAGGATGGCGGAGATCGAGATTGCGAGAAAGAAGATACGAGAAATTCCCTGCGCGATCGCCTCGAGCAAGCGGCGATCGCGTCGTATCACTCGCTCTCATAAAAGAGATCAACGTTGGTTTTTTTTCTTCTTGTTCTTCCCATTCACACGCCTTGCGTACACTTCTTAAATAGTCTCATTTACTTTATTGCTTTGTAATTCCGTATTGAAGACGCACCGGCTTTATCTAGGAGCCGAGAGAAAACATATATGGTAAGAGATTATGTGACGGGGTCTCTTCAGGACGGGTAATTGGGAAAATCGAGGGATAATAGGACTGATTAGTTACGGACACTTGGGACTTTAAGGGATATTCACATAGGAAAGGGGGGGAGAATCGGGGGAGATCTCATTAGATAACTAGTAGACAATGACATCACATAACATATGTAAAAATTATAGAGATTATTAGTGTATTAAATGCTATATTAATATATATATATATATATATATGTATATATATATATTAATATATATATATATAACTATTTATATATTTTTCTGTCGTGTGTGTGTCATATCTAGACTTATGTTTCTGTATGCGTTTAGTATAAATGTGTGCGTGTGTACGTGTGCGTGAGCATCCGTGCTCGGGATGCACCCGTGCGACTGGCGTGCGGAGCGCGTGAGTGTGTGCACGCACGCATTGTGTCTCTTTCTCAATTTTTTTTTAGGCCTTAATCACTCATTGTGCAGAGTACGCAGAAACGTGAGTGGAGGCGTTATCTCGCGATAGCGTCGCGTCCACTCGCGTGTGTATCCGAACAGGCTCGGGATACCCCGTGGCCGGCAGCCGAGATAGGTGGACAAGAGAATGTTTTCCGAAACACATTGGATCACGCCGTTTTTCGCGATAATGGCGATAACAACGATCGTTCGCAGATATTTTGCAAAAATCCTCTCGGCGCGCACCTTTTCGCGCTGCGAGGACGTTCCGTGAAAATTCTCGCCCCAGCGTGAACCTAACGGCGTTATACAACGTAGTGCACACATCAATAACGGTGCACTCGGAGCCCTTCATTAAACGCCGATACTTTAATTGGATCCGCCCGAATTCACGTACCAACCGGCAACGGCAATCTCGATACCGACGATTTTCCGTCTCTCTGCTCGCACTCTCGCGAGCTCACTACCGCATTAAGGATCACGCTGGGAACGTATCTTCGTCCTTTCTCCACCCAATTTCCTCTCCCTCTCCCTCTTTCTCTCTTTTTCCCTTTCTTATCTTCCTCCCTTTCTGGCCCCCCCCTCTTCTGCTTTCCTTTCCGCGTTTTATTCTCTCAACAAATCGCTGAACGAATCACCGTTAACACTGAATTATCATTATTTATCCTTATATCGTCTGACATTTGTATAATATCCTATAGTGTCTTTACAAAAATATATATATCATTATTTCAGCACTTTGGCTATTGGAAACCTATCGTTAAATAATACTTCTTCGACATTGGTCCGGACGCGTCAAAATGATTCGAACGATGCCAACGAATTGTCCCGCTAGTGTGAACAGAGCTTTTCTTTTCCTTTTTCTGGTTTTTTTTTCCTCGTTTTCTTTTTCTTTTTTTTTTTTTAACGGCACACAAGACTGCATTTAAGTTAGTTTGCTTTTATAGGACGCGCATCCTCACTGCCGATGGCGTGTCATCGCGGATCGACATTACGTTACGTTACGGTTACGCGCAATCTTGGGAGGATCTTGGGATTCTGCAGAGTCTTCGCGGATCCCGGCGACCGCGAGATAACCGCGGATTGAATACACGCAACGTTATTTGGTTCGACACAACGCGGCGCGGCGACGACGGCTGCACCGTCGTATATATTCACGGAGGTGTTGCTGCTTGTTTACGTTGCACTGTGTGTGGAGAGGGTGGGAATATAATAGTGTACCTACTTTCTGTATTGTATCTCTTCTTGCGGTATTTTTCTTCGTTTCCTCGCGTTACGGATAATCAGTCAGAAAGCTATGCGGTATCTCATAAAGTACGTATCATCATATATATATATCAATACGTATGTAAATAAATATATATATACAGGATAACGATGAATATATGTATATAAACAGAGTGTCTCGGCTTCAATGGCTTCCTCATCGTTCGCGGATTCTGCGAGAGAAATTTATTTCTGTTTAATGACGGGGAGAAATAATTTTACCTAAATCTAGACATTTTCAAAAATTCGAAGAAAATAAAATCACCGTTTTAATTTTTACTTCATTTCCATAGGAATATTAATTTCAAGAATGAATTAATTGGAACTCATTAAAACTGTCGCAAGAAAGCGAGATTTGTCAACGAATTCCTTCGAAAGGGAAGAAGTGCGAGGAACCTGAAACATTCTGCATATATAATATGTATAATATTTACTGTGTGTGTGTGTGTGTGTGTGTGGGCGTGTGCGTGTGTGTGTATGTGTGTAAGTATATATCACTTCTGCACGAATCCGTCGCGTTTTCAGCCGTTATTTTCTTAGTGAAACGCAAAGAAAGTGAAGGAGCGAACGTGATGATCCGCGAATGATCGAGATATAACCGATAAGGTTTGAAAATGATTGTATGTGCCGATTATCATATCTCGCAACGGACGTCGTACATTTCATCTTGATTGGTTATCGTCCTCCGCCATCATCCCTTTTTATTATCATTCTTCCCTTTTCCCGACGATTTTTCCGATTTTGACCCGTGTTACACACACACATACACACATACACACACATACAACACAACACACACACACACACACACATTGCCGATAATAGACAGTACACACACACACACAACACGGCCGACAGTGAGATATCTTCCGGCGGCTATAATCGACTATGAAATATAATAAATTTGTAGTTACAAGTACACCCCTTCTTTCCGCCACGCGGTGCTCTCACCCCTGCGTGGCGCTCTCACGATTGATCTTGCCGCTTTAACTTTCTCACGTGTGTGCAGCCACACTTAAGTAACTAGGCTATAGGAGTTTTGGGCAGTAGTATGTCCTTCGTATATTTCCTTTAATTGTTCACTTAAATTGTGCGCTCGCGGGACGCCGAAGCCAAACGTCGTGGCCATGGTCGTCGTAGCATCTTCCCTGTCGTCACCTATTTCTTACTTTTTTTTAATCTCAGATTCGAATGAGAAAATACCGAACGAGATACAAAAGAGATTCGATGCGGGAGGATCATTTTGCATTTTTTTTTGTACTCACACATCCTCTCCCGGTCTCTAAGTACGAGGGCCATTGCGCTTTTGTATATTTCGATAATCGTTGCCCATTGTAGTTGCGTTTTGTCACGTTTTATGGATCACGATCAAGTTTATGATCGTGTTCCATTTCCACAAAACTTAGTTTCGTGTATTGCTACGACAACGCCGCACCAGTCGATCATACTTGAAAGACGTCCCGCGATAGTCTCGTAACGCTAATTAAAAATCTATGGTGTCCCGTCTTACTTGTCGCCGTTAAAGGCTAACATACGCTACACTGATATAAATATAAATATATATATATATATATATATATATATATGTATGTATGTATATATAGATATAGATATATATATATATATATGCGTGGTATTTACGTCAAAACTAGAATTTATTAACTAGTAGTACAGAGAGTTTATGACGGGGGTGTTACACGAGCGAGTCGATGTTTGCATAATTCGTACTTGGAGTTTTAAGAGGGAGGTAATTAAATTGCAGTGGCTTATGGAGCACATCTTTTCTTCTTACTTGGGGCGGGGGGGAGGGACTGAGAGGCGCGGAGATGTTGAGTGAATAATAAATATCAATCTGTAATAGCATCGTACAATCTGTGAATACGATGCGCCATATCGTCGACAATATAATTATAATCATCCATTATTACAATATATATATATATATTTTTTTATGTATCATACACAGAGCATAAGTATATAGTATTTATCGTCATATATATTTAGATTTAAATATCATTTTAAACTTTTATAACGTTTCATATAGATCGAAAAATAAATATAAAAATAAACCGGGCATTTAGGTATTAATATTTTGTATCAATAAATTTTTTTTCCCTTTCCGCCAGCTTCTCCTCCGCCTTTCTGTCGTTCGCCGCACAATTCATATTTACTCTCTTTGCCTTTTCTACTTCTTTCTTTTTTATACTATCTTCTCTCGCCCTACAGCGATCCGTTTCGTTCGTATTATCTTGATTTTCGGCGTAAGAGCGAGACGATGGTTGGCGATCAAAAATTATCGCAAAAAGAATTTCTCAGACGGTCCTCCTAGTATTCTGTTTTTAAAAAATATTAGTGGTAGCTCTTGTGCATTACATCGATAAAACGTATATCTTTGTAACAAGTGAAACAAAAATCTTGCCTACGTTTATGCTATTATTCAAATCCCCATCGCTCTCTCAGGAGTTTGTCGTGATTAATTAGATACGTATCGGATACTTTACAATCGTAAACTGAGAAGCGGCGTACTTTCCGTGATTGCGAAAACGACAATCGTCAAATTCACGCCGGCGATTTCGCCATAATTAAATGCTGATTAACGGCGGATAAAGCTTATTCTACATAGGACGCAAGACGCTGACCGCAAGTCGCAGACTGTAAAATTTTTGTGTCCATGTAGTCTACATAGATTCGCAGCGGGCAATCTCTCTCTTTCATTCAATCTGACATCGCATGAAAACAATTAATTCCCGCGATCATATGCCTTGATTGACGCGAAAATTGAAGTTCATCCAACTTCGATGCGTCCTGCGTTTTGCGTCTTATAGCCTACTACGATCGGAATATTGCGACTTGCGACCCGCGTTTTGTGTTCTACGAAATGCGTCTAATCGCGCAATTTCATCAGTCGTAATATCACGATTTACGTTTATTCATCGTCCATCGAGACGCCTAACGCCGAGTATCGCATTCTCCATTGAGCCTCAACACGAATCGTGCGTCCAAATATATATCAGACGCCTATTAAACTACCTCCCCACCAGCGCTAAATAAATTCTAACACATTTCAAAATTAGATGTTAATTAGATACTAATTAGGTACTGATGTGCAAAATTAGATGCTCGAGAGGTTAACGTAATTTCCGTCTTGTGAGCCGACCATCCGATCAACTTTTGAATTCGAATTCTTGCCAAACGGAACGAGCACTTAATTCGGCGATTTAATATTTTTAAATAATATTAAAAAATATAAATACATATTTCAATATCAAATTTGTCGGAGTGTCTAATTTTTTAAGGCAACTCCTCTCTTGTGAGTCGACTATTCAATTGGCGTCTAAGAATGGCATTCATAATCGAATCTTATATTTAGGACGGGTCTTAAGTTGTGATCATGAATTAATCAAAGAACTGTATTAGCATCTTAAGACATTACTTAAGACGATCTTAAAATAAGAACCGGCATGAATACTACCCTAAGTTCTGTATATAATCCTGTATATATTTTCAAAATATTTTGATCATTTCTTGAATCACTTAATTAATACTTAAAACTGCTATATTTGTTTTTTTTTTCATTTACGCAATATTTTTTTTTTTGGTGGGGGCTAACTTAATATTAAGCCAGCCCCCCTCCCCCAAATATTTGTTTTCCTGCCCAATAATTCGAGCATCTAATTTCGCACTTCAACATCTAATTAAGACCTAATTTTGGAATGTGTTAGAATTTATTTGGCTCTAGTGGAGGGTTAACTTAATAGGGGTATATATCAACCATATACGCGCCAGTTTTATTAATTACGTTAGATAAGATTTCTCTTTGTTTGAGCATTTCGCAACGCGCACAAAAAAGTACAAAATTAATTATTCTTTATCATTATTCTTCGTGTCTCTTTCTCTTTCTCTCTCCTTCTCATTTTCTTCCTCTCATCCTCTTCAAACTTTCCTCCAGTTTTGGTTTAATAATCATTCCTCTCGTTTTTGTGCTTCCGCGTGTGCTAGCCATTGGGCTTATTTTTTTGTCAATTTTTTTCTCTCTTTTTCTCTCTGACCTTAAGCTTTCTCCCTCGTTAAATATTTTTCTCAATAACATCGTCTGTACGTTTTCATATATTATTTTGAATTATCGTGATGCGATCGCAATTTGCGCAAATCACGGGCGCATCCTTTAAGATTTTACACGACATTTCTTCCAACGTCTATATTTATGTTTATATATATAATATATATTTAATTATATTTATATATATTATATATATACATATATATATATATACGCGCGTGTGTATACGAATATGTATATATATATGTATGTACGCGTGTATTTTCATACTCGACAGATACAGTAATAATATGCGTAGATATAAGGGATAATTTTCAATTTTCATCCTCTCGTCTCTCGAAACGTGTCGTATAGATAAAATGCTCTACCACCTAAGAATCGCTATCATAATAAAATAGAAAAAACCCCCTTTCTCTTATTAGAGGTCGTAGCTCTATGCTATCATATATAATATATAAATATCTATGCAAATACGCGCCTTAATGTACATACATCATATATGTATATATAGATATATAATATATTTATATAATTTTATATTCGCTTAGTCCTATCTGTGTAATTTTAACGCACCTTTCAGATATATCTGGCTGCACTGCCACTAAAAGACGTCACTACGTCTTTTATGTCGTCCATTTTGGCTCTAAAACCACACGCGATTGTTCTATACGAGTGAAATGAATTGTGTATTCGGGAACTAAGTCATATTTTATCTAATAATGCTCGCAAATATACATGTATCGGCCGTTTACAACTAAATGAGAGAAGCCTGTTCCTTCGAATCTGCCATTTTTTTCCACACAGTGTCATTTCTTCCGTGCAAAATAAATCAGTATAATGGTACATCCTCTACCACCGGCAATGATTAATTTATCAAAATATACATTTTTGCCATGTGAATAAATCAACGTTTCCAGAATGTCCGTTTCATTTTTCATTCGATTTGAATTGGAGATAATATAGATTAATTATCATGCGGAGTATTGCGTTGATGATGAGCAGTACGGCACAACATTTACACGTATGCCTATATCATATTATATTGATAATCGCATTATTATGTCGCGCTTGCAATCGCATTGCTTCTCGTCACACGTTTAATAACTGAGAATCACTGGCGGCAGATATCTATTATCGAACGTCATATGCATAACGACACGCCTCACCCTTAAAATGCATTTGAAATACACGCTAGTGTTTCCAACCGCCTACACAATCTACTAGTCTTGTCGAGGCAAAAAAAAAGGACTTAAAATTCATCGTAATACGAAGTAAGAAGTATTGACACCTCGTCTTTGAAAACTATCGGAGCCTGTCTAACTGGTTACTCCTGCACATTCCATAGTTATAAAAAAAAAAACGACCAACTGGGGGAGCTGTTTATATTCGTATCATCGATCCATATTAACGTACAAAGCATTGTCGTTCAAAACAAATCTGACAAGACTCGCGAGTGTGAAGAGATCGTGAATCTTCAAGTTAGAGGAGAGAACTGAAGGAACCGTAAGTGAGTTTCTGGTGTTGTCTAATATTCGCCAATCTTTATAAAGAATAAAACAATTAATAGATTCGAAAGCATCATGATCAGCGCCTATCGTCGCGTGATATTCGGCGTACGAGCCTACGAGATAATCAATAATATGTATAAGCGAATAGCGGCGGTGCCGAGCCAGCTGCAGCGTCGTGCGACCGTTATGGCTGTCTGGCAATGAGATCACAAAATATTTTGATCAAGGTTGAGACCCCCTGGTAGCAAGTCGTAAGGGGATGGACGGGCAGGGCGTCGCCGCGTCTCCGCGACCCCTACGAGCTATCGACCGAGAGAAGAGAGAGAAAGAGTATCGAAGGCGATGCAATGCAGACAGAGAGAGAGAGAGAGAGAGAGAGAGAGAGAGAGAGAGAGAGAGAAACGGAAGGAAACAGCGGCGTGAAAACGCCGTCAAAGATAAAAAAAAAATAATTTGGAAATCAATAGATTTGAAAACATTTGTAAGACTTATAATATACACATAAATCGCAGAAAGTTCAAAGAATTTTACGCAGGAGACACGGTGAAAAAGAGCAAAGCTTTTATACTCATTCATCTTTAAGTTTCATCCTACGAGACGATAATTGCAGAAACATCTCGGATTTTCTTTCGCATTTCAAACTGAAAAATCGCCATTGTCAGGAGTACTCAAAATGAATACAATCCAATTTCTTTTTAAATAGTTTTGAGTGAAATACATGTTATTGCGCAGTTCCTAAGCTGTCGTGTTGCCAGAGCACTTTATACATACATATATCGTGTTCTCCTACTCTCGAGAAACTTCCGAAAGAAAACCAGGGATATCGATCGATGAAGATCCCTACAGAGCCGCATTGAATACTTGAAGCTGCTCTCGGATATTGCGTTTCGTCTCCACGGAATCGCGGAGCTTTTCTCCTGGGTGCAACTCTAATTGTTCCGGGACGAAACTGTCGTAATTAGGAAAATGTCAAGCGAGAAAACCGTTTTGCGAATAGAGAGATCGATTCGATTGACAAGTTAAATTTAGCGAGATACAATTCAACCGACGCTCCTTCAATATTCAAATGAATCTCGATTCGATTTCAATAAAATACGAATTAATAATGAAATTAACGGGAAAAAAAAGACCTTTCCTGAGGCCACGTGTTTAACTTAACATCAAGATCTTTATCAAAATCTATCTACCTGAAGAGGAACCGAAATGTTGCCCAATATCAGATCGGTCCTTCGCTGAATTTTAATGATCGACACGGAGAAACGTGGCATAGATAGAACAAGATACGGACCTGAAACCGGCCTCGAGACAACCGTCCTCCGTCTATCTCTCTCTTCCTCTACCCCTCCATCGTTTCACCTTCTCGCGCTCTTTCAACCCCTCGTGGCGGAGCGTTCGCTGCGATTTTCCAGCGGCGACGTATATGCCGCCGGCCTATACATACATCAGAGCGCGAGTCGTGCGAGAGAGACCAGCGCCGTTCCAGCTATCGATCTACTGCGGAGCAATAGAGGCTGACGGGAGAGCGCGCGAAATGTTGCGGGGGTTGAGGATGGCGAAGAGAGAAAGAGGAAACGCGAGGCGGCGGTGGTGGCGATGGCGGCGACGGCGACTGCTCGTCGTATATTAGACAAAGTGCGCCGCGCTACCATCATCGCGCGAGCTGCTAATGCAACGGAATATGACTCACGACGATTTAAACATTTTAAACGCTTGCTGCAAGCCGTACGCTTTTTACGTCGTCAATGGCGTGAATGAGCGAGGAGGCGCTTGATAATTTTCACATTGTTTCCGGTAGATGCAGCGAAAATCTTTTCGACCCGAAGAGACCGAGACGATCTCAATCACCGTAAGTTTTCAGCGACGAAGATTGAAGAGACCGAGGACGAAAGAGAGTTATAATCGCGAAGAGATGAACCGTGAAAAATTGCAAAAATACGCTGGAAGAGAAACAAACCGAATTCGAGAGAGGAAACTCTCCGCGAGAGTAGAGTAATATAATCTCGATATCCGAAGAATTGGAGAGCGTCGGGCCGTGAAACGGTAACCTCGGCCACCATCACGAGGACGGCATCGACCGCAACCCCAACGCTGCAATGCGACGTTGCCATCCCAACGGGCAACAGCCCTTGTGCGGCCGAGACGCCCAAGGGGCCGACGAGACAGATTTTCGTGGCACGTTCCTGCGTATCGTACCGCCGACCGGTTGTCGTTCGACACGCGACCGTCAGTAAAGCCGTAATCACACTATGAGTTTACGTGGTTGCGGTTCTATTTTAGCCAATCACGGTGCAGCAAATTCGTACTCGCTGCACCGCGATTGGATTTAGCGAAACTAAAATCGTCAACCGTAACCGGCAACCTGTAATATGATTATGGCTTAATTGGCTTAATGGAATCAAGAAACGGGGATAGAACTATAAATATTTCCTTCCTCAAATCTCATATTCACGACAGCTCCGTCAAAATTATGCACGCGCGAGTAACCGACGGCGGTACACACACATTTCAAAATCGCATAAAGACGCTCAATTAAGTACAAGACATAAAATTTAAAAAAAAATGAAAATAAAAGAATCTTATACGGAAACGTATGTACGAATAATAGGTACCGAAAAGTGATAAGTCTGGAGCAGACATAATGCCCGTATCGCACTAGCGATTGGAGATTGCATTTGCGTCTTTTGATCAATCAGAAAGCTGCGGCCAGCAGTTCCTTTCCAATTGGTCAAAAGAACGCAAATGCGAACGCAATCTCCGATTGTTAGGGTGATATGGGGTATAAGGAGGTAAAAAAAAAGATGGGGTAACAAATATAACAGAGGTACGGATAACGCGAGACGCAGAAAAATAATGAGAAATTAGATATTAATGTATAAAAATCACGTAACATTTTATTAAATTTATTTCCAGTAGGTATATATGCAAGTGTACGCGTCGTGTTCCTAGACTCGTAATATTCCTCCTTTTTAATAAAATATTTTTGGTACGGGTTTGCATAGGAATCCTTAAATATATGTATATTAAACGGCAATCTCTTTTTTTTTATCCATTTTACTCGTCGTTCGAGTCGTCACGAATCCGCCATTCGCACGTTGAATGTCGGTACGAAGTAGAATGCAGTCTACACATTGCGGTTCGTCGTCACAATGAACAACGTGTAATTCGTATCGTATAAAAATAAACGTATTTTGATGATAGAGCGATGGTCGATGGGTATATCGATAATGCGCGTGAAACGACATCCGGCGCCACTGACACGTGAGACGGCGAATATTATTGAGAAACAATGCTAGTCGCAATATCATATTGGTATGTGTAAACATAAAGATAATTCGAAGAAAAAAGTAAATGTATCAGATAAAATATGCATTACGATATAGTAATCGGATACTGCTTCATTTAAACATTTTTTTTTTTTTCGTGAACGATGATCGCATAATTGTGTATACAAGCCGTCCCAGAGCTACTGTTCAATTACTGTCGATCGCAAAATATTAGAGAGAAATTATGGTTATTATTTAGAGAGTTAAAAAATAGTGAGAAATAACGCTACCGTTAGTAGTCTTTTTTTTTTCTCATTAACGAGGAATCGATATATCGGTTTAAAATTGCTTTACAGAGTAGCTATGGAACATCCTGTATAATGTGTTTATCTAGCAATAATAATAAAAATAATATATCGTAAAAGACAATAAGAAACATAATAATAATATGATGAAATATACATATATCTATAATGTTGATTAATATAGGACAGTCGGTTGTGTGCGGTGTGTTTGATTGTTTTCAGTGTTAAATCATCATTCAATTCTCTTAATGAAGAACCCGTAATTAAGCGATGCTCGAAAACCAACGACTGATTAACCAAACACAAAGCTCCAAACAACCAGACAAGAACACAGGAAAGAGAAAACATAAGTACACATTATATAAAAATCATATTATATATTAAAATATTCATAATATAATAATAATAATAATAATAATAATAATAATAATAGTTGTAATATATTATCGCGCGTCCACAAAATTACATAAAAAAATATAGAAAATAATAACCTTGCTGCTTCTATAATTTATCTCGTTCATCTTTTCTCTCTCGCTCGCTCGCTTTCTCTCTCGCTCTCTCGTCGCTTTCATTCTGTCTCTCTTTCTCTCTCGTATTGATTTGAGTACAGTACTCTAAAAAATAATTCTCGCGTGTCTCTGTCACTCTTTCGCCCTCGCACGCGCGCGCGCGCGCGCGCGCGCGCGCACGCGTGCTCGTGGCTTTTAGGATTCTAATGTATCCGGAATAATAGTAGTCGTTAATTATAATTAGTATACATATATGTCGTGTGTATTTTGCCGCGATTATGTACGAGGATGTGTATGTTTCGTTTACGGCGGAGCGGGATAGAAGCGTAGGTTCAGGATCGTTTACTTAATATCATCGTTCCACGTACAGGGTACACCTCTCGCGCAGAAGAAAAAAAAAAATGTCGCTAAGAATTTCGCGCGTCTCTGTATTGTCCATCAAGTTAGACAGCTCTCAATTGGAGATTAAGGGCACCGGCTAACGAAAATGGTCGCCCTTTCCTTCGTGTGTACACTGTACGCGATCGTGGGGGGAGAGGGTGGGGGTGGAGTAAAACGTCGGGGAGACGCGTCAGAGGCGAAATACGGGGATACCGATCGTTCTTGCCGTCACAGTACATTTGACGCTGCCGCAGATTATTGCTGCTTTAGTTAACATTATTACAAGGAGAGATTGATTATAGCTATCGTCAGGGAGCGAGCAACAGCGTCGCGCTCGACACTGTGACGGCGCGACGAAAAATCTAGGCTCCCGTGAGTCCCGTGTGAGATGGTGACGTTTTTATTCTATCTATCTATCTATCTATCTATCTATCTATCTCTCTCTCTCTCTCTCTCTCTCTCTCTCTTCCTCTCTTTTTCTCAACGACTCCAAACAATAATGAAGGGAAGAGAAGCGAAACGTCTTAGTTTCGCGATTTACGACTAATGCCCAAACAATTTGCGATAGTGCGTTTTTCTTCCTTTTGCATTATCTGGCCGCGATAAATCGAATGACGAGTCGATCCACCATCGATGGCCTTCCATCGATGGGAAGTAGTTTGAGAAAAAAAGAGGGATGGGGGGAGGAATGATACGAGGAAAGAATTAATACGCAGAAGGAAAGAGGAATATAGGCAGAAAGAGAGAGAGAGAGAGAGAGAGGGAGAGAGATAGAAGGGGAACGATGAAAGCATGGATAAAAAGCGAAACGGGAATACTAGCACAATAATAGTTACACATACTTAAATGATAGAGATACACAATTAAACTGAAATTAAAACATCGAACATAAAATATCTCCGCGTTACATATATTAAGAATCTCTCTGATAAAAAGATCTTCATTCTCTCTCCCTCCCGTCGAACCCCCGCATCATCGCATTGCAGGGGCCACGAAAAAAACACTGAGCACAACATTCAATATATATGATATATGATATAATAATATAATAATCGTAATCATAATAATGCGATAACTACAATAATGCGTTTATATATTTCATGCACAATATATAATTAAAGATAATTAAAAGAGTAGTAAGAATTTTTCTAATGTCATTTCTTTTTAAGTCAAAATTATATTTCTCATCTCAATTGTTCTTCCTTTTCCTCTCTATTTTTGCTCCTTCTAATGTTTGCCCTCTTTAAATGTTTCTCAGTCGAATGTATTTCAACACTTAATTAGCTGTTTTTTTTCTCATCTCACTATAATCAAATCTAATATCTCACTATAATAAGATCGACAATCTGATTTGTTTTGCACGACTACTCAGTGCAGCATAATTTCTTCCTCACGCTTTACGTCTATTTGTTCGGAGGAACAAGGCTCAGACATCTTCAATCTTTAGTTGTATACGACAATAAGAATATATCAATTACAATAATATTAATAATAGCAATATACGTATTCATATATATCTTTTTTTTTTTTTTGAAATACTGATTCCTATAGTCTCAGGGGCGGTTGCCTCCCTCGGATCGCGCGTCACAAAGTTCGCATCCTTTGCATCACACAGCCTATTGCCTTTAAAAAATTTCTCACTCCCGCGAAACCTGAGAAAAGAATGCAACCCCCTGATCTTTTTCCTCGCGAGAATATAATTAACTTATATATTTCTTTATATAGATGTAAAACAACAAAAAAAAAACTACGAAGACTGGCGTAAAATCGACGAGAAAAAGCGCGAAACGAGTAAAACATACGAAGCGCGAGAAAAGGAATGAAGAGACGTCGCATATCAGCGCGAACGCAAAAAAAAAAAAGAAAAAAAAATAGAAAGAAAAGAGAATTTACGCCAATTTAACACGACACCGCGTACACGAAATCACATGAAGAAGCAAGCGATTCGAGAAAGAGAGAGCGTCAAAAACTGAAGGGACAGTTCCATTTTATTTCTGAGATCGAGTTTGTGGGCTGAGAGCTGAAAACGCAGCCGCGCACCGACGATAAATTTGATCCTCCTCGATCGGATCGTCGTTACTACTGTCAGTCCGGATGACGGCGACGATGCCGATGAGAATGATCGCGAATCGACGGGGCTCGTATATATATATATATATCGCCCGAGAAACACACGCGTTTCGTATATGCGCGAACAATTAATAAAAAGTTTGCAGTCTAGGAGAAACGGCGCTCTTGACGCGGACGTGGCCCCGTCTTGGGCCCAGCTACGTTCTTTTAAGATAATTAAGTAGATACGTGATAAGTAATTAAAAAGGAAACGCGGTCATGTACGTTCACGAGCGTTGCCTATCTTAAATCTCCGGCGACTCACACGGTCCGCGATTATTTTGGAGCGCGACGCGCTGCGAGTATACGAGTAGCGGCCTAAATAAGTCGCGACGACGCTCCCAATAATGCGGGAGGTTAACGATAATATAATCATACAGGGATCATTAAAAGCTGTGCTCTCGCGCGCGAACGCGCGATTTTTTTTTTTCCTTTATTTAAACGGTAATCGCGACATAGAAATATGTTTATACGTATGCTGTGTGTTTTTATGTGTGTTATGTGTGTTGTCTATATCATATTTTTATAATATACATATATATAATATATTAGGGATATTGAAACGTTCTCACTCATGTCCAATCACTATCCATCGTCGCCGGCCGATAGCTCGCGCAAGCCACGAAAAACGGTAAAAATAAAAGAAGAGAGAGGAAGAGAGAAACGATCGAAAGGAGCAAAATGGGCGCGAAGCTGAGAGAAACGATTGATTTCTTCCTTCGCAACGAGAAAAAATGCCGGGAAGCGCTCGGAACAAGAAACGAGCGAGATGAGGGCGCGAAGAAAGCGCGGAAAATTAACGAATAAAACAATTTCTCGCCGAAAGCGGTCGTTCCCGTGAACCCGCGAAAAACTCGTTACTGCGTGACGTGTGCTATGCACAAACAAAAACTACATGAAATATATACTATATATAGACGAATAATAATAATAATAATTATATTAATAATTCATAATATATCCATGTGATAAAAAAGCAATAAAACGTATTAATAATAATAATAATGTTAATATAATCAGCATTAATATAATAATATTAATCATCAGCTATATATACCTATTCAATAGAATATAATCATATAGTAAATAGAGTTAAATCAAGCAACAACGATCATTATTCCTTTCTTTCTTTTCTATATATATAATATATATCTATTTATATCCATCGATATATATTCCTATAGTTAAATTATCTCTTTTTTGTAAATTCACTCTTATTACTCTGCCATCTCTCTACTAAAGTTATATAATCTTTCTTACGTTTAATTATTATACTTGGAGATATGTATCGTCGTGTTTAAAAATGTGTGTATGTCTGCGCTTTCTCTCTCTCTCTCAGATTTACATCCTTAACAATACGCTTTGCTTTATTACGTTACTCGAGTTTTTTTAACGTCGCGAGGGTGAATAGGGGTTGCTGCTGGATCGAAGCTGAGAGGGGTCGACAGACGATTTCTCGCGCGGTACTAACTCGTGTATTCGTTTCGATAAGCACTTTTTTTCCCTTTTCTCCATCGCCGATAAACTGACCTTTTTCATTTCCACTGTCGTCAAATCGTGCTCGATTCGCTCATTATCGATTTCTCCCTACTTATTATCCGTTGTTCGATATACTTTGTTCGCGTTCATGTCGCAAAATATTTTTCCGCATCTCTCCTCTCGCGAAGATCATAGGCGCAAGATTATCTTGTGTCCTTACAACGTATACTTCGTGTATGTGTGTGTATGTATGTGTGTGTGTGTCTGTGTGTGTGTGTGCGTCATGTGTGTAAGTGTACACGCAAGTGTGTGCATATAATCGTGTATTTACGGCCCAAGTACGAGCTCTTACTACTTTTTCGCTTTCGCGTTTATTACTTTTTTTTTCCTTTATTTCTCGATTAAGAAAATGGCAGTTATCGGTCACAGCCAATGGCTATATTATATAATCATTAAAGTTTAATATTTTACAATTATTAAAATCTTATGTCACGCGACATCTTATCAGTTAAGTTACTTGTTTATAGAACGTCCCCTCTAAAACTAGACGCGCCCACGTCTCTTTTTTTTTTATTCACCATATTTATCGGTATGTTCGCGAGTGCGTGTTTCGACAGCATCATACGCGAATGTCCCCGCAACGAGCGAGCACGAATGAACGTACGTAAATACGTAAGAAGAGGAGTAAATGCATATTCGAAGAAGGGGAGAGCGATGTCAAGAAATTCTCTCCCTTTCCTTCTCGTTATCGACATTTCGATTGCCGCGAAATAATCATAGCGATTTTCCCCGACTCGCGCTTCATTACCATTGACGATTAGCTAAACTACCGCTCGTTTATTATCACTTATCGGCGCGCGCGCGCGCGCGGTCCAGCTTTTGATTTACGTATGGCACTATGTTAAAATTACACGAATTACGTTCTGTCCCACGTTTCCCCTGTTGCGGTGTCGATAGCGAACGGCGATGAAGCGACAGTCATAGATTAACGATTTTCGCAGTGAATGAGCGTGAGCTTAAACGAGATCGCGCGGTTTTCCCGAGTCGATCGAAATTCGAGACGTTGGATCGCGGTGACGTTTAGTGTCGAGTATCAATTTAACCGAACCAGGAAAGAGATGCGTATACACATAGTGAGCACGTGTTACGCATGACGAAGCTGACGATCGTGAGGCCAACGACAACACACCGGC
This sequence comes from Acromyrmex echinatior, assembly GCF_024713525.1. Lineage (NCBI taxonomy): Eukaryota > Metazoa > Arthropoda > Insecta > Hymenoptera > Formicidae > Acromyrmex > Acromyrmex echinatior. Next base: position 10,554,502 of record NC_141862.1, read on the forward strand.
GACCCTGCGATGTCGGAACCTCGGCCAAAGTAAAGACTACCTAAATGTTCGTATTTCTGTGCGCCTGTACGTGGTTTTTTTTTTCTTCTTCTTTTCGGTTAATGTGTTAATTACAACAAGGATTGTCCCGAAGTCTAGCGGAGGTTCTCGACGAGCTTTCATCCTGCGAGATATCCCATGCGAAATTTCACCCCATTCGCCCTCCCTCCCCCTCCGTGAATTGCGAATGTTTTAATCCAAACATTTTTTCCCGCCGTTATAATGAATACTCTCGAGAGTTGCCGAAACACGGTTCGAACGCAAAGAGAATCGACCGTAAGGAAGACTGAGGTTAACAGATACGAATTCCCTCGAAAAATTTCAGCTCTCAACGCGTGATAAAAATGAAAAACTCCGAGACGCAAACAAATCACACGCACTTGATTCTTATAACGTATATACGATGTTTTAACCGTTTCACATTTTCTCATATTCATTTCTAAAAGCACCATTTAATAACGAATGATTAGAGATACTAAAGCGATCTACGTTTCCCTTATCGGAGGATGTACGTCGGAACTTCGAACGTCTCGTATCACGTCTCAATATTTCAAAACTCTCAAACTCCGCTGTCGGTCAGCTATTCGATCGTAAAAAAAAAAAAAGAAGGAAAATGCCGAAATTTGATCCATCTTCCGCATCCCCTCTCCAGCTCCCTGCCCACACACGCGACGTTCTTCCGTTTGAATTTGGCGTCACGTTTCGAGTTCTGGCAACCACCCTGCTGCACCCTATATCCTTCATCCCCCTCACTCTCTCTCTCATTCGTTTAATCTACTATCATTTCCTTTGTTAGATTCTCTATTTTTTTAAATCCAAGCTTTTTTCCGTTTCCGAAAGTTCTCATGCCCCCCCCCCTCTCTCTCTCTCTCTCTCCGCGTGTGTTTCTCTCTTCGTGCGTCCATAGAGAACGTACTTTTCGCCGTGGAATAATAAATAATCGGCGACTCGTTTTATCTCTCTCTCTCTCTTTCTCTCTCTCCCTCTTTTCTCGCGATCGCTATAATTTAAATATATAATATATTATTGTAATATCTTTCTCTCTCCATACACCCATGTGATCCAATCGAAATGTATAAACGTACGCATATATACGTGGAATTTATGAGAATTGATTTCCTCCCCGTTCTGTCTCTCGCTTTCTAGAGAGTGATTTCTCGCTTAAAAACTCTCGTTTGTCCGTCACTCCCCTCCTCCCTTTTTTTTACTACTCTCTCCCTTTCCCATCTCTCGCGCCCGCGAGATTCAGAACGGATTCTCAGACTTATCATAGCAAAGTTAATGAGAGATTATCTGACACGATCTACATATACGATCTCAATACGCACACGTGCATGCCAGCCGCCTGCCATTTTTTCGCGCTCGCGGCTGCGCGACGTCTTTCGGAACGTAGATGCTAAAGAGAATACCTATAAATATATTTTATATTATGTGTATATATATATATAATATAATAATAATATAATTTATATATATGTATATATATATGTGTGTGTATGTGTATTCCACATCACCATACCACCTTTTTTTTTTACCGCATCTTTTTTTTTTCTTTATACTTAACATAGAAAAAATATAGAATTTATTTTACCTCGAACTTAAATATAAAATAAACTTCTTTTTTTCTCTTTGCTTCTCGATTATTATAATATATAAATATACGTTTCTGTTATGCATCAACGTGTTATTGGTGCACGTGTATCTTTCATGTGTTACGCGTGGATGTGTACAAGTATTAGGGTGTTGTATGTTCCATTTCTCGTCAGTGTCCGTGAAGTGTTTGTTTGTGACGTTATACAAGTAACAAATAATAATATACACATATATATCGTTCGCGCGTGTCTTTCGCGCACCCCCCCGGAGCTGCGTGCGTACGCGAGAATTTATTTTTAGCGTGCGTTTAACGCGTGCGGAGCGAGTGCGTGAGTGGAGTGCGAGTCTTCGTTCGTGTATCACGCGTACGTGAGTGCGTGTATAAAGGAGAGTCCAGAACGAAGATCCGCGCGGTATAATACGGGAAATGTAAAAGGAACTGGAGTGGAAATACACGAAACGAAGCGGTCACACGACGAACGGAGACATCTCGGCGCGACGAAAATTAAAGAATAAAAAAAAAATAAACAAGAAGGTCGAGTCTTTTTGTGTTCAGAAAAATCGAAAAAATATTCTCTTCCATCTCCCAACGTCCATCACGAGATGGGCGATTTAGATATATATAATATATATATTTATATATAATATATGTAATATGTATTATATATCTCGACTTATTCGGAGCTGCGACTTGAGCATATATTCGTTTAAAAAATGGCAACGATTGACAAGAACTTTTGATAAAAAAATAGAAATGCAGACAACGACGAAGGAGACTTGGGAATGCGGGGGGGAGGGGAGAGAGGGGGGAGGGGGAAAAGGAAGAAAGGGGAGAAATCGAGGGGATTATGACAGAGGAGTTGGAAAGAAAAAGTGGAACATGGAAATAAACTCGATGTCGAAGCGAGGGAAAACGGAAATGCGCGGAATAGTACCTCTCGCAATTAACGTTTTAAGCTATCGCGTTTGTTGTTCAAGTAAAAATTCGGAGTATCGTCTCTCCTGTCACGCGCGTTAAGGGCCTCCATTGTGAAAACCCCCGTTTGATTAGCTTCTTCCCCTCTTTCGTCTTTCTTCGAAACGAGATTATATATGCAGAAACAGGTCGTAGGGACGTGTACCGAGCTCCCTCTCGTGGATACGAAGGACGAACGTTGCGGTTTTGCACCCTCGCGTTTAATGGGGGGGGCCTTTAAGAATCGCCCTAGCGAAAGTGCACGATGTTCGTCTACGAGAACGGGAGAGATAGGACGATATCGTAGTATATATACCGTCTGCCTCTTGAAAGTAACGAGAGATGTTCGGCATTTCTTCCAGCGATCTCAGAGAGGAAGCGGTACAGCGACATTCGTATATGTATATAGAATAATATGGACGTATATGACGGATGCACGATCCAATATACATCCATGCGGTATACATACATATATATAGATATATATATATATATATATATTTATATTGATGCAAGGTAATATAGCGATAATATATGATTATGTCTTTCCAAACGAAAAAAAAAAAAAAAAACGCTACTACGTATGCATCATCGATCCCTAACGTGAAACGAGTGTCGTTCTTAGCATCGGATTTAAGCGATCCGCTCGATTATCACGAGTTGAAAAATACAACTCGCAAGAGTTGTCGGCGCCATCGACCGACCCCGTTTTTTGCGCTCGTTCTTCCTGCCCGAGAGCGGACGCGCGGCCCCTCGACTTACGCGTTGCGTTCTATTCTCTCCCTCTTTATTTTTTTTTTATCCGCATAATTTTCTGCAATTTTCCATTTTCTCTACGCATCATGTAACATATTCCTAGATAATATGTTAATAATTTCTCTCTTTCTCTATGGCGTTACGGCCCAAAAGACCACCCGTCGTCCCGTCGGCGAAATGCGCGAAAAATACAAAATCTAGATCTCGTCGACAAAATATCATTCGCCGCCTATATTTTCTCTCTTTCATTCACACACACATATACATCCCCTTTTTCTCTCTCGCTTTCGTACCCACGGTCACATATACATGTACATATATATATATTTATATATGCACGATATATAAATATACATATACGTATACATATATATGTTGTTTATATTTATAATATATTAGAGCTATTATATTTTTTTGCTATTTCGCTTATATAAAGATATCATTTTAAGATAATACTCTAATGGCGAGGGAAGCCGGGTGGAACGAACGCGCCGTTCGCTATATATTCACTACGTGATTTCGTGGCGAATCGAGGGGCCCGTGACCCTCTCTTCTTTTTCCCTCTCTTTTTCACGTGTAGGATGTCTGTGCGAGATCATCTATCAGTGTGTCCAGTGTGTATGTGTGTGTATGTGTGTGTGTGTGTGTGTGTGTATAGGTATGCGTGTTTGTGCGCGTGTATTTACGTGTCTGCGACTCGTGTACGTGTAGATAATTCTCGGTAATCTTCACTGTCGCACTAGCGACCGCAGCTCGCAGGTTCGTCGAGTTCGTAATTGTACACTCGGCAACGGAAAACCCCTTTCTGGATCGATGAACTTAACACTTTCTACGCGCGTTCCAAGCGAACGCTGAGATCAAAACTATATTGTACGCTTTTTTTTTTGTAAAGAAAAATAGGAAAAATATATAAGTGCAGCTTGCGAGAAGTCGCAAGAGTTGTCTTGACGCGCGATCTTTGCAAAATTATTGAGAAAAAAATCTTTCTTTTGTCTAGCCCTTTTGGCACAAAATCAAGCATCGCAGGTTAGACAAATAAATCGTTGGTTACGTATCTTCGCCTTGTTTCATCACCGATTAAAAAGATTTATACAGTCGAAGATACGAATATAAGCATGCTTTGACCGAATATGATATACGAAGCTTAAAAGCAGTCAAAAAATGGAAAGTTATCTCTTTGGACATGATTTGAACGTGATTTATCATTCAGTCAGTTATAAAAAAATATATATGAAAAGGAAAAATTGACAAAGCTCTAAGTCCATCATGCTATAAAACAAAGCCGCCTCCGTTCCCAGCAAACGTTCGACCCAAAAAAGATCTCAGGAACGAGCATGAGTTTTAAAAAACAGCGAAACCCCGGCGGTGTTGAGTATAGTCAAAAAGTTCGGCGATGAAGGCTAAACTGGTCCGTGACTTGATCGATTCATTTCGGACTGTGTATAAGCCTCCGGTAGAAAGAAAAGAGAGTAGCGTCTCGGTAATCATCAGTCTCGCTACTAGTAATATCAGTCGCATAATATTGCAACGTCGAGCTTTTGCGGGCAATAGAGAGGCTTTTTTTCTCGCATGTTAGTCCGGACGGTACGGTGGAAGTTATTCGTTTGATGCCCTCGTACCGTCTCTCTCATACCTCGAAACTTATTAGAATATATACTCGACGAGCCGCGAGCCCAATCTATGCAAGCGTCAAGGGACGGGGGGGGGGAGGGAAGGAAGGGGGAGGGGGATACAGGCGGTTGGAATTATAAGGGAAGGAGGGTAAGGGGAAGCGATGACGATGACGATGGGTCAGTGTTTCCATCCTTATCTCTGTCTCTTTAAATATATATCTCGTAGAACTTAAAAGCTGGCTTCGTTGTATCCGGTCAGCGGGAACTCGACAAGACTCGACGATCGGCCCTAAACGGTCGATTCGTCGAGGCGAATCCCCGTCGCGTTAAAAAGAGATTATTGGCAGCCGTGGAACTGAGACTTTGTGCGCGTTCGGTCCCCTGATGACGACGACGACGGCGACGACGACGGCGGCAGCGGCGACGGCGGCAGCGGCGGCGGCGGCGGCGGCGGCGCGGCGTCACACCGGCATGGTAGGATGATGATGACGGTGACAATGATGATGATGATGATGATGATGATGATGACGACGATGATGGCGACAACGACGACAACGACGACAGCGATGACAGCGAAGAAAAAAGGCCAACTTTGAGGACTGCCGAGAGGATTATCGCGCAGGCATCGTCATTGTCGCGGGCGCTAACACGTTGTCTTCCAGCTTTCCAGTCGTCCATGGAAACAGCCGCTGGAACATTATTTATTAACCGGCCATGCCCGAGGAGTGGTAGAAGGTAAATTGCTGATGCAGCCGCTGCGGGTACACCGGGTGTCGCGACACGGGAGACTGACGGGCGGCGACTCGGCGGAGTCCCTCTTAGGAGAAAATACGAAGCACCTGCAGGACTGGTCTGGAGCATACCGGGCAGCTTGGATCCTGATTTTCGCAGACCCGATTACCGCAGTCCATGCAGAAGAGATTGTGTCCGCAGGGTACCAACGCCGCGGTGACTTCCTTCTCGCCGCAAACGACGCAGTCCCGTCGTGCGCCGCCCAAAAGCGAATCCGTGGGCGACGCCGGGCTCGCCGTCGCCGGCGGCGACGGCCTCGAGGGTAGCGCGACGCTCGGGAACGACCAGATTGACGATGTCGAGGTCGGCTGCGATTCGAATGACGGCGACTCGCCAATTCCTTCGTCCCTCTCTATCCCGTTCCAAATAGCGACGAGGTCGTTCATCCCTATTCCACCGGTGCTGCTGGACGAGCTGCTGCAGCTGGCACTGCTCGAAAACGCTCCATTAGAACTGCTGGAGCTGTTCGATCCCGGTTGGTCCATACTTTGAATACCGAGAACAGAGCCGAGACCGCCGCGGCAGAGTACGCCCAGCAGATCAGTATCATCGACAACGCCGGGTGCAGTGCCGGTTCGCAGGGTAATGTGAGCCTGTATTTCGCGTCTGGCCGCTTCCACGCTTTCCGGTAATCCCGTCACTTCGAACACAGGCTCCTTGTCGCGACTAGGCGTCACGATATAGGTATGCGTCTGATGCTGAATTCGTTTGATGGTCGCACCCTTAGGGCCTACGACCAGACCCACTACTCTGTAGGGCACTCGTACCTGAATCGTTATGTGACCGGGCACCGTCGCGGGTGGTCCGGGTGGCGCACCCAGAAGAGCTCCCAAGGAGCTTTTGCGCGACGCGCGAATCTGTGAGAAATGTTCCGCGGCGGAAAGAATCTCACGCTTCGCACGGGCCACGTCCTCCTTGCGACCGGTGACGACAAAGACGGGTTCTTCACCGCGCACTGGTGTCTTGATATAGGTATTCGTCTTTGCTCGGAGGGCCTTGATCTTGCAGCCTGCAATCAAATCAAGAAAAAAAAACCGTTCAGCACTGATACAACAGTATATGTTGATTCTGTTCAATGATTAAATATCTACAGCTATCTATTTTTCTATTTTTCTATTTTTAAGCATAATTGAATAAATGAATAATAATTGAAAAAATATCAATATTACGTACTGTAGCGTAATGAGAGAAAATGGATTACAATTATTATGCTACTGTGCGCCCTCGTGGCACGCGAGTTTTTTTTTTATTTCTCTTTTATTTTGTGTCGGAGCACGAAACTGCCCGCATGCGCGTAATAAGCCTTCAAACGCAGCAGCGCGTCCGTGATGCAATTGTTTGCGTATTATAGAGGGGCACAGCGTGAAGGAAAGAACCGAGAAGAGAGAAAAGGAGAGGACTCGATGCAGTAGGCAAGAAAGCGGCGCGGTGCGGCGCGGTGAGAGAGAGCAGGGTGCAGGAAACTGGAAGGAAGGAGGTCCCGACCCGGTCTGGTCCTCGGTCTCGCAGACTCTTTGGCCTTGAGCCAGCGCAATGCTAGCAATGCAGGTGAACCACTCCTCCCCCCCTCCCTTCCTTCGCTCCTGACTCCACTCTGTCGTTTCCTTCTCGCGCTCATCCTGGGAACCTTCCGTTTCTCTTTCTCCGTCTCTATCCTTCTCAATCTCGCTCTATCCTCCACTCTCCCCCTACTCGAGCCTCCCTTTCATTCAGTTCACTCTCTCCTTCGACGATGGAAGGAGAGAAGGCGACGTACATATGTTGCATCGCATACCACGCAGTTTTTTCTCTCTCTCTCTCTCACTATATACTACTGTCTCTTTCTCTCTCACCCTCTGTCTCCTTTATCGCAATTAAATTTTGCATTTTCAAACGCGTGCCATGTGTAAGAAAGCGAAAAACGGGCAGGATTCAGGGCAAAGGAGCGTGAGGACGAGAGTAAAGCCACGTATAAATTCTTCAGAATTACTTTCTGGGTAGACGAAGAGTGCACGAGGCCTAGCGATATCTTTGCGTATAAGCGTGACATGCGCGCAACAATGTCACGGACGGTATTTCCGTTTCTTCAGGGCCGACTGCGACGCGTAATTCCAATGTCGATACGGAACGGAACGTGGCGGTGGACGATTGGCGACACGCGTACAGCAAAGAAATTGACTGACTCGTCAGAGGGTACGAGAGAGGCCGTGAAAGATTGTCCCGAAGGCGTGAATGCTGTTAGAGCCACAATTCCACTTAGCTGCATATTACAGTCGAGCCGCTACAAGAATTCGATAAAACTCGTGTATGTATTATTCGTGCATACATTGAATGTCTATCAAATCTATCATATATGTTTATTTATTAGAATTGGAAATGACAATTTTTTGTTTATTTTTCACGTCAACGTTAACTATTTCAGCGTTCATTCGAAAGCATTTCAGTTTCAAAATGAAATTTTTGTACTTCTAGATAGGCGGGTAGAAAATCCTCGAGGATTTTGCTCGCGTGCAACTTTAACCGCGTGTTCGCCAGCCGAGTTTCCGCTTCTCGAAGGTTCTCTCTGCCTTATTCCGGAAATTCGCCTAGGGCGAACCGGAGTGGCTTTGGTTCGGCTAAATAACTCCGCGTCGAGGTAGAGGCAGGTGGACGCGGTAGATCGGAGAATACCCGGGCGCGCGCGCGCGTGCGTGCGTGCGTGCGTGCAAGTGAACTTGTGCACAGGTATACGATACGCGGCAGGAGAGCGAAGACCCGCCAAGGAGAGGAAGGTTGCCGTGCTCGTAGAACCTCGAGGAAGGTGGCGATGGTGGTTGGTGATGGTACCGATGGTGGTGGCACAAACGGAGAAAGAGGAGAAGGTGGGGCGTGGGTCGTAGACAGTTGAAGGGCCGCGGCCAAGGTGAGGCGAGACGAAGAGATAGGGAAAGAGAGAGGGGGGAGGGGGGAGGGGGGTGGCGGGAGGGAAAGAGAAAGAAAGAAGACCCCGTCCGTCAGAGAGAACGCTGCTTGCTCGGGGACCCTTTGCTTTGTTCGCTTCGTCTAAGGGACGAGAGAGGACGAGAAGAGAGAATCGAAAGAAACGAGTCCGGGACCTTTTCGTTGGTCTTTCTTGATCCGCCGCACCGTGTTCCATACGTACCGTGGAATCGTAGACCAGCGAATCCGGACTCGATCTCAAGTTAACGTTGAGTGCGCAACGATTTAGAGACTTGAGTTCGTTCAAATGCAGTCGCGACAAAGACGATTCGGGAAGATTTCACCGTCGTAAAATAATAATTGCCAATGAGGTAACAGCAAATTTAATCCTGTCTTGTTCATCGAAAAAGGCTTGGTATTCATGACTGATGCATATAAGACACGTTGGTCCCCGGATGTGAGTACAATCATAAATGAATGCTATTCGATGAAGTTGTGCGTCTCTCCATTCCCACGATACATCACGCGTCCGTGACGTTGCTAAAATCCGCAGCAGCAACAGCGGCAGTAGCGGCAGCAGCAGCGGCTCCCCAAAGGCTGCAGGATCAATAGTTACAGGCTTCCACGCGCCTCATGGCTGCATTATAGACGCTCCGTGTAACTCGAGTGCATAGGGCGTCGAATATATGAGCTGCGCCAAAGCTGCGTTTCTAAATTTGTCTTTTCTAAACCCTATACCGATGTTCTTTTCCTTGATAATCTTTATTTGAATTATTTTAAATTTGCTATTATAAATTTGTGTGTATATCGATTATCGAAATTTACTTTAATATTACAGACAGATACTTAAACGAATTTTTCTAAAGTCTAATTCTTATTACTACTGTACTTCTTAGAAAGGTCAAAGTAACATGTTTCGACGAAGTTTCGTGGGCCATCTGCTTGCCTTTGCTTTAATGACGCCCACGTATGTCTCAGCTGAGAGACACTTCTCCTTGGATATCTACTTGAGACTTCAACCAAGTATTCTCGAAAAGTTAGAACGGAAAAACGAAACTTTTTACGCAAACTCTATCATTGAGATGTAAAATATTACGCCTTCAAATTATTATATAAAAAATTATATAATGTAAAATATAATAAAATAGAGATGCTATTGTGCATTCTCAATTTTATTAAAAAAATTTACTTATTTCTTTTTTTTTTCTTTTACAAGAGAACGATATTCTCTCAGAAAACTAGATGGCTGTCAAGAATCGACCTCCGTATTCGATCTCTCTCGGGAAATTCGTACAAACATGAAATTTTCTAGAAACACTGGTTTTTCGTATGCGAGCCGTCAAACCACACATCGAGAAGCTACAAAGTTAACATATCGAATGCGTGGCTTCCACGCTCGTTCGCCGGCGACAGCAGCGTTTGTTTAGGGCCCGATGGACTCTTAAGTAGCGGTACCCTTTGGCGTCGTGGATGCGTCCGCAGGTCCCCGACACACACACGGTGCTGCTGGCGGGTTTCTCAGGCAGGTCAGTGAAACTGCGCCGTCAAGTTGAAGGCCAACACCCCCACAATGCAACGGCCGAGCACCACCGCCGCTCTCCCCACCATATCGTTAGATCTGCCGCCTCTTCCTCCCGCGTGCCATCCATCCCTTTTCTCTTCCACCATTGCCCCCTTCTAACGTAACCCCACTCGACACGCGCGCGAGCTATACAGTCGAGAAAACTCCAATAACTCGCCGATAACTCGCTGCCGCTTCTGTACAAATACTCCCTCGCAAAGTAGACTCTTATCGCATTGGAAACGATCAATCATCCCCCCATTCTTCGTTCTACTACATTTTTTATGCACCTGGGAAACTTCCAAAACTTCGAAACCATATCCTTTATGAAAACAATACCAAAAAGCTTACATGTATAATATATTATTTGAGATCATCATCATATTGATTTCTCTTTATCCCTCGACATACTGCAGGGCATATTTTATAATGCACGAATCGCTATTGTGTATGAAGTGAGGAATCGATAATTAACAATTTTTATCTCGTTATCCAAAAACTATCCAAGTTGAAGCGGCATTAAGCGTGAATGAAATGTCCACTCGCATAACAGAGGAGTACGCGAGAAACTGTGATTTTCCCTCTTTCTCTCTTTCTCTTTCTCCTTCTTTGGATAGTTCGGGCGAGGAAGACGTAGGAGCACGCGGTCATTCGTGCGTTGACCATCGGGCAGTCCAGATCGGCGAGTGCCGAGACTGCCGAGTGCGCGCGCAGGTGTGGTAACGACCCGTTCGTTCATCCATCCATCCATCCATCCGTCCATCCGTCCGTCCGTCCGTCCATCGTCGTGTCGTCTCTTTCTCCTCTTTCCTCTCTTCTCCTTTCTCTCCCCCTAGAAAGAGATTTCCTCTTTCTCTCTCCCTTTCTCTCTCGCCCTCCCCCATTCTCCACTCTTCTCTCTTTCTCTCTTCTACTGACCCCTCACGAAGGCCAGAAATTCCAGCCTCCTCTCGAAATAGATCGATGACACTCTCGACGACTAAGCATACACACGCACGCACGCACGCATGCATCGTCTCTCTCACTAGGCGCATTCTCTCCGTATGTTCTCTCCTTCTCTCCTCTTTCTCTCTCGAAACTAATGTCTCTGAAATAACCGAGGCGAGGCTCACTCATCGGACTGGGGAATAAGGTGCAACGCACGCACGCGTTCTCCACCAGCACGTTCTCTTCCATCTCTTCTCTACCCCGCTTCTTTTCGCGTCCTTCTCCCTTCTTCTTCTTTAATCACTCTCGCTTCGTCATCGTATCTTTCTCTCTCTCTCCCTCTCTCTCGCAGTCAGTCCTCGATTTCCTTTCTCTCGCTCACAACTTGCTAGCTCGCAGTTGCAACTGCCGTCGCGCCCGACACTGTCTCGAATGGCAGTGGAGGTCATACTATATTAAGATTGAACTCCACTGACACCGCGGCCCAACGACGTTTGTTCTCCTCCTACTCTTTCCTTCTTTCTTCTCCTTCTGTCTCTCTCTCTTCCGCTTCTCTTTCTGATCACACGCCATGCACACTCTTTTTCTTCGGACTTGAGCAGCAATCCTCACAATAATACGTTCGTTCGAGAAGATTCTCGATGAGAGTCCGGTCGAGATCTCACGATGGAAAATGTAGATTGTGCCAGGCTGTTAATCTTCTATGGAAATGTAGAGGGACGATGGTCCTTGAAGAGAGAGAGTAAGGACACCCTCGAGCCATCGGCGACGACAGCCGCACGATCGTTGGGTCTCCGGAAGCGTATCAAGCGATCATATATCTTTTATGAGACTATGAGAGATAAAAGCAAATTTTACTCGTGCTGAAATAAGCATCTCGTACTCCGAAATTTACTTCAACGATGCACGAGTATTATTATGGAAAAGAAAAAAAATGCCGTGTAGTGCAACAACGAAACGCACTTTTACCTCTACTCCGATGATTCATTATCAGTTTGCGAGAAAGACCCGCCACTCGTTCGGGACTTATGTGGCAAACAGTACGTATATAATTACGCGATATTGGATGTCACGATATTAACGAGCGGCAGTGGATATAATGGGATGCGCTGCCCACCGTGGAACCCGCTCCGCCCAGAGTCCCTCTTGCCCGAGTCCAAAGGGTGAGTCATTCGTCGATCGACCTACCTCAAACTCACCGACCGAGGGACCGGACAATGCCCGGGAAAAGCTCCAACCGTGAACTGAGCTGAGGAAAGAAATGCTTCGGATCTCATCTGTTACGCAATTTAACGTCAGATGGGACGCTAATCAACCGTTCCGAAAACTGAGAGACAATGTCTCCTAAACGTGTTCCAGATTCGTCGCGTTTTCTCTCGATAAAAAATAAATTTTCTAAAGAAACGCCGAGTCGACTTCCCCGCGAAAATCTTATTGAAAGCTACGAGTATCTCTCAGTTCAATTTGATTCCCGTCACGTCTCGTTTCTATTGCGACTTGCCTCTCTTCGCTATTTCTCTGTCCTCATATTTTTGATCTTATTCTCTCTCTCTCTCTCTCGCTCTCTCTTTCTTCACCTTGCCACCTTGAGGGTTATAACAGTCCCTCACGAAGAACCACGTTTTTGACCTTTATATCCATCGAATGAAAATCAATCCTGATCGAAAACATATTCATATTCACAAATAAAGGGAAAGATTCACAACAAACAGAGACTACGATCGCGTAAAATAGTAACGAAGAAAGGACTCTCTCTCTCTCGATGGCATTGAAAAAAAAACGCACCGCGGGAATCGACAATTACACTGAGTCTATAAATAGTAATCTTAAAAGAATAATTTAATGTCACGAGAAGCTGCCAGAGATTCGCTGTGGCTTCCAGTGCACAACTAGCATTTCCTGTTTCGACCGCCAATGAATATAGAAGCATGAGATTCTCGCGTTTCCCCGCCGCTTTGCTAATTTATGTTCCCTCGATGCCGTTTTCATAAATTCAAGTGTGTGGGCATCGATTACGTCAGTTATTCTGCGAATTTTCTTCCTCGCCACTCCTTCAAAATTTAAGATCGATAAATGGCAAATCCATGGAAACCATGGCTTCCTTCCTTGAAGTATTTTTTTTTTTTTTTCAAAATATTTGTAGCAAAATGTCATGTATAATATTTTTAATATTCCTAAAATGCTTAATCACAATTTTGAAATTCCAAAAATATTTTTTTTATCTAAGAGACTCCCAGATAGAAAAAATTTACAATATATTTTATTATTCTTCTTCTTTTGTGTTAATATAATTTTATATAAAACGTTTTATGAATAATATATTTGGACAATACTTTTTCAATGTAATAATAATTTTATATATCTCTTCATATTTGATTAAAAAAAAATGTCGCTTGCGGCATATCAATGGCTCCTTGAATTTCTGAATCTACTAATGGATCGATGTAAGTACCTAAGAGGATAATTTATGTATATATAGGAAAATAACTAAACTCGTGTTTATTTATTTTTGAAGAACCGCCAGAGGCGAAAGCCACGACAGACGCGTGCCGGTTCGCGCACGGAGAAAATCGCTCGATCCCGAAGTGTGAATAATGTGTACCGCACGAATCGATTGCGAAACTTCGGAAGGAGCGATCTTACGCAGCGATCGTCGGTAGATTTGCCTGCTTAACTTTTTTATTGATTGTAAGATTTACGATCCGGGAGAAATCGCACGCGAAAGACCCGCCACTCGACGTCGTTCGAACTTCGCCTGAATATTCTAGAATATTCTAGAATCACACTAAAAGCATTTTGTATTTGTGTTAGAAACGGTTTGCTCAAGTCCTTTTTAAAATTTTATGTTGAGTTCTTAACTTAGTTAATTTTACATGATGCATTAATTTAATAATGTATTAATTAATAATGATTGTTATTTGAATATTTTGAAAAATGACATCCAACATTTGTTAGTGTTAAAATAACACCATTTATGAGGAAATAAGTATTATAAATAACAAAATTTTTTGGAAATGTAAATTTTTAGGATAAATTAACAAAATTTGCTAATTTAACATATTATAAACGTTATGTTTATTGAAACATATTAATTTAATATATCACGAATATTAATTTTAATAAATGAATATGATTATTTATAAACTGTGTCTTTGTTACGTTTTTTACATTATATTTGTGTTGCTTCCTAATGTATTCGTCTTGTGTAAAATTAACACAAAAATTTTGAATGGACTGTTTGGGATAAGTGTATTTAATTTAAAAGAAAATTTCCAACTGTACGTACACTCAAAGATGACACGCGATCGTGCATAAAATGCGCTTCATCTCTCTGGGTCGATCGCAACATTGACACGACAATGTTATCCGACTGAATGCGAAATTTATTTTGATGAGAATGCGAAGCGAAGAACATGTCGGGTCACTTCGTTAAAGGAACAAGGTCAGATACGCAATTTATGCAGCGTGAGATCGGGCGATCTCTTCGAGGAAGAAGCGAAAGGAATCTTATGAAAAAGAGAGATCGATGATTAATCGCGACGCCGTACCGCAAAGCGACAAAGTTAACATTGGAAAGAAGGAATTAAAGCTTTTGCAAATTAATTTCGCGCTTGTAATACCCGTCTCGTATATGAACGCAGTGAGACGTTCGACGTAATACGATAGCGATTATCGCGAGTTGTGGCGGACGGGAAAAAGAGATGGCGACGCTGAAAGACGAAGAAGCGAGAGGCGAGACATAACGATGAAAGAAGAGAGGACAAAGTTGATAGAAAAAGATTCTCTGGATGAATTTACAATTGCAAATAGTAAAACACGTTGGAGTATTCCGACATATCTTCCGGCAACCGTTATAACGTGAACAACGAACGTTACATATCGTTCATTCATTTTTTATCTCTGTTCAGAGATACAGCGGTGTATCGAAAAATAGAATATGGAAAATTTAATTTTGGAGGAAAAATTTCCAGAATGTAATTCCAAGAAGAATCTTTGCAATATAAAAAACTTATTTACGATTCAGTATAGTTGCAAATTCAATTCGCGACTGCATCTAAATAATTTTTTTTTATTGATTTATAAATCAATCAATTAATTATTAAATCTAAATCAATTAATCAAAAGAGGAATTAAGCTTGCAACATATTTCCAAAGAAGCAACTTGAAGAAAATCATGACTTGCGTTTTACTGATAAAACTGTTTCTAAAAGAAAAAAAAACGAATCTTTCGTCAGACATCAATAAAAAAACAGAATGAAATGACATTTCCGTTTAGCAATTATTTTTATAGAATGCGAAACGCGTGCCGATAAAGGCGAAAAGAGATTTAGCAAGCGCATTTGTGCCAATCCGGCCGATAAGAGCAGCGAATTGGGAAACGCGGCTACGTTAGAAAGTCACGCGTGGGTGAGCCAATTTAATGTCAAAACGCGCGCCGGTCGGCCCACGCCGTCGCGTCGCGTCGCGTCGCGTCGCGTATCTTTTCCCTCCTCTCTCAATCCTTCTCTCGTCCCGCGGGAACGTTACACACGCCACGCGGATGCGTTACGAGCACGAGCGCATAGTACGTCCATTCATCGAGCGTTCAGACATGACAGAAACTTCAAAGATGGTAAAGATCGTCGACTACGCTCCACACTTTCAACGTTTCAAAATCAAACACTGATATGGTCTGATTTTATGATCTAAATTTCATTGTTGATAATATTCAATGCTTCGATTCTAATATTATGTAATATAAGTATTTGTATACTCTCTACTTAATGATTAATCACTGCCAAAACAGATTTTCCAGATATCGAACGGTATTAACTAATATCAGTATTTGTGATGTTTGATTTGATCAGTATTTTTGATATCACATGAACGAAAGTATATTATCATTCATCTAGATAAATGTTTCTATTTACTGTTTCGATATGCGACGCTTTTTTATTATCATTTCGCTTCATCGGCGCGACGCGGTCGTCCATGAAGAGTTTTTCGTTCTCGACCTTCTCCGCCCGTGGAAAGAATCGATATTGGGCAATGGCTAGACTGCATTAATTGACGTCTTTATATAACGAATCGCGGCACATATTGTGGCAAGCGGAATATTAATATTGCGCTGGCTCGTCGGGTTTTACGTCACCAGGAATTCAAGCGAACGAGCACATTGCACGTTCATGGAACGCACGTCTCGCAAAGCGCGATGTAGTGTCGAGAATATTATACATATACATATATACATAGTGAAAAAAATATATATATACACAGTGTCCGAAAATTCACGACTCGAAATATTATAGCAAGTTTCGAAAAATTAAATAGTTTCTGAGATACAAGAGTTCAAAATATTGTCAATTATAGGTTACATTTAGATGATCATCTGTGCATTGAGAAGAAAAATGTACTAAATTTTTAATAATAAATATTTATTCGAATAGTGCCAGTTCAATATTTACTAAATAAACGTACTTTGATACAAGAACTATTAATTTTTATCTATTATTGAATTTTATTTAATAAATATTTATTTTCCATAAATAAATATTGTACCATTCAAACAATTATTTATTAATATTTAGTTCCAAGTGTAAGTATTAAAGTAAACGCTAAAATGCGTTTATCAGAGTTCACTAATACTATTACACGCATGACTTATGGATATGTAGCCATCTAAACATAACCCATAATTGATCATATTTAAATCCTTATTATCTCGAAAATTATTGCTTAAAATAAAAATTTATAAATAACCTTTTTACATAATTTTTCGATATTTATTCTTGCTGTAGTATTTCGAGTCACGAATTTTGGAATATCCTGTGTGTGTATTATTCTCTTTTTCATTATCATTATGACTCACGCAAAGGCAGGGAAACAGGCTATCTGATCGAAGCACGAGACGACATAATAATAGCAATATGTTTTTCTCACATCGTTTGATTTGTTGTACAAAAAAATTCTTATCTATATCCATGTAAACGAACCGTTGATTCGACAATAAAATAAGAGAACAAAGTTGTCAAAGGAAGATGAACATAAAACAAAAGTATTTACTTTTCATCAATTCATCCAAGAAACAAGCTTACATTCGCCTACTTTAAAACAAGCGATAAAAAAAAATGACACAATATAAAATGTATACAAGAAACGGAGGCAGAAATGAAATATTGGAAAATATTTTTATTCAACGCGATAACACGGTGTCGCTTTATTTTCCACGCTCGGGTCTCGCTGCAAAATTATTTTATTTATGGTACTAAGGACGAGGATGTCCGATAATTCCAAATGCGATAACGGTAACTCGTCAACTTATCGGCAAAAGAATTTACGTCGATTATTATTATTTCGAAGGAAATATATCCGACATACCTTACGCTAATGGCATCAATCATTATGTTTGCATTGTCAATAGTGTACTGTTAAATGCTAGAAAATTTGCGACTCTTCTTTCTTAAGCCCATTTCCAATGTTTATCGTAAATTAAATAATTTCCTTTAATTTCCTTTTAATTTATTCTTTATCTTTTAATTCTCTTAGAAGATAAAAAATAAATTAAATCAAGTTAAGACTAAAGTTAATCCACATTGGTACATAAACACGTCTGAAACACGCAATCCTTTGTCGGAATGGTGAAAACGTTCAAAAATTGAATTAATTATTCGCGTATACGCAACGAGGTTATCATCCTGTGTCCTAACCCTCTTCGTTGTCGTCATCCAACCCTAATCGACAATCCCTCACGACGGCACACATATAAACGTACATACACAACACACGTAAGTATGTACGTACGCACACTGCCGACGAGACACGCGTAGCTTATCGATCACTCACAGAAACAGCCCTCATGTAACAGGCCCGACCGGTGTTTCCAGCTTGAGATATTGACCTAACAGTGAATCATCCGCAACCATACTACACCAGCGCTGTCATTACGTAATATACAATATATACGGTATATATCTATTCGATGCAGTGCGATACTTGATCGAAACGCTTACGAGTTACTTTTTCGCTTTATTCTCGGTAGCAATTGTGCGCTTACGTCGTCCGACGCGATTAAAACGGCCGATTAGATCAACGGCCGACGGTCGTCGCCTCGTGGTCAATAATTCATTTGATTATCCGCGACGCAGACCGAGCGTGGCTCGCGGTGGGTGCGAAGCCGAGCCGCGAGACATTATCTCACACGTGCGATAAGCGCACCGTCTTCATTGTCCTCCCATTCAGTTGTTGCGCATTCAGTCGGGCACAACAGAAAACGTGTGCCCGATCTTGGAGCGCACGTTTTATCTACCGGGACGACACCCCTTTCGACGACACCCAGGTCAACGAGAGGAGAATATATCGGGGTATTGCGTGAGTTAAGTGTATAACGCGCTTGATTATGGAGTCGCGAAAGACTCTCGGATAATTTCGAATCCCTGACTAACCTTGGAGATTTCTTGGCACGAGAGTAGATTTTTCCGGAGGGCTCATTTTCTCTCATCCTTCGATCGAGATGTATTATATATATATGGGATACATACACGTGCGATGCATACAATGACACGTCAGAAAAGATTAACGGCCGGCTACGCCAATGGTTTCCATGGGAACTTATTCAGGGATAGAGAGACCTGTCTGGAATAGTCCCTGGACCAATCCGTACCGTTTACGTTTCCTAAAGAAGAAATTCGCCAACACAGGCTCTAAGTATCAACCATTGAAAGACAAGCTTTCAAAGAAAACATGGAGCAGCGCTTTTTTGTAAAAGCTTAGAATAGTTTACCGTTACGGAGGGATAAAAGTTTCACGAGAAAGAAGTGTTTAATTTTATAGATATTAAAATGTTTTCTTTTTGTCTCCATTTCTTAAACAAAAAATGTTTAAAAATGTTTTAGTTTTAAACTTTTTCCATAAATAAAACACTATGTATTTGGATTTAAAATACATAGTGTTTTCAATCCGGACACGTAATGTTTTGTTTATTGAAACAGTTTAAAACTAAAACCATCTTTAAATGTTTAAAAAATGGAGACAAGGAGAAAACATTTTAATATCTTAAAATTAAATAAACTTCTTCTTTCAGTATGATTAAATATTTTTTTCAAATTTTTTCCTATATAAGTCTCGTTGAAGAAAAAAAGATAAGTAAATAAAAAGAGATATGGAAAATAAAAAGAGACATCTTCACTCGATTAGCTCTCCCATATCCCTCAACAAACACAATGGAAACTCGATGCTACCTGACTGAAATTGTTTCGGCCACTCGATCCAACAATTTAGCAAGTTGAAAAAATTTGATGAAATTGTAGATACAACCATCGATATTTCGACTACATCGACTAGATTTCACATGACATGCTGTGATGCTGTCCTCATTCTTAAACACGAGCTTCTCGACCGAAAGGGAAATTTATACTGACACACGGAAAGAATGATTTTGCTGAAATATCTAAAAATTTTGCAACAAATTTAAATATATAATATATAATTTTGTTGGATCATCAAAATAATTACATAAGAATTTTGAACATGATGAGTAATGCTATAAAAAGTTCTGATATTTTAGCAACCAGCTTATGTAATTATTTTAACGATCGAATAAAATTATTTTTAAATCTGTACCCATATAGTTAAATTTTTTAATATTTCGGCTAAATCATTCTTTCTGTGTATTTCCATTGTGTTCATTATCTCACGAGATTTGTACATAAAAAAACGTGTTAATTTTAAGATATTAAAATGTTTATTCTTGTCTCCGTTTTTTAAAGTGTTTCAGTTCTCTGTTTCAGTTTTATCTTTTCAATAAACAAACTTCTTCAATAAATAAAACTCTATGTGTTTGGATTTAAAATATGAAAACGTTTAAAATTGAAATATCTTACATTATTAAACGTTTGTCTTCCAAAGATATTTTAAACGTAAACAACAATTTTTAAACACTGCACTTTTTACAGCGTGATAATTGAGATTTACGCTACACGCTAATCATACGCGAATTATTAGAAATAAGTACACTAAAAAAATTTACTGAATCTTATATATATCTCTTTAAATAGCCATTAAGTAAATATTATATTTACAATAAATAACTATTTCAATAAAAAATAATAATTAACTCAAATTAATGATTTTGATATCAAATAAATATATATTTACATTTAGTAAATATTTATTAAAATTTAGTTCTTTTTTAATATACAATAACTAAAAAAGTAAGTGCATCTAGGAATCGCCAAATGGCTGTTCTATTTTTTTTTTTCGAGGAAAATTGTTAATTCGAAATAACAGCTCCTTATATATCACGCTCGTACGTGAAAACCGCAATCAGTACGCGTGCATGCGCGATTTTTCCGGCGAACCACAGCGAAGTACAGCTGCGGTGGTCCGAGGCGAGTGCATGCCTCGACGATGACGTCTGGTCCCCAATGCGACGTCGTTTTCTTTATCCTGCGCGCTACGATACACATTGCAAAGTTCTACGACCGGCGAGAAATAATATGATGTCAGATACCACACGGATGATGAAAATTCACGAGCACTTGGTTTCGTCTGCATCGAAATGTCGAGGGGTACGGTAAACATCGTCAACTAAAATCTCAAGTGCACAGTGTATCATTACTTGATATGCTATCGATAAATGAATTTAAATGTTTTCTTGGAACGTACCGACGTGATTTATTTTTAAACACAAACATGATACATATGTTATTGTTTTATTAAATATGTATCTCCATGTACGTCAGTTTTTATTTATACTCCGCTAATCGTATATAATAACGACTCGTAAATCAATTTAAACGAAGAACTTCTTCTGAGTGGTCATCTTCTCTCAATCATTATATGGCCCGCGACACTGACACATGTATATCGCGAATTGGCCAGGCCAGACATCGAGCAGACGAAGCCTTGAAGAGCCATATCCTTGAATTTATTGCGAAATCCGGCGAGCGGTCGCGAAAGCGTAAATACGCGCCTGTAACTTGCATGGTTCCTTGCATTTACACGCTGCCAGGGAAATCGATATCTGGATATAAAGTAGTTCCTCAAGAGTCAGAATACCGAGCGATGATTTTTTATTTGTCCGCTTAATAGGAAAGAAGCGACGCAAACGAAACACACAGAATGTCAACGTAAGATTAAATCATGTCTTTTCATCTGTGCATTTCTATCAACGTAGATTAATCTTCAAATAAATACGGTGATAGAACTTACTTACTTTTTATCTAGTTCTAAGAATTAGAAAAAGATAAAGAGTGAATTAAAGTTAATCTATATCTGATAGAAGTAGACCGTACGCAAAAAGAATGATTTTGCTGAAGTATCAAAAATTTAGCTAGTTGTAGATCTGAAAATAATTCTGTCGGATCATGAAAATAATTATGTAGGAAACTCAAGCATGATGAGCAATATCGCAAAAAATCTTGGTATTCTAGCCTTCAGTAAAAAATTTTCATAATTATTTTGATAATCCAAAATTTATTTTTAGTTATATAATCCAAAATTTAGTTTCTAACGAAAAGTATTTAACGAAATTTTTAAATATTTCAGCCAAAAATCATTCTTTCTCTGTAGTAATTATTCTTAGCCCCCAGTAAGAAGTTTAAACATGCATAATTATTTTGATGATCCGACAAAATTTATTTTTAGATCTGTATCTAGCGAAATTTTTAGATATTTCAACAAAACCGTTCTCTCCCTATAGTAATTATTTTTAAAGTAATATTTGTAGATAATATGTATTAATCTTTCACGTGCCATAGAGAGATATTTCCGTTACGTTCTCTATTAATGGCGGCCGATGTCCTAACTCTTACTTTGAGGAACTCTAGTATAAAGAAGATAGGAGAGCCACATCACGAGCCACTTTTACAGCTGCATCTTTACGACGTAAAAATAATTGTTACTACGTGGTCTACTGCCTCGATATATTTATATCGCGGCTATCGATTGTCTCCTCGCGTCACCGAGCAGAACAAGCTGACTGTTCGCATAAAGACGTTGATCGATAGTTTATCTACGATATAGAAAGAGAGAAAGAGATAGGTAGACCGATCACCGTACGTAACAAAGTCGCAAATATTGTCACGCGTTACCTGCACAACTAAATTAACTTGAAATCTTTCCTCAAGAATGCTATCGATAGCTACGTAATCTTACGATCATCGCGATCGAAACGCAAGTCAAATATTTAACGTACGAGAATATCAATACGCGAAAAGTAAACAGGAAATCATGATACGAAAAGTAACGATGTGTGAGTCGTTTCTAGAAGATTCAGAGACTTTGACTAGTTTATAGCTTCATACTTTGACATTCGATGATTCGATTGATTGATCGCGATCGACGAACATCCACAGCTGCATCGATCCCAATTATCGTATCATTTTTCTCGCGGACCACCAGCGAGATAACAACACATTTCTGTGACAGAACACGCGTAAAACCTCCTGGAGCCTCACGGCAAAGGATCAAATGGAAGGAAATAGATTGTCCAAAAATACCGAGCGACAGGCGAGCTTAAAACGTGGTTAATCTCCTCGCGAAATTTGTAACGATGGTTGTAACGATGATACAATAATTCTCGTAAATCCCTCGGGCGAGAAGGATTACGACAAGGAAATTTTTGACATTTAAACTATTTCGCTCGAAGGATCCTTGAACTGAAAAAATGGGGACAGGATATAAAATTCAAATTCGATTTCACCAATCCTGTGCGTAGGTAAAAAGTGTTAGGAGTGACGTGTGTCGTCGAACGAGTTGCACAATACTTGAGTTAAAGGTGTTCAGTAATAAGACGCGTTGGCCAACGCAACGATTTCTAATTGCGTGCCTAACGTTCGTAATCGCTTTCGACTTAAATCAAACCGCTTTCAACTTGTCAACGAGAATGGTGCGCGCGCGCGCGCGCATCCATTCTCGGTCAACGGCGATCTCTGTGTCGAGTGCACATAAACTGAAATTAATCACAGCTATTGATATGCCGGGGAACGTTGAATCCCGCGTAAATCCCGGGATTCTCGGCGATTCGCGATAATTCCGTGGAACAAGATATCGCGTCATGCGCGAAAATCGAAAACGACGGTATTAAATCGTTTCTCTCACAGGATACATGGGTAACATCTCGTTACAGGTGGATGACGTCGCGTCCAAAGTATCTCGAGATCAACGAGTAAGGTTATTACAAATTCCTCTCTCATCCTAAAATTCCCTGACTTCCAGACAAAATCCCTTTTCCCTGACTTCCAGACAAAATTTCAGATTTTCTCTAATGCTTGCAATAATATTTTCAATCTTTCTGTAGTTTCGTCCTGATTTGGAAATCGTCAAATATTTTGTTGCTAAAAGCAATTTAACATAGCAATATAAATTACTACTAATATTGCTAATACTGTTTGTATTTAATTGTTAAGTTCATAGTATTTAAAAACTGCATAGGTGCGATGTACGTACGTTGAAGCGTTCTTTAAAGCCAAAAATTTTAATTTTGCAGAAAATTTTGTCAAGTTCCCCGACATTTCCCTGATTTCCATGTGATTTCTGATTTTGCGGCAACCATGACGAGCGAAATCCGACCATGTCCTTATCAGTCTTGCGAGATTCCTGAGAGGAATTACGACCGGCCGTGCCATGCGTCGTCTTTAGAATTCCGCGAATTCTGCTCGTCGAAACTGGTGCAGTCGGCGGGGTGGGCTCGACAATCTCGCAAATTTCATTCCTAAAATGGGTCTGGGTCGTTTCGAGAGATGGAGGTTTCGATGGAGGTGGTAGGAGCACTAAACAGGCTGGACTCGGCCGGCGCACCAACGATGGCTCGCACGTCCGTATCGTTCTCTCATCCCGAGTAGTATATATACGTGAATGTACAAAGAAACACGGCTCGCTGCAAATGAAGAGCAATATAACCGTGCGATATAACTTTCGAATGACTCGCATCAATATCGCAATGTAAAACGCAAATCATGCTCAACCCATTACGTCTAGTTGAACCTCTAATCGCTCCAACAGAGTTCTTTACACGGACAACTCTATTTGCATCCATAACGCAATCCATCTCCCATGAAGTGAACCGAGACATTGTCTTGAGACTTTGACATTGAAACAATGAAAATGTCAGCATAACATGTGAACGACATCATGTTATCGAAAGTTCCTAACTAAAGGACATAATACAATATTTATAAACGATACATGTCTCTCGAATAATTAAAGTTGTCATTAAACACCGTCCGAATAATTAAATAATCGATTAATTACATAGCATGTTTCATTAATGAAAGATTACTTTGTTATCGGTATAATACGTTGGCATGATATACGTTGCAAGTTCGGTTGCGGTCATCCGGCAAAAAGGTCATAGACACGCCGGGCAGGGCGCGTTGCACTTTCCGCGAACGATTCGAGAACAAGACGGCGCATCGACGCCGGGCGTCGAGACGAGGCGACGACGGGGCAGCGCACGCACTGCAGCGCATTTTTGTCGCCCACGAGAGCCAATCCGAGTACTTGTTCGTCTTCATCCTCGTCTTCCTCCTCCCTGTATCATCCACCTCCTTGTCTTCGTCACCATGGTTGTCTTATTCTGCTTCTTCGTTCTTTGCGAGACCACGAAGGCTACCACGACGAAGCAGAGGTCGACGAAGGAAGGCGCGCTCATGCCGCTGTATGGGAGAGAGAAACGATTCCAGTCGAAGAAGGGCCGTTCTGCCCCGCACATCCCACCCGTGGTTTCCGCCGGCCTTGGAGCCACTGAACCACTCCGTGGTTCAACGATTCGAGGCTTCAGTGGTGCTCAACGACGCGAACGTCGGCGACGAAAAGTAGAGAACACGCGTCGTAGAGAACGGCGAGAATAAGTGACGAAGCGACAAACTGGTTGCAGAACGCGATATGCGAACTCGGGAGACTTCTGATAGTAGGATTGTTTGAATGAGATAAGGCAGCACGAATGAGGCCGGCAGGCCGACCGGTTGGTTGGTTGGACGACCAGGTCGGATTTTCGCTTTCTTTCCTACCAACTGACGTCTTTTTCGTACCACCCACGCTGGTTAGATGTGAATGAAGAGACATGTAATCTACGTTGAGTTGGCAGCTTGTTAGCCAGCTCGAAATGCAACGCATTCTTAGGATAAATAGATGTGACATAAAGATATGCTGTAAAAAACAAGGGAGTCTACTCGTTCGCATAAAAGAAGCCGCGTTCCGATAAAACTGTTTCGCCATTCTACACCAGATGTCCTCTTCACACCTCCCCTACAGATCCTCGTTTAATAGAGTTTGAACATGAGAAAGCTATTTTTGATTAGTCCATGTTTTAACAATTCCAGAGAGAGAGAGAGAGAGAGAGAGAGAGAGAGAGAGAGAAAAGACAGAAGAGAATAAGAAAAAGAGAGAAGGAAATATTCTTCTCTCTCGCAGAGTTTTGTTAAAACTACTATCCTGCATACAAATTGCGCGGCTCGTGTCCAGACTCTTATTGGAGGATCTTCACTCCGTACTGAATTTCATTTTCAGGAAATTAAAAATTTCTGATTGGATATTTAAAAGAGCGTTAGATTACCAGACGCGAACAGACGCGGGAGAACTAAAAGGCGCTTTCTTGTAAATCAATCGATGGAAATTCTCGGAAATGGTTACTCGACCGAGAAGGAACGGTAGAAGGCACGAGCCCGACGAGCTTTCGGATGCGAGGCACGATCTGGGCACCTTCCGTTTCTTCGTCTAGCGCAGCCAATGGCCGCCACCGTGGCAGTCTGCTCGTCACGGCGAATACGCCATCCAATTTTTTTCTCCCCTCGTACTTTCTAAGCCTCCTCCGTCATCGGCAGGAAGTGCCACAGTCTGACGATGTCGTCTCGCCTATTGGAGGTTTTACCCCGTAATGTACTGCGTGATCTGCCTGCATGTCCTGTGTTTGTCGACAATATTATCGCGAATCTTCTCTATTCGAAATACGGAAGTATGAGAAAGGAAGTATATCTTCTTCATTTCTTACTTCTGCTTCAAAAATATGTCCATAATATATTTAAAATCATATACCTATAGATATTTGTTTCCCAAAATTTTTTTGACCCATTGAAAATGTTAAAATGTTCTGGGATCGTTAGAATCCTATCTAGAGAGGAAATGACGAGAACAATGAAGAAGATTTACCATATAAGAAGATTTTACGGAGATCAATAGAGATAGATCAATAGAGTGAACGAAAAGAGCGGCGGGAGAGCAGCTATGGGCTGGAAAATTCCGTCAAAGTACTTTTTGCTTGCCGCGGCTGTTAGACACGGGCCATTATCGTTCAAAATGTTTCTGCACGAAGGGTGAGGAGCTCTTCGTGAAACGCAGGTATATAACAACTCCTTTCATTGAAAGACAGGTATTATAACGCCGACAGGCCGTGAGGACGAGGTCAGGTCCGGAAGGACACGGGATATACCCTCGGCACACGATAATACCAAAAATCGCCCTGGCACAACGGAAGGACGTGCACCACTTTCAACGGCTACCTGTGGAGGGCAAACGTACCTAACAACCGTTCTATCCGTCGCTTTCTCTTTCGAAGTGTAGGAACACGGCGCGAATGGTAACGGTTCTCAAAACTCAGATAAAAATCTCGAGTTTAGTCTTCGGTGCTGCAAACACGCGCGCAAGAATGTACCTAACGCCTATTGTCGCCTACCGACTTTCGAAGAAAATCATTCTCACATGTTTGCTACGTAGAAATTTGAAATTATAATCATTTCGTTCACGATTCGTGCAAGAACGCGACGAATCGAAGACACAAGTTAAAAAAAAAAAAGACGAAATAAAATATTTCGGGCGCGTTGGAACGCGAAACGCGCCGCGGCGTTGCAGGACGACAAACCTGGGCCAGGTCATCGGCTTAATTACATCGGGAGCACCTGTCTCTGCCCGCGTTGTCCGAAGGAAGCGGCGGCACGTGCGTTCGTACACCTTGTCTCTTAACGCGACCGATTAACTGGTGCGCTGCTTTCCGGCGCGAGTGACGTTGATAAAAGACGGGCACGCGTGTCAGGTGCGACGCTGTTATCTCTCTCTCCTTTTTCTTCCTTGAAAGAGTAAAGTTTACGAAGCCCGATGCACCTGCGAATTCGTTGTGCGCGGGAGGGCACGATACGCGAGGCCGACGACTCCTTCCTCGAAAAAGAAGGCGGAGAAAGGTAGGCGGGAGGGAAAAGAAAAAAAAACATTGAAAATCGGCCGCGATGCAGACACAAATAAATCGCAAAAACATAATAATAGAGAGAGTAAGAGAGGAAAAGAGGGAAAGAGAGAAGAGAGACAGCGAAGCGAGATGAAGAGGAGGAGAGACATTCGAGACAAGGTGGCACGCGGGGGTAGAGGGGCAGAGAGGGTAGTAAGGTAGCGCACCACACACGTGCTTTTGCGTCGGTAGGTGCGTGCGCTTTGTCTCAAGGCGAGCTGCTCTCCTTCGCGGCGGTTCTTCAAAAGAGGCCGGACAAAGGAACGAGTATGCGAGGTCCACGGGCCGCGACCGACGCACGCTTTGGAGGTTGAGAACCCTTCCCTCCACCTCCTCCTCCGTCGCCGAACTCTTTGTTGTCTACGAGGATCGAGCGTCGCCAAATCGCAAACTATTAGATGCCCCGTTATCATTTTCCTCTCTCGCACGATCTCTGTTTCTCTCACGTTTTTCGGTAAACTGTCGGATAGATCGGCCGCATAAAAAAAAGCAGATTTCGTTTCTGATCTTCGTTCTGAGAAAAAGCGGTTTGTTAATTTCGACACGATATTTCTCTCGATTCCTCGCCGCCAATCGAGTTTGAGGTCACCGACGTCGGCTCGCCCGGGCGAAATATCATTGGGATACTCACAGGGAGTGGAAAGATTCCCGATATTGCCGTTTACGTAAATACTTCTTCATCAGGTTGTTCAATCTCACTTTGCGGAATTATATGAACAAAGAAAGACAGAGAAATAAAAAGCTATTGTTCAATCTAAATCTCTTTCCCGTAAAAGGAATGTTCTGTTAATGTATTTTGCGCGGTTCAAATCATGAATCTTTATAGAATACCGTCATTAATCCGCTTCACGTAATTTCGTTGCCTTTACGTGATCTTTCTAACAAATTTCGGTTCTCATTGCACACCGTTATTGTACGTTGTGTGCTCCATTTTAATTCCATTCATGAGACTATAGGAAAAGTATTAAAATTTAAATTCTAATAATATTTCTCTTTCTTTCTCGACCCATAGACGATCTAATTGTCGAGACACGTGTACTGTGAAACACGTGGCGCAACTACGAGTGCAATATGTCTAATGTCGTTAGTGTCTCACTAACAATTAACGATGAATCGGGGTTAACATTTTTTTCTGGCATCATCTCTAAGTTAATGAACGACGATGTCTGCGAACACCATTCGTTAGGAACACTTAGCGATTAGCGATCGAGACGACCGATATTCAGAACCAACGGGATCTTCTTTTTTTTTTATATGCGTGGAGAAAAAAAATGTGTAATTTTTTGTCCTTACGAGACTAGTAAAAATATTCTCGCTATTTTTATCGAACTTACACTTTTATTTGATGAAAAAAATATCGAAGATGTAAGGTAAAAAGTACATTATTAAAGTATCTAGTCAAATAATTATCATCTTAAAGTAAAGCAAACCATATACTGAGAAAAATGTTTAGCTGAAAATAGACAACTAGAAGATTCTGATTATATCAATCATAATTCTGATTATTTCAACTAGAATTTTAGTAGATTTAATCAGAAAATTTTCTAGTTTGTGTATTTTCAACCGAACCATTTTCCTCGGTGTACTATTTTCATACGTAAATAAACACAACGTTCAAAATTTACTTTACGAAATGTAAAAAGTACAATATTTCTATACGACAATCACTCATTGACCAGAAAAACAAAGTAAATTTTATGTAAGTGGGCGCGTCTGCTTCTCCATGGACCTGTCATTCCACAAAATTTATTTACAATTGTAACTTTTATTACATATTATTTTTTTTCTCCGTGCACACATTGCAGTAATCTTCGCAAAGTTCCGCTCGAATAATAAATTGTCGTATATAAAAAAAAAAGAGCAATAAGAGCGGATTGCTCATTTTTCGCGCGCGGACTCGCGCAACAGACGTCGGGAGAACAAAATGTTATGTCGAGCGTAAAGGCAACTTAATACCGATCGCGTTACATGTCCCAATAATACCGCGGGAGCGAAAGTTTCTCTCTGAATAATTGGAACACGAGGCTCGGCTTTACAGTCGCGCTTATCGCATAATATTGTATATACATGTGCGTATGTACGCGGCGGCCGTTACTGCTGCTACGCAACCAAATCGTCATCGTCGTCGTCGTCGTCGTCGTCGTCGTCGTCATCGGCGAGACACGCGAAAAAAGCTGAGGAAGGAATTATGCATGACTGTTGCACTTATGAATCGTCTAATAATATGGAAAGACACACGTCGCACGTCGTCGGACACGCGATGATAAACTCGAATCGCCTCACGACGTGAGGATAAGAGCTATGACACACACAAAAAAATGTAAGCAAATCGACGTTATTGCTTTAAGCCGTAATCACACTAGTAATAATTGCGCAATTATGATTAATGATTACAGATTACTTTTTAATCGATCAATTAACCCGAGACACTATCTTTTTTATCAGGATACACTCCAACTGGCACTTTCATCGAGAAATTACTCGGAAAAAAAGCGCGCAAATTAATTACCAAATAATATATAAGCTAGCACGATCATGTTTGTACACAACTCCGAAACATAATTTACAAATTTGCTCGATGTTTACGGCAGCATAAATGGTACTTGCTACAGTATTCATCGCTAGAAGGTTGAACGAATAACTTATTACCGACTACTTTTTCGTGTGAAGGCGTAATGAAAGATTCGTCTATCTGCAGTGAATAAAAAAAAAAAAAGGCGTACAGTGCGCGAGGGGAAGTGGGTCAGTGCCACAAAATTTGTTTTCGTCACCTTCTCTCACATCATTCTCTCTCGAATCGCCGAGGGCTGTGCATCTCTCATTAGAGCGGCCAGAATGCCGACGTCGCCGCCGCCATCGTCGTTGTCGCTTTCCCTTTCCGCGATTTTTGCGATTGCGTAACAGTGACAAAAGCCTTAAAGCTGACAAACGTAGCCTAACGTAGCCTAACGTAGCCGCCACGCAGCACGTGTCACGCACACGAGTGTCGACGACAGCTTTCTCGCGATATTTACGGACAAAGGGTCTTTTCGGTGACCTCATCTAAATGCTTAGCAACGCACGTTCTCCTCTCGGTGCCAAGCATTTACTTTTATTAATTAAAAACCATAAATACCATAAATACCAATTCAGGACCATGTTACGAGTCATCTCATAACATATGTATGTACCTATTTGAAAAATATTTTATTACTCTTAATGAAATAAATAAAACCGTAAATTATACAAAATAAACTGTAAGTAAGCTTAAACGAGCTTGCTTTTGCGCGCCGACCTTCGAAAATTGATTCGATTTCACGTCGCTGCCCGCGACGTATGATTTCATTACTAGGACGGCGCGCGTCGAGGGGAAAAAAAGTTTGGGACAGTCGATTGGCCTCATCTTGAGATCGAGAGTGAACGGATGACTGTGCGACGGGGACCGACCGGATTGTGAGTGGGAAGACGCGTGAGCTACAAGAGGGAAGAGGAGAGAACGCAGAACATAGGCGTATAGCCGGGAAAAAGTGAGAGAGACGAATAGTGTGCAGCGAATGTGTGCGGGAGGGTCTCGCTCCTCATTGCAGGCGCACGAATGCACACACACACACACACAACGCACGCACGCGGAGTAGCGTGCACGAGAATGCGCGCATGTTCGCTGCGCACGCATACGCACGGTCGAGAATCGAGCTAAACCGAGCCAAACAGCGAAAGGATGAAGCCCTGGCTTCGGCTAGAAAGAAGCGGTTGGCCAACACAGTAGACAGTCTTGAATCTTGACCTAGGACACGCATCGCCGACTACGTCACAGTTCGACGTACTATATGAAGGCTCTCTTACGTACTCCGCTTGGTCGACATTTGTACTTGATTCTTAACCAGGATGGAGAAAGAAAGGTCGGCTGATGGCGAGCGAGGTCGAGGTTTTCCCTTGAGCCGGAAAAAAATGCGCTCGCGACACGAAAATACGCGCATTCGTCGACGTACTACTCGTCGATATTTTCTCACCGCGCGTTTATAGTGTATCCGTGTTTAACATGCAGATTTAAATCAAGATTTAAAATAATCGATGTAATATATGTGTATATATATATATATATATATAGAGAGAGACGATAAATTAGCGAATTATGTTAATTCATTATAATGTATTAATTCATTCTAACGATTTTTTGCAATAAAATTACTTACAATTTTTAAGATACATAATTAGCATCACATTATTAATTCGTTCTAAAATATTTATGAGCATCAATACTATTAAATTGCTTATCAATTTAGTTTGTAATATTACTACTCTAATTCTATTAAGATCGCGCGTTTCAAGATCGATGAAAATTAAATTCGGTGCGCAGAATTGGATATGTATAAATTTACATCAAATTATTTAAAGATTAACTAAAGATCCAGCTTGACCGTTTAATGACCCGTTTCTACCAATGTAGCTTAATTTGAATCTCGGTTCAACCAACTCTCCACCGCTCTCATTTTTTTTCTCTGTCATTTTCATTTTCTTTTATCTAATCTTGTCTTGTATTATCTTATTATTTTTATTATTATATTTTATTTTTCCTCGTACTATACGTATATTTTTGATTCGCTCATTACTCGCATTCTCTATTATTTATTGTATATCATTTTTATTCGTATATTACTTTTATTTTAATTCGCCTCTCTCTCCTTGTAATTTTACACATCTGCTAAATGTTCTTAGAGGGCTTGCCCGAGAACAATATAATAAACGCTTTTATCTACCTATTTATCTCTCTTCCTCTCTACCTCTAGAAATTAGAAAAAGGTGAAGAATAAATTAAACCGAAATTAAAATTAATCTACATCGGTAGAAATGGGCATAAGGACTTTCATTTCCTAATTGTTGCGTATTCAAATTTCGAAATTAAAAGATACTTTGTTCAATATTATTTATTTTAACGAAAAATGAGAGAGAGAAGAGAAATGCATCGTTGCAGTCTAATGTAATCAGTGCGTAAGAAAGTGATATCTTTATCGAAAGAGATAATTTTTCTCCGAGCTTATTGAGCGCAGCTGTTGGCGCGTTAAACGGAGCCTCGGAGGAACGAGGCTCTACAGAGGCTCTCGATGCTTTCCTCGTCCGGACGGAAGTGCCACGTCGAGCGCATTGTTGCGAGCAGAGTACACGGGATGCGGATTGGCCAAATGGAGCGAGAGAGACTCGACCGCCCGCGCGTCCGTGCATAATACATTCACGCCTTCATCGTGGAGTCGTGTGTACATGCGCTTGCATACGAGAGAGAAGGAAAGAGAGACAGAAGTGGGTGGGTTATGCGAACCACTTCCTCTTGGTACGCTCGGTCTTCGGAATAATCGGATACTCGTGCGTGCCGCATCGCACAGAGAGGATGTGCACCGTTGTGAAAAAGGAAAGAGGTACCTTTACGCTCAAATGACAATTTTTTTTTTTTCACACACGAACTGTGTCGAAACCCGTTCCCGCGCACACACGCGGTGCACGAACAGCAGCTCCGAACTTTGTTTTTCACAGTTTTTGCGCCGACGCGAGCCGTAAGTTGCGACAAATTGTAAAAAAATCGTCGCCTTAATACCGCGTTCAAACACGGTGGTCATCACTAGTAACTATATATAGCGTTTAAAGAATGTGAGATGGAACTAACTTTGGAAAAATGCTTTGCACCTCTTTCTCTCTATATTGAAAATATAACACAATGTAAACAGAAATTAATAATTTTATTATTTTTCTCAATCTCGAAATATCTTTTCAAATTATATTCTAGTTGCACGCAAACTCACGATGGCTCGATTTTTTTTATTTTACGATTTATTTATTATGCTCGACGTGATAATAATGTAAGACTAGCATTTTTCTATCCGTGACAGTTTTATAATAAATAACTTTTGAAGTTACCACTACAAAACTATAAGTTTAGTGATTAACTACAGCTAGAAAAATTTTTACATTATCAAGTTGAACGTTGAGGTTAAATCTAAATCACTAATTAATCAGATAATTGAAAAACTGAGCCTATACTGAGCCTACGAGATACTCTTATTGAAAGATGCGTCCTGATAGCTCAGAATTACTTCGTTACGCGTATTTTTGAATCGTAAAATTATACCGGGCCCCGAGTGCCGTAGAACTGCGCAGAGACGATATGCAACGCCGCGGGTGCACCGTCCTGGATGCAAGCTATATGTCCTGCGTGATAAAGAGAGGAAAAGGAAACGCAGAGACCGAGACCGAGGTCTGACAAAGGAGGAGCCCGGCAGGAGCATTTAAGGAGGAGGCAGGACGAGACGGCAGAGGGCAGAAAAGCGAAGAAGGTTCTTAGGCAAAGTCTCTTGCGGCAACCGGCCGGTCGTGTGTTCGTCGCTCTCTCAGATATTCGATATTCCTCGTGTATCCTCGAATACTGCCAGCGCCCAACAAACAAAGACATCGTCCTCCGCTTCCGATGAGGCACACGCATACATCTCGTGGGCCGAAATTCTATCCTATCCTGTCTCCCGCAGGACACCGTATCGGCCACGGTAGAAATTGATCGACGACACCGGCGGACGGAGTTTACATTATCGCGGTGGGACCGATTCACAAACTTTCCGGTCATTAATTAGCGTTAACAGTTCGCTATTCACCGCAGGTTGGATTGGGAGAAGCGAGACCGATCTTTCATTATCATCTCGTAGGGAATGCAAATTCGTCTTTGCGGTGTCAAGAACTCGGGAATTGTCTGGACCGAGGTTCTTCGTGAAAAGCACGCGGGTTAAGAGATCCGCGGTTATTAAAGGTTGAATTCTCCCGTTTCCAAATTACTGGAGGATGATAAATGTGCACTGATAGTCATCTGACCTACGGACGTGTAGTTTAACCCGTATTAGCGAAATGTTATTCGGAACGGGAATGTAATAAAAGTCACGTCCAGTATAATTCAATTCAAAATCTAAAAGAATTCGTTTTTATACAAAAAAAAAAGTGATTACCAGAAACGTTCGTATTTTATGCATGACTGACTAGGACCATATACTTCAAGATCACGTTTTTACATGGAATATTCACGTATAAACAATAAGTCTGTTTTTTTTTAATTCCTGCATTAAAACGTATTAAAATTCTTTCTCGCTTTCGCCAAATATCGAACATGTATCTATTTCACTTTAATTTCCAAAAGTATACATTAATTCAGCAAGCAGAAAACGGACCTTATATGAGCGAGGTAAAATATGTAAATTATTACAAATTGAATAAAGCAATATAGAAAGAAGTAATTAAGCTTTATGAATGTTAATATACCTGACTTTAATATTGACAAATGAAAATATACGAGCAAGCTAGAAGTGTAGTCCAGGATAAACACAAGGAACATAGGCTTCAATGGTCCATAACACGTAAAACACAGTTTACATTATATACACATGCATATAGATTATTATATTTTGCGTGTAAACACGCAACCCTGTATATGAATAACCACACCCTACACCCGAAATATACACCGAATGCCTCACGTGACGCATTCGCGTCGATCAAATCCTCAACGATGGCAATTACATTATACGGATTGCATAATTAACGGCAATAAAATTTCTTTATCGCATCGTTCCGCATAAATTCCGATAATCGTTTTATATTATTGTTAAATCAGTACAAAGTACTTATCGTAACTGTCATTAATACACCAAAGGTATCGGTGACAATTTTAATAATCGTGTTATGATATAACAATTCTATTGAATTGTAGTCAGAATTGAAAAATATTTTATAAAACGTTCCAAGCCACTCGAGAGACAATTTCAACAGTTTTCTCGCAAGAGAGCTCAACGAGAAGAAAATTTCATCTTGATCAAGGATCCCAGAGGGAAGTTCGGTAGACGAGAGAGGACCTCCGGTCGGTAAGTCCGGAGGGTAATCCGCGCACACATGGCAGACAAAATAAATAGAAAACGAGAAAAACCGCTCATTTCAGGCAATGCGCCATAAACATCTGCTAGACGGAGGCAACACGTCGAAATTCACAGCGGTTCTCAAAGAAATTCATGTCGGCAGTTTCTCCGATGTTTCTCCTTCTGTCTCTACATATCTTTCCCTCTTAATCTCTCTTACTGCACTACTCTCTCGATCTCGATCTCTCTCATCGCCGCGTGCGACCAGCGTTTCCTCTTCGACCTGCCTATCGTGTTCCTTTCTTTCTCTATCTTTCTCGCTTGTTCCCGCGGGTCGAGTGTCGATCGAGTTTCGAGCATGAGAACGGAAAGGCCCGGTGTGGGTCGGCAGCTGCTTCGGAGACCAACAAAGGCATCAACAACCACCACCACCACCACCACCACCATCATCACCACCGACACCGGCGCAGCGGCACCAGCAGTACCGGCACCACCATCACCACCACTACGCCACCCTGGCCTGGCCATCGCTCCGCCGAGCAATTTCTCGTTTTTTCTTCCGAGGGACTTCCATTCTCGAAATGTGCCACGGCATTGCGCGTTCGGTCGATCTTTTTGTGCGAGATACGAGAGAAGAGCCGGAGCCTGCGGTGAAAAAACAAATTTCAGGCCGCTGTTGCGTCTCGAAATCGGCCGCGTATGCACGATGATCCTGAAAACTGCTCTCGAAAGCCCAACGTAATTTTCTGTCACGCTATTATTATACATTATCTGACTGTAATAAAAGACTGCAAGTGACTGGCTAATAACCAGAGAACTATCTCGTTACTTCCCTCCATTAGTAATTAAATTAAGATTATGCTCTATCGAAATTTAGTGAACCCTGTAATTTTAATTTTTGGACGGCTATCACCTTACTTTGATTTTAGTAGGAAAAATATTTCAAAAATATTTTAAAATAAATTACGACTGGATAATTAATCGAGTATCGCAAGATTAAGTTTCACGTACCGGTAGCGAGACAAATATTAAAGCGAGAGACTTCATCTTTGAAGAGAAGAAGCAGGTCGGCCTGTACATAAGATTCGGTGGAGAAAGCGCGGGAAGTTTCGACATCTTCGCTCGCAAATTGAACTGGAAAGAACGAAGCGACGAGAGGACAGACGGACAGACGAATGGACTGACGCGTTCCCGTAAATAAAGCCATGAGAAAGAGAGAGACCGGATTTCGGACAGTCGGGTCACGTAACCAAATATTCGGCGTTCGCGCAGACGAAAACACGCGCGTAATAATATTCGCGTAACCGACCCTTTCTCCCGAACGAAGTTTCTGCTTTCACGGCCGGAAACGCTTCATTTTGCCATCATTTCTGCGGCCAGCCGGATCGGAGGGCTTTTGAAAATAACCGCGATGCACATGGGGTGTGTCGAGGTGCATACGGTGCACACGTTTCTATGCGCATGCACGGGCTACTCTCTCCCGCCCCTCCTCGAAAAAGAAGCTGCACTAAAAAAAAAAAATGAGTATTAACTTCTATTAAATGATGACATTAATTCAGATTAAATCCCCCTATTATACGCCGATCGATGTGACTGACACAGTGGCCGAAGAAATCGGAACGCAGGCACTTGCTTGTCGGCACTCTTCATTAATGCAAACGAGCCTAACTGCGTTCTCGGTCGTTAGTCGCGCGATTATCTAGAAAATGTAAGAAAGTTTCCCTTTTCACTCGGCGATTAGTGTGAAAACAGAGAATGCGAAAGAGGATCGAAGAAAACCCAAAGTTGTATATCTGCCGGTTGAATAGGCAGGTTGAATAGGTAAAATTCGAGGAAATCCGACACTTCCGTCTTAAATATTAACTCTTATCTTGTATTAGTCATTCAGTCAATGTCTAACGTGCCGCATAAAAAAAAAGTTACAAAGGAATCTCTGTCCAACTAAAATAAATAAAATAGCACATAAAAAATTATTTTTCTTACAGTTCGTATCTAGGTATACAAAAGCAATGGACAACGGCAAATAAAGGTAAAAACGAATTATTTATTCATTTATATAAAAGTACAAAATTCACGGTACGTTTCGACTTAATTTATTCCTCTTCAGCCGTGAAATAAATGAACCATTACATTTTCTTTAAATATAGAAAAACAAAATAAACGCATGTTAGCATAAATAAAGTTAAGTCGAAACATGCTGTGAATTTTATACTTTTATACAGATTAATAAATAAAAAAAATGAAAATTGTAACGGGAAATTGACGAACGTCATGACCACGTCACTTGACAAACGTTTTCACTAAGATATATATTCCACATAAGATTACGATATTTCACGAAAGGAGAGAGTAGATCATAGTTGACACGTGAGGTCAGAATTTCAAACTCGGGTGTGTGAGAGATTACTGTACGTAACCTGTATACCTTATCCGACCGTTCCTGGTCTATCTCCACGAATGAGTCGTAAAAATCGTACGAAGGATTGCCCGTTTCTCTCCTTCCGCCGCCGCGTCTTCCTGTCTCTCTCTCTCTGCTTTTCACGAGGACGCGTTAACGACAACGCGGAACCCATTAACACGATTTCATCGGTGACACAAATCTTCCGTTTCTGTAGAAAATCCTTACCGGCGTGGCGCAGGATCGCGAGACCACGACACGCGGCACGTGCTTGTGAACAATACGCGTGGAGGCCACGCCTTCTATCTCTCTTTCCCTCGTTTTATGTTTGAATTTCCACGGCTTTGTGAGAGGAACGTTACGCATTGCGTTACGCATACACTGTATGTCGCGCGTGCACGTTCGGTACTTTTATCGCTTAGAGCATTACGATTGTCAACATTTTCTTTTCGTAATCCGAAATTTCGAACGACTAAGTGTGTTTAAGAATATCTGTCTGTCTATGGTTAAGGTGATTCATATAAAAAAAATATACAAAAAAATATCAATGCACAGATAAGAGTTTCACAATACACGAAGAGTCTTAAAAAATGTTATCTTTAAACGTCAATTTTTCAAGTCTCGTAAAACAAAAAATATTATTTTAATAATAGGTTAAAAGAGGGATATTATATATACGTAATAAATAATTCAATTTTGAAGTTTATTTAAATTGGAAATAACAATTAAAAATCAAGATATACAGAAGTACTGGAATTAAAGCAAAAGGGAACAAGTAGATGATTCTACGTCAGGATATCACGATCGCTCTTTGCGCTCTCACAATTCCTGGAAGCTGCAATTACATATTTTTCCCTTTTTTTTTTCGTTCCCCTCGTGAATCAAGTTCCCTCTCGAAGTTACGCGGTGCACAAGCTAACGACCTGGATAACCGGCCGTGATATTTCCAAAGTAACGTCATAGTTGGCCACGATGCGACGCGAGGCTATGAGTCTGGCGACAGAGGCACTCATTACAACTTCCGGTCCAGTGGAGAGTTACAAGCGAGCGATAGAGACGTATATAATCGACAGAGAAAGAGAGAGAATAGAGAAAGAGAGCTGACAACAACGGCCAATCGCAAGGGACAGAGACCAAGAGAGATAATGCGAGAGCGAGGAGAAAGAGAAGAGAGACGAAGAGAGGCGAAGAGAGGCACGACGAACGAAAATGATCAACAAATAGCTACATCCTCACGATGAAACGGCGTATCAAACTCATTAGATGTCATCGTCGATTCGACACAATCGCGTTTCGCAGAGAAACCACCGGAATAGAGTCGACGGGCCGCTCGGCCACGCGAGCACGAGAACTCTCACAATCGCGTTACGGGGCGGCAATGATTCATGCCAGGTATGTCAAACTGGTTTCGCGCCTGGCCGAGGACTCGTGGCTTATCTACGAGACGCAATGCATCTCGTATTGGAGAAACCAGGCCAGAATATGCGTGTAATTCTATCTCACAGTACGTCGACAGAAATTCATTCAATTTCCAGCAAAATCTTGGAAAAATTATTATTGTTTAGTACTCACGCGTTGTATTCACACGTAGAAAAAAAAAAGCAAAACATAAAGTAACTCGAATTAGTGTTTCTATAATAATAGATACGCCAGACTGCCGCCATATTCAGCCGCCATATACAAATTAACGTTGATAACACTCATTTTACTATGGCTGTGTTCCATATGATCCACAACGGAATCATTTCCTTATTTAGCAAATGTTAAACAAGGGCAAATGATACTCACAAAAGCTGTGAGCGCCTAATGAAACGTACATATTTAGGTTGGATACTATTAAATATGCGTCATATATACGTATGATGTTGTCAAAGATATACGAAATACAAGGCTAACTATTTATTGATGTCAATTGCGTCAGAAGAAAAATTGGTACTGGTATCTTTGATTATAATATTAACGTCTATGTCTAACCCTTGAATTTTTTGTATTTTTAAATGCAATATTTAAAATTCGTATTTGGTTGGCTATATGGATTTAGACAACCAATCAAAAATCTTTACTTCATTGGCTTAACTCTTTTATTATAGAAAACTCTAATTCGAATTGGCGTGCAATCGTGGCACCATTTCATTCACAAGAGCCGATCAATGGTCGCGCCGGATGTGCAGCGCGAACGCATCGCGAGCGAAAACACGATACGACGCGATTTACGACTTCGTGCAAATTGCGAATCCCAGAGTGACGACCAGAAGAGGCCATATTTTTCAAAGATATTGCATACGGAAATATACAAAAATACTATATTCAATGATACTATACAGTATCATTGAATAGTCAGTATCATTAAATAAAAAGACTAGTAATAGCCACCAAATGTTGAGAAAGTTTGATTAATATAAACAAAATAATTTTACTTTCCTAAATATTTAAGTATTACCAACAGTTGGTTATATTATTTTTGATAATACGTGCTAAATATTTAGAAAAGTAAGATTATTTTTTATTTATACTAGCCAAAGATTAGATTAGAATTATTTCACTCAACATTTGATACTCTCTAAAACTTTTTAGAATGATTCTCACGCTTAAAGATCGAAAATTGAACTTCAAGACAGATTCAATTTTCTTTAGAGTGAGATCCCACTCCAAAGAATTGAGTGGCGAATACCAGACTATTGTTCAGTGTACGTTACGTGTACTTTTAGATTTTCCTGACATTTTCATGTACATATGATGTTTTTCAAAAGTACGATTCCAGGGCTCCGATTCACGCTCACAACGCTCGTGATTATTTGTCCTTGTTTGTCATTTGATAAACAAGGATGAAATGACTCCGTAACTCGTTATGACGGTAACGACGACTATTATATATCGTAGAACAGATATTCTGTATGATAAAAAAATTGCGCAACAGTGTAACGATGTCGTTACTGCCATAACGAGTTACAGAATAAGGAAGGAGGGAGAGGGGGGGAGGGTCAAGCTGGGTCGAATCAATAATCATGAAAAATCTGGACCGCGTTTTCTAAACGAAAAAGACTATAATACGTTCATCTCCGAATGGCGGGGCGGTTCTCACGCGATAAAACGGTCGATTAAAAAGTACACGCACCAGGGACCCGGAAGGGCAGAGGAAGGGAGAATCGAGCACGTACGGCGGCGGTTCTCTCGAGGCGAGGTGCGGAATTTCAAGCGCGGGACAACCGCGGCACGACGTTCGTTTCAAGTCTGACGTTACGTCGCACGGTCAGTATTGTATCAACTGCGGTCGTGACGATGACCGCGAAGCCATACGGCTTCCTTCCTTGGCGCTTCTCTCCAACGGGAAGCGGCGTCCCTGAACTGCTGGCGCGGTTTCATTCGATTTATTCTTCAAATACTACGATCGATCGATTGATACATATATATGCGTTATATACCTCGTGCCCGCCAAGTTTCGCGAAACGAGCGTCGCGGATCCGTCCATTCACGAAACAACTTAGTGACTTAGCATGTATATGCATATTGCATACATATATATACACGGCGTGTACGAATGCACGGGGACGGTGTGATGTACGTCGGTTCTCCGAACGGTATTGATCGTCGCCGATTATTCAGCGGCATACAATCGCCACTGACAGACGTTAAGATTTAAATGGCAAGGCCACGTGCCGCGCCGTTGTTTGAATTTCTAAACATTCCGCGAGACGCGAACTTGGACGCATAACATCGTTCGACAATGGGGGCGCTTTCTTGTCCGCTCCCCTCCCCTTCTTCATCCTGTCGACTGAATTAATCGCTCAATAACGAGAAAGATTTCTTATCATTTGCGCACAGCTTGATAAAAGATAAAACAAACGTACTTCTACGAAAAATATTTTTTCCATATATTAAATGATCTGTGATACTTCCTTACTTCGATCACATTGTGTAAACACAATGATCGTGCTATGTATCGTAAATATTACGAAGGTTAATGAGGCTTCGAAACAAATAGCTTTAAACGATGATAGCTTATCTATGTTCTTCTGAAATGCTCAACATTTCGGAAAGTTTTGTATAAACTGCAATAAGCTGTGACATCGACACTTTGTTTCCTAATCGTGACATATATCATTTTTTTTTATTCAATTAAGAATTAACGGCTTAGATACAATGAAAGGAGAATAAAGATTTCAATCTACTGGAAATCAAATACACCAGAA
This sequence comes from Acromyrmex echinatior, assembly GCF_024713525.1. Classification (NCBI taxonomy): domain Eukaryota; kingdom Metazoa; phylum Arthropoda; class Insecta; order Hymenoptera; family Formicidae; genus Acromyrmex; species Acromyrmex echinatior. Next base: position 10,596,278 of record NC_141862.1, read on the forward strand.
TATACACGGTTTCTGATAGATTGGAATCTGTTATTTCTTGTTCCTTACTCCTTATTCTCATCATTGTGTCTGAACCCTGCACACAGAAAAATAACATTCTAATGCTAAGAAAAATAACTACTTAATATACTTTCTTCCTTTTGAGTAACGATTATCTTGAACAAAGAATATCTTCTTGACAATTTTCAAATATACTTGTTAGAAATTTTAAGAAATTAAAAAAAAATAAAAACTTGAAAAATTTTAGAAAATTTATATGTTATTCAAAACAAGAATTTATTTTCTTTTAAAGAATATTATAAAATTGCTCGAAGAAGCGATTTTATATAATTACAAAATTTCGAATTTATTTTAATTTAATAATTGAACAAGGCAATAAATCGATTGAAATTCAGAAAATATTTGAAATAAATAAATTAGATGCTTATGATGTTACGATAGATTTGCGGACATGAACTTTTGAAATATTTGAAATAATTATTTACATACAGAATGTATTTTTTCTGCATGTAATCCATATCAATGCATGGATACGCGTATCAAATTTTAAGTAATAAAATTTTGTATATTTGTGTGAATTTTTTCATAGATGAAAAGAAAAAAATCACACAAAAAATTCTATTCTTCGAATAATAAAAAACAATTTTCCACAGACTTTTTTATGGCTTCACTTTTTGCGGGAACCTTGTTAAACACGAAAAGGTGAAAAGTAGACATAAGTTAACATCGATCATTCGGTGCATTTCCGGTGGTTCGAAGCGCAACCATTTTGGCATTCTGTTCGGAAAGTGACGTGGCGAAATAAAAAAAAAGGCGGGAAGGGACTATCGTCGGCATGGATAAAAGAAGAGCGGCGAGACGAATTAGCCGTTTCGCAGAACGGTGACCGGTCTCTTCAAGGTTGGGACCGAGAGAGAGTCATCGGTCTTGGCCGTGCAATGCAGAAGAATATAACGCGTCTTTATTTATGAGCGTGCGCGCGCGCGAGCAAACGCGACGGTGTTGTGTCGCATCGTATCGTGTGATAGAAATCGTAATTGTAAACATTATTTCGCCACGGTAGTTGAGAGAACGGCGACGAATAGTAGAGAAAACGGGGAGGGAAAAAAAGGAAACAAAAAAAGTACGGAGCCATAACGACCGCGACCTACGACAGGTTCGGGGAAAAGGGAAGGGGGAACCCCCGGATATCTCCCGGCCGGTCCACGTCGCACGCACGCGCGAGCGCGCGAAATAAAATTCGTACGTAAATTGGTTTAATTGCTCTATCGTAGCCGGTATCAAGTTTCCCGCAGCGTGCGTCGCGTTTATAGTCGTGCCAATGAACTGTCAGTGGCGCTATAATCGCCCGCGACTCCACCAACCGGAATATACGAAAGAAGAGGTTTAAAGGAAAAGAAAGAAAAAGAAAAATGACGCCAAGTATTGGAGAAGTTGCAACGCGATTTTGAAAAAAACTGCCGGAGAGACTTGGAGTCGTCCCTCGTTGCCTTTCTCACAGTTACCCGTTTCTACTAATGCAGTTTAATTTTAATTTCTCGGTTCAACTAACTCTTCATCTTTTTCCAGGTTTAGAATTAGAAGAAAATGAAGAGTAAAGTGAGCTAAAATTAAAGTTAATTTACATTGGTAAAAACGTGTCGTTTAACTGCCGAGAAATATCGATCATATTTATTATCTACATTATTATTATTTGTACCAATGTAGATTAACTAATCTCGTTATAATTTACTCTTTATCTTTTTCTAATTCCTGGAAATAGAGAGAAGATAAAATAAAAGTTAAACAGAGAGATTATTTACATTGTATGTAGAAGTGGACGTACAGAACAAATGAAATCAATGCCTTACTCTAAAAAAATATCGGTACGAATTTGACATTATGTAACGTTTATAAATCTCACTGTGTTAATATTAACGATAATATGATGCAGATTTAACACCATGGATTTTAAATTTACATTACATTCGTGTCGATACAAACACTAGGAGTTATAAATCTACTGTTGATATTGACACGTCAACACGATGAGAACTATACATCCTGCATGGTGTTAAATCCACACCGACATTTTTTAGAGTGTAGATACTCAAACGATCCTTTTTTCAAGGATCCCAATTTTATCTATTTTATCTCGTAAATCTCAGGCCAGTATTCACCGTCGATTCTGTTTTAAGACCATCTTAAGTAATGTGTCTTGAAATATGTTTTGTGTAATAATTTAAACATTGCGGAAGAAATTTATAAATTATTTTGAAACTAAAGAGTAAAGATGAATTAATTATTAATTAAATAATTTTGTGTGTAAAAATATAGATAAATAGTAGAATATATTAGAAAAACGAAAAAATGATATTAATTAAATAGAAAGAAAGTAGAAAATAGTAAATAACAGATTTTTTAAAAATTTTCAGTCGATAGAATCGGATAGAATATTTACTAATATCTATTAATATACCTGAATGATCGATATTGATAAAATCGCGATTCTTACATTTGATGCTATCTTAAGTATAGTCTAAAGATGTTATAAGATCAGACGGCTGTGTATTGGCATCTTAAGACATTACTTAAAACGATCTTAAAGATAAGAGAATCAATTATGAATACCGGTCTCTCAAATCTTGAATAAAACACTCGTGCGTCTCGCTATTAAACTTGACAAGGACGAATCCTCAGCCAACAGAATGCAGAGATAAAAAAAAAGGCGCGAAGAGAGACGTAAAATTTCGCACAGAGTGCTAAATACACACTTACCCTGTCGGCCGACGATCTCTGCCACGTGTTCGCTGCTGGGCACCGGCACGCACTCGGTCATGTTCTGGCTCTTCTTAGAACGCGCCTCCTCGAAGACGGCTGGTGCGGTCTGTAGCGGATCCGGATCATTGGTGGTGCCGTTGCCGGTACCGGTGCCGGGGCATCCAGACGAACCCTCCGGGATACCGAGCATCGACAGCTCGAAGGCGAGCTGAAGGGCGCGCTGATCTTCAAAGGAGACGCCGGCACCGCCGCCGTTCGTGCCGCGATCCATCTCGCTGAACAAACTCGTTGGCATTTCGATCGATTACAAATTCCCGTATATCGTGCGACACCGGATAAAACGTTGACAACGACAATTGTCGATGATGGTTGAAAACGTTGCACTAGGGTCTCTCCGCGCTATTCGAGTGTTCACCGTATATTCACGTCGGTCTTTCCTCTCTCTCTCTTTCTATCTCTTCCGTCGTCTTCTCTCTATCGAACAAACGAGCGGAATTATTCGCGTCGCCTTGACGAGGATGACGACGACGACGACGACGACGATGGTGATAACGCGACGAGGATTAACTTCCCACCGATTAGGGTCGAGCGTGATGATCTTTAACGTCGCGACGCTACGTACGCGTAAAAAAACTCAAAGAGAAATTCGACGCACCGCGCGGAAGATAACGAACGTTGTCGGCTTGGTTTCGAATGATCGTTACCTTTTCCGCTTCGCAAGCAAGCCGTAATCAGCTCTCCGGTCCCCTCTTGTGGACGTGAAAACGTGGGCCGCGACGACGGCGCGGTGTGTGATAGTAGTCAGTCGCACGTTCCTCTTCGCGCCGGGAGGCACACGCCGGTTCGTGTCTACGTCGTGCGTATCGCGCACCGGCAACGAAAATGGCCTTCCCGATATCCCCCACTGTACCTTCCCACCGTCTAACGCGTGTAGTTTGTGCTATGCGGTTGTTCGTGTCGAAGAGCGGTTTCCGTAGTCACTCCACTCTTACGCTCGTTACTCGTACAGTCGCTTGGTCTTCGACCGAGCTTTCGTTCGTTCGTTTCTCCACCTCCACTTCCTTCTCTCCGTCGCGATCCTCTTTCTCTCTCTCTCCCTCTCTCTCTTTCTTCGACTACCGACGACCGGGACGACGTGACGATGATTCGTGTCGCGCGTTGTTCGGCTGCCTTGTCACTTCGACCGAGTGGAACTGACTCAGCCGTCCAAGAAGTCGATTCGTCGCGCGAGACCGAAACACTGAAAACGAAGGCAAGGGGCGCGCGCGCTTCTAGAGTCTCATCCGCTCCGTTTCCGCTCTCTCTCTCTCTCCCTTCTTTTCTCTCTTTTCCGCTCGTGAATCGTGATCCTCACCACCTCTCGCTCCCTCGCTCGCTCTCGCTCTCTCGGTTCTCGCCTCTCTTCTCTCACCGCGATCTTTCCTTTCGAAGGCAGGCGCGTGCAACTACCCTCTCGTTCGTGTTACCACTGCGACTGACTGCGACGAACTGCGACTGCGACTGTCGAAGCCGGCGCGCCGCCATGTGCCGGACGCCGGCTATGCGCGCATCCGATTGGCCGCCCGTGTCACGTGGTACGCGCCCACCCCTCCCCACCATCGAACCCGGCGCATAGGCGCTAGCGCACCTACCGGCGCGGCGAAGCGGCACTGCGCCGCAATGTAATGTAACGCTGAACGCAACACGAGGGAGCGAGCCAACTTACCGAGAATGAACGAGCGAGCGAGCGAACAACCGACGCGACGTCGCGTTCACGTTCGCGTTCGTTCCTCGGCTCCTTCAACGCTACGGATGCGTGCACTCCCGTCCTCGATTGTGTACGCCACGCAACCCCTTTCGTTCGTTCGTCCGTTTGTTCGTTCGTTCGTTCGTTCGTGTATCCACTCGGCCTCGGCGAAGTTTCCCCGTGGAAACGCCACTGTTCGTCCCTTCACACCGGACGCCCGCGCGTTTCACTCGCTCCGATTTCCCGGAGCGGCGAATCCCGGACCCGTAGGATTGACTCGAAAATGGAAAAACGCAGCCGTGTCTTTGGCTTGTCGTGATATCGACACCGGGGTGCAAATCCCCTAGAGCCGGAGATATCTATGATTCGAAGATATTTCTCGAATGCTGAGCCGCACCTCCGAACGATTTGTAGATATACATGGCAATCGCGAATCGATTCTCTGTCTTTCTCTCTCTCTCTCTCTCTCTCTTTCTTTCCTCTCTCTCTCTCTCTCTCTCTCTCTCTCTCTCTCACTCAAAATTTTTTTATTTTGTCGCAATACAGAATTTTAGAACGTTGAGGCCGGAGCACAGATCTTTGCATAACGCATAATGCGTAATATAAAGCATAAAAAAATTAACCAATCAAGCTTTTATTTCAAGAAAAGGGAGGAAACGAAGGACTCCGATTAATTCATTTTTTTATGCATTATGAGTTATGCATTATGCATAAACAAATTAAGGACCTATTCCACAAATGTAAAATTAATCTCGGTTTAATTTACTATCTCTTTCTGATTCTTGGAAATAGAAAAATCTTGTATTTGTGAAACCAATTAAAATTCTTCATTTCCTGCCTTTCCATGAAATAAAAGATTTCAATGGTCGATTTTTTAATGCTTTGTGCGTTATGCATTATGCGAAAATCTCGTTCTCGTTACTCTTCATAGTCCATTCTACAAAAATAATTATAAGTGATTGTAAGAATTGATTATTTACAGCCGAATTTGAGGAGAATATTCGATCGTAATTTATCAAATCTTACAACTGCACTTATGCAATCATAAACGAGCCTTTTATTATGGAGCTTTCCACATTCAGAGTTCCTATGGGTGTTGAATTCCACACCAATGAATTCATGGTATTTAAAAAAGTATGTTAATTTTCGAAAACAAATTTAAAAAAATTTTGAGTGATTTGACAAAAAGCAGTATTTTTAGGATACATATATATATAGAAATATATCTCGTATATCAACCAAAAAAGGGATAAATATCCGTTCGGATGAGATATTCCACATTCATAAAAGTCTCCGTTTCTGCATACAGTTGCAGACATTACGGAGAGCTAATTGTAAGATCTGGTGAAGTAAATGTAGCCCGTGACGATATATGATTTTCCCCGCGAATGTCGAACGGGTCAAAGTGCACCGACCTAGGTGGATCGTATAACGCTCTTTCTTCTCTTCTCTCCTCCCTGGCCGTCAACGGGCTTCGCGCGCACGATCCGTGCACACGAGGTGCACCGACATTTTTTCCGCGCAGTTATCTCTCTATTTTAATGGGGGAGGTAAAGGAAGGTTTACAAGGCCCAGTTTCACAACTCATAGGTTAACTCTTAACCGAGGTTCGACTTATTTCTCATCTTTTTCCAATTCTAGAATTGATAAGAGAATAATTATAATGAATAAGTTGAACCTCGGTTAAGAATTAACCAGTAAGTTGAAACTGGGCTTAAGTCTGGTGAAATAACAACGATCTGCGTCATGTTTAGAGCGTAAATAAATCTCGTATTACCGGTGGACCGTCGCCCTGCGAATTGAATGTCATGTCAAATCCCTGGGGAAGCCTAATGGAAAGAATCCTCACGTTTACCGCGGTTTACTTAATTGAGTTTTTTACAGATAACCGAGGGACGAGAATCTTGCGACTCGTGCTAAGTTTTCATCCAATTATCATCCTTGAACTTTGACCGACGACACCGACATTAACACCTGTACGAAAGTCGCTGTTGGTTATTAAAACGCCACAATTTCATCACTGTTTAACAAATTTTGGATATTATCCGTTTCACAAGCATTTCGCCTAAATTTGATGTCTCGTATATGATATAGTCGAAGCGGAACATAAATTATCATGACATGAAAATGACTCCACAAAATGAGTACTAAAGCCCAGTCTTTATATATAATACTTGTTAACTTGTTTAGACTTAGCTTCACTTAACTTGATGATGGTGTAAAAATTGTTTTTTCAGCTATGATTAATCACTAAACTGACTTGTAGTGATAATTTTAAAAGTTATACTTTTCCCAAAACCATCGGTTTACTGATGAAACTAAAAAAATGCAATTTTTACATTATTACCAAATTAAACTTAACTACAAGTTAATGAGAAAATAAAAAAAAACCTCAAAGTCACTTTTTAATCAGTTCATTTTAACTATATCTTGACGTTATCCCTTATAGAAAATTAATACTGAAAGGCCAATACTGAAAGACAATAATTAATGATTTAATCACCTATTTTAAATAATTAAAAGCACTGTTGTTCGGTGCTTTTTAGTTACTCCAAATAAGTAATGAATTGCTGTCTTTCAATAATAAGTTTGTCAGTATTAGATTTCTGTAAGGGATCGTGACTTATTGTTCTGCTTGGGAGGCTTCTCTTCTAAAGGGAATTTTCGTTCTCTACCTAAATTTTCATTCACTTCGTGTGCTCGTGCTGTTCCGTATTTCCGTAAAATATCCGTGACAGATATTATTAATGTTTTCTGTTACGTTGCGCATCTCTTCCAAAGATGGACGATAATCGATACGCGGGATGTGTAACTATGAGTAATCGGAATTTATCGGGTGATGAGCCAGCGGCACTACGCCGCACGACACGTCCGATTCGCGCCGACGTGGACAAGGCCGAGCGAATGCCCGTCGGCCGAATATAATCGGCGCTTCCCCCCCCTCCCCTCCCCTCCCTTCCCCCTAAGTCACGAATCACGTATCGGGCCCGACCACCTGCCCGACTAGCGGTTTCGTTAAGTAAGAGTGAAAAGAGGATTCCGTCTCTCGAAACCGATCTAGACGCGGACAGCTCGCTCGCTCGTTCGCTCGTTCGCGCGGACCTTGAACCGAACGCGCAAACGTGATCCATTGTTCTCTGCCGACGACCCTTCGTCCTCTCTCCGACCGAGCACTCTCGGCTCGAGATTGCTCGATTTTTAGTCGGGAGGCCCCATACCAGATCGGCCCCCGTGTCCTCCATTCTCGAGGACAAACGGAATGACGGGCGCCCGCCAGCGATTCACAAATATATATCGCGACTCATTGTTTTCTATGTATCGAACTATGTGGTGCACGTTAAGGAACACGGCGAACGCTTTGTTGTTCGACGTAATCGCGTAATCCGAACAAGGAGGGAGAAGGTTTTCCCATTTTTCGCACGAGAGAGCGAGACGAAAATCGGGCGATTCGACGAGCAGCGAGGTCTACCTGACGATGAATTCGCTGGAAGGTGCGAGCGACTAATTTTGTTTCTCATCGCATGCCGAAAGCAACGACCCGTGCACATCGCCGCCGATCTCTCTTTCTCTCCCTTCAAGGCTGTCTCGAGACAACCAACCACCTTTTGCCACAAGCACCTGCCGACTGCTCGTGCTCTCGACTCGCTCGTAAATACCTCGGTGTTATCGTACGTATGATTTTACAAACTGCCGCCTTTACAGTCGCCTCTTGCCTCGCCGCGAAGCGATGAGATGCGATCGTATGTGGCAGGATGGATTATTCGCGCAAACACGTCATGCTCGCTCACTAATCATCACGCCAATTAATTCTGGGTAACGGAGGTGATCGCTAATCTCCGCTGACCGAGAGATTAAAAAAGAAAGCTTCCGTGCGTCTTGTCGCGCTTGTAGCATCGAAAAATTTAATTCATCAACCTCAATTCAATCTTCGATTGAATTTATGAAAAAGCAATTTATGAAAATCATCGGAGTCATAAATATGTTTTATTACGTAAGCGTGTTCTGGGTAGAAAGGAAGAAAAATTTTCCTATGAACGTTACATGGAAAAGAGATTTTGCTAAACTATCTAAAAATTTGTCTTGTAGGTACGGATCTGAAAGTAATTTTATTTGGACCACCAAAATAATTATGTAGAATACTCAAACTGATTGTTAGAATGCCAAAACTTTTTGCGGCATTACTTATCGTGCTTGAGATTCCAACGTAATTATTTTAATCTAACAAAATATTTGTTCTCTTGTATCTCTTTTTTTGTAATTTTAAACATTGTTTAAATCCAATTTACGAGAGTGCATACAATAAAGTTATACATATTATTTCATATTTTTATATTATTTTTATATTATTATATATAATAACTTTATTGCATGCATTTGCAAATTAAATTTAAACAAAAAATTAAAATTTAAAAAACAAGAGACAAAAGAAAAAATACAAAGCAAATGGCGAGACAACAGCAACAGTTGATACAAAATCGAAAACATTTTTATAGTTATAAACACACCGAATCAAAACTGTAAATACAATAAAATATTCATTGAGTTATGGAAAAGTAATAAAAATTGGTCCATTGAATTCTCATAATGATTTAGATTATAAAATTATTTACTAGAATTTATTGCAAGAATAAATATATAAATGAATCCAGCCATTGTATGAATTAATTACATTAAGTCGGGCATTAAGTCGGACATTGATTAATGATCATTCATTGAACCAAAAATGACTAAAATTTTTTCCGGTCCAGATATTGTTAAATAAGGACGATAGTATTATAGACAGATACGCACACACAAACACACACAAATCATATAAAACATTACAACAAAGAATTTGACAAAAGGTAAGATGAAACGATGAAAAATTTCGAAAAGTTTCTTCTTGCTATTTATATAGGATACGTCTCCCATGGGATCATCTCAATACTAGACAACATCGAGGGATACGGCCGGTCCTATGGCCTCGACGCCGAAAGGACGCGTCGCGTCGCTCACATCCGTTTTCTGGCCGCTCCGGCCGATGCATTAAACCGACTTCTCTCTTCGATGTTCCGCGTCGCTCGTCGCATTTTTACGGCGTGCAACCGGTTGCCTTCCACGTTGCGATCATTGTCGTTGCTTTGGCGAAACCCGGCGACTCCCGTGGTGCGCCGCCTCGTCCTCGCCGATGTGTACACGCGGATAGACGCACCGCGTGTACATACGTGCACGCGCGCGTATATAAAGTACGAAGCGATGGTGCTTTGCTCGAAGAGGCGTACGGTGAAGAAGATATTTCTTTCGATTTCGATCGCCGGGGTGCAGTAACATCGAAGAACCGCATTGCTAGCCTCTGAGTCGGCGACGACCGCGGTGTCGAAGGCAAAGCGTCTCGACAACGATCGTGAAGAAATGTGGAAGAAGTTCTAATCTAATCTAATTTTTATTCAACACATACAAACCATTATCAATAGTCAAATAAAATTGATATAATATTTCAATATATCGAGAAATATCGAGAAATATGCTGAAATTATAAATCAGGGTTATCATAAAAGTGGTTTCCACAAAATTAAGGAAATGTCAGGGAAATTAAAAGGTCAAACCAGAAAAAAGTCAGGGAATTTTCTGGAAAATTAAAGTTCCTGGCTTTAAATATGCGTATATCACACCTATGCAGGTTTGGATTTTTGCTGTCAACTCGATAATTAAATGCAAACAGTGTCAGAAATATTAATAATTTACATTGCTAATAAAATATTTGACGATTTCTAAATCAGAATAAAAATACAAAATCAGAAAAAATTCAAAATATTATTGAAAGTTAGAAAAAAATCGTGAAATTTTGTCCGGAAATGAGGGAAAAGTTATGGAATTTTAGGATAAGAAACAATGTGACGATTGTGTCAATTAATAAATATTTAATTATACAAAGTTTTTACGAGTCAAGTGCGTAAATGCTATCGCTTTTTCCTTCGAGATGACTTCGGGAGAACTAACTCGAACTACTAACATCGAATTATCGCCTAATGTGCCAGTATCGATCGGATTCAATGTGTGGTTATCCACAAAATCTTGCGGGCAAACGCCCACGTTCGCGCACGCAGAAGATAGAGATATCCCTATGACTACCGAGACCACAACGGTGGCGGACTGTAAAGTCCATTGCAGAAACGACGAAAATGCACGCAAATAGCACGGTTATACGATGATAGTGCGGATAAAGCGCACAACGCCTTTCTAAATATACCCCCGCGCACCAGGTCCATTCGCGGAATTTCATTTTCTTACCGCAGACACAACACTTGTCACTTATTAGAGTTCCCCGCGAAGTACACTTAAGCCCTACATGCGAGCTTAGTCGAGTCGTTTCATCTCGAACGCAAATAAGATGTATGTACACGAAGACTATAACTACGCTAAGATCCTTTATAGCTGAGAAAACGATTTGAATAATAAATCCAAACTCTATTTTGTTGTCGTAAGAGTTTATGCAAAATGCAAACTCTCGGAAACGTAAAAATCGCAATGTCCGTTAAAGGATGCATGCCAAGGATATACAACGGAAACGTTTTAGAGTTCCGATGCAAGATTTACTTGCGTCCAACTATAGATGCGACGAAGGTCGGCAAACGGAAGATTCTTCAATGTCTCTCCTCGATTTTACAAGAATACAACTTTGTCGGACCTCCTATGGCTGTATTGTTGAATGACAATACAAGTCTTTTGTAAACTTTGGTCTGAAAGCCGGAAAAGAATTTTCTCTTTCTTGAACCACAGCTTTCACAGGTACCATGTTCTGCAGAGCCTGATGTTCTACATAGATTTTTCCAGAAACAATAAAATAGAGCTAGAAAAAATTTATTATTTTATTATAATATATTATTATTCTATTATAGAAGTATTATATGAGGTGCGTTTAAATTCGTATTTTCAAAATACTACAGCAAGAGATTTCTTCAAAACTTAAATAGAAAAATTATTTGTAAATTTTTATTTTAAGTAGTAATTTTTTAGATGATAAAGATTTATAAATATTGCCAGTTATAAACTACGTAGATAATTTAGATCTGTGCATGAGTTGCGCGTGCGATAGTATTAGTAAGTATTTATGAGCGCGTACTTCAGCGTACTCACTAATACTTACAGATTATCTAAACGCAGTCCGCAATTAATCGTATTTAAACCCTTATATCTTACAAACTATTGCTTAAAATAAAATAAAATAAAAATTTACAAATAACTTTTTTATTCAATTTTTCGAAAACTTTGCTAGTATTTTGAGTCGCAAATTTTGGAACACTCTGTATATATGTGTGTGTGTGTGTGTGTGTGTGTGTGTGTGTGTGTGTGTGTGTGTGTGTGTGTGTGTGTGTGTGTGTATAACAGACTGATATAAATATTAATATGTTGCATGGTTATGGCAATATTTAAAAATATCCGATTAAACGTCTATAAATATATAATATATATAATATTTCTTGTTCACCGTATTTCTTGTACACCTGCCTTTTTCCTGATTCATCTTTATTATTGTATATTCCATCCTATCGCACTCATTCGTTGTCGCATAGATAGGAAAACCAATCTGAATCGATTTATCTTATCGCGAACTTATTAATCGTAGTTATCGAAAAATCATTTTTGAAACTTCACAATCTGTAAAGCCTGCGAAATGACTAAGCACACAATTGTACAAAAGAGAAACTTCTCCGGCAGAGAAATGCCCAAGGGAAGTTCGTTTTTTAGGTTGTACCGTATATTTTGTACGGACAGCTCTTTTTTCCCGTGAAAACAGACAATGCAGTGGGCAAACGGAAACCGTAAGTCAGGCTGAGAGAAATCTATTAGCTATGCCCGTATGTCTTCTCGTGCAGATGTGAACGAAAACTCGAAAATTTCAACTGACAATTATCAAAAGACATTAAAATCGATCGTTCGCTTAATATACGTGAAGGGAAATAGTTATTTCCATTGTTTCGTGCGCAAGCACAGTCTAAAAAAAAAAAAAAAAGAAAAAAAAATATTATGTAATTCACAAACGCGTCAGTTGGATCGTTTTAAAGAGAGGCACATAATTTGCATCGTTATATCGTGTCATGAAGAGAGAAAGACTCGTCACACGTTCGAGCGATCGACGAAAGTTTAGATCCGAGAGAGGAGCTAAAAATACATTTTCTTTTCCCGTCCTGTACAATAGGTCTCTTTTATAGTTTACGTAATTATTATGCTCTTTGTGCTGGGACGATGGATATGTTAAAAACGGAAACGCGAGATAGAGGTGTGTTCTCCTCCGCATCGGTGAAAATGAAAAGAGCACGATCGGTTATAGGCACGCTTGTTCTCCTCTCCTCTCCGTGAAGTCCGTGAGAGAGAAAGTCTGTCGATGTCGATTACGTATAGTTTGTTGGGAGTCGAAGGTCCCCCAGCTGTTCTTCCGTGCGAAACGCTAGATGGACCAACGCCTCCTTTTCGAGGTCCTCGACGAAACGTTCGTCGTTTTCCTACTTGTCGAGTTGTCGTCGCTTTCGCCGCGCGATTGTCAACCGAGACATTAAAATCGCGCCGTCTCTCTGTCCTCACGGAGATAAATCCGAAATACTTTGCGGCCAGTAACCCCAATACAAATAGTATAGTCAAGTCGGTCAACTTCCGATGGTCGAATATACTGCTTGCGCGAAAGATCGATAACGCGCCGTAGAGAAGCGTCTATTTATACGTCGGTTATATTACGTTCAAGACAGCGGAGGATGTAATCTTCGATGGTGCTCCAGATAAGGTCTTTACACGCGATGCAACGCCGCCGGCCGCCACCGCTGCGCTGCATAGATCGACGGTTGCATTAAACGCATTAAAAAAATCTATCGAGTGCTCCGAGAGAGATAATCGCGCGTATGAGACGCGGAATTAAATGCTGCATAACTGAGCGTAATATTACCGACATCGTGTTTGACATTAAAGCATGACGGTCAATCGCAATGCAAAATTTGCTTGAATTATGCACACGTATGCGGGGGACGTGGGCGGTGAGATTATTTCGGGATGTGTCCCGTGGCGATTTCAATTCCACATTCGTCGCACGATATTCGCATTTATATATTCACATGCGCGACGCGCATTCATTATGCATACGTATATTATATGTATATAATTAAATTGCATTTTATATATCCCGAGCGGCGTCCTAGAAGTTGCGTATTTATATAGAATTGATGAAATTTTTTACGGAAACGAGTGACTAACGAGTGATAACGAACACAAATTATGTCAGTCAACTATAATTATCCAAATTGCTTGATACTCAATAATAATTTAAACGAAATATGATTAAGATTCCCTATTGTTAAAAACAATAATAAAAAAATACAGGCAAAAAGAACCATGCGCTAATATTTCAAAAAGAGATCTTAATGTTTTAAATCATTAAATTTTAATAATTTAAAACATAAAGATCTCTTTTTGAAATTTACCCCACAATGTACAGCGCTTTGCTCGTATTTCTTTATTAGTGTTCTGAATAATAAATAACAATGACTTTATTGTTGTGCAATATATAAAGAAAAATTTAATAACAATAGAAAAAGACACAAAACGAAAATGCACGATCAAAAGGCGAGGTAATAATGCTGCCTGGAAACTCACATTGCGAGAGAAAAAATTTGTAACTGTATTACACATTATAATTGTGATTATTATTGCTATAATAATAGTAATAATAACTATAATTATAATCATTTTCGATTACCAGCTATATATTTATAGAACTGCATTTATAGTTATTATTATTAATATTATGCAATTATAATCATAATTATAGTAACAGATACCAAAAATTTTTCTCTCAGTGTAAACTTGCCAAAACTAAAAGTACAAACTAATTCGCAATTATATATTTAAAAAATTACGATTTCTGATTTCACTTGACGATTTTTAAACGTCTTTAAGGAATATACCGCATCCCCATTGCCTTCTCTCGGCGTTTTCTCGGACCGGATGTCGTCTCTGTGTACATAAATTATTGCAAAGAACACGCGATAGCGCTATTGATCGTTCGGGATACAGACTCGGGCTACAGGCTCGAGATGCAGGCGATATTCGGCTCGACGTTGAATTCCCGTCGTCGACGAATGCATGCGGCGATCGTCGCCGGTACTCACGATACCACCGATTAGACCGGATGGATCGTCGGTCGAGTCATATGTATGTGTATGTATTCGACGAGTTATAATGATTTAAACTGGGACATATGCCCGAGTGCACGGTGGGGCGAAAACGGCTGTTCGTCTGGTTGACAATAAGGGAGAGCGACCCTTGCCGCAGAGGGAAACAGCTGTTGGTCGAAGGTGGAGAGGTGCCGGGTAGGCAGAGGGACGGAGGCAAGCAAGGAGAAAAAAAAAGAGGTTACCACCTGGTACCCCGCTTATGCTTACCTGAAAACCGACGCTTGCCTGTATACCTGCCTGAGCATTCTTTTGTACGGGGCCCTGGGCACGTACCGATTCCCAGAGAGCCTTGGACAGTATTCGATATATAACTGCATTCGGCACAATGCACGTCTCGAACGCTAGTATTAGTAACATGGTACTTAATGCGATCCGATTAGAAAATAGTATTCGTATGGAACAAAGTCTTCGGGAAGATTTTTTTTAATCATTCTATATATATAAATAACAATTCATTCTTTCAGAAAGTAATTCCTCGGCTAAACTATTGATTGAACTTTTCGTTTAAGATTTTAAAAGAATTCTTCTTAAGCTTAATTTTTACACCACAGGATGTCATAGAGTTTTTACCTGCCTTTGCGTCCGCAATGTACAAAAATGCTAAGAATAATATTCTAAGAATACCTTGAATCGGTTAATTCTTTCCTTTTTTGCTGTTCTTCTACCATAAATCTTCCCAGAATGACAAAGCAACTAAGAATAAAATGAAACAATATATTTTCATTCTTCATACATGACTAAAATAACAAAATAATAAAAAAAAAGGATCTAAATTTCACATTACAAAGGTTTTATTGTAATGAGAATATCTAAAAAAATTTTAACAGATGCTGAAGCATAATAATAAAGTTATTTACTTAAAATAACAAAGCGTATTTCCGTTAAATCCGTTAAATACATTCTGTATTTAACAAAGATCTTATAGGACAACACAGATCTTATAGGATAATTAAATTTTTGAACAGTTCTTTTCCAATTTTCTGTTACTTTTATATCCTACGCTATTGACATCTTGATGAAAGGTTTTATTGAAGTATGCAGACTGTTTCGTGCGACGACCATGTTCGAATTTCAAGATGATATTTCAAGATCGGTCAATTCCCGCGCGGCCTTTCTCAGGTCAAACTAAGCGCAGCAATTTCCATAATTAATATGGACATTTTACTGACTCGATTCTCGAGTCCAATGTATGAATAGTATCGATTATACATTAACCATCGCGTCGCGTCCAAAAAAAATCTCTATTGAATTATTGTAATTGAAATAGTGATCAATATAGTTTTTCTAAATATTAATTTCCAATAATCTATATGATAATTTAATATACGATTTCCGAGCCAAATATGGCATTTTTGTCATCTGTCGAAACCGAATCTGAGAAATTTATTATTTTCGTAAGTACATCGTTAGCTTAATTGATTTTTCTGCATGTCACAGGAAATATTAGACAGATGGCAATTCAAGCTATTTAAAGCGTTACAAATCGAATTATTCTCGAATTATAATGGTAACTAACACATCAAAATTTTCTTTAAACGAGCATTCAGCTATACGATCTATTCCCTTGCAATATTGATTTTATTCCGTTTCGAAATACTTCGTTCAAATAATTCAAGATGATCAATCATTATAATATTTCAGGTCAATTCTAAAGACTGAATTCCGATGGAATCACTGTTTTACCAATTTACACGTATTTACGATTTATGTAACATCGACACTTCACTACTACATTAATATCGCACGCACACATACACGCAAATTTTTTAAGGCATTAATCTTTCGTATTAGATATCTAAGCTTAATTCTAAGAATTCAACATTGTATAATCGACAGTTCAAACCGTTTCTATTTTGTACAAATATACTGTATTTTTACAAAGCAAATATTGGCACAAGTTGATAACTCTGGATGCCATATTGGATTAATAATAAGAACAGGTAAGTAGATCTAAATTTAAAAAATTTTTTTTCGTTTTCGGCATATATAGTTGACCGATTTGGACTGCATTATTACTATTTTAATTGTGGAAAAGGATTTTTAAATCCATGTATGTGAGGTAAAGGTAAATTAGAAAAATAGTCTCAAAAAGCAATTGCATTCTGTTAAAACAGACGGCTTTAGGATCCTCTTAAATATTCCTTTAGATTTTTTCGTCTTAATTTATAGATTTTCATTTTTCATATTTTTCTTTTTTTTTATAAAAAACATTTATTACAAAAAGTGGTATGGTATAATTTATAACGAACTTAAAACTAAAAGATGAGCAAGTGATAATATGTAAAGTCTCTATGTAATTTAGGTTTGAAGACCACGTAGGGCATCTTGTAACTTTTTTCTTGCGACAGCCACTCTGTCTTCTTGTCTCCTTATATCTTCATCCACTATCGAGACAGCCTTAAATAGAACAGTTATAATTAATTAACTAATAATATAAATATTAACTAAATATTAAAATCCATGTCATTAATTAATTATTTTGATATTATTTGATCATGCATGATTTACGCCAATTAAGACGTTCGGCTATCGATTCTACCTGTACAAGTGGTTGATCAGGATTAAGAAATACCCCGGGATTCTTCTCTAAAGCCGTCTTTGATCCCGTTTGTCCTGTGACTGGTTGAGTAGATACGTGTAATGCAGTGGCCACGCTTTGGAGCAATGTTTCTTCTGTGATATATGGTCCTACTGGTTTCAAGTTCTTTGGCAGATCCATTCCATCAAATTCATAACCGTCGGGATCACATGCCCGTAGTCCTTCCAAACGTTTTTCCCAGAAAAGCTGGAAGATTAAAATTTTAATTAACATTTATTGATCATTTTACTCATCACATATTCTACTAAGAAAAATAATAATACAAGCTACAAAATGTTTCATTACATGAAAATTGTATTAAATTGAATCATTGCTTTGAACTTATATAAATTTCTATTAAGTACCACCACCAACCACCACCAATTAACTTAGAATCCTATTTAAATCAGGATGGCGAAACTATAAGATACTTTTCTCCAATTTAAATATTAAAACTATTGGCTTTCAATTATTATTAAAATTTAGTAGTTAATCACATTTGCTATTGAAAATGTAACAGAAAAAGCAAAAAATTATTGAGACGATTTCATGATTGCATGTTCAGAGTTACCTGCTTAGGCTTATCTTGGGAGCCATACTTGCCATCAGTTTTATCGGCTCCTTCCTAAAGCAACGATTTGACAGTTGTGAATTTACAAGGATAGCTAACGAAGAGCAGTACAAGTGAATGGGTGTAAGCAGACAAAGTGTATCTCGCAGGCATGGTACAGGGATTAGAAAGTTTTCTAAGACAAATAATATGAGACAATAATCCGTGAACATATTTATAGATTAAAAGTGTGCAACTACTAGATATCATATATGTGAATAGATGAGATACAGTGTAGTAAAATTCGACTCATTGACACATCAAACTGTTTGACAGTCCAATTAGCGTATACATACAATCAGCTGTGATCGTTACGCAAACTAACCTGCTTTGGCTTCTCTTGAGTGCCATGTTTGATATCCTTCACTTTCCCTTCCTGTGTCTTGTAAATCGTTACCGGTTGCTTAAAAATCGACGCTGTTTGTCTGATTGGTGGCACCAACGATGCGTCATTCCTGACACCGCGGCTAAAAAAGAGCCGCATCGTTAGTACATAGAGAAGATGGCCTGTCATCGAGGTTATCACCTTCAGTATTCGAGAAACTGCGTGTCTGTCTGTGAAAATTACTTTCGATCTCAAAGATCTCTTCGAGAATCCACACGTCTCGTTCCCCCGTAAAATCGAACAAGTCTTTCTCTCGAGAATTCATTCAACCTACTTGTAATAATAATCAACCTTCCCCGTGGATGCCAATTGATTTTGACTCTTCCTCGGTTCTTCTCTCGCGGGCCAATTGATTGGCAACGCCGAGGCGTACTTCTTCTTCTCCACGGACATGTTCATCGTTGCGAGTTTCTGTCTTTATATCGCACACACAGTTATCTTTCGAAAATGTCACGGTCACAGATACTCCGTAATTGTCCCGTGGCTTCACTGTCGGCCATATTTAAGCGTCGTAACATGCGTCGACAGTACGCAGTTCAACGACTAGTTCACAGAGTGCAGCACTTTCTAGTACACAAAATGCACGTGCATAACACGATGCACGTGCATTCCGTTTCGCATTGTTTTGCGCATGAACGTGTCTAGTAAAACGAAATTTCTCTATGATCAATGAAAAGTAAGGTAAAATTTTGAATACTAATAACTTTAATAAAATTTATTAAGTAAAATTCATGGTTTTTTCAAACAATTCTTTTTAATTATTTAATTATATGAACTCGTTCTAGACATAATATACTGCATCCTCCTCAGTGTCCTTAATATCGATTTTTTACTAAAATTTTTATCAATTAATAGGTGAATTAATAAGTCTAAATATTAAAGTAAATTTGTTTTCAAGCTAATTCTATTTTAGAAATATTCTCAAATCTAAATTGTTTTCCCAAGACCATATCATCTTGTATTATTTTATTATAATCTTTTTTTTTGCATAAAATCTTTCCTAAAAAATTTAATTTAATGTTAGAAATTATTTATTTTGATATAAACAAAATTTCTATGTAAGCCTCCACGAATGTTGTTGCGTAAATTAAATATTCATAACGTGAAAATACAATCAATTGGGATGTATACTTATAAAAGAAAGTTAAAGTAAATATTTGATGAATGCATCCCATTTGTCTGCAACTTCTATATTTATCGCTATATTCTATATTTATCTATATTTATAATTTAGTCGACAACTAAAAGTAATATTCTAAATCAATGTTACAATTTCGTACGCAACAATACAAATGTAATATAACATGGTGTTATGTAACACTTCAGTGCAAAATCATAACATTAATGTCGTCATTTTTATTTTGTATCGACTAGGGAATATTTATTTTACGTATCAACATCCGTAAAAGTTCATGTAGGTATCTTACTTGTATTAGATTTATTCTTAGAACCCCCATTAATTAATATTATCTATAATACTATTACATTTTATTTCTTATTTTGTATTGTTAATGCTTTTAATAAATTAATCACTATTTTCCAGTATTAAATTTCTATAAGGGTTTTTCAGCTGACGAATATCTTTAGATTCTAATATACTTTTGCTTTGATATTTATCTTCAACATTTAAAGGTATTAAATTTGCTTAATAAAGATTGCATGAAAATGGTCAGAAGAATTCTATCTTTAACATTGAATATAACATTGAATTAACAATGAAAATCTCAGAATCGCGGGTTTCGCGATTAAAGTGTTTCCGATATCTTTATTGAACCTTCTCTGGAATAAATTTGAATAAAAAATATTAGGAGGATCGGGAGAACAGGTCGGTTAAAGCAATGACGTAAACTCTTGTATATAGATATAGAGGATTTAATTGCCGAAAGAAACAATTTTCGCGTAGCTATAGGAACAACTTGAACGGTGCTTGGAAAAAGATTTACGCTGCCTGTCTTCCGTTTATTACGAACGTATGTTCTTTCTTACGGCGGCTTTCGGTACGCTTTCGCGGAGTGCAAAATGCGAGCACGGAGACGCAATTCAACGTATTAACGGTTCTGGATGGGGCTAGGAAAGGGGAGGAAATGGGGAAGAGGCAGAGGGTACAATCATTGTCGCGGCTATGCGATCTTTTTTTTTTTATCTCGCGTAATGCTTTCTTTTTCACGGTGCGTGTGTTATTCAACTGTAAAAGAATATCGATTCTGTACAAGTCAATGAGTTAGAGATAATTAACTATTGAGTCTTCTTGAGGTATCGTTGTTTCTATTGGTCTATACGAACGGGGGCTGTGATTGTCCAAAATCCGAGAATCCGTTCAATCCAGTTCGCATGTCGCAGCTCAACCGGTGAATGTTAACCACGGTTACAGTTTGCAAAGTTCTTATCGCGGCAGTTATAATATCGTGGCGTATAATATTGAATTTTGAACGGTCACAGCAGATGTCAACGTGTATGTGTGTGTATGTATGTGCCTTCCTGTAACAAAATATAAATCTCCATTACGCATCACCCGCTTTCACCATACGGCCTCCGAATAATAATGCGCTAGCTAGTACCCTAAAAGTCCAGATGCACGCACCTCCGGCTTTGTAATCTGTACCGAAGGAGTGGTGTAAGAATTCAAGTGTTTCGCCTCATTTTACATAATATCGTCCCGTCTCTGCAGTCGTCGATGCAGACGCGCGCGTGGTCGATCACGCTCGACCGGTTTTGCTCGATGGTTAAAGCCTAGGGTCTCACGATGAATAGTCACAAAAATACTTTATCGAATATTCTGCAAAATCCGCCCACGAACGTGGTCCGCTCGCTCGTGTTTGTTTACGCGTATATGCGTGTGCGTAGTATGTATATGCCTATTATGGCAGTCAAGACTCGCAAACAATGTACATTGTATCAAGTTATCCGGTGCGCGTTCGGCGCGCAACTTGTAGAGTTTCCTATTTGTATTCGATACCGCTCGTAATAGGCGTATGAAAGCCAGTTTCATAATTACTGCAAAAGATCGAAAAGTATCTTTCGCTCCCCTCCTTTTTCTCTGTTTTATCACCGTCCTACTCCCTCGACATGTTTTATAAAATCTCAATTACAATAAAGTCTTAACGGCAGACGTAACAGTGCCATATAATTACAAAAGAATTGTATTTAAAACTGAAAGTATAATAAGTACAAATTATTCCTCTTGTCGGTGGTAGAAATGTCAAAGATCACATCGCTGGCTTCGATACCGAACGAACGCAGCATCGCGTACGTCCAACACTGTTAGCGTAATCGATACTTATCGGTTTTTCATAGCCCTACAGTTTCTCCGCTACATGACGTAAACATTCTTGTCTACATATGTGCTCAATATATATTATGTATAATTCTGCGACACAACACACATCCCTACTTTGACAAGTCTACAACACTAGATCGGCATTCCGTACGTATTCCGGTATTTCGCCGTGACGTTCGTTTCGTCATTGCATTATTGCAAGAGAACGATTTCATCCGACGAAATGTGTTTAATTTTTCACTCAGTTTCCATCACGATCACATGCAAAAGGACTTAATTATAATTATAAAGATTCTATATTACATCAGTTAACATATTACACAAGCGATTTCATTATCGCCTCCCACGTTAAATACAGGCGCAGGATACTTGCACGCGTTTATCTCTTTCTCTCTCTTTCTCTCACATTCCATTCGCTCCATCCTACGATTACAGGTTCTATACAATTTTATACAGCTAAGTGCCATAATCTTTATATATATTTATATCCCCACAATTTATTTTATTTGCTATACCCCGAGTATAATTTAGTTTTTTGGGATTATAGAAATTTAATTCGGTTTCTGTCGAATGTAGCGACCGTAGTACATCGACTAAGTCTTGTCAATTCTTGTTAAACTTTATAATTCGCATTTCGTAGTTCCTTAAATTCACATTTATTATTAGTCACATTTGCAGTAAAAAAAATTAATTTTCTTTTTTTCAATTCCTCCGTTATAAGTCACACTTAATGTCACGTGAAACTTTAATCGATGTTGTATCGAAGTGTATCGTCAAGTCAATATGTGACTCAATACATCACTTCGTAGACGGTAGCTTTCTTGTCGCCAGATCCGGTCACGATGTACTTGTCGTCCGTAGAAATGTCGCAGCTGAGCACCGAAGACGATTCTTTCGACTAGAAAGAAAAAAAAAAAAGAAATGATTATACTCGGAGAAATGTGATAATAAACGAATCGAAATGCGCAAAATTGATGTGAAAAAAACATCAGCAATTTGTATATGCGATAACGACTAACCTGGAAAATCGAGGCACCATATGGCGTGCGCCAGGCATTAAGTAAATTGTCCTTGCCGGTGGAAACGAACCACTTGCCGCATGAAGCGAAGCGTAACGATAGCACACAAGATTCGTGCAGATGCAACTGGTATTTGTCGGGTTTCGTGGCATGAAGTACTTCGACATTCGAATTCTCCATACCAACGGCTAACCATTCCCCGGTCGGGCAATATCCTAAAGAGAATATCTGTGACGTGAAATCGTGCTGCTGTAGTTGTCTACCTTCCCTAAGGTCCCAGGAGCGCACAGTGTTATCGAGACCACCTGTCCACAGTTTCGAGCCGTCGGCAGATATGTCGATGCAAGAGGCGCCATCCGTGTGACCTTGGAATTGTCTCACCAACGTTTGATTCTGCAAATCCCAGACGGCAATGTTGCCATCGCTACAACAGCTGAAGCAGACCTTCGAGTCCGGTGAGATGGCTAGAGCATAACACGCCGGCGCCGAAGAAGTCAGTTCTGCCTTGATTCTCGGTGTCGGACTAGCCAAGTCCCAGATGCTTAGATTACTCGCCTCGCCTCCCACAATAAGAGTTCTCCCATCAGGTAATAACTTCACCGATCTAATAACAACAATCGAGCGTCGCTTTACATTAATCCCGTTAAATACCGCCACTTATGCATGCTTTTAAATAATTACTATGGTCGCTCATGTTCTACGGTACGCGAGGAGGGAATTGGGAAGGGTGGTAAATGCATACGGAAAATGCATGTGATAAATCGATGCCGCGCTTCGGCGTGATATACAGCCGGCGGACACGACTAAATATCATCCAGAATTCAGAGTCAGAAATTAATTACAGCGACCGCATGTAGCGTTCGAGAGTCAATGTGTCACGAATTGCGAATGAAGACACGTGTTACTATCACTGACCTGATATAGTTGTCCCGTTGCAGACAATCAAGCTGGGAGACGGGTTTCGCACTAGCACTACCACCCTGGCTGATGTCCCACACCTTAACGCAACCTTTGCCACCGGTGTAGACGTACTTCGTTGGATTCGAGATCGTCACAGCACAGACTACTTCACCGTGAGTTAGCGTATTTATTTGACGCGCATGTCGCGGAATACCCGGACCAATGAGCGCATCTTGTGGGAACGGTACCGGTTGCATCTGACCTTCGCTAGATACGTGGAAACTGTAGGCACTGCTACGAGAAAAACGTCATCTCATAAAAGTATACAGCGATATAACGATAAACGTAATGATATACTGATAAACTGACGCCTAGATAAGTAGACGACAGCGAATTAGAAAAGGAAAGAACACTCACGGTTTACCACCGGGAGGAATGATCGGTCCGAGTGGTGCTCTCATGCTGCCATGAGGATCATAAAGCTGTTGAAGGGGAGGTCTCGTAGGGTAACCACCGTTGAGTGCCGCTGGAGGATAGCCCAGCATGTCCACGTGAGGTCCTGTGGGTGGATGATGTGGCGGCGGATAGTGCGGCGGATAAGGGCCGACCACCGAAGCCGAAACTAACGGTTTACTGGAACTCGATGGTTTTAGGCCACCGGAGCCAGAACTGCTACCTACGATATTATCAGTTAAACATAGAGGTGTCCTTTCGTCTTGAGGTGTACTGAAATCTTGTAAAAAAGTCTCTAAGAATGCCTGAATTTTCTTGATATTTTTGTTCGCTGTAAAATTTAAAAATTAAAAAAAAATGTTTAATACAACTTTGAAATTAATTGAAGTGGAAACAACACAAACAAATTATATATCGAAAATTAGTAAAAGATAGGGATTCCGAGAATACGAGATTATATCTATTATTGTCTACAATTAAAGTCGCGAAACATGTAGGACAATATAGAGAAGAGTTACTACAACATAGTAAAAAAACCAGTGAGCTATTGTATTCTGCTGAGTATTATCTTCCATTGTCACCTTGACTTTTTTTTTAATAAAACTCGCGAGCACACAAGATTATACGTAAATGTACACGAACGTACGTAAATATCTGCTATATTTAATGGTAACCGATTGTCAGCAGTTTGTAACATCGAGAAAAAAAAATTAAAAGAAACAATGTTTTCAGAAAGTGATAGAGATTTTTAAAAATAAAATTCCAAAAATTTTTGAGTACCGATAAAATTCCAGGAAAATCCCTGATTTCAAAGATAGACAAAAAATTCCAAAAAATTCTAGGTAGTAAATACCTTATTATAGTAAGAATCTAGCCAATGTTGTCATTTTCTATAAACTTATTGATCTTGATAAAATATGATGGATCAATAATATGTATCAAATTTAGATACACACGCAGATATATGTCATGTTTTGTCGAGCTTCAGTGATATAGGACTGGTATTCATAGTCCATTTTTATTTTAAGATTGCCTTCGATAAGTATTAAGTATTCAATGTATTAAGATGCTAATACTCTATAATTGCTTTATGACATCTTAAAACTGTACTTAAAATCTTATATATAATCTTAATATGATCTTACATATTTTTACAGAAATCTGATATTGGCCAATTTAATACTGAAAGACAGTAATTATTTGAAGTATTAAAAATACTGAACAACAGTGCTTTTAATACTAAAATAACTAATTAATTACTATCTTTCAGTATTAAATTGGCAAATATTAAATTGGTCAGTATTATATTTCTATAAGAATAAGAACCAATTATAAATATCAGTTTAAGTTTAATAGGTTTGCTTTCCCAAAATTTTTTGCGCTTAAAACTAGATAAATATATATTCAGGCGTTGAAAAGAGAGAAAGCAAAGGTTCCAAGTGTAAAAAGTGCAAGCAACGCAAATAGATCTATTGACCAGATTCTTCATACAAGAAGGATTCCAATTAAACTCGCTTATTTCCTGAACGTTGTTTCTTACTTTGACGTATCTTGAATAACACCGTACCTGCCGACGTCGGTGTGACCGGTTTCGAGATTGGTGTCGTTGGTTTCTCACGTTCTTCCATCTTTTTGGCCGAAGGCGTGCTCGCATTGCTGCTAGTACCACTTCTAGGTGATGGCGGTGGTACTTCTTTTTTGACCTGGCCGCTCATAGTCACCGACGGGCCCAACTTGTCGAGACCGTTTTCTCGCGGTGACGCCGTGCCATTCGCCGCCGGGCTGGTCGGACCCTCGCTCGCGTCGTCGACCACCAGGTCTTGGTCGCTCTTTTCACCATCGCTTTGCTGTCGGGGAGAACACGCACGGCTTTATTAAGGCGGATCGTGACTCGAGAAGCATGGAGCACTAATCTTGGATACTTACATGGCCTATGTCTTTGTCCTGTTCCTTCTTCAGTTTCTTACCCAGCAGATGTTCGTGCTGCGGATCTGGTGTGCTACGCGGTCTATACTTCTCCCGTTCCGCTGGAGATATCGAGTTCCTCTGTAACAAAGATAATCGACATTCAACTACAAAATATTTAACGAAGCCGTTCGAACGAGGATGTTACGATTTTTATAGAATCCCTTATCAACGCGAAAGATACGATCCGCTCTCTAGTGCGGTTAATCCGATTACGGAGATTTACAGGATTTATTCGTTCGAGATTTTTACGGACCGCGCCGGATTTTACCTCCTCCCGATAGATTTTCACGGAAAAGTATCGGAGACGAAGGACTTCTTGCGACCGTAGGGATGGTCGACGGAGGGTAGAACGACTAAATTCCTTCCTTCCTCTTTCGCGATTAAATAAAACGACCTGCCCGTCGGACGGGTGGAAGAGGCATCGATGGAATTACTTATCCCTCTTCACCCGTACGACCTCCATTTCGCTTCGAGGCGAACGAAGAATAATAGGACGGA
This sequence comes from Acromyrmex echinatior, assembly GCF_024713525.1. Taxonomy (NCBI): domain Eukaryota; kingdom Metazoa; phylum Arthropoda; class Insecta; order Hymenoptera; family Formicidae; genus Acromyrmex; species Acromyrmex echinatior. Next base: position 10,622,654 of record NC_141862.1, read on the forward strand.
TCGTAGAATCCTGCTTTTTTTCTATCGTATTATGCACGAGTGCTGAGAAAAATATCGGCACGCAATTCCGAATGCAAAAGTACTCGAATATCTTAGACATTTTATCGACCTCTTTTTATTTCATCGCACCTCTTCAATAAATGCTTACATGAACTGAGACAAACTCTTTTCCCGAGAATCTAATCAGCGAAAAGAAGATTTCACTTTTTCAATATAAGAAACGTAAACGAGAGATAAGAATTGTATATAGTCATTGATAAACAACACAAAGATTATCGCTATTCCGACCTTGTCTTCTTCATGTTTTGATACGAGTGGATAAAATCAAGAGGAAGATCATCAACGCTGACAATCTTCATAAAACATGAAAAGGTGTCCTCTCCACCCCTGGAAAATGCAAGCTCGCTGAAGTCACACTCAGAAACATCGAGTCGAGGGTATCATCGACCGGAAGCTTTACGAGCGGTAGTTTCGTCGTCGATACGTCGGACAGAGCATTGCAACATCGTCCACATGCCTTGATATATATATATATACACGCGCACACACACACACACACACACACACACATATATATAAGCGTGGAAGCCCTTTCCCTGTCCCTGATAACTGCGCTCCCCATCTTTGCAAACCCGTAAACCACCCCTGTCGCATCCCCTCGCAGCCACCGCTGCTAGTGTCGAAGTAAATCTCCTCTTCTCTCAATTACCCTTCGTCCCTCATCCACCACTACCAACGGTACCGGTTCTCTCGCTCTCTCGGTCCATTACTTCGACGCCTCGGTATCATCTCCCGCCTGTCGACCGGAACACTCAGGGTGAAAAGAAATAAAAAGAAAAATGGAATCTTCAAATATATACGAATACGCGAGTATCTCTGGGCGATTAACGTGCGAAATTACATGCTGCACGGAGGATAAGCGGTGTCGCGCTTAGTGTCTTGTCAGATACTGTCAAGAAATCGCTGAAGAGAGGAAGAGAGTCGGCGAGAACGTGTATGAAACCCTGCGACGTGGAAAAATCGAGCGGGAGCATGTTCTCTCGTTCACAACGACGATATAGCGACGGGAAGAAAAGCGAAGACAAAAGAGCCGGGAGAGGGTGAGCAGACGGGAAGTCTCGCAAACACGCGCTCTGCTCACGTCATGAAAGATTCCCAGTAAGAAAAGGATCCCCTGGGAGCCGTATTACGTGCCGCTCTTTCAAGTTTTCTTCGCGAAAGAATCCCGGTAGAGAGAAAGAGGGATCTTTTTCCTCCGAAAAGACGTCCTCTCGTTATCCGGAAACGGTCGGTCACTGCTTATCCGACCAGAGTCCACTGAAGCGGATGAGATGACTGTCGTGTCGTTGAAAAAGAAAAATCTGGCGAGAAAACAACGCTTGACATGCATTCGCGAGAATATAAGCCATAATGACTTGAAAATTTTATGATTTAGACAAACGTTATCACTGGTAAAAGCAACATTTGCGGAGCAACATTCTCGATAAGATTTTGATCGTTGCATCGCTTCACACGTCTTAAATTATCCACGAATACACTTAATTATACACGAATAACTTTTTATTTGAACAAAAAATGATTTATGGTATTACAAAATAAAATATTTATATGGTATTATGAAATATATAATAATAATGTTATGGCGTATAATTTACAAACAGGGAGTTAAAATTACAAAAATCATAAAAAAGGATATAACAAGAGAATTTATAGATATAATCAAGAACTTGTAAATAGATGTAATACACATTGTTATAAATAAGGATAAATTACAATAAAATCATGAGAAGTGAAACAAGATATATTGAGAAACAGTGGAATTTGCCATTACAAAATGATTACAAAATATATTTAATAATTATTGATGTAGAAATAATATTATTAAGATAGAAAAAATATATTCCTGAAAGATGGAGTATAAGAACTACGGTAAAACGATTTCTTTCGAGAAAATCGCGACTGGATTTAGTTCCCTGGAAAATCATGCGGAAACACACACCATCTCGTGTCCGCAGTCGATACCGCTAGTAAGTATGTACCCGGAAGTCTCGTCTTTCGGGGATAAGCGCATCCTTTCTCCCCCACCCTGTCACGAGACGCCGATAGCTCGCAATGTCGTTTCGCGAAAGCTTTCCATTTCTGTTCTCTCTTACTTCCTCCTCGTTGCCTGTTCGTGTTACGTTGGTATATGTACAGAGCATACGTATACATAATACATGTATACATACGCGTATGTATATACATACCTTCGCGAAGAAACGATATACACGCGGCCCGCCTTCCATTCACGTAAGTTTACTTACACCTATCCCGTCGGCTATCCATACCACCCTCTCCCACAAAGAGGATTCGTGCCACGATCAATATGGGGGTTGGTACCTCAGGGGAAGACGAAGAGATAGGAGGAGGAGAAGGAATGTAGGAGGAGCTGCGGGTATACCGTAGATATATAGACTTTGTAGTGTTAGGGACGACTTGGTCCGCAAGCAAGCAGGCAGGCAGGCAAGCAACTTGGCAAGCAGCAGCAGGCACCGAAGTACAGTCAGGGGTGGCTCTTTCAAGGGTGAGAGGACGAGAGAGAGAGAGAGAGAGAGAGAGAGAACGGGAGGAGAGAGACGGACGGGGAGACGGCTTTGGCCGTGTGCATGGTATTGGAGTTGGCGGTCGCAGCCATGAGGGTGGTAAGTGAGTGAGCGACTCCTTCGCCACGGCGCCTCGTCTCGACTCAACCACCCTAACCTTACGGATATATCCCAAGCCACCGACCGACCACCCACCCGTTCTCTCTCCAGCTCCTTCTCTCCTCTTCCCTTTTCTACGTCGTCTCTCACCCCTTACTGCCACTCGTGCGCTCTCACCCTACGTCGGCCAACCATCCACCCCCGTTACTCCATCCGTCTGCCTGCTTGCCTGCCTGTGGTGCCTGTTTCCCTATTCCTCACTCCACCAACGTCGTCGTCGTCGTCGTCGTCGTCATCGTCGTCGTCGTCGTCGTGGCTAGGACCCTGAGAGAGAAGGTTACGAGCCGAAGTCGCATCTCCCAAGACCCCGCAAACCCCAGCTGGTACAAGATTGCACCCAGTGGCTCTCAGTGTCGTCGTCATCGCCACCGCGCCGGTCTCGAAGGAACGCGCCGGAACGAGAGACGTTCGGGAAATTGGGATTCCGTGTGGATCCGTACGATTCGATACCGTCGACTGCGGGGGATGCTCGTGGTTGACGGACATTGCGGGGCTTTGTGCCGCGACGCAGAGACGTTCGACTAATGCGTCTCGTGTCGGCAAAACTCCAACCGTCGAAGCACGGTAGAAATGTAAAGACAATGCTCTCTGTATTTCAACTTTGAGACTGACGTCGTACGAACGACCGTACAAGCTGTTTCCAACTAGACTTATCAGTTTCACGGTATTTACCTTTCCACTCGAAACATCCATTGTGACGACACCACATAGATCTCGAACGAGGGTGATTCTCCAGTACGATCGAGTCTTCAAACTCGATTTCCGAATAGATAAACATCCGCGGCATTTAAACTAACTTGACACTTGTTCCACGATTTCGAACTCGTTTGAGACTAATGGCTCCTGAATATTCGATGCTCGATCGTGATTTTCGTTTCTGCACGCCCCGGACGATTAATTTAATTAGCCGAAATCGCTCCCGCGACCGGCTACCGAGAGATTCATGGTAGGATCGCGAGCGTAATTTTGGGCGGATATCCGTTGGCTCGCTGGGTATACGGCGCGTCGCAGCTTACTCGCGAATGCATGGAATTTTTTATGGTCGCGCCGGACGGCGGGACGGCATGGCAGCGGTAATCGGTTCGCGAAATCCGGCGCGTACGTGTCACTGGGTCAACCGGTGCATTCGTCATACCGGCAATTAGTGTGCGCGCGCGAATTTTTATCACCGACGCGGCAACACAGATACGGGCCACGTGTTTTAGTCCGGCCGATCTTTTTTTACGTGACTTTATCGAAATCGATACCTGCATCCCTCGACGAAAACAAAATCGTCGATATTGCGCTCCCACGTACACACGAGCAAATCGGACATCTCTTTCCGGATATATATATATATATATATATATATATATATATATATATATATATACGGGATTTTGTTTAAATTATACTTGCGCAAATTTTAATCATAAAAATGCCCATAGCGCGACGTACTTCCTTTTATTTATTCATACAAACGCACCGCGCATCGGTTTACCACACTTCTACCGCGGATTGTCCTCGTCGAATTTTTCGGAGGAGCGTGCTATCTCGCAATCGCGGACTTGCTCAAATTGGACGACGTATAAATAAAGCTCACACGCAGCGCCGCGAATCAGACAGACATTCACAACGCTATGATTTATGGCGCAACCGTAAATAGCAAAATTCCCTTTCTCTCAGCGCGTTACTCGCCGTGTTCTCTCGCGCTGCGCTTTTTTCCCCCCTCTCCCTTTTTCCTCTCCTCCACCCTTTCGTTCTTCTTCTCCTCTCGGTCTCGCTCTCTTTTTTCCCCGGCCGTGTCCGCCGCCCTCAGAGCGGGCAGAGAGACCCAGTGGTGGAATTTGCATTTTTAAATTAACTCGCGTCTGTTTGCAGATATCTCGGCTCGGCGGCGCCGCACTGCTGGCTGCTGCTGCTGCTGCTGCTGTTGCTGCTGCTGCTGCTGCTGCTGGGCTCTGCAATTTTATGCAGCAACGCGCGTGTGGACCGCGTCCCATTGCCCCCGCGTACACACCACCATCTCGTCGCCGCCGTTCTTTCTTCCGCATGTACATAGGCGCACCCGCCGTGTGATCGATAGTGCAACAGTTATCGTTATCGCGCCGACGAACTCGCGGCGAGGATGGTTTTTCGTCCTAACCCAGCTTACGCGACAAAAACTGCAAAGGCAGACAAATTTCTCGGTTTTTTTAAACAAAACGTAAGTTCAGAAAACCAACAGAGTTTTGAAAAGCGTCACACGTGCTCGACGTACGTGCTTGTACGACTAACCCCTCGTGGAACAACCCTTAGTACACACGTAGATGATTTTCCGGTCCTTTTACCGTACACAATAGGTCTTTCATGTTCCAGGTTAATTTTCATCACTTTAACAAATATATTTAAAATATATTAGGTGTTGGAATTAATTCGTAGCGTTTTACAAGTGATGGGAAGTACTTTCATTAATGTATTTTTTAATGCTCATGTGAAATAAATAACATTCTTTCATTAAAAAACGCTACGAATTAAACCAACACCTAATATATATAAATTACTAAGTGATTCTTGTATGTATTGTACTTTAACATCTTGAGAAAGTATTTATAGAGTTACGTATTTATAAAAAAAATAGTTTATATTTATTATGACTAATTACTTGACAGTTTTAGTTTCTTTGAAGAAAAGAAATGTGCAATGCAGGATGCGAATGACCCAATCGTGGATACTAAGAGTTAAGTTCGGGATAAGAATCAAGCGTCGCACGTCGTACAGCTCGTGCTTATAATTACGTTTTTAATTACGAACGTGAATCTAACGAGAAACACCAACACCACGTCGCGCCATCACGTGAATACCTACTCGACCAACCAGTTATCCCAACCTGACGGTCGGTCTTATTTCAGGTGCGATTTTTCAAAGGGGAAAATACCCATACGTCCGTTCATACGGAGGCATTGTCGACTAAGTCACCGTTTCGCAGCGATAGCTGAAACGTGAGTGGTCTTTTACGAGGCAGTAGCTTCCTCAGAGAGTATCGCCAAGGCTGAAGAGCGAGGAAAGGCGACACGAAGGGTGATGCGAGGGTAAAAGACAGAGAGAGAAATAGAGGCTATTGAGCGGGCGAGAGCAGATCGGAGAAATAAGGGGCAAACAGAATAGCTTGCCATAAAGTGCCTGCGCGTTATCCACGGGGGAGGAGAGAACGAGGAAACATTTTTATCGCTCCGTCAGAGAGAAGTAGAAGGAAGCAAAACAGACTGAGTAGGACGAGCAGAAGAGGCGAAGCAAGAAGTGTGCGGCGAGAGGTGGAGCTACGGGTAATTGAAAAGCCCGTGGTGCATCCCGATCGTCGCTTTATTTCGCTCGTGCACGCTCGACAGTATACCAGAGCTTCTCTCCTATTATCTCGCCCTTCTACCCACTCCCATCGAGCCGTCGTCGTCTTCCTCTCGTGCTCTCACCTTCCGCACGTCGGAATAAGAAAGACGAGAAAAAGCCGTGGAGGAAAAGGGAGGCGCGACGACGAGCAGATGCCCGCCGAGGTAAGCCGGTGGTGAGAGGAGACGAGACGAGACGAGACGAGACGAGACGAGACGAGACGAGAGGAGAGGAGAGAAGGAAGAGGAAAGAGAGGAGAGGAGAAAAAAAAAAGATCGTACGCAACAATGCCCGCGGAGGTGCATTCTCGCGCGATTACCGACGCGCGGCGCGGAGGGACCCCTTAACGAATGGCTTCGTAAACCATGGGCGCTTTAAGGTCATTACACATCGCAAAAAAGAGAGTTAATGGCCGTCGTCGAGCCACGTTGCAGCCGGCAGGAGGCGAGTAGAGAGGAGACGGAAGAGTAGAAAGGAGAGGAGACCGGTTGGCCGCCCGTCGTCGATCGACCGTCTGATTTATAGCGGCAGTATCTTCCACCGGAAAGACGAGAACGCGCAACCTCATTGGCTTCCTACATTAGCGGGTTAAACGTTCTCCTGCGGCGCACCGTCCCCTTGAACGTTCGCCAAAAAGCCAGCCACATGTACGCCGTTAGATCGGAAAGTTCGAGCAGAATGCGGGAATACTCGATCGGAATGGTAGACGCGCGCGGAGCGATATTAGATTTTCCCTTCGAAATATACAGAGCCCGAATTATACGCTGCGTGGTATTTTCTCTCGTTCTATTTATTTGCTTGAATTTCTAACAAGAAACGTACGGCGCGAGAGAGCCGGTTGAGAGCCGTATATACGGACGGCTCTCGCGAATTTCACAGATTTTTCCTGCGAGTTCGCGTATCGGACACGTTATGTAACGGACGTTATGTTGGAATAAAATAATGATCCTTCGCTACGTATCTCGCGTCCTCGTTTGCAAACTGCATCCGTCGCGCGTTACACAGCGCCCGTTATTTCCAGTGGGACGTTTTAATAACAAATCCACGCTTTCGCGGCCGCTCTTCTCTTCCGCTTCTGCTTTTTCCTTCCCTTTCCTCCCCTTCTCTCTCTCTCCCCCTTTCGTTCCCACCGTCGTGAAAAAAGCTTTTCACGGCGCGGTAGAAAACGCGTTGCACGATACGCAGCACAGTCGGCTGATTATATTGTGAAATATACACGGCGACGTAATTACGGGACGGTCGATCTTTACGTCGGTTGTCTACACTACGTGCGGCATTTTACGGCCGTCTCATTAAATTACGGACTCTAATTACCAGTTGGTAAATTATTAAAAAGCTTAGTCGATCATTAAACGCGCCACGAGTCGTAAAAGCACGCCTTCTCGTGTCGAGGACGATCATCTTGAATGTATTGGGGGAGTAACAGTATGAAGCACATTGAATAAATATTTAACAGGAATTTTTTAAAAAATTGGGCAAATGAGAGTACGGCGTGGTAGTACTTAGTGCGGAAAAAAATTTCCAAAGTGATTTAATTTAAATGTAAATCACATTTAACTTGCTTTTACAATCTCGAACGTTTCAGCCGCATTTGGCGCCATCTTTAACGATATATCAAATAAGAAATTGATAGAAGATAAAAAAATTTGGCACACGCGAAGAATTTATTTACATAATAAATTTTACAATTTTAAAGGGGAAAGGGTGAGAACACTTAACAAATCCATTAACAGATTCAGAAATTTGTCAAGGGAGAGTCATTGATGCGCCGCAAGTGAAATTTTTTTTTAAAATAAAATATGAATAGATAGAATATTGAAATTATTATTGACATTACATTGAAAAAGTATTTATTAAAATGTATAATTCATAAAACGTTTCAATTAAAAATTATTAATTAACACTAGAAAGAATAATATAATGAAATCTATTATATAATGAATCTATATAATGAATAATTTTTATACTTAAAAGAATTAATACCTTAAATTAAAAAATATTATTATACCTAAAAGAATTAATACCTTAAATTAAAAAATATTTTTAGAATTAAAATTATAATTAAGCATTTCAGAAATATATTAAAAAATATACATATAATAACAGTTTACATAAATACTTCTAAAAAAATGAGATTCCAAGGAAGGGCCATGGCCTCCATAGACAGTGAATTATTGAAGATTCCTAATTTGGAGGATAAAAAAATCGTCCGCAAAGCGCGCGAATAAAAAGAAAGTGCGACGTGAAAAACTCGCGTTAATTTCCTGCCGGAAGATTGTGACTGGGAAAATTTGCGCGAGCTTATGTTGAGCCCGTAACGCGGACACAAATGGCGCGCGTAAATATCGGCGTGCGCGAAGCGGAACGAAAGCCGCGAGCAGCGAGAGAATCGATCGTAAAGAACCGCGACGGAGCAATTCGCCGTTGAGGCACTGTTGCTAAAATTGCTCCCAACCGCACACCTACGTATCGTGCTGGGCGTAATAAATATTGGAGAAACGTTTTATTCCGTTTCGCAGAATCGTCATCGATCACTGCGGGCGCGCAATGACTATAAAACCGCCGATCCGTCGTGCTCTGATTGCGATCGTTGCGCGCGCGAGACGCAACCTTTCTATTGTATATATATATATATATATGTATACATTTTTTTATTTTTTCTAACGATTACGTTTGTTGCCAATCGACTGTAAAACTAGGACGCGTTACGAAGTGCCATGTTGCGTTTTTGCTGCCGTCGCTTTCGTAAGCACGATAAGCACGATCACCGTATCATCGCATGCGCCTCTCGTTAAGATAATTGATACTTAGAGTAATTAAACGTCTCCCCGTATTTATTACGCGATACTTTAGCGCTTGGCGTTTCGTCATAGTTCCGTGAATAAAACGAAACAAGCACTTACTTTACAAAATGTATATAAATTATACAGTTTTATAAGAAATAAAAAAGACATTATAAAAAATAAAGAAATCTTTCATCAACTTCGTTAAAGTTACATTCCATAACGGATTAAATCTTTTCCGATCTATTGATTCATTACTTCGCGTGCAAGAAGAGAATATCGTTAAAAAAAAAAAGACAAGGAGAAAGATGATAAAATGATGCCGAAAAGTGAACGCAGCGAGGCGTTGTTAAAGCGCCACCGTATTTTTAATTAATTAATTCGCGAAAGCCGCAGATTCACCGTCTCATAAATTCCTGTGTCAGAAGCATCCTTCCCGAAGGGGGAGAAAGACCAAGAAGAAGTATAATATCGGGGATAGAAGTAAAGTATGTAAAGTATTTAAAAATATTAAGTATCCCCGAGAGAGAAGAGCGGATATTAAGACAGAGAGAATTGCAAGTTCAGAGAGGGTTGGAGAGTCGTTAGAGTTAAGGGTAGGGGGTGAAAGTGACAGCAACGTGGAAACGGAATTACGGGATCGGCACGGTGGAAGGTGGTAGGAGAACGTTTCAATTAGTAATTAAAACGTGCCGTGCAGTAACCCTCGCCCCAACCCCCAGTCGCCACTCTTCCACCCCTCCGCGGTACAACGAGGCTCTTGCTCTCTTATACCGTCGTCGTCGCCACCGCCGCCATCTTGTAAATTAATTAATGCGTTCCTAACGAGATCAGAGGCGTCGGTAAAGCAGGAGGGTTGGCTGGTTCTCTACTTTGCCCGCCAAGGAAAGAGGGTGAGAAATTCAAGAGCGTAACTCGCGCTTCGCGCACCCTATGCGGTTGAATACACTCCGAGATCGTCGGAGCAGCAAAAATCTCGTTCAAATTCCATCTAAGAAACTAGATAGCTAATTAAATTCCGGATTTTGTATCTAATAGAAAAACTTAATAATAAAACTTTAAATAAATATTATTATATAACTTCTAATTTTTCACAATTATAAACGGAAAATTTGTTTTAAGCTTCCTGACTAGCTGTGTACGTAAAATATATCGTCTCTAGTGTGCACTGCATTTCAAGCGCAAACATTCCGGATGCGAAATTGCCGTGTCGCGGCATCGCGCATCGGTCGCGAATCTCAACGGCGACTTCTCGAAACTCTCTCCTGCGATCCTCACAGCCCTGGATGAGAGCGAATTAGTCTGTTCCCGGGGGTAGACAGCAGAGACAGGGTGTTAGTGGAAGGGGATGTTGGTCGGGGGGTCGGTGTCAGGATCTCTCGACCCTTTCAAACCCTTTCATCGGCGCTTCACCCGCTTACATAATGCAGCCACTCTAATTAAAATAAATTACACTCTCGCGCGTCAGTTCGCTCTTTTCTCTCTCTCTCTCTCTCTCTCGTTCCCTTTCCGTATCTCTTTCTCTCTTAGCCTCACACCCGTACTCACCCTTTTTCTGTGTTCTCCCCTTCTCTCTCATTTCCCTTCCTCTTTTCTCTCGACTAGCGTTTTTTTTTTCGCTCTCACCCTGTCGCTTTTTTGTACCGCACTTTCGACCACCACCCGGGTAACGCCCCTCTCTCCCATCCTCATTCTCTCCCTCTCTCTCTCTCTCTCCCCCCCTTGCTCGTTTATTTGCACTTTATTCGAGATTTAATTTACCGACCTCCGGCGACAGCCTCGTTGGTGCGCGCTCGACTCTGTGATGGGATTAAAAAGGCGGGTAGGGGATGATAGGATGGAAGAGGCTGAGCGGTGAGGGAGAGGTGAGAGGATGGCGTAAAAGTTGGAAAAAGAGTAACGCGACCGCGAGCTCCGCGACCAATGGAGAACGAACTGCCGGAAAATGGCTGAACCAAGGAAAAAGCGAGGAGGCGTACGAGGGGCTGAGGGGGAGGAGAACGAACAATCGATATCGCGGCGTCTCGATTTGGAGCCGATTTTCAACTCTCGGAACAGCCCAACATGTACCTGCCACCACAACATCGCGATGGCGCGAGGGCTTATACACACAGTAAATAACGGAATCGATTTCGATTAAACGTTTAAAATCGTTTCTGTTTTCGTGATATCAGGATCGCTGATGCGGTTGCAATGCCAGCCTCCGGGCTACGAGATACGGGGTGATTTTTTCCGCAATAGAATATTTGATTACAATTAACGTTCGGTAAATCATATCAACGTCATTGTTCTGAAATAAGTGACGAATAATGTCGTATATATTATTGCATATTTGCATTAATGTTTCGCTCTATAAAGAGGTTACTGTACAAGATCAACATTAAGCTGCAAAGCGATAACATCCAATGAAAGGTATAATATCGTTGAATTATCATGAAATATTCTCGTTACACTATTTTGGCGATTGTTTATTAAATATTTCATGTTGAAAATAGAGTTATCTGCAAATATGAACAAAAGCGGAGAAAGTGCGCGCGAAAAAGAATTGCGGGGACATAATAATATATATCTGGCTTTACAGTCGCAGGTAATTTTCGTGAAAATGCGTTCACATTACAGCGAGATGAATCAACATTAACGGTCTCCCATACGAGTATTCTCCTCGTCACCATCGAGAGACCACCAGTTTTCGCGACAATTTACCGCGAGCTATCCGAAACGAGGCGTAAGCATCGCGCAATTCAATTTAACTCTCGCTTGCATGTCCACGAGGGGGCCAGGTAATAGCTGGGAATTCCCGCCTTTTTCACCCGTCTGTGCGAAGCAATAGCAATAAATAAATATTCCGCGGTCGTCCGTTGCCCTTCCATTCCTATACACTTTTCCTGCCTTTTTACGCCACAGGGGGCAGCCGTGCTTCATGATGTTTTATGGATTTGTTACGAGTCGACGCTTTTTGATTGAGAAGAGAGTTGTCGAGTTGCTCGCACGGAGAGAGTAGCTAAATCTTTTCCCATATTTCTTCTTTTTTGAGTTCGCGCAACGAGTGACGACAACATATCCTAGCTATAGGCACCGTTGGCTTCTTTCCCGCATCCTCGAAAAGCTTCGGGATGTTTCGCAACATACAGAGGAAATATTTCCCGGGTCGTGAAAGATCCTGAAAGTAAAGAGGCAACGCACACGCACGCGCGCGCGAGAGAGAGAGAGAGAGAGAGAGAGAGAGAGAGAGAGAGAGAGAGAAATGAGAAGAGGGATGCGAAAGGTAAAGCTCTCAGGAATGAAAGGAGAGGACTTTACTGGTGCACGAATAATAACGACTCGTATTCTCTCCGGCTGTCGTCGGTTTTCGATTTGAGACGCCAACTTTCTTTCCTTTCCACCTCTCGTCTCTTCCTCTGTACATACGTACATATATATATATATATTCACTCTTTCTCGAGACTTTTTTTTCTCCTTTCCATCTAGCTTTCCGCGATAGTTTGCCTCTTTTCCGCAAGCACCGTTCTTCCTCTCGTCGATCCAATCACGAGATCGGATTGCACGGAAGAAGGGTGGATGGAGGTGCAAGAAGGAACATGAAAATGTAGTTGGGTAACGACCCGCCGAGCGGAATAGAAGTTTTATCGTACAGCCTGCCCCGTGCTGCGCGCTGTGGAGAGGACGTATAAATTTAAAGTGACGCGAGAAAGCGGATCGATGGGAACGTAATTCTTCGCTCCTCGGAACTCGGTAAGTACAGCGTCAATTTGTTCGATGGCTCGGAACTCCCTTCCGTTAAAAAGAAGACGATAGACGCCTTCGCGCCAAGATCGGACCCTCGATCAATACGGTATACATGCAGTGAAACGTCTTGATAAAATAAGGAAGATATGAAATTTCGAAATAAAAATACACGTAGTTATAGCTTTTTTTAAAATTCATTTTGCCATTATTATTAATACATTAAACAAGAGAAGTAACGCGTAACGTGGCTATCGATCTGCTAAGGTGTTCATGAAATGAAAGGAAAATACAGAAGGTGAAGAAAAAGGTATGTAGGAAGGTGAATAACAAGATTCACCTTTACAGCAATCAGTAATATTATACGGGGTGAGTAACCCCATTAGCATTCATATTTCAATTTCACAGGCCTCAGAGTCGCAGTTTGAAACTGTGGAAGGTACTTGGTTGGAGCGGTGAAACGGGGGAGATAAACGGAAGAGAATTCACAGAGAAGAGCCAGAGGGGAGGAAGCGATGCGGATGAGAGGGAGGAATACGTAGAGGGTGAAAGAGGAGAACTAATATCGATAGCAACCTATTACCATCTATCTCCATACCGATGTAATGGACGCGCAGCCCCGATTATCAATCCGTAATAATTGTGCATATTAAACGGGCACTAATTATCGGGCTGGCAGCGTGCCGCGGGCGCCATCGCCATCGAATCGAACGAGTTACAACTCAGCGGTCCGTTTCGCTCTCTCTCTCCATCTCTGTCTCTTTCTCTCTCTCTCTCTCTCCCTCCCCCGCTCTCTGTCTCTCTCTCTCTCTCTCTCGCAGTAAATTTCATCGCGACTGAAAGAGGATTAATAACCAAAAAATCGCTCGTCCGGGCGCGAAAATATTGGCAAAATCAAATATCAAACTGTATTTTTCTCGATTCGGCAAGTAGTTCGGGAATTTTTCAACGAGTGTGAAACCTTAATCGCCTATTCGTTTCGCCGCATCGCATCGGTTAATGCGGGAACGCTGTTACGACGCGCGGGACCGTTTAATCGACGCCCGAGCTAACTGCGCACATCGATATTCATCCTGAAATGAAAAAAAAAGAAAAAAAAAGAAAAAAAAAAGAAAAAAAGAAAAATGGAAGAGGCGGGTGGGAGTTCCAACCGCGGCTGATCGATTCTCCTTTCTCGCGCGAGCCTTTTACCGAACGATCGATCGATCGGTAGGACCGATCTCGCAGGACACTCGAGAGACCTGAGAGGCGGAGAGCGCGAACGGCGGTGCCCTCGAGCGCTCTCGAGGCTTTTTTCCTCTCCGGAGCGCTTTTAATAAACGCGCGCGCCGCAACCAGCGGACGCTTTATGTTATCGAAGAAGAAGAGAAACGCGGAGAAATAGAGAGGGCCGAGAGTGAGTGAGGGAGAGGGAAAGAGAGTGGAAAGAGAACGAATACCGAGTGGTCGATGAAAGCGGAAGGGAGTGCTTTTGACGACGAGCTTTTTACGGCCCTGTGTTCCGGTGTTCAGGCTTTTACGTCCATTCCACGCTTCCTCCTCCTTCGTCACCATCTCCACCTCCCATCCGCTTCGCGTCACTCTGTTTCTCTCTTCCTCTTTTTCTTTTTCTCCCACGCGATATCGCGCTAATTTCCTCTTTCGCTCTCGTAGTCTCCTCCACCTCCGCTCGTCCAATAATACATCGCACGTAAGCGGCGATCTAATCCCTTTTATGAGGTGAAATTTTACACGCCCGACAGTACCAGCAGTGTGCCAATCTTCTTCATTCACAACGAATGAGAAATTACTAGATATTGGATGTGATACTCACATGCCTCTCCTCAGCCGGATTGAGACCTGTAACAAAGAATAAAAAATTTCGTGTGAATTACGCGTGAAAATCGTGATATTATTAAAATGTTATTGTAAGATGACAGCGACTGTTCTCGTCGAGATAAATCTATGTTACAGAAATCACTCTCGACAGATCTACCCACCGACAGAACGAATGCTATGAAATGTTTTTTTTTATTATTATTACAGCGTCGAAGGGAATAGAAGTCGGCGGTATGTCGACGGAATCTTTTCCGCGGGAAGAAGCAAATAAAGGAGAAAGAAGGAGGAGACGCGCGAGACTAGCTAGACTTCTCAAGGATTTCCGAGACGGCGAGCGCGGGGAGCGAGAGAGATCGAGAAAAAGAAAAGCCGCGGCTGGAACAGGGAGAGGAGAAAATCCAGACGGAAAAGCTTTGTCCCCGAGAAGCCGAGTTCATAGTTTGCCCTCGCTCGATTTCCCCAGCCTCCTCCACCTCCTCCTCCTCCTCCTCCTCCTCTTCCTCCTCCTCCTCTTCCCCGTACCCCGCGCCAGTTGGTACACTTTGGTCTCGTAGGAAATATCTTAACGATATCTTTTTCCTACCGTTACCCGCCCTACTACGAAATAAGAATTACACGAACCGTTTATGTTCTTGGTGCACCGGGACCACCATAAATTGCCTCTTTTCTTTCTCGCGACATTAACCACCACGGAAATAAAATATTTTTATTGACGCCGCGAGAGACAGAGCTTCGATATACAAAACGATAGCGAGACATTTTCCCCAATAATAAAGTTGCAACGATAAAACGCGTATTTTCGTCGTTCAATGAAATATCTTAATTTCTAAGTTCCCATTTGGAGCTTTCATTTGAATGTTCTCGAGTATCATCGACCATCTACATTGAGGTGAAGGAGTGATTTTATTATTATAGTCTCTATAGTCCGTCAAATAATAACGGGAATGATGGTCGGGGAAAACTTTATTGGGTCGAAAGACCTTTCTCGTATTTTTCCGAGCTACCACCGAGTCTACTGGTAGTCGACGTAAAATGTGAAGAGAAGGCCGAGAGTCAGGTCGTTTCAGGGGTTAAAATCCTGGATACACGTTCACATCGTTATCGAGCAGACGCGTGCAAAGCGGAGCAGTTTCAGAAGATAGAAGGAGCAAGAGGTATCTTCTTTCTCCACGCGCCAGTATAGAGCTCGCTAATGCCCGTCATCCCCATTTTATCCTTCCTCCTATCCGGCCAGAGAAAACTCTTTTCTCCTCCCTCACTCGACTACTCCCGCGCTCGTAAACGGACGCGGAAGAGCGCGCATAATTTTCTACTAAAGCGCGAAGAGGTCGTCGAGTGTTTCTGAGAGACGTTTTAAGGACCCGCGTGCTCGCATCTCCTCTCCCATCTTAGGATAAGTTCACTAAAAGTACCGAGGACAAGCTCGCTCGTTACTCGGAAAATTATCAGATAAAGAGTGGCACGTTATCGAGCATTCGAGTTATTCAATGAAAATCCGCTTCGTATTAAAATCATACCACTTCTACTCGAGGAGCGATGCGGAGATATAAACTTAAGAATAAATCGAGCGAGGATGCCGCTATTATCAATGCC
Organism: Acromyrmex echinatior; assembly: GCF_024713525.1. Taxonomy (NCBI): domain Eukaryota; kingdom Metazoa; phylum Arthropoda; class Insecta; order Hymenoptera; family Formicidae; genus Acromyrmex; species Acromyrmex echinatior. The sequence continues at coordinate 10,638,657 of NC_141862.1, forward strand.
GCTATTATCAACGCCAACACGGCCGACATTGGTTTCTAATCGAGCATAAAGACTGCAGCTCGTTGCGAAGTGAATAAAAAGGAATCGTGGCGTCACACAGACAGCCGGTAGCAGATATTACGGCGGATATGTCCGAGGATACAGTCGTTTTAGGGGGAAACGCGAAAAACCGCCGAAGGGAAGAACAAAACGAGAACGAGACTGCCGCGCGCTGGTAGAAACAATTCGCTCCGGGCAATGTTCCGGAAAGAAGGGAAGAAGTTTCAGTTGTCACGACAGAAATACTGGGCCGTTATACGTCTCTCGGTTCGCAGCGGAATCTCTTTTCAAAAGAGTGTCTGCGATCGTTGACAATGTAGACTGCAGTAGATCTGTTCTTTTTGACTGCGCTTTTTCACGCCTTCTTTGCTGCGAGCAAAGCGGACGTGTGATCACGCTTCGGCGGAAGAAAGAAAGAGGACAAAGAGTTCGTGTTATATGGAGCATAGTTAGAAAAAATACATACGAAATAATATGTAATGTGCCACCGGATAACATAAACGTCCCAATGACGTATACCTACGTCCAGACATTTACACAAAACAAACTTTATATTTGTTTATATTATTATTATTAATTTCAAATGCTTTTTTAAATATTATAATTTATTATTATAATTTAACTGTAATCTTTAAATAGAATTAAATTATAATATAATAAAAAAAGCATTTGAAATTAATAACGACAAATTTTGTCCAAGTATTCAAACTTGTCTGCTCACTGAAACGTTTATTTTATTCACGTCATCAAATAGGGACAATTTAGCAATTCACGGTATTAATAAAATTTCTAAGATAGCCGGAGGCATTTCCGTGGAAGTGATTGCTTCAAGATCGACGGATATCCCATTATGGGCCCATTGATCGGAAAACGCAAAACAAGGCGCAAAGCAAACCAGCCGGAGGCTATATACCCGGCCTGAGTAACATAGTTGAGTGCAAGTCGAGGGAAAGGATAGACAGGGTCAGAGTGGAGGCCATCAGGGAATAGAGACAGCGAGTAAGGGCGTCAGACGTGGAAAGGGGGAGGGGAAGGGTTGTGGAAGTACACTCGTGTCGAGAGGAAATTCTGAGTGCTCTCTCGAGAGATGGTTGTGGCTAGAACGAGACACGTCGAGCGAAAGATCGAAGGAAAGCTAGGCAACGCGCGAGAATAAGGACACGAGAGGAGAGAAACGAAAGATGGAAGAGAGGAGTTTGAAGGAGTACCAACGCGTCTTCGTCAGCGGTACGTGAGGCCCCCAAGAGCGCGAACCAAGATCTGCAGTCGCGTGACGTGCCAACGAGAAAGATAGATGTAGGAGAGGTGAAGAAGATACGAGAAAGAGAGAGGAGAGGGGACTAAAACCCGAGAGGATTCTCGAGGTCAAGATCGAGAGTTTCAGGAGCTTCTCTCGGGTTTAAGTACGGTCGTTTGCATCATCGACTCGTTCGTTCCAGACTGCACTTAAAATAGCACGAAAAGGTTCCGCTTAATTTCAGCGACTTTAGAGCGATGTCTCATCGTACATTCTCCAAGTGATCTCTTTCGCTTCTTGAAACGCTCTCACGAGCAGTTTTCATCTATTACACCGACGGGCTCTCGACGGATTAATCGTGTTTACGTTCATCGTCGCTGCGTATAGCGCTGAATCATCGATGAGATTACGAGTCACGACGAGCACGGCAAATCAACAACATATCGTCTCATGAGGATCGGTTACCGGCCTATTCTCGCAGAAGCAAAGATAGGCGATTGAACAGCAGGTAGCCGAGTTACGTGAAACATGAGGCTGGATGCGCAACCTTCTGCGAACTAGACGGTTAAACGGATCGTTTGGCGCGCAAAATATCCACGGAGCGGAGTCGCTGACTGCGCGACATTGGCAGACAGACGAGACATTGGCATCGACAGACTTCCACGAATTGAATCTTTTCTATCGACGCGACTGACCTTACACGCTCGTCAAAAGAGACGCAAATTTACACGTCAAGCGGCTGATGAAAAAAAAAATTCATCCAAAGACGACAGTTAATAATTTTAGAGCAAAATTTACCAACTGTAAAAGAAATTTTCAATATTTCGGTTTCTGATTATAAATTCTTTCCTTTGAAAACTTTATTTATAAATACACACGTCAATTTTAAAAAAATCTTGAATTTAATGCTTGAAACAATTTTAAGGCTCCAAATATTAAATGGCCCAAAAATATACTTTCTAAGACTCTTAGAGTGAATCTTACTCTGAAGAGTGACAGACTCTTTAAAGATTGAAAACTGAGCCACTCTTTTTCAAGACTGGTTCAATTTTCACTGTTTAGATTGCGACTCCACTCCAAAGGATTTAGAGAGTAAAAAAGAAAGTTCATGTAACTTACCTCCGTTAGGTTTGAGATCATCGGGTTGACCGCGATGAAGTTCCGGTTTGGTCAGCATCGACAGCGGATGTGCAGCCGTACCTCCGGGGGTGGCAGCCGCTCCCGGGGGAAGGCCTAAACCGAGAAGCGCTGCGGATGCCGAGGTGGGGACCGGTATACCCGCGCCCGGGCCCAACCCAGGAAGTCCGGGTATACCCGGATGCGGCCCCATCGCCGCGCCCGGTGGCAGTTGCTGGGCATGCATCTGTTGCAGGAGTCTCGGTAGATCAGGCCTCTGTTGCTGAAACAAAAATTTAACGTGCCAATAACATCGTTTACGCAATACACGATTTATCCATCACGATCGGAATAATATCGTCGACCACTATCGGTTGTTCGTTGATAAACGCCTCATAAAGCATCGACACGGGAAAGATTACGTGTTTACGAGTATGTACATACGTGCGCGAATAATATATATATATATATATATATATATATATATACATACATATCGCTCGGATCTCGATAAGTTCCGTAGATTAGATTAAATAAGTGGTGAGGCAATTAACGGGCTCGAGAGCGCGTAACGCCTCTCAAGTATTTCCGCTGTAATTACCAGATAAAAGCGAGCGAGTATTATTCTGCGAAAGACGTGAAAAAATGCGATGTACGGGAATCGAGGCGATCATCGCTAAGAGCGCGGCAGATTGGAATTGAACGGGACGAGTGGGATGGGGAAAACTTTAATAGCGCGTCGATATTATCGTGGTCGCTATGGCCGAGAGAGAGAGAGAGAGAGAGAGAGAGAGAGAGAGAGAGAGAGCCAAGTCCAATAGAAGTTCGGAAATGATTTTTACGGGCTATCGGTTTAGCACGGTGGTGTGGTGTGTACGCTGCCGCAGCTTCGTTAGGAGAGTCTGTTTGCTGAACGTGAACTCACGTTTCCAGCGCGGACAAATGCATAAGCAAATAAAATCGCGCTCGCGAGCGAGCGCGCGTGGATTTAAAAGCACGGCACGGTGCACCTCTCCTCTCTCTTTCTCTCTCCCACTCATCCATCATAATTGATCAAACAATTTCGTTTCTGTGAGAGGAGACAGGGAAACAGCGAGGGGGCGAACAAAAAGCAACGCAACGATAATTCGCTGGAAAAATCGCTCCGCTTAATTCCAGTCACGATCGCGCGTTCTCCCCTGGCTCTCTCTCTCTCTCTCTCTCTCTCTCTCTCTCTCTCTCTCTCTCTCTCTCTCTCTCTCTCTCTCTCTCTCTGTCTCTCAGCGAATCTCTCTTCTCCTCGTCACTGCCAGCCACCGCCAGCCGCTGCCGCCGTTACGCGAAAATACACTTCGTTACAGTCAACGGAGGCAACTTTCCATTAGCAAAGCATACAAATTGCCGAGTAAACTCCGGCAAGTTTGAGTAACCTCCGCGTTCGACCTCGCCCGGGTAAATCAAAGGCTGCGAAACAAGTGGAAAGACTTGCGCGTTCTACCATCGAGCGAAGGAGTGAGTGAGCGAACGAATAAACGTCGACGAAAAGTTTCACGGGAATCTTAAGCGTATCTTGCTCGTAGTTTCCTCGTTAGTTGGACCAAGCCGCCAGACAAATTGTGGATCTGTTCAACGCTGTTTTAACGGTTCGCAGATCATGGTGTGGAGGCGAGACTGGTGGGAAGTAGGTAATCACGAGAGAGAGAGAGAGAGAGAGAGAGAGGGGGGGGAAGGGAGGAAGGATAGTGCGCAGACGGCAAGTGCTAGAGGAAGGTATGGTACACCCACACCCGTCTGTAACCATGTACACTCGTTAAGGCAGGCCGGGGCGAATATATATTCCAGGGAGTAGTTTGCCGAGATAATTAAATGGCTTAACGATATAATAACCTCGCGTCGAGCGTCGACTGTCTGAACAGAGCCACCCACAAAACACACAAACAGAGAAATGTGTATAAGCGTGCCGATGCCGACGCCACGCTGCGTCTATGTGGAGGAATGGAGATTGAGAAGAGAAAGAGAAAGCGAGGCAGAAATAGAAAGAGCGAGAGAAAAGAGAAAGATGAAAGATGAAAGATGAAAGACGGAAAACGGCTTTACGGTCCACGAAGCCGTATTTCTGCGAAATGTCGTTGGTGATTCGAGGAAGTCTTGAAGCCCCTAGGAAACGTTCCGAGTTTCCACTCTTGATAGCGATAATAATCCTGACCTGGGGAGCCTGCTATCCTCACGGATCCGACATCTACTCAAGAGTGTTACCCTCTTACCAGTGCCAGGAAACCACTCTCTCATCCACGTGCTGAGATTCCCCGTAATACCGCAATAACGGGAGGAACGCTTTGACGTCGTGGCGCGAACGAATTACACGAAGGGTGTTTAAAGGTGTGAATTTCAGTTTCAGACCCTCGCTAACGAGAAGGAAACAGACAAAAAAGATACATCGAATGCGATGAAGGTTTTACGTAAAAAAATTTCCCGATTTAAAGTGCCTGTTTTTTTTTTTATTTCCAGATACAAAGTCCAGTTACTGCGTCTTAATCATCGTGCGAACAATCATCGCATCTCGCGGCACCTGCATCCGTTACCAAGTGTTCATCCTCAGCAGTTTTCGTCACCATCGCCACTTGCTGACTCGACCAGACACAAAGTTATACGGCCAAGAGATCTAAAGGGGATCGTCTTAACCTTCTTATGTTGCGTATCGTTGACACACTCGGTAAGCGTCTTTGGTCCAAGTAAGCAGTCGCCACAAGGATTGCGATCGATGCAAGTATGAGTGTGCGTAGCGTAAGCCAATATCATTCGCAACATCGAAGCTTCACAATTGTGATATCTGTACGTAAGGAAGTTTACAGCAATGGTTTCTAATAGCCATTATATAAGAAAGAGAGAGAGAACGTACCTTCCGAGAAAAGCTAATCTACCGCGATATATCTATATCGCGATATGATATAATCCGCGAAATGATTATGTTTCCTGGTCTTATCTATCCACGGCGAAATCGACCAGCGAATCCGTCGTGGCTTGTTCAATTCGATCCACCCGGCATAGCTGGTGGGATTTAAGAGAAGAGAGTAAACTAAGACGGGCGGTATTCCGGAATCCTGCTAAGGATTTGCCGCACGTACCCCGACAACGTCGCAGATCTGTAGAAGTTTCTCCGTGGGCTGTACGGGAAGGAAGGTTCGGAGACGGAGGGGTAGCTGGAATGCTGATTAGTCGGCGCTCGTGAACCGTAACACTATAACCTACCCCCGATGGCTTAGGTAACCGGGCGGGAAGACTCCGGATAAGATTCAGTGAGCGGGAGAGAGAGAGAGAGAGAGAGAGAGAGAGAGAGAGAGAGAGAGAGAGAAAGCGAGGAAGAGGCAGCTATATAGGTAGTGAGAGCGAATGCGGCGAGGAATAAGGGTGCGAGGGATTGAGGGAGAGGGGGGGGGGAGGAGGGGGAAGGGGAGCGACGACGGGGGCTGAACAGAGCAACGGAGGAAGAGAACGAAACGAGGGGTTGGAGAAGCCGGTGGCTTAATAGGGAGGAAATTGAGTGCTCGAGCAATATTGAGGAGGATTCGGGATTCGCCAGGATCGTATCCGTCCCGTCCGCTTTTGGATTCCTCGGACGTGCATCGGCTTCCAGCGTAGCGTGCCCCCGCAGGGGTTCTCCACCCACCGCGAATGCTTTTCACGCCGAGACGCACGTGAATCGATTTGCTATGTATTCGATCGTGTCGCGAGCGTGATTCAACGACGGTACTCGCGGTGGCGGCGGCGGCGACGGAAGATCCATCTTTGTAACAAGCTATGCTATTGGCGTGCACTCACCCCGATGATAGTGTTCAGCTCGGTCATGGTCACTTGTTTGGCTCTGTCGAGTGCTGAAGCGACTTGCTGCTGATGCTCCTGAGAGAGAAAAGGCAGGATCTGCACAACGATCGCGTTCAGCCTTTTCGCTATTTCCGTCTGGAAAAAGTTTAATAGTACCTATTAAAAAATATCTTGGCAAAATTATTAAATTATCATACTTATATGTTTGCGAGTAGTAGAAGCAAAGAATGAGATTATTTCTAAAAATTGTGAAGGTTTTTTTACAATTAATCACTACTTAAATAAGCATGAAAAACGAAATAAACACGAGCAATCAGACATAATAATTATTCGAACAACTCAATGACTTTGACGTTATCAATTTGACATCAGTTAAATAATTATCTATTTATCGCTAAGTCAAAAAAAATTTTACGAGCAAGCTTAACTGATAAGCAACATGATTGACTTTCATTTCCTTTGTTTTGTTTGTTTACAAAATTTGTCGCTCTTTGAATTATTAAAACAAAGGGAAATTATAAAAGTTGTTAAATACAAAATAAAAAACGAACATAGAACGCAGAAATAAAGAACGAGAATCGCAGATTCTGATCATTGCAAATTAGTGTACAGAAATTTGAGTTTATGAATTTTCTTCGTTTGAAAATATCGTATTGTTTATCGTTTTCCCTTGTTCAATTAAAAAGCCATTAAGAGAAATTAGAAGGAAAAAAAACTAGAAACGATAAAAAAGAATATTTCGTTGAGCACTCAATACTTTCCCCTCGATAAGACACGTATTACGGTGGGAGGGTGTTCAATCTGACACCCAGGGCCCTCAGGCGGCTTGTTCCGGATCGTTAAGAAAGGTAAGGGCTAGCTTAACGCGCCCTCACGAAGGAAACGAGTGAAGATGCAGGTGCGGCATAACCGACCGAGGGTGTTTACGACGCCCTCCAGCTGGAAGAGACTGCCGGGAATTAAATTAAATCCAGGCAAGATTGCCACAGTTGCGCAGGCATTTACACGCACTGTGTTATTTCACTCTAGTCTGACTTACCCCCAACGTAACTCAACATCGGGGGAGTACGTTGCTTTTTTATATCACTTCAAGAACATATTTTTCGCTAATGGATATGTCACCGTTCAATATGTCTAAATTCAACTTCTGCTATGTAATTTGACATCACCTCGACACGTGACGTAACTTCCTTGACTCAATCCTGATATTATTTTCTTAATTTACTAATTTCTTTTCTAAATATAGAAGAACACTAGCCCATTATTAGGTGAGCACGTATAAATCTACGCGCCAGGCCGGATAACTCGGCATAATTATTCACACAGCACAATATCACACGGCGCGAAACTCCATTTAATTATCGCGGAATCAACAGGCAGCGCACGGAACGGAGCGGAGCGGAGCGCGGACCATTTTCGATGCTTTCGTCGAGAAAATGAAATCACTTAATTACCTCAACAAAGCGGCAGCTCCGCCGCTCGTTTTCCTGCCGACGCGTAGAATTCGCACGCTCGAAAGACGCGGAAGCGGAAGCCGACGATTCGTCGTGAAACAGGAAGTAAACCGCTGGTTTCTACATGCCTCTCATTCTCTCCTCCTATCGTATCCGCATCCTCGGTAATTCGTAAACGCCCCGAAAATATAAGCACGGCAAGTTCGCGGTTGATATAAACGCGAGCTTCCGTCAACGCGTTTTTGTCGCTGCTTAAACGAGTCTCGGATGCTAATTGAAATATTGCCAGACCAACTGAAATTCTTGGCAAGTTTCCCTCGAGCTACATCTCGGCGAATGAGCGGGAAAAGAGAAGTGGCGAGAAAGAGAGAGAGAGAGAGAGAGAGAGAGAGAGCAGAAAAAGAGAAAGAAAGAGCGAAAGAGTGTACAAGTGTGCGTACGTATGTGTACGTAGAACGAAGATGAAAGAGAACGCAAAGAGGAGGACCTGTTTTAATTACTCGTCGCCCTCTGAGTGCTGGTTATTAAGCCGCTAATTATAATGTACGCGAAAATGAGTCGAGCTATATCGGCGAGACATCATGTATGAGAGCAAGAAGGTTTACGCAGGATGCAAAAGGCGCGCAATACATATGGTATACAGAATGTGCAATTTTATGGAACATTGGAATTTTAAAGGTACACGTTTTGTGCATACATACGTTATGTATACGTACGTATAAAAGAGATTACGAGTAAATAAGAGTTCCATAAAAAAAAAAATGATATTCAATATGTAAATATAATTTCACATATAAATTGATTAAATTTTCTATAATAAATTTATGATTTTTTTTTCATAAAACTTAACCCTCTCCATTATTTCTTACTTAAAGAAATAACTGGTACGAAACGTTTAACGTGTTTAATGATTGACCTCTGAACATGAGACGGCTCATTATCACAACGAAACTCGAACGTACTTGTATTGTTCGCAAGGATAACACGCGGAGAGTGTGTTTCGTAACGTGCGGTAAAGTCCCATCTACTTGGCGTACTGTACGGCAGTTTGTGGCGGTACTAGAACCAGAAGATTTCAAGCGAGTGGTAGAATGGGAGAGGACATTGTGGGCGAGAAATGGTGGCGACTCCAGGGAGGAAGAGACGACGACGGGGGTGGAGTCGTCGCAAACGTAATTGCGTTGCCAAGAAGTTTTCCCCGGGTGAGAGGTAACCAAGAAAATAATGAATGGCTTGGATGCTCTGCTACTGCTCTCTCGCTCCAGAAGAGAAAGAGAGCGAGAATGAACGAGAGAGAGAGAGAGAGAAAGAGAGAGAAACAGCAGAAGTAGAGAAACGAGAAACCGAGTTTTGGCCGCGATGCTCTCGTTGGCCTGGATTTCACACGGGGGAGAGATGAAAATCTCGCCCTGAGAATGAATTTTTCTCTCTCGTGCCAAATTGGACCAACGAAGATTGCTCTACTCCGAGCGGAGTCTTTCACAGCGCGAATGGCTTTTTTTCCTTAAAATAGCATTTGCAACGGACGTTGTTGTTTGCTATCGGAATATCAAGGATGGTACAATAAGATTTCGATGAAGGCTATACTAAAAATCTATGGTTACATGCAAATAACCACGTACGTGTGGTGTACAATTCTCAAAAACCTTCGATATTCCTCTTCTTTTCTTTTTCATATCCGCGTTCTTTATGACATTACGAGGAGTCGCAACGTGCGCTGAAACGGAAGACGCAGATGCTCCGGTTCAGTAATATCGCGAAAACCGCAAGAAGCTCTCGCAAAGTGCCATGCCTCTCCTCCTACATATGCACACACAGATACGTACACACACATGCGGCATCGCCGTTGTGTCGCACGCTTGCACATACCCGGACACGCGGTTACGAACACACGATGTATCTCAAAAGGAATCAGGCACTCTCCGAGACGCTCTCCCATACATACAAACAACACGCTATAGCGTATGTCTAAAAGCAGGCAGCAACATTCACGGCATGAAAATGCAAAGCGCCCGAGTGCCGTCGATAAAATTCCTCGCCTGTAAAACGGTGACGTGAACTGAATGCTCTTTCACCGCCCCGGCCCAGCCCGGCCTGGCCCGATACTGCCGATAATCCGATACTCGAAGCTATCTCGAGAAGAGGTGGGCCTCTGCAAATCCGACTGCGTTCTATGCTATGCGGCAAATATCGAAGCACGATCTTATCTCTTATCGCGCATCTCTATCCGGCGACGAACTTTATCCCTACGCTAGAAAATGTTTAATCGAAGAGTCAGCATCCAGTAATATAAGAGAGAAACAGAGAAGAGAGAGAGAGAAATACAGAGTTTGTGGCAACAAAGCCATGCTCGCCGCCAACCTCTGCCGACTAACCGGAAGCCGTTACTTGCGCTAACGAGTAAACCAACGGCTGCTCGTCGGACTTTGGTGGTATTATGCTGCGCGAGCAAATAAACTGGCGTGTTCGGCTAACTCCCTGGTTTCTGGTAAGCCCCTGCACACCGGCGGCGGTTCTCGCTCGCTCGGCCTGTAAAGCCCGGCTAACGTCCGCGTGATTGCAATACCCCGCGGCTTGCGGAGAATACCGGATGTGGCCATGTGTACGCGCGCGCATCTGTGTACATACGCCGGACCACTGTGTGTGCGCGCGAGTGCACCGGTGGGTGGATTAGAGATAGAAGAGGGATGGGACGCGGATAAAACGTCCGTTAAAGTATACGAAGAACCGAAAACTCATTGTGTCCGCTGTTGTTTCGAATCGTTTGCGTCCTGTTACATGGAAAAAGTTAGATTAAATCAATTTTCCGTCTCGCGTAACGTCACGTCGCATCCAATCGAGTCGCGTCAGCTAGTTTTCATCGCGTCACGAAACCAGACAACGCGTATCCCAGTAGCAGCAGCAGGGATCTCCTTCCGTCGCGTTCGTCGCGACGACGTGAAAAGAATCGATAATGCGCCCTGTCTTTTGTTCCGTCTATCCGCTCGCGCTCGTATTGTCGACGTGGTGCATGAAGTTAACTGACAAATAGGTCAAACGCTGTAACGGCGGAGATTTGATGCGGCACAAAACGAGTACCTCCCGCCGCCTCGTCGTTTATCCATTAATATCGTCGTACCGATTGCGCGATATCCGCGCGAGCGCGTCGGTCGAAAATAACGGCGTTCCGAATCGCGAAGTCGATTAAAATGCGAGCGGATTGCGAGGTGAAAAAAAAACGAAAGGGTGGGGAGGGGAAAAAACGCTCGCGACATCGTTCCACGCGGCGATTTCCTCGTGACACGCGTGACGAACACCGAACACGCGCACGCAGTATTTTATCCGGGAGTCGCGTGAGCAATGCGCGAGCGAGCACGAAACGAACGCGTCGCGGGATGACCGCGCGGACTAGCAACGCCTGAAATTGCTTGTATAAATATTGGAGCTCGCCATTTTCATTCGGTTAATTTTCCGCGGTGGACGCACCCGAGAGACCGCGATGAAATTTTATACGCTTCGCACGTCTCTCGACGTCGTTGCACATACCGCTCTGCAACGCGATGCGGCACGCATGATCTCGTTCGCGAATTTAAAAAAAAATAAAGTGAGAGAGAGAGAGAGAGGGAGGGAGGGAGGGAGGGAGGGAGAAAATCACGGCGTCGCGTAAAATGGCCAACTCGCCAACTCGAATAACTCGAATCGCCGTTAAACGGGTTATCGGAACGAACGGGTTACGAATGACGATGATACGCTGGCTGTACAATGTGTTGGCGGTTGTTGTACCGCTAGTTGAAGGGTACAATTGCCTGTCGCGATGATGCGGTTGTCGGCTTCGATCGTACTTCAACATACTGTAACAACAATTGTCCACGCGATGATAAATCTAGTACAATTCAACGAAATTCAATTTTTCTCACAATAAGAGTTTTTTATTTAATACTACTGGATTTATTTAACTTCGGTCAGAGATCATAAAATACGATTCCACTTTACGATCGGATTGCCGTGCACGGAATTCGAGGATGTAGACGGTTCTGCGAACATAGCTCGGGCCAATCTCCGAAAACAGAGGGCAATCGACGAGACGACGAAGGACCGAGAGGGAGAACATTGTGCGCGAACGTTCGACGGTAAACAGGCTACAATCAATTCGGGGTTCGTCGTGGTCGCGCAACGAGGGCGGCGAGGGGTGACTTGGAGTAGCCGCAATTCAGAGAACATCCACAGCTTGTGTGTACGAAACGTACGTGAAACGTGAACACGAAGCGTGCTACAGAATGTGTGTTTGCGTGTGTGTGTATGACCCGAGAGAGAGAGAGAGAGAGAGAGAGAGAGAGAGAGAGAGAGAAGTCGTTGTTGCCACTAGCAGTCGGTATTGCCGTCACCAACTACATCGTTGCGCTAGAAACGTCGGGATATCAGAGAGGTAGAGTAAGAGAAATAGAGAGAGAGAGAGAGAAAGGGGGTGAGAACGAAAAGGACCTTGGGTTCTAGCTAGAGATCTCTGACGAGAGGTAGAACGACGAAAGGGACGGGGAGACTCACTGGAGAGAAGGATAAGTGGTACTCGAGTCGCAGCAGAAGCAGCAGCAGAAGCAGAAGCAGAAGCAGCAGCAGCAGCAGCAGCAGCAGCTCGGTAAGGCGGAGACTCGACACAGACGGCCCGACCCCGAAAGATCGAGATGTTTGGATGTTTGAACGTCGGAGTGCTGTCTCAGCACTCGAGCTTCCATCCATCCTTTCCGTTTCCCTCCCCACTTGCTCCCTGCTGCTCTTCAAGAGTGTCCCGATCTCGCGCGATACCAAGGATCTACCGGGTGGTCGGAGTCATTTTCATTCAGACACGTTCTAGAGATGTGGAAAGGATGCACTGGGATCCTCGATATCCTCCAACGATTCACAGAATAACGAAGTAACCGCACGAGAGTGGTTTACCGACCACTTACACCACCACCGCCGGCTCTTTCCTTTCCCCACATGATGTAAAAACGAATATTTACAGAGAATGCGGAAACTTATGGCGCGGGTTTGCGCGAGCAAGTTGGGAGAAACTTCTCTATTGTACTTCTCGCGTATCTAATTATCCGACTTCTCGGCTCTCACTCTCTTTTCGCACAACACGATGCTCGCAGTGGCAGCCGGCCGAATGGCTTGGCAGAGCGATCGATCAGCGAGTGTCAGTGGGTTACGGTCGACAAATTAGCGGCACTCAGGATATTAAACGTGCAGAACACCCATCTCTCGATGCGAACGCGCGCGCACAAGAGCTACGATACATTGGTAAACAGCTAATAACAGCAACGAACTTTGACTATGAACGACCGAGCTACTAAAAGGATGAGAGTCACTACTCCCAGATGACTGCAAAAGGAGCTATCTCGAAAGAACTCACCGATGCGATGTTTAATATCAAGGTTGTCACAAATTTCTCATCCTAAAATTCCACTTCTCCCTGATTTCCAGACAAAATTTCATGATTTTTCCCGATGCTTTCAATAATATAATATTTTAAAATTTTTGGTATTCCCCTAATTTGGAAACCGTTAAATATTTTGTTAAGAAATTAATTTAACAATGTATAATAAATTACTATTAACGTTGCTGACAACTGCTTGCATTAATTGTTAAGTTGGTATTTCAAAACTGCGTAGGTGTAATGTACGTATATTAAATTTCTTTAAAGACAAAAATTTTAACTTTCTAGAAAATTCTGCAAAATTCCCTGACTCTTCTGATTTCCAGTTTTGCAGCATCCTAAATACTTAAGCTTCGGTGGATCGACCTTTCACGCGAATGTCATTGCGCGAGGGATTCGTCTCGGCGCGGCGTTTACTCGCCGGATCTTGCGTCGCGGACAAAAGCCGCGAGAGAGAAATAGAATAGAATCAGAGAGGAAGAAAGAGAGATAGGAGGCGAGAACGAAGCGCAGTTGATAATCCCGACCGCAGCAACGTATTCGTGTGGCTCTGTGCACGTATATATACGGTGGTCACTCTCTGGTCGAAGCGATGTGGGGCCGGCAGAGACCACTAAGCCCACCTGATATGTCCTATCCTCTCTGCTCTACCGTCAGTATACTATTCTCTCTCTCTCTCTCTCTCTCTCTCTCTCCCTCTCTTCATTCCCCTCTTACCCTCCGACTCCGCTGACCCTTTCCTTTGCACCCTGCCGAGGGGCAGTCCGCTTTCAAACCGCAAGCCACAACGGGCTACTGCCTTGATTAAACGCGCCATAGACCGCCATTATCGCTGATTGCGCTAAACATTAACGGACTAGCCGCCGAGGCCGACCGACCTCCTACTCTCCACCCTTTCAAGTACGAGTCTCGTTGTGTACAGTACCCTCTCTAACAGCTTGTTATTATTGATACGAAGCGAATTTCAGGCCGAGGCGTATCTTCGTTCATTGAACCAAACGATTCGTGTCTTTGACTTTGCGATTAGCCTCCATTGGTAGTCGATTTCCGACCCCCGCGATTAAAGGTATTATTTCGCGAATAAATGTCGAATGCAAGCGCAAATCGAAATTAAATTTTCATTACAATTTTAATTACAATCAAATCGTATGAGTGATCCACCACCGCATGTATACGACGGACGTCTCGTCATAACGAAACATAAACGCGACTGCGGTAATCAACGTGGAGTCGAGAACGGGACTGAATGACATCCGTCGCGGCGCAAAGCGAGCAAATTAGTGCCGGTGGCAGCGAGCAGGGTTTCGCCCTACTCTGCGGACGCCGTTAAGACGCCTCGTTAAGGATCCCTCCTTGCCTCGCGCGAGCAACTCCTCCTCTTCATTCCACCAGCCAGTGTCTTGGCACTTCTCTATCGTAACGCTTGGGCGCCTCGGGCCTCGGATGCATTCGCTACGGCATCGTCAACAACGACGACGACAACGACGACGATGACGACGAAGACGACGACAACGACGAAGACGACGACGACGTCGACGGCAATCCGCATTGCCGACTTGACTTTACGACCGCCCTCGACACACCCACCGAAACACCAAGAAAATTATCGTCGCCGGGCGACCCTCGTAATTCTCCGGCACGGCGAATGCCGGGGAAAACAAGACCTTCCTTCCTTCCTTCCTTCCCTACCTAGCGACCGTCCAACCGTGGGGGTAAGCTCGCGCAGGAAGTACAATTAACTTAACGCTAATTGCGAGATGAAGACCAAGCGGAGCTCGGTGGAACCTGCCTCCGGCAATTCGCAGACTCAATTACTCAGTCATATGATACGGCGATTAACCGCGCCAGTTTCCTTTATGCCTCCCTCTCACGCCTCCCTCCCTCTCCCGACTCTTTCCGCAGTACGAGAGATATCAAAATCGCGCGGTTTATTTAACGCGGCCGCGCCGTAAACACCAAGGGAGTGAATGAATAAACTACGCGGAGATAAAGCACATTGTGCATCTAAGCAGACGAATCCGAAATTTAAACCATCAAGTCAGCGAATTCATAAAATTTGTCGGAAATGTATTTATATTATAGTCAAGAAATGATTTTTTTTTTTTTTTACCGAGATTGGAATCCTGCAAAGATAATTGCTATGACAAAATCGCAAATTTAATGATGCTTATCATTCTTTTTTTCTTTCACACCCTAGTTCATTGACAAGCACGGTGCGAAAGTGAGAGAATAACGCCATATATATGTGTGTGTATATATATATATATATATATATATATATATCACGTATGGAATGTATACTCTCGCTCTTTATTTTATATATATATAGCAGGCAAAGGGAGCGATCTCTTAACGACACCCTTAAGCACAAAAGGGCTCGAGGGTGTTGGTTCGACCCTCTCGTTGATAGCTGGCATAATGCTAACGCCCCAACGTCGATAAAAGTGCTAGGGGCTCGGCTGCATAAAGTCGACGGAGGAAAGTTCGGGGACTGTCGCTTCAGCTGAAGGGCGAGCACGTAAACATGCCCCCAAGGAAGTGTAGCGTCGCCAATGTATACCCCTGGGCGTAAATTAGATTCGCACATCGATACGCTTTTCTTTTGTGCAAGCTTATAATATTTCAATGTTCGCCAGCGAACTTCTTATCTCGCGCGTATTCACATTACTTCTCAGAACACGTCACATCAAGAACGTTTGAACATCCACGTAAATACCAAATGTGTTTAATTGCCAAACATGTTTAATTATCAAACATGTTTGATTACCAAACAAGTTTAACTCCATTGCAGTTTACTTTGTTGACGATAAACGGGGGGATTTCAAATACGTACAATCTTACGCGCGATCAAAGCGCACAATGTAAAGACATAAAAGAAACGAAACGTAACCTTATCACGCGCAACCATCAATCGAGGAGGCCTAAATAAAGATACCGACCGACTCGAAGATAGCGCTCTTAAAAGTTCAAAACGATGATAATGAAGACGAGCCTCATCTCTTCCCTCGGACCACCCATCGCGCTGCACCTGCACGCGGCGCGATATACAAGCGTCGGGCAAACTTTACGACTCGCGGTTTAAACGCAGCGCTTACAACAGCGAGGGCATGGAAAACACGCGCCGCGAAAGACGCGCGAAGAGGCGCGAGAGAAGAAGAGAAAGGGGGTGACGAGAGAGGAGCGGGGCGGGTCGTAAAAGATGTACGAGTGATAAAAGCGATCTCAACCGGCCGCCACCGACATCAGGGCTAGTAAGTAGTTACGTTTCCCCTACCCTTACGAAGAGGAAGGGAGAACGACAGTGAGAGTACTACGTGGATCTTAAATCCCGCGAGAGATCTCGATAGTGTCTATTTTCTCTCTCCTTCCCTCAAAGGCAAACCCTTTAACCCCTTCCCTTCTTCCGAGTTAACGGCTCGGCTATTCCTCGCAGCGCCGCGGGTTTTACTGCGAGAAATTTAAGTGGCCATTTGGAGACGCGAGAATTAAGCGTATTCCTCGTGTTTCGCGTCGGAGGTTCCAGAACCTCCGACGTAAGCGGGAAACGAGAGAAAGAGAGAAAAAGGAGGAGCGATAAAAATTCATGACCGCCCGCGGTCTCGTATCGTGTACTTGCGCTTGTACTATGATTACTTTAGATATTACTGATGCGAGAGTATACGTGCGCGAATTTTTGTGCGAGTCATCGCACTCGCGTATCGCGTAGACAAGCTGGTTAACGCCGATTAAGGTGACGCGCCGAGGAAGGAGAAAAGAGAATCACGGTCAAGATCTAAATTCGCATCGTATACGTGAAATAAATTTTGTTACCCGATAAGATAAGGGTGGGAGACTGAACCACTCTCTGGACCAGTCCAGAGTAAGTTACTTACTTGACTTCTTGTTCGCGGGAGAGAAAGAACGTGATTCGATTCGTGTGCGGCACTCTCCTGCCGCGGCGAAGCCCATTTGCTGCGGATAAAACCATCCACGGATAGCGACGTCTCCGAACAACATCCTTCTTATCCGCGGGGCGAAAAAGATGCGCGCACGTATTGTGCGCGCGGTGGGAAAAGAGAAAAAGGATCTGAGCTTCGCGGTGCCAGTTGAAAGAACTTATCGTGTTGAGAGATCGCGAGGATGAAGGACGTGTATTGGGTACATGGAACCCCCGTCGATATCGCGGATTCCTACGTTGAAAGCACACCCGATCGACGTATACCTGTACACGCACGCACATATATACATGAGAATGCCTGTATTCCCCGCGGATGCGCGTTCTCGCGACACCGAGAAAAGGAGGACGTAGACACGAGAGTGCGAGCGAGAGTAGATATTTCTGTGTATATTTTATTGTGCACATATTGCGAACCGTTCTCCGCCAAGCCGCACTGCACACACGAACGCGTGTCAAACTCACACCAACGCAACGTACACGCCTCTCGCTGGAGGCCCCCGGGGGGAGGGGTTGGTGGCGAGGTCGGAAGGGATCGCGACTCGTGGTTGGGCGAGGTCGAGGGAGAGAAAAAGCGAGGAGCGTAGCGTGTGGAGAGGTCGGCGGCGGTGGCGTGGAGAGCTCGATTTTTCCGATAGCAAATTTTGCTCTTCGCTTTTTCCCGCCCCGCGAGCCCAACACCGAGCCACCGTCAACGCGTCCCCACCGTCAACCACCGCGCCACCCGACACCGCCACCCACCCACCCCTCTCAACGGCGGCGGCGGCGGCGGCGGCGGCGGCGGCGGCGGCGGTGGCGGCTGCTCCCGGGTTTCCCCCTTCCGGCGGGCACCCTGTTCTATCCTTTTTCGCCCCCGCCTGACACCAACGTCCCATTCGTTCCTCCACTCGTTGCGACGGCCCGGACTCGCCCTCTTTTTTCTCCCTTCTGCCTACGACCAACCACCCCCGCCGCGCACGCCTTCTCCCTTTACCTCCCCTGTCCCCCGCCCACCCCGACTCACGCTTGCTTCCCTCTCAATCACCATCTGCTCCTCCGCCTCCACCTGGCGCGGCCCGACCGATCAAACCAGTGGCACTGCAGACACAATAAAAACGGGAAAAAAAGCGACGGCCGCGCACACATTTCGCGCAGTTACTCTTTTTCTCTCTCTCTCCCTCCCTCTTTTTTTCTCTCCCTCACGAGCAAGAGATGACGAGCTACCGGACGCTTTTGAGAAGTTATTCATGAAGCGCCCAACGAGATTCCTCGAGCGCGTCGCGTATTTTTTTCCTTCCCCCAGACGCAACGCCCAACGTTCTCGATAAAAAATACAGAGGCGTACAATTTTAACGAACGCGCGTTAAACGTTTCATTTTGTTCGACCAGATCTCAAAATCGCTCGACAATTTCCCGCGACCGTCATCGTTATCTCGTTAACGAGTATGAAAAGCGTACGCGTCTCGGATACATCAGGCGAAATCGCGATCGGCCGATCTTTTGTTTTTCCGAGTGAAAGGTGGAGCACGCGCCAAACAAGGGACCGAGCGAGCCGAGCGGGTATTGACCATCCGATATCGATATTTCGCGACGCTTTATCGCGGACGTGCTCGTTAAACCGATAAATGAATAATGAGCGTACTGTATATGGGATGGATATGGAGAGACAACCGGCGGGGGAGACAAGCGCCGGAAGGGGCGGTGATGGGGGGGCGAGATGGAGGGCGCCGCGCGAGGGGGAGCGAACCAGCGAATCGAACAAAACAACGAAATCGAATCACTCGTGGTGGCCGCCCATACTTTTCATGCGTGAATTTTCCGACTGTCCCGACACGTACGTGCAGCTGCGGAATCGCCGGTAATAGCGTTAGTAAAATCGAGAGTAATGCCTGAAAGCGTTTACAATACGCATCGCTTCCTGCAAATAAAAACGTGGGGAACGCGCGCGACCGCGTGGTCATTGGCCGACGATGTACGACGAAACGGGTCAAAATCAAACTATAACCCATCGTGACACGTAACATTCTCGATTCTCCATTGACGGCGCGAAGGACCGAGAGGAACTATGAGAAAAATATGAAAAACGTGACGTTCTCTCTTCCCGGCAATGAGATGTCGATACGTTTAAGCGCTCTCGTATACTATAACCGCTCACGACGTCGATACTTCTGGAAATCGATAATTACTAGGCATATCTATAACATCCGATATTAAATGAGCCACAGTAGCGATTACCTTATTAATTCACGTATTATACGGCCAATCGAAGAACTGCTCGGTCAACGTGGGCGTTTATATAGCCGCGCGATATATCCATAAACTATCCGGCAAGCGTGATTCCGGCTGACAATGATTATCGTACAGGTGTAACAGGAAAACGTAACAGCTCGGTTGCGGTCAGAGACGGCTGACGATGATGACAGTAATTGCCGAGAATTAGCGACGTTAATAACCTCCGGGGGGAACGGAGGAGGAGGGGGAGAGAGAGAGAGAGAGAGGGAGAGGGAGAGGGAAGGGGAGAACGCGGGCGCGTTCACTGCCTGGTGGACACTTGCCGAACCGGTCATCGTCGGCGTTAATGTAACACCCAATAATTCCCGGGCGCCCACGATATTTTGCTCTTTCGCATCGCCGGATCCGTTATTCATTCTCGTTCCGCGCTTTTTCTCCTTTTATTTCCATCGCGCGCGCTCGCGACAACGCCCGGCCTCGTTATAAACGCACACGGGGCTGGCTATTAATCGCGGATACCGGCGTGGCAGGAACGAGCGGTGTCGACGAGGCGGTGGCGCGGCACGGCATTTCGATTTTATAAATATGAGATACCGGATATATATATACGCGCCCCGCGCGCGCGCGCGCGCGCGTGTACGAGCGTGTAAATCGCGCGCGATAATGCCCGACCGATAATATAATAAATCCCCGACGTCCGGCTACCAGAAGCGATAAATCGTAACCGAATTAAAAGTGACAGCAGATAATGATCGTCATTCCGATCCGAGAAAAGTGCGCGAGACCGCCACGTCGTATATTTCAGAGTGCCGCGCCTCGAGTGCTTATCTCGAGGATATCAGGGGCATAAAACGGGGGATACGACACGATCGTATTGCGATTTCCTATCGGAATTTATATTCCATCGCTCCGATACCACATTTCACACGGTACGTATCTCGCGGCTTGTTCCTCCACGTACCTCGGCACGAATGTCCTCGTGAACGGAGTCTTGAAAGAGTTATGCTCTTCATTCAACCTTAATACGTAACTTTTCTACGAGACTTACAGGCGGAAATCCACGTTTCGATCATACAGAAAAATTGCCGTTCCGGTCTCCGCAGAATATAGAATCCTTCCTCTTTTCCATTTGTGTACTCTTTTACATATATTGATATATTTTCTTTTTCCTATTTAACGATATTTTTTCAAACATTACTTTTACTCAATTTCTAATCCTCCACTGACTGAATTGGAATCTTTAAAGGTATCATCGATATTTTGATTGCGAATTTTGGTAGATAAATTTAAACGTGTATAAAGTATAAATAAAGTACAATTCGACTTCTATCATGGTAAAAATTCATTGCTGAAACTTCGAACAAGTATGCCAAATTTTTTCAGATTTTTATATCTGAATCGATAAAAAAAATTTGCTTCTCGAAGACTCTCATATTACTGACGGAAGAGTTAAAGAAAATGTTCATGTTACACGGAGAAAAAAAAATTGTTCATTTGCTTAAACTAATTTAATTCTTTATTTACTTCCTCGAATGTTGAATATATTTAAGTAAAATATAATGTACATTGCCAGCGGAGGGATAAATAAATAAATAAATGACGTATGTCAAACGTATAGGATGCAAATTTATCGAATAAATAAGTTAAACAAATGCTTTGGATCGCGTAATTGCTGTTCAATTTCTCCAGTCACGTCCTATCTAAAATACTTGCAAACGCGTCAACACGATCTCTCGGTTGAATGCCTTGCTCAGGAAAAGAGATAAGCAAGCTGCTACCTGACTTGCGTCGCTACTGGCACTTCGTGCCGTGTAAGGCAGAGCTGCCATAAGGCGAACGCGAGGTCTTATTCATGATTTGAGGGGCGCATCCTGCCGAAAAAAAGAAGAGGAGACAGAAAGAATAGGCGGGACGCAAAGCGGATGAAGCGGGTGGAGGGCGGGATGAAGGAAATAACGGGCTCAGCTGTTAAATATTCAATAAACGTGAGCATTACTCGTCGCTGCACGCCCACGCCCAAGATAGATTATGGTGGAGTGTCGATGAAGGGGGAACGAGAATATCGAAGTAGGCGAAGAAAGAGGGATCGCCATTTATTCTATGGAATTCGTGATCGAGATTCTTGTTCGATAGCGTGTACAGGATGCCTTCTCTAGGACACTCGAGAGCTACGTCGTCGATATTGCTGGCTTGTCGATAATTCGACGAATTCACTTGTATGTCGGTTTCAAAACGAGATATTTCTCAAACCTTTCGCGAACGGCGGCGGAAAACGATCGAAAATCCATTCCGCGGATAACAACAACAGAAGTATGCGATTCCCCGACGGGATTTCTGTATAAAATTACGTTCAAGAGAACTTGCCCGGGGGCGTTTGACTTCTATCAGACGCGGCCTATAATTAAGAGATGGAGTTCTCTCGTTGTCGATCGATTAACGCGCGTTTCTCCTTTTCCCTCGCGAGTCACGTCGACCCTAATTTATTTCACTGGGTACCACCTTTCTCTCGTCGTAAAAGGAGAATAGGGATTGCTTCGAAAGAAGATAAAACGCTTTGCGATGCAAACTTACCGCTTACCGTCAATGGATGCACATGCGAGAAAATAAAAAAATTCAAATGATCCGTTCGATATACGATGAATATACAAATGGATACAAAAGGAGCTTACTGAAATCTTTGCAATGGAGTTTCTCGAAATGGATCATCGGTACAAAAATATAATAATAATATATGTAAAAAAATAATACATAGACGTTTAACGATGGTCTATACGAGAAAACAAAATACGAGTATTATTTGATTCGTACGTATTATACGTGCACCGCGAAGAAAGAAGCGTAAAAAGCTCCACGATCTGCCCCGAGTGCTTTCTAAAAGCACGGTAATCTCGGTAGTTCTTAATAAAAGTCTAAAGTCGAGCTAGGTTGCTTTTTTTCATTGCGCAAGGTTTTGCGCAAGAGGCAACACGGGAACTCCGGCCGCGCCGCTATTTGCATGTTATTACCTTGTTTACATATTTATTCAATAGCTAAGATCCCGGAGGGTCGCAAACACCCCGTAATCGGGGCTTTCTCCTCGTGTTCGGCCCTTTAATTTTGGATTAAAGCCCAAAGCTGCGCGCAACGTGCCAACTGAGCGATTAATAAATCACCGCCAACTGACGTCGCGTATCGATCATCGTGAGAGACGATATCGTTCTTTACCGCATTTTCAAGGTACTTGAAATAATGTATGCAAAAACTTGAATCTCTTACCTGTTTGTGCATCTCCACATTAAGCCCGTACGACATCTCGTAATACTGCAAAAGTAAATGAAACAGTCAGATTAGAACGTAATCGCATAAATTACAATGTTAGTATGGAATTAGTACAAGCGTAGTGTTGCATAGCTACGTCGTTATATGCGTTTCGTTAACGAAGCCACGTCGACGTTAAGCGTAAGGTGATGCGTGCGTAAACTAGCAGCGTAACGCCGACTTTCTCATGCAAAAGCTGAACTTTGCCGGAAGGTTGCTCACACGAAATCCAATTTTCGTATTTATGTTACGGCTTTGTCATTTTATCCTATCCCGAAGAAGACGTTACCGTGTAAAATTCCCGTTTATTCTCTCTCTCTCTCTCTCTCTCTAGAAAGCTAAGAGAATTCGATTAAATTTGCACCACGAATATAAGTATTTGCAATACCGATATATAAGTACACGTTCATCGACTTCATCTTTTATTGCGACGAAGAAAAATTACGTCGTAATATACGACGTGTTATTTTTATATACGTATACGTATAACGATATCCGAGTATAAATAATTGAAATTGGCATATAAATATCACATTGAATAAAACGCAAAGCCACTACGCGCGGGATTAATCGAATTATCGAGTTTCGCAAACCAAGATGCTGTTTGAATCCATAATGATGGCTGTGTAGGAAAGGAAACGCCTCGCGGTGGATCCTTAAGGGTCTGCTTCAACGATTGCAGGGTTGAGATTATATCGATCAAATGAGATTACGAGATTACGAAAAGCGGACCAAATTGAGCCGTAATGCGAGGCCGCAGTCAGTCGGTAAGAGGGATAAGCGCGTCGAGAAAATGAGAAAAACGAAGAAGAACGAAGAAGTAGAGAGGATGAGAAAGGAGCGCGGCCCTCTCTCGTCTCCTTCACCCCCAAGGAGAGGCGAGAGAGAGAAAAGGCTTGTACGTGCGCTCGCGCGCGCGTATGCGTGTCGACCAAAGACCGGTTTCTCGTAACATCGTTTCTACATCGTGTGTACAAGAGACTCAGCCGGGGCTGGCTTTAACTAATTCGCTTACTGAACAGCGGTTCTCATTTCGCACGCATGAGATTTCTGATCGTAAAGACTCCGTGCGACAAAATACCGCGCACATATTTATCGTAAACTGTTGCTGTATAGCGATGGTTTACAAGCGTTTCCGTTCCCCGAGAGTACATATTCCGTACCGACGCAATACCAACAGACGGTGGAAGGGTAGAGGGTATAACGACGAGAGGAAAAGAGAGAAAATCCGGCAGTTCGCGATTTTAACGAGCGTCTTGAATATAGTCGCCGCATTATTCCCCGACGGAATCAACGACCGTTGTGAAACGGGCTTTATTGCTCGGTGATCGTAAAGAGCGTACTAAACCGCGTTTTAATATATCGGTGCGGCTACGACACAGTCGGTTTAAAGTTTTTCCCGCGTACATACGAGGGGAATGTAGCGTAATAAACGTCGAGACGAGGTCGAAGAAGACAGTCTCGCGCTTTCGAATGCAATGCTCTCGATGTTACGATTTTAACGACACCGGTAATATTTATTTCGCAATGTGATAGAATTACCGTTAATACTTCAAACGTGGGCAAATTCGTCTGGATGAATATTTTACGAATCTGCTTCGGACAGGCCGCGATTAATTAAACCCGTTTGTTTTAATAATTCGATATTCATTCGGCGCGGTTTATCTTCGAAATTACGATTATTTTGTAAATTGCGAACGCTACAATGTATATATAGAAAATATAAATGTAGAAATTTGGCCTCGTGCACGCTCTGCTTTTAAATATAAATTAATCCGCCCATATTTTTATTACATTCGCGCTCGCGAGCATTATCAATAAATCGCGAAATGTATATTTCAATCGGCTCTGTTCTTGCGAAAATAATAATTTCGCTGAAAGCTCGTAGCTTATGTTAACATATAGTGAAATCTAATTATATTTAAATACATCAACTTTATTATAAAACGTCGAGAACAAAATAAAAAAAAAAAGCAATTAAAAATTTATCAATGACATATATTTTGTTTTTTTTTTATTATCGAATTTTTTTTAATAGAACTTATCGAGGAGAACTAATTATAAATCATTATAAAAATTTACTATCTAAAATATGCTGGGTAAAAGATTTCTCTCTTCCTCGTGCATTTGATGGATTTGAGGATGGAAAGAGAAAGAGACAGTTAAGAAGTGCAGCTACACGAAGATCGTCTCGCCGCTGAAGATCCCAACGAAGCAATTGGTCTTTAATTAATAGACTTCACTAACGGAGGGAGACTGTTGGAGACGGGAGATCAGGATCTTAATTATCACGAGACTGGAAACGCCACTCTCGCGGTCGAGATGTCTAATACGAGTGAAGGAATACTGTGAAGGAATACGGCAACAGTCAGTTACGATAATGGAATGAAGCCACTCGTAAACTCGATACGACGTGATTACGAATACTTTATAGAATCAATATTTTACAGTTGCAATCGCGCCATTTTTTATATTAACAATTAAGAGGAATTCGATACTATTTCGACATTTGTCTTTTCTCGTTTGAAAATAATTCGAGTTTTTATCTACGTTCGTGTAAAATCTTCTCTTTCGAGAAACAGTTCGATAGAAGATTTAGGTTGAATTATTAGCTGAAACTCCTCGACTTACTCCGTGGATAGTCACCTCTAATCGTGACCGATCGAATCGCGAAAACGACTCTAGGACGGCGCAATCTCTTTTCAATTCACGAGCAGCCGAACGATATCGATCATGATCGGTATCTACCCCACGAACATGTTGGTTCGTCCCCTCTCGCGTTAGAGAAAGATAAAAAGACTCTTATCATGCCTTTCATCGTCTTCCAATGAAAATCGTTCCTGAACGTACTCTTTAGGCGATGACGATGTTTCTGGTTCGTGTACGATTTGCAAATTTCGTCCTTGTTGCAATCTCATTACTTCGCGGTCGAATCGGCTTAATCAAGAACATACCACAGCCTACAACTGCAATGGTTTGCATTTTCGCTCGTATATTCGTGCTACGAAATGACTCAGCAAATCAAGCCTCGACGTATCGCATATCAGGTTTGTCGCAAATTCCTCATCCTAAAATTTTATAACTTATCCTTTTATACTGATTTTCAAATCAAACTTAATAATTTTCCCTGACTTTCAATAATATTTGGAAATTTTATTGTACATATTTTCATCCCGATTTGGATGAAAATCCCATTAAATATTTTATTGAGATTAATTTAACATAGCAATATAAATTACTATTAACGTTGCTTGCATTTTTAATTGTTAAGTTGATAGTATTTCAAAATTACTTACTGCGTATATGTATGTATATATATATATTAAACTTTTTTAAAGCCAAAAATTTTTATTTTCGAGAAAATTTTTCAAAACATTCTTTGACCGTTTCCCTATCAATTCCTTGATTTCCAGTTTCGTGGCAACTCCGACTACGGGAATTAATTCTCTTACAAACGCGTTGTTACCTCCAACATTATTTTCGTATTAAATAGGAACGTTTTAAAATCTCACTCACCCAACGAAAGTATCGCGCGTAGTTACAGTTTCGCAAGCGGAAATATGAAGCGGAGGACATACGCTAAATGTATCGAGTGGCATTGCGAGCGTGACGAACGAAGTGGTTCGCGGCCGATCTCTCCCGCCACGCTCGCGGTTCGCGCGCTCGTAAAAGAGTTCACGAGCTCGACAATTACATGAAAGAGTCGTAAAGGCGTAACGCCCCGTGGCCGGGGCTACACCCGTCGTGGTATAACGACGTCGTATCGGAGATCCGACGGCTCGCACGAACGTATATACGCGATGGCCTCCATCGATAACGAGTCCCGGGAGATTCGCCGGCTGGCTCTGCCAGTAAACGCTGCCTCGCGATGTCACGTGGAAAATTTGAGGGAGGCAAGATACGAGGACCCAGCTTTATACGTTACACCCCCGTGTCGATGTGTGCGAGAGATATCCCGTGTTACTGTACCGGTATATAAATGGAACGCGGCAGTTCCATCCGGACATGGAGCCATCGTAATTCTACGGGGAAAACGACGGTGTTGTCCGTCGCAGGAAAGCAAACTGCGGTGATTATCGTAGCAAGACCATGACGCGCGACAACGTGATACTTTATTCGATGCTCGCAATTCATCGACGATGAGGACGACAAAGCATCTGGGCGACGCACCGCGAGACTACGATTGCACCCGTAGGAATCAATGACTCCGCTCGATACGAACACGGACGTGTTTAGCCGAGAGACGTGAGTACCTGTTGCTAACGCCGACCTAAACCCGATACTACGATAAATTCTTGTTACGTCGGTAATCAATCATCAATGATAAAACGACGCGATAGGACGATAGCGCAATAAATATGCTTTCGTGCTCGCCGATCGAAATTTGATTAAGTGCATTCCGTGGTTTCGCTATGTTTCGCGCCGACGTTCGTTACCGCGCAACTGGCAGAACAATAAGCGCTCCCCGTGCCATATCGAAACGAAAGTGGAATAAAGTATGATGTGTACAATACATTTAAACCTGTCGCATGCGTGAGCCGCGTGAGCCGCGTGAGTCGCAGGCCGACCGATCGATACAAACGTACGGAACAAAGGATCGAGGAGCGCGAAGATCGATGGAAGATCGATCGTTTGAGAGAGTAAGAGCGACATACCTGGGACGCGCGAGATAAGCGCGTTCTCGCACGACGTACACGCTATGTACCTAACGTGAGACGATCGCGCCGGCGATTAATCTTCGCGCCGGCGTGAATCGGCGGAAGTGCCACGTCCACGCGAGAGCGAGCGCCGCGCATTTTATATGAAGTTATTTGCATCGACCGAGACTACGCGCGGACTACGGCCTATAAATTATCGCCGGCCTATAATGCACGCTTCGCGAACTTTGGGCAACGAACTTAGCGGACCGCGAACTTACGGCGCGGCGTGCGAATCACGCCGCTATCAAGATCTCTCTCGAATAAACTTCCAGTCGATTTAGCACGACGAATATCTTCGCGGTAAATTTACAAATCGAGGAAGTGTCGGTGCCTCGATCTAAAAAAGATTTGGATCTACGCTTCTCTGGGGAGTGCTTATCGCATCTAGACGATATACCTGGAAATTATCACGTTACGTGTGAAGATATTTCAGGATGGATAAACGAAAAGAATGGAGATCCACCGAGACGTCGGTACAACTGGCGTAAAATTAAAAACCGGTACTCTCAGCGACCTTCGACCTCCCATGAAGAAAGCGGTGCGCGCCTCTTTACGCTTCACACGGCTTAATGAAGATGCATACACTGGCGCAGTCGACGGTGAATCGCGATAACGAAGATCTACGGGCGAAAGTAAGCCGAGACTTTCGCGGCGTCTACATGTACTCTCGCGGGACAAAGCCGAAAAACAAAACTGAAAGAGGAGCCGCGAAGAAGCAACGCACGGCGACGTGTATGACGTGATCCTAAATTATTTCGCCATTCCATTCCATGTCGCAAGACAAATATTTTTTTATCGTAAATCGTACCTCTAGAGATACGTTATACGTACTTTAATTTTTATTCTTTATTGTATTTTAATTTTAATGTAAACGAGGACAAATGCGCGAGAAATAAAATTTATAATTTCGATATACTTCAGCATTACATCGTGGTGCAAATTTGACGAGCGAGCTTAAAACGTCAAATGTTCCCTGCAGTCCGCAACGGTTTAGTCAAGAGGGAGCGCAAAGCTAAATGCAAACCTAAATTTTTCGAGGACTCGTCTCTAGACGCGAAATAAGAAAAGCACTTTGCGTTTAATACGATTACTACCGATATAGGTCCTGCGATAGGTTTCGTAAGCTTGTGTGGACTCACCATGACGTAGTGGCGCTGCATCTCCGTCTTCTCCTGGGCGAGTTTCTCCAGCTCCAACTTAATACTGGACAGAACAAGCAGGAAATCGCACGTGTAAGCTAAACATTAGTAAGTGCAGGCGACATTCAAAAGCTGTGGGGACAAAATAAAGATAGGGGGGGGGGCGCCTCTCTTTCGCATGACCAGGGAAGAATCTCGTGGCGCGTTTTGGCTAACAATAGAGAATAATAATGCCGCTAAAACGAGATTATCGAGTCGTCAACGAGTCGAGGGTCTGTGACTTGGGCTCCGTGGTAAACGAGGGATGCGATATAATGTGCGGAATGCGAACATTGTTCAATCGTATAACGATTCATTAATTTGCTCCCGGATTTTTCCGCGTGTATATATTTTTTTTTAACCTTCCGAACCGGTTCGTTCTTTTTATCACGCCCCCAAATTGAGGGATATTGCGGAGGGGTGGTGCACAGCCAAGCCATTAAAAACACACAATTAGTGCAGCCGCAACAAACATTGATAATAATTGTTATATACTGGCCATCGTGTGTACATGTATATGTGTTTTAACATTGTGTGTGAGTTTCGTGTTTACCAAGTGGACCGTGGAGAATATTGGAAGCGTCGCGATTGCGAGCGAATAATTCATAAAAACGCATTCGTGGAATTTACATCGCGTTCAATTAACAAGGAAATCGTATGCAAATACAAACAATCGCAAACGCGTTAGGTAGGTACTACTTGTCGTTAAATATTAAATAACAAAACTGTTCATTATCGAGAACGATAAATTAATCATTTTATGGGAAAAAAAAAACATGTAATCGTCAGAAAATGTATTTTCGAGCACTTTGCCTCGTTCAAAAAGAAAGTTAATAGAAAATCAATACGAGAGAATCGGCGCGGCAGTGCGCAGGTTCATTAAGAGTTAATCCTCGTCGCGTCGCGCTTTTCCCCGACGCGTTAAAGCGCATATTAATATTCACTTGGTCGGTCCACCATGTTACCCGACAGCGACATCAGAGAGCGGGACAAAGGCGCCCCGTTCGCGATGGCGATAACTTTTTTAACGATGACAAGCCCGCGCCATATTTTTGTTTAGCGCGGCGCTTCGGGGGTGCAGGAAAATAATCTTGCGGTGGCGGCGGTCGACAAAACCGCTTGTACCGCGGCAAATGAATGCGTTCGTATGTGCCTGTAACGCTCGAGTTGCATCGCGACCGCCGTCGTTGCTGCTGCTGCTGCTGCTGCTGCTGCTGCTGCTGTTGCTGTTGCTGTTGCCGCTGTCGTTGCTCCATGACTGTATACCTACGATAACGAGTATGGGGGTGCGTCGCATCGTGTCTCTCTGTGATTCGTGTTTCTCCCCATGTTCCCAGCACTTTTGATGTGCGACGCCAATGCTCGTGACGATAATTTTCCCCGAGTTCTTTTTTTGTCTGTTTCTCTCTTTCTCTCTCTCTCTCTCTCTCTCCCGTTCATCCAATCTCTCTGAAATTATACCTCTGACATTTCTTTGAAGATCCGTGTACCATTTTCCTTTTAATTGCACTCCCACGTATAATATAAAAGCGTTACAGTCGCGCTGCCGCGCATATCGAAAATTCATTTCAGTAAAATCAAATCGGTTTTTTAATAATTTCCCTCCCTTTTTTTTTTTTTTAGGTTCTTCTCAATTTCGCGAGAATTGAAACAGCTCGACCGCGACCGAGCGATATCTCCCGAATTCAAGCGCGACGAAAACGAATGCATTTTAATCTGGGAACAACGGCAGGATGATTCGTATATGGCTTTGTGTGCATGTGCGTATATGTGACGTGTATGTATGAGTAATACGCGCTGCCCCCTTTCTACGTTTTTATCCTTTTCCCGGCTTACCATCACGTAATGCCTCTGTATCTCTATTTTTTCACTGGCCAGTTTCTCGCACTCCAATTTAAGGCTGTGTAAGAAGAACAAGAACAGAGCATTAATATCCACCAGCCCTCGAAATCGTCGGAGCCATTGTCCCTCCGCTCGTCGTTCTTCGTCGCGACATTAAGTTGAAAACGCGCCGTATAACACGCGCCATATATCGCGAATGAGAGAAAATAAAGAACTGTAAAAGCTTCAACGATAACGAACGGAGTAAAAATGGTTTATTTCGTCGTCATCGAGTTTTCAGCGCGGAGGCGTAATAATAAAGTTACAGTTTCTCGAATACAACTAAATTTTCTTTCTTTCTTTCTTTCTTTCTTTTTTTTTTTTTGGTTTTTTTCAAGAGGGGAATTTAGAAGCCTCGCGTAACGGGACGCGAAGCGATTTTAATTCGGTTCGAGGAAATGATAGAATGCACACGGTAATTCCGACGCGGCGTTTAATATTCGTGAAAGGCGAATCGCGCTATACGTTGCGCGGCGTAATCTCACCTATAAGGCGATAAATTAGCACGGTATTAACGATCATGCTCGCGCGAGCGGCAACTCTCGTTACGCAAACGGCAATGCTCGTACGGTCAGAAAGTCGATTAATTATTTCAGATTGACGCCGTGCCAACGATTTACGGGACGATTTATCGAGAATCACGTTGCGCGCTTGAATGCGCGCGCCTACTAACACGTGGCCGAGATAGCTCTCTGTTTCGGTCGGGATGCATTTTTGCCTTTCCGTGATTAATATCTCAATTCACGAAATTTATGAATGTTGTTCTCATCGCGGTATTTCTAAACGCGAGATAAAATTTATTCGCTTAAAACGTGCCCGATATCATCGCGTCATTATCGTAATTATTTTTCTCTTGTTGTCAGCACTCTGTGCTATAATGCTATATTTAACTTTCGTAACGTGAAAAAGGGGGAAGGGGAGAGGAATACCGATGCTCTTTCTGCAATCCCGGAACACTGTGAATTTAACGTATCAATAAATAGAGAAACGTGAATTTGCACTGAGAAAAAAGTTGTAGTAATGATAACAAAAAAAGAGAATTATTCACAAACGGATTATCAATTTTGTTAAAATAGCAAATATATTTTGTTAGATGAGCAAAATTATATGAATCTTTTTCATTTAACAATACAATTTTATTTGGTTACTCACGTTTTGTAAATAATAATATAAAATATTAAGTTGAAATTTTCAATTTTCTTTCAATAATTACAAAAAAATAATTTATTATGATAAAATGAGGAATGTTTCGCGGAGCTTTCAGAGATGGCGTGTCTTCTCGTAAGAGAAATTCGACGTCCTATAAAACGGAATTAGAGTACACGTTTCGTGTACTTCTCGCCACATTAAGGCAACATTTCTTTTTCAAGGCAATTAATAATCAATCGATCTTGATATGTCTCTACATATCTTTGTCAAGCCAGAAACGTTCAAAAACGCTAAACATAATTTCACTCTGTATACAAAGAATAAGAGATACATACTATTCCCGTGTAATTATTTTGTTCAGATAACAAAATATTCTGTTTTTAACTATAAAACATCTCTGAGCATCATACAAAACAGTTTTTATCATTAAATCATCAGTGTATTTATTTAAATTAGTAAATTCAACAAATTAATATCCGCGACATAACCAACAATTTACAAATGGTCACATATCAACAAAAAAATAGTTCTTGCAATAACAAAACTGTTGTTATTCTATATACCAAACATTTCTTTCAGTGCAACGATCGAAGAAACTAATCACGCCCCAGCGAGTTTTTCGCTTCCGAGAATCTGCCAAAGAGCGTGATCTCTGAGGAAACCCTTTTTACTGCCGATCGCAGATACTGCTTACTACGTGCACGCATGCACATAGGTGCGCTGTCCAAATGGGGTCTTCGCTCCTTCTCCAGACCGTGCGCATACTTCGGTGTACACAGCTTCCGGTTGGACAATCAATTATCTGCCTACGTCCGTACTACGTGCGTTTCGCGTGCGCGCCCACGCGGTATTTGCACGAGCGCCTAATGGATACGACCCTATGGTGTCCACGGACGCGAACGTTTACTCCGTTCGACAAACTACTGACCGCTGAACGGAATTTGCATCACGCTTAAACCATCCGCGGGAAAATATGTATTTTTTTTTTATCGAGAAATATGGGAATCGGACAATTTTCCTTTATATAAAAAAAAAAAACGCGGTTGAGATCGCGTAAAGCTTTGGGACAAATTGTATCAATATCAATTTTTTACAAAGGTACTTCATTGCTACTTTAATAACCAGAATAAAAAAATATGTGTCGTCAATTTAAAAAAATTGTATAAATATTAATATCGCTGACAGACAATGAAGATGTAAGTTTATAGAGTTTAACTCGCGTGATTAATACAAATTGCCGGGATTGTCGAAAACAAATGTGATAAATTGATCGTATTGATATTGATCTTTATTTATAGTAACGAAATCCGTACATCTTCAATTGACTGCAATCGATGAGAATACGTTTGTGCGAAATGAAGAAAGATACCTGTGGTATTGAGCCTGTAAAAAGTTGAATTCCTCCTTGATACGATCGCAGGATTCGCCGACCGAAAATTTGAACGGCTGTCCAGGCTGCGGTGGACCCTGCAACACAAAAACGCCATTAAATGTATCGATGTACCACAATCCCTTAACGCCATTAAAGCCCATAAGACCCTGAGATTTATTCGAGAGACTCTACGCTGTTCCACAGACTCACAAGTAACTCGAAATCGATACATAGAGTCGGATAAAAAAATGTTGCTACTTAGGTAGACGTACCTAAACTTCACAACAGAAAAACCGCTTCGTTAATTAATGCTTTTCTTAAATTTTAATATAATCTCTCTGTTCTTCGTGACTGTATATTTATAATACTTTTTATTTTTCTTATCATAAAAATTATTGTTGAATTTTGGTGATTTCTAGAATTCCATTCACGAGTTTTCCACAAGTCAACGATTGGCGGTGAAATAATCTTCGAATATATGTATTTCAAACTATTCCACAACTTCAACGCAGAATCATAGTAATATAGATCGGTTTAAAGTTTAACTAGTTTAGTAATTCACGTATATCTCATTTTGATTCAGATTTCATTGCATTACACGTACTAAGTACAATGTAATAATAAATATAAATACAAGATAATGCGCTAAACTAATTTTGTTAGATTTTCACTTGAAAAAAAAAATATTTGGAACTGCCTTGTTATTATTCGATTAAAGTGATTGACTATTGACGCCTGAAACTTAAGGAAATCAAACTTATAATCAACTGCAAGAACAGAAACAATCACAAAAAATGCCATATTCGGCCTTCGTGCTTAATAGTATTTATTATTTGGAATTTATACAATTTCCAGTTCAAGCAAGCTATGCACCAATTATTTGTCGGTCTTGAAACAGAAATAGAAACAATTTTAATAATTTAAACCGGTTTATCACGTTACGAATAATTCTTAATTAGATTTCTACTCCTCAAGTATATTTTTACATTTATGCCAATTAATTAGATATTACATAATGGACTATTTTTGCAAAACGTGCTGTAGCAAACGCCGAGTTACTTTGGTGGTTGCAGTATCAGCATCCACGAGCGTAAAAGCCACATTATTGCCGGTAGTACCGGTGCTACCCGCCTCCGTATACCTGTTGGTAATAACGTTACGAGCATGTTATCGATCGTTTTGCACGTCGTGCCCTGCAAAACGGATACGCCACTATGGCCTCGTAAAAGCCGGAATATAGTTCCCTCTCCCTTTCTCTCTTTTCCCCCGTCCAATTTTCCCGTGTCGTACGATCTAGATTCCGCAGCGAACGGAGTACATATGCCGGAATCGCGATGTTTCATGTGAGGGGTCGCTAATGATTCGCTGGCGATCGCGATCGCGTAATGAAAATCGTGCCAAAACTCGTAAAATAAAGATCAACTTTCAGGCGCGTTACTGCACTAATGAGTCACACGTGATACCGTACCCGGTCACTATATACAGTGGCCAAAAGTTTCCGACCAGTGACATTTTGTATTCTAGTTTATAAAAAAAAAACCTGATAAAATTTTAACCATTATCGGGGATCGATACAAGATGTGGATAACGAAATCTTGTACTGATATCTGACAATGATTAAAATTTTATCGGGCTTTTCTTTATAAATTAGAGTACAAAATGTCACTGGCCGGAAACTTTTGCACGCCGCTGTATCACGGTTAGCTTTCTCTGGTTTAAAAACCGGAGATTTTTAAAAACCGGACTCAATATATCATTATTTTAAAGCAATGGAGTTGAACAGTTCAAATTGGGTTGAATTTAACATTATATGGTATCAATTTGACACTAAATAGTGTCAAATTTATCTATTGTTTTAGTATACAATAACAATGTATTGAGTAGGAGCAGTGGCGACTTAAATCAGATTAAATTTAACGCTACAGATTCAACAGCGTAGTACACACGATTGGGTCATCCGTGTCTTGCGCTTTTTTTTTCTTCGAAAAGGAGCCTCAAGTAATTAGTTATCATATTTATATATTAGGTGTTGGAATTAATTCGTAGCGTTTTTAATGAAAGAATGTTATTTATTTCACATGAGCATTAAAAAATACATTAATGAAAGTACTTCCCATCACTTGTAAAACGCTACGAATTAATTCCAACACCTAATATAATTTTGTTAATTACACAACTTCATAAATACTTCCTAAATTAAAAAATGTTAAAGTACATGTAAGAATTACTTAACAATTATTTAATTTGTGTTAAAATGACGAAAATTAACCCGGGACACGAAAGACCCAGGGTGTAGTAAAAAACTGAAAAATCATATGTACTAAGGTTAAAAGTCCGTTATTGTCTTGTTAAAATCTCTTATGTTTTATAACACGCCTTATTTTACTGAAAAGTGAAAATGATATTTCCAAGAGAAGATACGCGACGTAGATCAACGTATCTTAACATGTGGTAGTTTTAAAAAATTTAAGCCTCGTAGCTACTCGTAGTCACTGTAGCATGTTTTATTAATCTTCACGGCTTCGCAAAAGGCTTCTCTACCCGTTACATTATCGCACGTATATGTTCGAATTACGTTGGAGGATTTGTGCGCCAGGCGTGCAATATATTTAAACGGCTCAAGCTCGAAATCGGCAGAGTTGTACCAGACAACATTGCATATCTCGCTCGCTGACTTGTTATTTGCGGATGTATATACGCTTGTACACAGAAGCTCATCTTTCGCAAGTGACTTTTAAATGCGACGTAATACGAGTAGATTCTGTTGCCTACCGTATTAAGGGACGGAAGAGCGGAGTTAATGCAAATTGGCTAACAGCTGATCGTAACGGAATCGCTGATCCGATTTGTATGCGACAAGTCACGACGGTCAATCCAATTAATTTATCAGCTTTCGCTCTGTGGAACAGAACAGTAGGCGTCAGCTACGTGCTGCTTGGCATTTTCCAGTAGCTCCATTTTATAGATCGATAAGGCAAGAATGTCGGTCTATCGAAATACCAACGCCACGCCACGCCATATATAAAACAGATTCATATTTATAAAGCCTCGCCGCATGCATAATTATTATAAATTATGCTTACTGATAAAGTCAAAACACATTTACTTGATAAACATGGAAATATCGAACGTAATATATTATGATATTACAAATGTCAAAAGCATAACAGGATCTTGCCGATATTTTCTTAAAATATTCATCGATTTTAACATTCATCGAATGGATGGAATGACGCTAGTGATAGTCTTTCGAGTTTCGCATGAATGAGCGAGACGGAGAAGCAACGCACTGTCGAACGACACGGTTAGAGTCCGTCGAAAAGCGAAGCGCGCGCGAATTATGTCGTTTCGACGAATAATAATGAGAGAACGTAGCCGTCGCGTACGTCAATCAGTGTCCTTTACGTGCCGTGGCCGATTTAATTATCCGATAGCCTCCTCTCTCCCGCATCATCATTCGGTCCCTCTTTCCACGCCGCGCTTTTTATTCCGCGCGATCGAGAGCCATCGCAATAGCGTGCGCGCGTTCGCGCCGGGACGGTATTCAAATAGCGCGTTATCGGCTCGACAACCCCCGTGAAAACGATAGCCGGGGCCGGATAACGACGAACAAGAATTGGCATTAAAGCGCAACGATCGGCACGATCGCGCTTTTATTGCTTTTCGAGTCTCGCGCGACATTTAATACATCCCGGCAGATACCGGATTACCGTTTCGCAGTATATTATCGCGGACAACTCAATGAAGCGAGGAGGCCGCTCAATGGACGTTCGTTAAAGCCGACGACGGGGCGACGTCGTCGTTTACAGTCACTCTCTCTTCGCTCATCAAAGAGCGAGAGCGAGAGAGGAGAGGAGAGGAGAGGAGAGGAGAGGAGAG
Organism: Acromyrmex echinatior; assembly: GCF_024713525.1. NCBI lineage: Eukaryota > Metazoa > Arthropoda > Insecta > Hymenoptera > Formicidae > Acromyrmex > Acromyrmex echinatior. The sequence goes on from NC_141862.1 coordinate 10,675,300, forward strand.
GAGAGGAGAGGAGAGGAGACGACAAGTCGACCACGCCGTGTTATGTCCTAACGCTAACAGCAACTGGACCAATCAGTTGCGTTTGCAGCCACTCAAGTACGCTTAAGTGGCGCGTATCGCTGCGTCTAATTACGTTAGCTCCATCGATCCCGCCGTCCGTCATCCACTAGATGCCTGATTATCGACACGTATTATCGAACAGGTTAACTGCTCTCTACGATGTCCCCGCCTGTGATCAAGTCCGTAACCAAACACGAGGCACGCGCGCGCTCAAGTGCCAAGAACATTTGCTCATCTCGAGCTACGGTAAACGGGCATTGTGCCCACATTAGGGTCGCGTCTAAAATGGAAATGCCGCTGGAACGATCAGATATATTATCTAGATATACATATTGCGCTTTTGAACGTTACAAATTCATTCTCGTTCCAAAGAACGCTGCACAACCTGTCAACTTTTAAGTAGGTAGATGAAGTGCTCAAATAAACATCCTAAAAACATTTTATTTTTATACATGGAAAAATAATGATTTTGCTGAAGTATCTAAAAATTTATCTACAAAGCTGAAAATAATTTCGGCCCATTCAAGTTAATTAGGTAGGTACGTAGGAATCTCAAACATGATGAACAATGTTGCAAAAAGTTTTGATATTCTAGCAACCAATTTAAGCATTCCATATACATAATTACTTTGATGTATTTTCAGATCCGTGTAGTCCAGCTAAATTTTTAAATATTTTAGCAAAACCGATCTTTCCGTGTATTTTTAACAGCATGTATAGAGTTAAATTTACATTATTTACATTATCCAGCTTGTGAGATGGAAGAATATAAAAATTTTGTGAACTTTAAAAACTTCGAGGCAATCTATTTTTTATCACGTGTGAGATGTTATGGTTATATCTACCTATTAAAAGTTGGTGATTAAAAATTTAGATATATTTCAATTTATTTCAACTTTCTCGTTAAAAAGAATAAAACTGCTATTAAAGGATTTTACTCGTAAGGATGTAACTTGTGAGAAGTAATAAAATTCCTTTTGACACAGATGAGAGAAATAGCTCTATCGGAGCACCCGATATACCACGCTAATCAAAGAGACGGTAGTCTCGGGAGTTAGTGGCGCCGTGAGCACTAGTCCGCTTTACTTAGAGGCTCTCGTGAGAAACTCGCTAAACCATGGTGGGATTACGCGAAAGGACGACGCAAACAGGGAGAACGGCCGGGAAGAGCTTCGAGAGGGTCGGCGGTTTTCGCCGCACCGCAAAACCACCGACTCGTGGCGCGGATTCCAAAACCACCCGACGACCAGAACCGACCGCGTTCGCCCTATAAGCGAACCTCTCTCTACCACCTTCCGTTATTCCGTAGAGAGCCGCTGGTCGCGAAATATCATCGAAATATCGCGCGCGGTGGATAATAGGTAAAAACATGATTTATCTTATAACGGTTTAAGCGCCATAAAATCAGAAGAATCCTTATAGAGCCATAATATATCGCGCGCTCGAAATAACCATGATCGACGGTAATGAGCTTGAGTTACGTAATTTCTATACAATTTTCGCGGGAAATTAGGCGAAAAACAATACGGAAATCGATGCTGAGTATACAACAAACTGATTGCCAAGCAAGTGAGCTTAAGCAAACCCGAGCACGATCGAATACCGAAATTATGCAACGCGATAACAATTCCCTTAATATCGCCAGACAATACGCCTCAAGATTTGCATGAGGTGTGGAGTGAGAGAGAAGGGAAGGGGGAAAACGAGAGAGAGAGAGAGAGAGGGAGGGACGGGCGTACGAGCGGTTGTATCTTATTGATCATTATGATTATTCCCCGTAGCAGACTGCGAATTCATCCCGAGACTGCGGGGCACGACCGCTATTTGCATAAGCAATGCATTTTGATTCGTAGACCCACATTGTACTCGGCACACGGGGAATGACATAAATAATGCATAGAATAATGATAGCGCGCGAGCGCGTAGTGCGTCTCGCATTGCGCGCGAAAGCGAGTCTCTCTATCGTGAAACGAAACGAAACGAGACGAGACGAGACGAGACGAGACGATTCTCGCGCGTTCACAATTCTTAGGTATGCTGAAATTGCGGTACACCGCCACGGCGTATGCATTTTGTTCTACTCTCGTTAACTATTACCGACGTGTTATATTCAGCTATCTCGCGGTGTGATTCGCGGGATCTTTGTGCACACGTCACGGTAGATCCTACCGTACATCGTTCTGCGTGAAGGAGCACAAATAGGCTCGGAGATAGGCGAAACAATGAAGCCAAAGGTTCTTTAAGATCATAAACGGAAATACTAGGATTCGAAAGATCTCAAGAAGCAAGCATTTCTGCTATAACATTAACCCTTCATAGGCACACTAAGTCTTTTGTTTATTCAGACGAAATTTCACTCTTAAATTTCTTGACTCACAAATTTCAATTTTCATTAAATAAAAGTTTTCATTTGAGTTAAGTAACTATTAGTAGTTAAATATTTCTAGGCTTTCAAAAAATCTAGAAAAATTACTTTTCGATATTTTTATTACGTCATTACCGAATAGTTATTTAATTATTAAAAGTTAAAACTTTTATTTTTAATGGAAATTGAAATTTGTGCCAAGAAATTTGAGAGTGAAACTTTTTTACTGTGGTCTAACACAGTAAAGAAAAATTAGACTGAACAAAAAAGATTCAGAGTGATCTGTGAAGTTGGCCCTCCAACTTTTGAAAAAATTAACTTCCTATAACTCATTCGGTTGCTCATCATTGGCACATGTATGCGCATTTCAAATTTTTGTTTGCACACTTCTGATAATAAAGTTCAAAAAATTTTGAGAGGCTAATTTCACATCAGTCATGAAAAAAATTAGATTTAACTAAATCGATTTTCTTTGTACATACCAAAACAAGTCGATTGCACAATTTTAGTTAAAGTTATTAATTAAAGTTAGAAGATGGTTCACTGAGAATAAATAGATTCAAATCGCAGTACTTAGTTACTATACTTAAAATCACCAGAGTGAGTTTGAGTATAGTTACAATTTGAATCTATCTATCTGAGTCAAACGTCCCGAAACTGTAATTGTTAATAATTTTCTAACTAAAGATGTGCAAACAAAAAATTGACTTATTTCAATGTTAAACATTAAATAAAACTATAACAGTAAAAATGTACACATATGTGCCAGTATCTCTCAAGAGGTTAACGTGTGGTTTAAACTTACTCTCACTTAAATTGATGATAATGTGAAAATTGTGTTTTTCTGTAATTTAATCACCGAACTAATTTTAGTGATAAATTTAAACTTTAAACTTTAAAGGTTATTCAGTAACAACCATCAACAACAAAACCATCAGTTTGATGTTTAACAATAGATAAAAAAATACAATTTTTACCATCAGGTTAAGCCTAATCACAAGTTAATCAGCAAACGAAAAATCGGGCTTTATACAGTTAACATACAATATAATCATATCTCATATAACTTACCAGACCATTTATTTAAAATTTACCTCGCGAGAAGTAACGTATGTAGAGCGGCTAATAAAACCATCGCGTCAAAACGCTATTTCACGGGAAAAGGCAGTAACGGTGTCGGCGCCTATCTGCCGGCAATGCGTCTACAATGCGTTCTTTTATGTACGTCAATCCGCCCATGGCTATGTATGTCCATGGCACAAACCCACGATGATGCGAGGCGAGTTGAAAACACCTGACGCGTGTACGCACGATTCGCCTGATCCCGACACTGCACTGGCAGGCCAGGCCATGCATTCGAGCAGATTGCTCGATAAGAGGCGACCGCGCGGCAGTTTAACCCGTTGAGCAATTAAGGTGATACGATCGGCGCTCTCGTGAAATAACGTCACCCTGGCATGCCGCTGATACATGAATAAATGTACCTACCCTCCATCTTTCTTCTCGTATCTGTATGTGTAGTCCCTCGTCTCTCTCTCTCTCTCTCTCTCTCTCTTAAGCGTATTTACACGAATGCTTTGCATGACATCTTGCATGCATGCACACGACGCAGTAACCACGATCACGACGACGACGACGACAACCAGCTGTGCACGCTAGAGATCGCTGCGCAGAAGACTTAACTTAATAACATGCGGACGCTGACGTTTATAGACTCCGTTTTGCTATTGGCGAATGTAAAGTGACCGTTCTCTCTCTCTCTCTCTCTCTCTCTGATATTCCCTTAGACCACTATTATGCAAGAAATCGTACACGTTACACGTATTTCCACAACAGAATAGAATAAAGTATACGAATGTAACGAGTCACGAAATTACTGTATCCATACAGTGATAATAAATTTGTCAGTGCAAGGAAAATACGCAAAGAAACCTCAAACACAGCTCCTCTTCAACTGTAATGATTTAATGGGCGTGTACACAAGTCAAAAGGTTAAGAACCGCTGTTGTTGTACATATACTGTGTGTACTTGGCGGATACTACGCGCCATAAAAAGAAATATTGGACGTGACAGGTTCGAGGTGAAACATTAGATAACAGACGGATGAGAGAATGAGGAACGTTGGGGAAAAAAAAGAGCACACGAAAAACGGCAGGAATAAAGATTAAGCGGACAGAAGCCGCGGGCAAACAAAGGGTCGAGAGTTATGATTCGGCCGTTCTGAGTAGACCAGGTAATTACTGGTTGAGAGAGAGAGAGAGAGAGAGAGAGAGAGAGGAGATTCATGTCTTTTCTTTCTCCGCGCTTCCTATCCTCGACCATGGAGCTCAATCTCATTGAAAGAGGAAATGAGATAGCGAGAGGAGAAAGAGGAAGGGAGCGAAAAGAAAAACTACGACAATGAATAAAAGCGCGACGAGAAAACTCCGTCGAACTCTGGGCGAATGAGCCCCGCGCGTGGTACTTTAACGACACAAAGGGAGCTCAAATATCGGCCAACTGTCGTGGCCCACTACCGTCGCGTCGTCTCTCCCAACTCCCTGGAACAGCCATTCACTCTCCTCGTTCACTCCTATCTCTTCGTCTCTCTTTCACCGTCTGGTACGCTTCGTTGCCGGTGGAAGCGAGAACAGGGGGTATCAACAAAAGCGACGGCGTTACAAAAGCTTCGGCGATAATAGGAAGCACGGCGGGAGCTACCCTGGCAGTTCGGTCACCTAATCTGTTACAGTCATAAACCCCGTTCTCACCCTCTCGTCTCTACCCCCTGCCTTCACGGTGACGCCCTTTTACGAGCTCTTCCCGACAGAGCAACTCACCCTTAACGTAAAACGCTCATCAGTCTCTCTCTCTCTCCCTCTTTTTGTCTCATTCTCTCCAATTTTTTTACAAAGTGATTCTATCAGCACCTGCAGAACATTCGTTCAACATCATTAACGAGACAGTTATTTCACGAAACGTGTGCAAAATGTGTGAAGACAATGAAATACGTAATGCCACAAGTTTAATATCTTTGTATTTTCTCTGGAAACTTTTAATAACGACTTGACGATCGTCGAATGATGTGCTTTTCTTTTTCTCGATAGCATCGAACCTTTTGCGGCATCAACGGTCCTTGAGGGCGTCGCGCGATACTCAATGGGGAATCTGTAACACGAGGGGTCGTTCCCCTTGGGATTAAGGGGAGAGATCGAGGGAATATGTTATAATTACCGCCAAACTGAACGCTGGAGCAGGAGTCAGGCGAAAAAGAGGGGCTGATCCGTACCTGCCTATCGACCTCTCTCGCTTTCGGCACTCGCGACAATGCCTGTCCCTTTCGATCTCCCGGGACCGATACTACCGCTCTTTTCTCCCCTCCCTTCTCCCTCTTCATCTTTTTTACGACGCGCCGCGCATCACGAACGCCAGCCAGTAACGTCAAAATGAAATTTCTGAGGACGAGGACAGCCGCCACTCTCTTACCACTCCCTTTCACGATAATCTCGTTACCCACGCCGACAATCGGGAAAGTGGAAGGCTAAGGGTAAAGGACGAACGGCACCCCTTGTTGTTGTCTGCCTCCCCCTCGTGCGACGACGAGGGAGTGTGCATCGAGGCAATGAAATCCGAGCACGCGGCCACATCACTCGAGAGCATCTAAATTGCGATTCTAATCGGCGCCGCTCTCTCGTCAGCGCCCCCGACCATCCGTTTTGCGGATCATAAATGCGCGATCACGCTGAGTCATAACGTCATAACCCGCCGCCGCCGCGCCGCCGCGCCGGGCAAATTGAAAATGACAATCGGTGATTCTTGATAAAAACGAGGAGATAAAATGTTTCGAAGAGAATGTACAGATTGCAGGGAAAAATCTACACTACATTAGTTATCAGAGAAACAATGGCAACCAAATCTCTCAAGTTAAATAACATTTCAACTTCCACAAAATATAATCGATTTATTTCTGTAGTTAACTTCAAAGTAAACAATGTCAAATTTAATGCATTTTCTTGAATTAAATCGTTAATTTCATTGTTTTAATTAAATTAATTAATATTAATATTGAGTACGAACAATGATGACTTATAAAAATGATTTTAAAAATTCTCTAATTGAATATAATTTGATATTATGACTGCAGTACATGGATAAATAAAGAAAGAGTTTTAGTGATAAGAGATATTTATCTATATTTTACGGCAGTAGAAAAAATGCAAGAGTACTATGATATCATACGTTATCCGATCGTAAAAAGTAAATGTTTTATTCGCACGGGAACGACTATGGAACGGACCACTCATAAGCCAACTGCGTTCGATTCCATGTGCTCCAAACGTCCATTTCGTATCAGTTGTTTTTCTACGCCAACAGAGTTTGAGAGAAGAGAGAGAAGAGAGAGAAAGAGAGAGAGAGTACTGTCGCGGGACTCGTTTCTTCGCTCCGACGATCGGATACAAGTCGAAAAACGAAACGAACGCGAAGCGGCGGAATGGGGTGGAGAAAAGAATGTCTCCCTCGTGTCTTCGAGTTGTCGAGCCATTATCGAAGCTATCTCTCGACAGTCGACCGAGCGTTTTTAAGAGCATAGAGCCGGCCTTTATCTGGCGAACAAGCTACAACTAATGTAGATCCCGACTAAGACCCTGATTTTATCCTTCTATTTTATCTGCGCGATACCTGAAATAGAATCTCTACACGAAGCATCATGGAGCCACTTCCTCACTATTTCTTAGCGTCTCTCTCAAAAAAAAAAAAAAAAAAAAAAAAAACTGTTACTCATCTTTTAGCGGCGGAGTTATCACTTTTTTAAAAACCATTTTTATACAAGCGTTTACTATTTCCGTCTTAAAAACGCGCCAGAGAAACGCTGGCGTTTTTAGGACATTATACCGGTTGTATTATCTCAATTATGTAAAATACGAGAAGTCGTAGTGTATCCATAAGAGCTTCTCTTAAGTAGAGAAAGTTAAGAAGTGCGGGAGTGCGACGAGGGGGAAAAAAAAAGGAAAAAGACGAAAAGATGGTAGCCGAGGACGAGCTCGAGACAGTAGTCTACGGTAGCCGGCGTGTATATCATTAACCTCATCCTTATTTTTCGTCTTCCCCCTCGCTCGCAGCCACCACAACCGCCCACCCCACCTCCGTGACAAACATGGGTCTCAACAGTCTGATGAAACAGGAATGCATCGTCTCATTCTCTCGTTCGTGTCACGTTTGCATCTCACTCCGCATCTCTCTCTCTCTTTCTCTCCCTCTCCCATCCGCGCATATAATGCGTATATTCTCTCCCGTTCCCTTCGACACGTCTTCTTTCTTCATCCACGCCGCGCGATATTCGCCCCGACCCGCACCGTCTCTCTTCCAGATGACTCCGACCCAGCGCAGCACAAACGAGTAATTAACTATCTCCGTGTGGGACACGTGTTCCCATCGTGTTCCCTCTCCTCCTTCCATTCGCTTCTCCCGCTTCTACCTCCTCCTTCTCCCGACTATTTCTCCCGCTACCTTTCACCTCGCCCTCCACCGACTCTCCTCGTGTTTGCACACACTCTCTTATGTTAATTCAGCTTAACGCCCAAAAGTCCTCGAGGGGTCGAAGCAAGCGCCTTGCTTGCGCCGAAAAATTACGGGCGATCACGAAGAGGGAGCCCACGACGATCAGGGTGGTCACGGACGATCTCGTGGAAAATAATAGGGATGTTCGTCCACTCATGTGTTACGTGACAGGGGAGAAGATACGTAAGGGTCGTTTGATCGTCAGTATAATAGGGTTCTCATACCGTTATTCATTATACACTCGACGCGATTTACGTCTCTTCATACGAGCTCCGCGTTAACGTCCCTGAAAATGGTACCACTAATTCCCCGCGTCATTCTCATGAAATCAACCGACAAAGTTTATTTCAATTATGAACTCTCGCAGGGATTGCGGACAATATCAACTCGAAAAGTCCTCGACATTTGATTCGTAAAAATCGTCCTTTTCCGATCGTTTTGTAATTTTTCAGGCTTGTTTAGATTTACAACAGAGGCGAATCCTCGCTATTTACCATTCGACATGGTTCGCATTTCGGAAAAGCATCACGTCGAGAGACAGAGAGAGAGAGAGAGAGACGCGTTTGCTAATAAACTCGATTATTCCGACGTAATCCGTAGCGAACATCTAATGACCAGGTAGTAGTGCCGGCCTCAAATTTATCCATGGCATTCATCTTCCCATTAGCGGTGAATAATTCCGTTGGCGTTTACGTGCCGATTCCCCATTCGTCCGGGTTGTAAGATGATTGGCCGCAGGAAGAAACGATGGTGTCGTCGCACGGTCACGACCTCTTCCGTTCCCTCTTATACACGCTCTCGTATTCCCATCCGTTGAGAAATCGAATCAGGGGGGGGGGGGTCATAAGACGTCGATAATAATGGATAACTATAATAGCTAGTGATATAAGTCAACCTGTCGCGCACTTCCTTAGAAACTTAACTGCACGCTTCTTAGAAAATTATTTACTCAATTTTTCCTTGGTACAAATATTTAATTTATAAATTAAGACAAAACAAATTCAAAGAAAAGACAGATAAAATATTAATTCTACAATAAATTTAAGCAGACTTAGCTTTGATAATTTTAAATTCAGATTCAGTTCTAAAAATACTAAGGATTGAAAAGTCGCGATAAATAATGATCATTCTCGACGATATCGTTGAAAGAATAAAAACTAATAACCATGAAATAAATAAAGTACAGGAAACAGGCTTAATGATGATAATAAGACTTCATATTTAACATATTTTCTATGCGAGCATAAACACGAGATATTATTGAGTAGTAAGGATACAATTCTTCTTGAATCATTGTTCATTATTCACATTGAATGAAATTAGTACACGTTAATGCTCTTTTTGGTGAATGCCATTAATCTTTTAATCTCAGTAATTTATCCAGGAGGAAAATCTAAACTTTTTATTACGTAAAAATCAGAACAAAAGAAAAAGGGACAATGGCAGAAGACACGTGATTACGTAACAAGAATCTCAGACACGAGGCACTCTTTGACTATGCAACATTGGAAACAGCGGGAAAAAAGGGAAAAGAAAAAAGCAAGTAGAGAGACAACATGACAAACCGCCAGGTCTAATGCCAATTAGTGCCAGTCTCCTGTACGAATAGGCCCGCAGGGACCTCTCGAAGCTACCTCCAAAGTTTCTTTTTTCTCTTTTACTGCTTGGCTTCAGGTATGTCGAATGTGCAAGCCGTATGCGTACCCTCGCCAAAAATTACAATGGATAATACCCTTTCAAATACAAGTGTGAAATGAGCTCTTTTTTAAAATGAAATTTTTACAGAAAGATTATTTTTAAATAGAAAAGCTTATCGAATTAGAGCTATGAAATTGTATCTCACAGCGAAAAATTCACAGGTAAAAACTTGTGCTCAGGTCAGAATGAAACGCGACGACGATGATTCGGGTCCATTCAGAAGTTTAAGGGTACGGAAAGGTAGCCGCAGGAGAATTGGAAATAATCAGAAGAATCTATAGGTAAAACTCTCTCTCTCTCTTTCTCTCTTTCTCATCCACCCTCCTTCGAATTCCTAGCGGACCAATTTACGACATCACGAGGGTTTCGGAGAAGCTCTCGTGTATGATTATTGTAATACCAGAGATTATTTCGGCAGGTAGAAGGAAGGAATATTTGCAAAGCCAGTACCTGCCATCTGTTCACGCGAAACACATGTGGCAGAATTTTGTCGCGTCAGACTTTTCTAGCGAATACATTACGGCAATCGACTAATTACACAGCCCAGCGTGATATTTAATCATCATAACGTGTACTTTTTATATCTTTTTCCTCGGTCATCAGCGCTTAATCGCGCATAAGCGGTAGCGATTATTATTTATTACGTCGTAAAGTATATCGTTGAGCAAAGAAACGGTACAACACGAAACAAAAAGGCACGGGATGGATCGCTCGTCATATATCGAGTATGTTGATCATAACGGGGGAGAGAAGAGAGGGAGAAGGGTATCTCACTCGACCCGTCATCGATTGCGTGTATCACGCAAAACCGCTTCCTACGCCGGTCGCCGCGCATTAACGTGTAATTGTATCTAAAAGTAAATACAGACGTCCCGTGATAAAATCGGTAAACGCCTCGCGCGTTACGCGTTAGCGTCGGTAGATGCGCGTTCCGTTGGGCGATAAAACCACCACGGAAAGGAGAAAGCGTAGGTAAGAAAGTGGAAATTAAAATCGTCGCTACTCTCCACTACACTGCGCGCGCGCGCGCGCACAAACACACGCGTGTAACGCACGTATATGAAGACGGAACGCGAAACACATACATACGATATCTCGCCGCGGAGTTCCTCCATCCATTCGGTGGCGCAGCACCGTGTAATTACGTCGGACGAGAGCACGAGATCGCGATCCGGCTCGGCCAGGAAACGTATAATGGGAGTATAATGCGTGAAATTTACTGGCCGCATCGGCATAATGGACGACGTGACGCTCAAGATATCACCGTGATTCCATATTTCCGAGCGATGCGCGCGCGGCGCGGCGGAGCGTAACGCCGCGATTCACCGCGCGTACGCGTCGGTTTAGATCTCGGATTTTAATACGAGCAATTACCAGGACGGGACGGGACAAGCCAGATCGAATCGGTCCAGAACCTGAGGCCCCGTCCTCCGCCCTCCGCCCTCTGCCCACAGCTCCGCTTCGAATATCCGCATCGCGTCGCGCATTTATCGCAGGCGGCCTCAACCTGTAATTTCGCCGAGTCGGATTTCAACGTTGCGTGTATCACTATCACCCGGATATCGATGAATCGCGATGAATCGCGCGAATGCGAATTCAGATTTAATTAACCTCTGTCGTGGTAAGTATCTGTGTTTATCGAAAAAATTCAAATTTTCAACATTTACTAAATGGCTTGCAAAATTGCGTGATTGACACTTTGGAAATTGAGTATCCGGGCAAACGCGATCAAAAAATCATTCGATCTATCGATTAATGCCCAGTTTTTCATTCGCTAGTTAACTTTCAGGTTCAACCTATAATAATAACTCTTAAATAAAAATTCTTTTAGCTATATGTATGATTATCACTAAACTGAACTTTTAAAGTAACCACTACAAAACTATTAGTTTAGTGCTTAGCCTGGCTAGAAAAACATAATTTTTCCATTATCATCAAATGAAATGAGGTTAAGTCTAAACTACAAGTTAATCGCAAGTTAGATAATTAAAAAAGTGGGCCTAAGACTTTTCGACCTAATTTGAGTAGTTGGGAGATTAGTATGAAATTATAATAGACTCCTAAAATTGGTTTTTTAATAACGCTTTGACGAGAATTCGAAATATGCATACGATGAGCAATAAATTGAGCTATAGAAAGTTAATTTTTTTTAAGTTACAGGCTCTAACTTCATACGAGTGAAACACAGATAAAAGTTTCAACAATTCAAAAAAATGTTTCTTTCTTTGTTACATGGTTAAAGAAAAAATTTCTTCGATTTGAATATAATTTCTTTAAATCAAATAAATAATGTTTAAGAAATGTCAAAGAAATGATGTTCAAATTAGAAAGAAATTTTTTCTTTAACCGAGTAACAAAGAAACACTTCTTTAAATTGAAGAAACCTTTCTCTGGATGCTTCCCGTCCTACGCGCAATCTCTTGTATCAAACGATCTTGCGCAATCAGAGATTAACATATTGCTAATAAAGAGGTCTCGACGTGTCGCGTCTCGACACGAGGAGGAATTAAAAAATGAAGATGACGAAGACAAAGGGAAGGAACTCGCGACCGGTTGCGTTTTTTCAGCTGTGCACATTCGGACGCGTTTGAACAGCGTGTCGGTGCAAACAGACCGATTAAAAGTATCAATATTTACCGAATTGGGGGTCCTGCGCAAACGGTGCGCCGTGCAGTTTACAGGAGGTAGTAAACCCGGCGGCGAGGTCCGGTCTCTCTAATACGCGCGTGTGTACGGGTGTATACGTAACGACGCCCGTCTGTCAGTTGACGTTCGCAACGTGTACCCTGCTAACTAACGTCAGCACTTCGCACCGTCCGTCTATCCAGCCTTTCCCGTGGAGTTACGGATCACTGCTCTCTTCCCTTCGTCCCTACTCACCAGTCCCATGATGTTCGACTACATAGGGTATACGTGTAGTATACGTGAAAACTATTTTAGGGATGGATACTCCCAATATGAAGAAAAATGCTTGTTAAATATGGAAAGGGCTTATAAGGTTCAGAATTGAACACAAATACGTGAGTTTAATACATCGTTCCCTTATTTCAAAAGTGACACAATTAAAAAAACGGAATTTTCAGATTATAATTATCAATTAAGTGAACATTACCCTATCAATCATTTCAAATAAATTACAACTTAACTTAATAAGAAAATCGTCAAATTATCAAAAAGAGAGTGGTTTCTTAAGTAGTCTTTTTAAGTAGTAGATAGGTAAAATGTTCATCTCAAAAAAAAAACAGAAAGGAAAAACAGAAAAACATCTCAAGAAAATTTTATTTTTAGTTATATTTTTTAATAATATTTCATAATATGGAATTAAATTTACATTAATTTATATTCTTATGAAACAGAAGAATGTAAAAATAATGAATTTTAAGATTTCTGAACAATATTTTTTATTTTCTTTTAATAAAATTTTTCAAATAACCATACGTGAAGTGCTGTGACTATTCTTAAAGGTTAAAGATTACAAAATCAAAATGACAAAAAAGATTATATCAAGAATTTTTCGCTGATTTTAGTTGATTAGTCGATACTTTTTCGTCAAGTTGAAAAATATTTCTCCTTTTCTGGCAAATTTATAATAATTTTATGAGTTTTGCCATTTTTTAAGAAAACATATATAAATTGTATTAGGTGTTGGAATTAATTCGTAGCGTTTTACAAGTGATGGGAAGTACTTTCATTAATGTATTTTTTAATGCTCATGTGAAATAAATAACATTCTTTCATTAAAAACGCTACGAATTAATTCCAACACCTAATAATATTCGACAGAAAGAACCGAAATCAGATGCTGAGCGAATCAAATATATCGCTAAATAAGAGCATAAAATCGACATGAATTAAAACTTAACTTTTGATGAGGAAATTCAAAAACAATAAATAAATTTAAACCAAGAAAAATTTTCAATGTGTATTCTGTGGATGTATTTCAAATCTATTAACAATCTACATACAACAAAAGCCCGATCCTTTTAGGCAAATTTCTACTATATATATATATGTATATATCTGACCACACTAATACACCGCCCATTATTAGTATTATTATTAGAGTCGAGGCTTTTCCTGGGGAAATATTATCTCATTACACTGGTCGTTAAGCCCCTTTTCTCAGGCTAACGACACCGACACAAAGTGACGTTTGACTGTTGGCTCGCGCGTCACAGCGATTGTCACTCGCAATAACCAGTAAATGCATACAATATATATCTTTTTCTGAGTCACGTTCGACTAACTGACTGGATTAGCGAGTAGCGAAAAAATTGTTTGTCCACGGCATTTATTGCGCGCCGGGTGCTCCGCGTTTTTTTAACGAGAGAGTTGCGTCGCGGCGAAACCGAAAGAAAAGGCGTTAATATCCTGTGTAATGGTCGGAGGAACGTTATATACTGTCGAGCGGGAAAGAAAACCGAGAAACGGCGTGAACGTGACGGGACTACGCAACGACGACTCCGAGGGGCTGGAGAGTCGCGGTGGACGACGAGTCGTGCGCGACGACTAAGTCGCCATTATCTCGACCGGACCATTAAATACAGACACCGCTGCACGGACAACTCTGCTCGCACTCTGCTCGGTTCACGGATCAACGACGAAATGCTGTGGCGAAACGCTTTTCGCACGGTCGCGAGAAGTCTATACGACGGCGAATGCGATTCCGCGTTCCTACCGCCGAATTTTCGGAGCGCGGTGGAGAAACACGTGCACGTCCACGTGACGCGTTATATATTTAATAAATTAAATTTATCGGTATATAAATTTAGCGGTTTCAACTGCAGTGGATTTGAATCAATTCGAGATCGATTAACATGGTTCATAACGGACACATTTTCGGAGAAAGAGGACTAATTCTTTCTTGTGGATGACGTGATCACTGTGTCGGTCATGGTATAATTACGGGATTCACATTGACAGGTCATAAATCCTAAAGACATATTTAACGTGCATTGTAGGTAGCATACTTTGGTTCATTGTTAGCGTTGAAAAGCTATGGTTTACATTACATTACGAGCACTGTAGACTTTCAGCTACTGTAAATTTTGGAACAAAGCCTTCAAATTACAGAGTAACATTATCTTTGCGTAGAAAATACTTGATTGATGGTAATCCAGTAGAATAGAATAACAAGGTTGTCATAAATTTCTCCATAGTACTAACGTTCTATATCTTTTCCCTGACCGTTTTCAATTTTTCTTGCCTATTAACTTTTGCCTAATTTCAATTTTGTCGCAATTCTGAATAAAGCTAAATGCACGCAAAAAATTTCAACAGTAAGACGAAATTAAGGAAACGTTGGATTTGTTTACTGCTTTTTACATTTGTTTATAGATTTGTTTACATTTTAGCACTTAAGTTTTTTTTTGTATTGTCATGACTTCAAAGCTAGTCACACACACTTTCGCTAACAGTAACAGTAAGGTTTTCGAATCGCGTTGCTCGATTTTTGCGTTTATTGTTACTCGATTTTTATGTTTGCTGTATTTACGGTTATTGTTACGGAAAGTGTGTGTGACTAGCTTAACAGTGGCCCGCATGCTATCGAGAATGTGTTAATAAAGTCACACGCTACTGTAAATTTCTGATTTGACGAGTTGTTTATGGCACTTCCAGTAAATATCTGATTTAACGAGTTTATGGGATTTCGAGTTAATCGACCTTGAATCGATCCAAACTCTGCGAGAATCGAAAAGGCTATTAAATATAATATATATACTGCATACAAATACGGATTTACATATTTAAACATGTACAGTATAGTATGCTATTTTTGCACAGAAAATTAAACAACTACACATACATCGTAGTCACCTTTTACAAACTTGAGTATCTCGCAACGTACATCACATCACGTGCATCACATGCCACGTGGTCGTGTCACCTCGAAACCTAGTGATGGTGATTTTCGATACACACAACGATCGATGCACAACGATTTCCCCGACGCGTTAATGAAAATTTTCGCGAGCGACCGAAACCCGATATGTGAACGGAACGTGGAATGCGTCGACGTCGTGTCGCAGCGTCAATCGAGATCACGCATTCGCGCGTGTACGCGGTGAAACTCGAGAAGTCGTCTGGATTCGTCGATGACATCGGATCGTGTTACGAGAGGTGCGAAACGCGCTGCAGTCGGAGTAACGGGAGTGCAATCGAGCGCGACAGCTTAAGCATTCTGACAGGAAAGAAATCACCCTGCGGTGTGATTACTCTTTCGCGGCAAAGAGGAGAAAGAGAGAGAGAGAGAGAGAGAGAGAGAGAGAGAGAGAAAACGAGAGGGGAGGGAAAGTGGCGCGTCAGAAACACGGGCCGCGATCAAGGAGGAGCAGGTTAAACAGGGTTAACAACGATGTAAATTACAGACGTAAATCAGACTGTCGCGCGCGCGACGCGATCGCGCCGCGCCGGTCCGCGCCGGCGCGTCACGTCGCGACGCGGCGCGGCGCTACGTTAAGTATGCAACGTGCTGTAAAATAGACGGAAGGCACCGCGGCGAGTCTTGGAGAGAGAAAAAAAGAAGCCCGACGACCGGAGAGCGCGGCCATTTCGCGGAGCGAGCGAGAGAAGTTAAAATACTCTATCGACGTCGCGCGCGATCTTTCGACGTCTAACTATCCGACCCCGGCAAATGGAAGCGACGAGCAGAGATACGATCGCTAGTTCGCAACCGCGAAATATATCACCGTCTCGTGTCGTCGACACCGTTATCGGCCGCATCCCGGCGGGGAAGCGCATCCCGAAACGCCGCATTCAGCCTAATTTATTCGGCCTGAGAATTTACATCGATTAAATCCGATAGCTATTTAATGGTTACACAATTGCGGTTTACGCAGTTTATCCCCCCCCCCCCGCCGAAAATACCATCGCCTATATCGACGGGATTCGGGAGGGGATACAAATAAACAATGTTAGCGCTGTTATCGTTATTATTATGTTATGTTATTGATAATCACTACTCACCGGATGCCTGGCAGCGGCAGCGGCCACGGCGGCTGCGTTGATTCCGGCGCTGGGATACATCCTTCCTGCGTGGTTTCCCGCTCGATGCGTGGCAATATTTCTACGATGTATCTCGCGCCCTGACTCCGGCGAGACGCGAAACTCCAGGAACTTCTTCACTTCTTGAGATGCGTCATGTCACACGCGGCACACTTATTCCGACTGAGTTGCTCCCCCGTCGGGGAAGAACAATAACAACAACAAACGGCACAACAGCAACAACCGTTAACAGGAGTAAATGACGTTTTCGAACAGGATAGAGGAGGGGAAGAAAGGCCGGTATTATGGGAGACGCGTGAAATTAAATAACTCGAACCGCTACGAGGATGACGATCGACACTCTCGGCGGCGATGACGTATCGCCTCGCAACGACGTGCTACGTTCCAGTGCAACGCGTACGCGAGCGTGATTCGCAACACCCCGTTTCCCCGCCGAAAATCCATCGGCGGTCGCCACCAATCCATCCGTCACTACCGTCTCATCGGGAGCGCGGGGGAGACCGGTCGCTTAAACGTGTTACACACAACCTCCTCCTCCCCTTTACACTCGCGCGGGCAGTGGTCGGTAGCGGCCTCTCTCCTTCCCTCTCGCGGCTCGCCGGGTCAGGTGAGGCTGGTCGTCGCGTTCATTCGGAGTCATGCACAGCGCGCGCACAAGCCGACGGGACGAGGCGAGCGAGGACTCGAGGACAACTCGATCTCCTCGGCGACGGCCGTGTCCGCGTCTTTTCTTTGTGCTCTACAAATGCGACGGATGCGACTTAACCTTTTTCTTTTATTTTTATTTTTTTTTCGGTCGGTAAGGAAGGAGTAAACTACCTACGTCGTCACCTACGTCGTCGTTTTTCGGAGAAACACTGGCCCGAAAAATTTCCTCACTTGCCCCGACGGCACACGTTTATTTTTCGATCTATACTATTACTTCACTCCCGCCTCTTCGTCTCCGCTCTCTTCTCGGAAGGCGGTGGCGGCGTCGTCGAGCGCCGCGAGCAACACTGATACCCGCGTCACACGCGCTGGCACACTGCACACCACTCCGTTGTTTACCCGAGCGCGAACGTAAGGATCGCGCGCGCGCGCGCGCGAGCGTATAACCGCGATGGAGATTGAATATCACCGCGAAAATGCGGAGTAAACACGCTCGAGGATCGCGGTAACGATCGATGTGTCACTTACGACAAGTTCTCACGAGAAATCCTGACGGGCGTTAAAGCGCGCGAATGAAAGCGACGCAGACGAACCTCTCCCTGCAGCGGCTACGGAGCGACTGACGGATAGACCGATGGAGGGGGATCACGTTCTCCCCTCTCGGCTGGCTCAGCGTTACTCTCTTCACCCCTTGCAACGTTTCGTCCACAATCCCACGACTCTCCCACTTCTTCGCTGCCTACGTCGCCCGCCTCGCTCCCCCGCGGCCTGTCGGGCCCGCTACTTCGCGTTTAAAGCCGCCAAGCATCCCCTCGAATGTCTCTCGTCTCCTCTACGCTCGTATTAACCGGCGCGATAGCTCCTTCGCAATTAAGTCGCGTTACGTAAGGATCTCGAAAAGGCGAGCACGAAAATCACGGCTCGTTAAAACGTTACTCTACGCGTCCCTCTTGCAAACTCCATCCATCTCCCTCTCTCTCTCTCTCTTTCTCTTTCTCGCTTACTCTTTCATATCTCCATTATTCTTTCTTACGTATGGTCGATCGTTTTATCGAGCTCCTTTCCAACGAGGAATGTTCATCGTGATTTTCGATCGTCCACGCGCGTCTTTACGATCGTCTTTACGCGTCGCTCGTCAGCGATGAATGGCAATTCCGGTGGAATGGAATTGTATCATCATTACGGCGGCCTGGCGAGTCCCGATTTTGTCGTCTTGCCGACCGACGACGTCGCGCGGCGGGCGGCGCGCGGCGCGCGGCGGCACTTTGACTTTACAACGATATTGCGAAACTCGTCGCGCTCGCAATTCGTTCCTTCGCGAGCGTACGTAAGGTGACTCGACGCTCTTTTTCTTCTTACTCATCGACGCTTTATCGACATCGATTACCGGCCGTCTGTTTTTTCTTTTTTTTTTTTTACTTGCCTGTGAAGGCATTATCACCGCGACAATGACAACGTCGCGGAACCACGTGCAAATAATAGGTCTTTTCACATTGCTGGAAATTTCCAAAAATGTTTGTACATAAAATGAGATAAATATATGTATATACGTTGAAGAGAGAGAGAGAAAGCGAAGATATTGAAATGCAAAAAGTGCGAGCGACGGATCTAATATTCGCATACAATCGCCTTTCGCAATCCAAGCGATTCGGCGTATATCGATCTCACGAGAGACGATGATTAGTAAAAACTCGTTGCTCGCTGGCGTCGTTATCCCCGACGATAGGAAATACTCCACTACGAGTAGTTGGCCGTGCTCCGACTACGAGGTTGGATTTTCGTGAGTTCTCGCAGGCGGAGAAACGCCCGGGATCCATCGGAGTATTCCGGAGTACCGAAAAGTTCTCGGTCGCGGACGGATGGATACGCCGCGCGGCGCGGTATAAAACGAGGATGGACAGAGAGAGAGAGAGAGAGAGAGAGAGAGGGGCGAGGGAGAGAGGCGCGGCATGCCGAGCATACGCGTCGGTATTAGTCGTTCCTCCGGGTTCGCTACGGCGTGTGCAAACAAATCGAAAGTTTTTCGCAAAATGGCCGTCACCGGGCTGACACGGATGTCCGCGTAAACTCCCTTTCGCCCCCTCTTCCCTCCCGATCTCCCCGTCGCGCTTTTCCCCGCGCCTCGTTTCCCCGCTTGTCGACCGGCTGCCTCTCTCGCCACTCGTGATTTCCCTCACTTCCCACACTACCACAAATATGGCGCCTCCACCCGTTTTCCCAACCCCTATACAACGTAGCTCCGCATAAAGCGACAGAGCGAGAGAGGGGGAGGATACACATACACGACGTACACGTACGCGATATAACCGGAATATATATGTATGCTCGTATACACCCTTGTGTGTACGTGCATCGTACGTGTGTGTACACGGATACGAGTGTGTAGCGAGTACCATCCTGTACGCGCGATTGTGTGTGCTAAGGGGGTGCCCCTATGTGAATATCGCGCGGCACACAGTCCCAAGCAGTTTCCTACTTGATTGCCGCTATCGTCCGCTCGCCTCGTAAAGGCGCTGACTCCGCGCGGACTCTGCCGTCGTGATCGTAACCTCGACCAATCGGCGCCGCTCTAGTCGACACTTGGCCAATCGCATCACCGTCTGACGCGGCCGATCGACTCGACGGCGGCAAAGAGTCGAATGAAAACGCGACCTCGGCCAATGGCGTGGCAACTTTTTCAGATGACGCACATACGTGACGTCCGCGCGGATTGTTCGCTCGCTCTGTCCCTCCCCCCAGAGCCTCTACAAGAGAACGTACCTATACTGAATAAAGGTGCTACGCGAAGCCGCAGCGAAACATGAAAAATAGGGGGCCACACGAGGAAAAACACGGACCCGAGGGAGGAAGGAGGATGAAGAGGAGGAGATGGAGGGCGCTGTAGGATGGATCCTACGAACCGAGACACCGAAGGCTGGGTGCAGTCGGGGTTGCGTGGGATGGGTCGGGAAAGGAGGCCGGGACGACTAGAGTATAGAGGCCGAGGATGAGAATGGAAAAGTAACATAACGAAACGTCGATCCCATTACCTGGAGCTCTCTCTCTCTTTCTCTCTCTTTCTCCCTCTTTCTCTCTAGCCCTACCACGCCATACGCTCGCCGTTGCTACACGCCTCACCGCGCCGCGCCGTGCAACCATCCCTGCTTTCGACCCTTAATCCAAAGGAGGATTAGAAAAGCCCATTGTCATGCTCCGTAGAACGCGGGATGGGTAATACGCATACGCGTATGCGCGAAACGTCGTCCCCCATATACTTCTGACACGTACCGACGTGTGCGAAAGACCGAGAGAAAAAGGAAAGAGAGAGAGAGAGAGAGAGAGAGAGAGAGACAGAAAGATTTTCCTAATGAAATATAATAAATACGCGACGAAGCGCGGCGCGCGCACGAATGTGTGGCACGAATGTATGGTGCCATTTATCGCATGAATCGTGCGCTTTTTTGCGCGATTCAATGCGGTGCTCGCCAGATGAGTCTATCCCTCTCGCTAGGCGTCCACAACCGCGGTCCGCGGCGCTCTTTCGTCCGTCAGCTCGCCGGTCGGCTCTTTATCTTGTTTTCACGGGGCGAGAAGGAATATAAGGTAGTGCCGTGGAGTGTTGGCGAAGCTGTCGGTCGCGCTTGGTCGACTGCGGTTTACGCGAAGCCGCCTTGCCTCGCTACGCCTTGCCTCGCCTGCCTGCCAGTTTGCGTGTTCGCTCGCTACGTGGATACCTCTACGTGTCCCCGACGCAGCTCGGCTCGACTCAGCTCGGCTCGGCTTCGGTACTCACCGAATGCCGGTGGAGGAGAATTGGAAGGAAGCCGCGAGGAGCGTAGAGTACGTCACGAGAGTGCAACGAAGACGAAGGAATGCGAAGAGGAAGGGCGCGATATACCGCGAAAAGCACCGACGAGCGAGACACTCTACCATACCGTACCACACCGCACCGCGCCGCGCCACGCCGGCAGGCGGCTACGAACCGGTCGCTGCGGTTGCCGCGGTTAACCGCACCGGTGCTCTCAACCCGCGGCGACCGCGACGGTCACGCAGCCGCCCGTACCAGCCTTCCTCTGCACGTACAACTCTCTCGAAACGGCCCGATAGATTCACCAAATTACGCTCACGACGAGAATTCTCTCGGCGCTTTACGTGAAAATGTTCGAGCCCGCGCGTGAAAACTGAATAATATCTTTCTGGAAACTGTCATCCTCGTTCGAGAGTTAATTCCCACGATAATTGGAGAACATAACCGTCCACCGAGCGAACATCGCTCATCGTATAGGAGTTGCTGCAGCTATTTTAATTAATCATTATCGGTCGAGAGCCTCTTCGCGATCAGCCACCCGGTTTTATTCCCGGAAGAGAGGAAAGAGGAAAGAGGAAAGAGGAAAGAGGAAAGAGGAAAGAGGAAAGCTAGCCGAGTCAAAGGAGGCCCAAGAAGACGACTTATATATGCGCGAGAACATGGTCTACAGTCTTGCCAACGCGAAGATTTGCAAGGATGACGGGGCGCTCTGTGAGAGCACTCTCGTTAATATTTTTGCTCTTGGACGACGGCAAGCACGCACGCGCACGCACGTCTCTCCAGATTGAAAATAACTAAATGCCGAATCACCACCGCTACTCACTAACGGCACTCACACACATGGAGCTTAATGGAATGTGGAATTTTATTGTTCCGACACTTTTCCATTATGCAAATGTACCAAACAACTGCTTCGCTCCGCCGATACGCATCGAGGAATCAATTTTAATTACGTAGCGACGAATAATTAACAGATCATGTATTCGGATACGATAAAAAAAAAAGTTACCGTAAAGACTGATGAATGATTGCCGGGCGTTAATTGATTGCCGAAATTATTGTCAATATATTAATGAGAAATATAATACAAAAATCACATGTCTCTGCCACGATCATTTTCTCATGACAATACAACAGGCCTCAAATTAAGATTCAATTATAATCCTATACCCCTTTTGTTATTTTTCATCACGCGATTTCATGTGATCGAGGTCGATGTATTATACAATAATTCCTCATAATCAGATCGTTGAGCGATTCTCTCGCGAGCTTTAGCGTTAACACGATTGATGGGAACGAGGCAATGCAACGTTTGATTAATATCTCACTGATCACAAAAAGTCATGAAAAACCTGACGACTTTTGGCAAAATGTTAGGTTGATCGCGGTATACGTATGTATGTACATGTGTGCATGTGTTCACCTCAAAGCTGCGACTCTAGCCGCGGCTGACAAATGCCTTCCGCGATTCTGGCAGCGGTGTACCGTTATCCAAATTACAAATAACACACCGCCGTTGACGTTTTATCCAACGCCCGAAGACAAATTGCAGCCAACGTAGAACGGCCGAGCTCGAGATTATTCCCCTCTCACCGCCGTCCCTCCGCCACGCCGTCGCCACCGCGCGTCTTCCAACTACTACTCGTCGTGGTGTAACCGCGTGTCGTGGACTCGGTTAATACCGGTAGTTGCTCGGCCCCTTGGTCGGCACACGGAATTAACACGGCGAAGTGTATTTATGGATCAGGCCCGACCAGATATCCCGAGGAGGAGCGCAGGCAGATCGTTCCTTCTCTCCCTCTCCCTCTTTTTCGCTCTTTTTCTCTCCCTCTGTTCGCCTCACCTCTCGCTTCTCGTTTCGTTGTTTCTTTTTCTTCTTCCACAGCAGAGGATTAATTAATGAGACTGGACAAGCCAAGCATTATTACCTGCTTTACAGCGACGTGGCGCACTGGCGTGGGAATGTCTCTTCTTCCCTCGATTAGCACACGTAGGCGAAATTTGCCGAGGGAACTTGGACCATTAATTTTCATTCACGATCGAGGCCGTGATAGCTCTCGCATGATAGGTCTCGGACATGTATAATGATCCGGCGTGCTGCCGATCACCCGTTTTTATTTTGTTACCGTGGCGATGAGAGATTTGAGTATAGAAACGAAGGAATCGTTTGTTCGCCGATGCGATCTTCCGCGTACACTTGCAACGCTTGCTTGCATTTCATACCGATGCAAACAGTGCCGTAAACGTGAATTTGTCCTCGGTAATGATTTCCCATCGTTGGTCGCGTCCTTTATCCAGCTGGAGCCGAGAGTACGGCGCGGAGCGTTCGGGCAACGCCGAGGGCGCGATAATCAAATAACATCGCCGCCCTTGTGCTCGACGCCATTGGGCCACATCCCACCGCATACAGGACGTGATACACGTGTACTCGCAGCGTGTAACGCGTGCTCGAATATAGTGGTCTCTCAGTGTGCATCGCCGGTGCATTTGCCATGCACTCGCAGAGAGCCCGCGCGTACCACGCGTAATGCACATTTGTAAAGCTATACACGGGGCCCCGCAACCGCGACTAGACATTTTTCACCGTGCCGAGTAACTTCCTTAATTGAAACCTTTTGTGAAGGAACAAAGTGTATTCTCGGTAACTGTGTAAAAAAAAAAGGGAGAGAAAGGAAAAAGAGCAGAAAAAAAAAAGAGAAATTTGCCGTCGTTTCAACTTTAATAGCAGCAGGAAGAAGAAATTACAGAGCGCGCGATATTAATGTCAGCGCGAAAGAGAAAGCATTATTATAGCTGCGACCGAGACGCCCGCGGCTAAACGCGTAATAGAGCGCGTTTAAATTGGAGCGAGACTTAATTGATTAAAATGGACGTCGCGGCTTGGCTTAAAATTCGATTTTAGGTCAGTCGCAAGAGGCTAAATTAACTAACGAGATATTAGTGCCGGAGGGTAATTTAAGATACTCTTTGGTAAGACGGTTGTTCTGTCGTATCGGGGTCACTTATACATTGTTAAACGCGACGATCGATTTTTCCCCGGATAGTCTGCGACTGATATCTATGTTGCAACGCTCATAAATAATTATCGATGCCTCCCAAGTGCCGAGATATTTCTGAAGAACTTTATCTACGGGTTTACACCGATTTTAAAAGATTTACAAACACACGTAGAATATTTGTCGACCAGATAAAAGTTCTAATACACATAGAAAGCTATGATATCGTCAAAGAGGAAGCTTAAAGATCCTCCAATAACAGTCTGGAGCTGCAGTTATGTACGCAAGATAGTATTTTTAATAACAATTTCTGAGAGAAGACATAATATTTACTATCTCTCTCTCTCTCTCTCTCTCTCTCTCTCTCTCTCTCTCTCTCTCTCTCTCTCTCTCTCTCTCTCGAATTATTAAAATATGGCGGACCAATCAAAAGTGGCTTCCTCATATCCAAACTCTTATTGGAGAGTTTCTAAGCCTGGAGGGTTTCTCGCGCGGAAAACGAATGGATAGTATCGTTTAGAGAAGGCATTGTTGAGAGAAACGAGTGGGCACGACGACGACGACGATGCCGAGAAGAATAAGAGGACAAGGAGGACGAGGACGACGAGGATGACGACGGCGGCGACGGCGGTGGCACGACGACGACGTGGTGACGGCGAAGAGGGCGATTTCGTCACGGCAGTCACGATCGTCACGGTCGTCGCGCTGTGGCTGAACGAAGCAGGGTAAAGAGGGACGAACTAACAGAATTATACTCGCAGGCCATGGAAGGTTTTTAACGGTCGATTTACCGCGTAGCTCTCTCGTGTGTATGGGTCGCCACGCCATGCCATGCCGTATCCTCTTGAACTCTTCAGCGGCAGCTAAGAGCGACGGCGACAATGCTCACCCCACAGCCAGTTAGTGCCCTTAAACCGTCCCTACCCTATATGCCGTTCGGCGTTTCGTCACGCCAAACGGGGGGTCAAAACTGGCCGCAGATGTCGGCCATAAAGCTTGTACGGGCACGACCCAATCGTCCCCTCATACGTGTTCTTTCGCTTCTCTCTCTCTCTCTCTCTTCCTCTCTGCATTTATGCCCAGCATCGTGTCGTTTCGCTATTGTATCTTCCGCCGAATACACGCCCTTAAATAAATCTATCCACGAACTCCCCCCCGGTCACGTCGCCGTGACCACCAACCACCTACCCTTGCCTCCGTTGTCCTTTGTTCAATCCCTGTTGTTACCGAGATTAGGTTCACGTTCCACGCACGTTGCCCTGTCTTCCGACCTGTCCCTCGACCCAACATCCTCGAGTTGCTTTTTTATTAGCTGACGGTGGTTCGATTTCGAGAAATCTCGTCCCCCTAATCTCACACGATATAACAATGTCATATTTGCATCGAATCGACGTATCACGTTCCGGCACATTCGCCACGTAATACGTACACGTTTACGAGCGTGTTAATCCTGACGGCGCGATGCGCACGCTGCCTTTGCTGAATCGACGAACACCTATCGGACGCGATGGCGCGAGCAACCGTGACACGCTTCGAGAGATTCCAGCGCGATCTTTAATGACGAGGCGCGGCGGATCGTTAACGATCGCTCGTCGACGTTTAATTAGCTGAGGCTCGCGATTACGAGCCACATTCGCTCGCTCGCCTCACATCTTGCAACCAACAACCAGAGTCCCGCGGTGTAATCGCAATCGCGTCTGTAACGACCCGTGCCGGAGGGGAACCGTAAAAGGCCGGCGAGTCAATGACGAGATTCGCTTCTTCTTCTTTTTCTTCTTCTTCTTCTTCTTCTTCTTCCTTCTCCTCCCAATCCAGCCGTTTGTTCCTTCGTTCGCTCGTCCTTCTTTCTGTACTTCCATTCTTCCTTCATCCATCTGCTCTTGCACTAACCGTGGCACTTTCGTGCAATGCGAAACGTTGCACGCACGCACGCACGCACGAAGCGAATCGGCGAATTACGACGATTGAAATTCAATTCCGCGCGCGGCCGAGCGGCTAATTAGACGCAATTGCGGCGGCGACTAGGCAACTAGACGATTCGTCGTCGATATATGTAGAGAGACCTCGAGTCTATACCCTGGAGACTCACTCATTGTGTATATTGCAGCTTGTGATTATGAGCGAGGGAGACCTAGTGATGCCAAAAACGCCGGAAGTTATCTCTTCAAGCGAGATATACGTGAATATAATCGACGTAGCTTAGCCTCGAGACAGTTGAGAGCATGAATTATGTGTAGCCTGGGAGAGTACGTAATCCGCTTTTGCGATTCCAACTCGAGAGACATACTTCTCCGGCCTGTATATACGAGGTCGTAAGCTGGTCAAAAGCCGTAAGGCGCGGGACGATTAACGTGGTCGGGCATGCGTGACGAATAATTATCCGTTCGAAAGCTGCGTCGGCAGTCTGTCGGCGTTAACCGGCCTCGTATCCGCAATGTTACGACACTGAAGTCGCAAACGATGTCGATGATCGTTTATCGATGACTACTCCCGTTAAACGTTTATACCCACTGACATTACAATGCATTGTATGGCGTGCGTTATCGTAAATGCGTGCACGTATAATTAAAAATTCGTGTAGCGCTCAATGTCGTTTACGTCGTTAAAGTATCGAATAGCCATAAAATCGCGAGTCATAAGTATACTTGACGTAAGTTTTGTTGGTCAATCTGGAGCCAAAAGCGATGAAGAATTTCTTATGAAATTTCTTACGGTAATCTTATCTTTTTAATGGCGTTAAATTTTGATATATATATTTTTTTAATTTATATAAAGAGTCGATTTTTTCTTAAGGATATTTCAGTTGTGCAACACTAGTTAAAAGTGTCAGCCAAAAAATTTGCTAAAAATGCCAATATCAATTAATAGAAAAAAATTTTTATCATAAATACGTCCTAAAACTAATTGCAAAAATAACAAATAATTTAGGTTATAATTTATGCAGCAAAATAACTATATTTTGCTGCAATTTTAGATGAAAAATTATTAAACAAGTAAATAGATCAAGTGAACTTTAGTATGAATATTTATCATATACATAAAAAATTTGATTTAATTCGTAATACTTAACCTGAAATTTATAGATAAGTAGGACACAAAACGCGATTTTAAGAATCGAGGCAAACAAAAAAAATTAAATAACTTTTAAATCTTAAACAATAAGAGAATTGTATTCAACTTACGCAGATATAACAAAGAAAGAATTTACAAAATTTTTATATATTTGGTAATGTATAGAGATGTGACATATAACAGCCTTAATGAAAATTATACGGAAAACTGCAAAGTGTAAAAAAATTCTTTTTTTTTTTTACGAGACAGGAAGAATACCATTACGTAAAGTTTAGTAACCGGTGCTGACAATTAGCACTTGTAAAATCGCAAACGGACGTCGCTGTACGCGACAGACGGCGGACCCTCTTCGATCGGACTCGTGTTTACGGAGTAAACAAATCGCCCCGATTGAGGGGACCGTGACTGCCGCGTCATCGAGCATCGGTCTCCCTGCCTCGTCCTCTCGAACCATCGACTTCACTTCACGGTTCGACATTAGCAACACGATTCCGGCTCGTGCCCCCCTCTTCTAGCGCACGCTCTTACTTTTTCCCCCAACGACTTCCACCCCCTCTTTTTTCCTCAGTTAACCATCGTACGGTCTATTGCGCTATTATTATCCCGATTCAAGTCGTGGCGTCATTATTATCCACGAGCGCGGGAGGTCGTCTGTAACCATCGCATCGCGACGGGCGGTGACTTAATAACAGCCCGCTAGGTAAGTGTAATGAACGCTGCCGAGTAACGTAAGCCTGCTAATTTACCACTTTTTTTCTACAAGTCTTTCCTGTTCGCTATCTGTCCCTCTCTCCCTCCTCTTTCCCTCTCTCTCTCTCTCTCTCTCTCTCTCTCTCTCTCTCTCTTTCTCATTCTCCCACTCTCATTTTTTTCTCATTTTTTCTGTATACAATCTATTTCACTGACAGATTGTTCACCTTTTTTCACAATGCGTTTCACTTCTTTTGTTATGACGTATTTCGTCAAAGTCGTTTCGGTCGCGACAAGCATTTACCAAGTTCGAACAAGAGTCGCATCACACGGTTGAGATAACGCGTCACTCGTTAAATTGAAATAACAATTATTTTGCAATTGGGATTTTTTCTTCTTCGAGCAAACAGTATCCCAGCGCGAATGTCCATCAACGTGCAGGGATATACCGTAAACGATAATCATGACAGGCAAAGAATTATTTGCGATTATTGATTTGTTAAGGAATGCGCCTTGAACTGACGAACATCTGTATTCTCGTGGGATGACAGGGACCGTTTAACGCGCTACTGACTTTCTACGGAACAACGACCGCCCGCCTGTCGGTGGCACTTTCGCTCCGCGCGCGCGATAACGATCGGAAAACGTCCGCTCTCGTCGCGACAATGGCTTGTCACTTGGAATAATAATACGGAGCTAGCGTAGGCACCAACAGGCGGACTTACGCTCCACCAGCAAGTTCCTTGGGGCGAGCATAATGGCCTATCCGGTGCACATTCGCGTACTTTGCCTATCTGCATACGGGGTGTGCCCATAAGAACGATCGTCGTTACCTACAAGCGGCCAGCGATCCTCCCGGATGGAGTACTAAGACAATGCGCCGTTTATCTCCGATCAAGCAAGAGGAGGAAAGGGTCGCTCCGCTGATGCGTAACGCCTCTCGATGTAGAAGTCGATAAATCGCCGTTAAAACGCACCGATGGAATTTAAGATCGGTACTATAATCTGATCTTTCGAAGAAAGTTGTTAACTGGAAAATTTTCATAATTGTTCGTAAAACGTGCAATTTAAAAGGCTTCTTGTTGTTTATAAAAAAACTTAGAGTAAGACTGAAATCGCACTGGCTCCTAAATCTTGCTATTTCATCTAAAAATTCAATTATTATATTGTACTTACATTATTTTTGAGAACTATACGTGATACTGCAACGCTGCTGCGTCATACACTTGTAACATGACAATATTGTTATTTACGTAAATAAAAAATTCGTAATAACGTCGCTATTTTTCAATGTATTTCATTCAGTAGAATTGCAAAAAATGTAAGTTAAACCTATCTTTTGATAACTTGTCGTGATTAGAATGTCATTAGATTAATAGGATTAAAGTATTTTCTTTACATTCTTTTTTTTGTAAGTTAAATAAATAAAGTTTTATAAAATACTCTTTATAAAATTTCCTAAATCGTACTTGCATAACATTTTTACATTTCTTATACATTTTTTATTCCATTTATTATTATGTAAAAATATAGATTGTAAATCTGCAAAGTGTTTATTTTGTTTCATATAGAAAATCCTAAAATTATCTATTAAAATTAACATGTGTTTCAAACATTATCAAGAATATTCTTTTTAAAAATACAATCCCTTTTTCATATCATTAAAAATTTTTTTGCATTTTATTATAATGTTTTAAATGAAGAATTTCATTAAATATGCAAATGATTTTAATGGAAGTGCGATTTTGAGTTTCATAAATCGTTCATTAATTTGCAAGCTCTTGTTAAAAATCATAATTTAAAACGTAATAATGCAAAAAATTATAAAAAAGTTACATAAGAACGAGAAATTATATAATTTATTATGCTGCAAAAAAATTAAAAATATTCTTCAATTTTTGAATTATGAGTCTTTATGTGAAAAATGTTGTTATTCGACACCCTATATATTTTTCGTCAAATCATCATTACTCATCACGCGTTAAAGAAATATATAAGCCGCTTTTTACAAATTTTCTCCTTCATAGTAACTCAATGGAAAATGTCTCATTAAGTTAAAGATAATTTGACATCTGTAGAAAAGAGGAAACAGCTCTTTCCACTGAGTCTCAAGAGCCATCTTCCTTCCTCGGTTTCTCGGTAGGTATCCGTTGTCCGGTCGATCCTGCACATGTACCAAGGATAGAGACAGACAGAGAGAGAGAGAGAGAGAGAGAGAGAGAGAGAAAGGAAGAAGTAGCCGGACCGGATGACAGTAAATAACGAGAGATTCTCGAGAAACTCTAGCCGCCAAGTTGGGGATGTCGGGGAGTGTACAGGCAATCGAGCATTGGAATCGAAATTCGATACCGACGCGTACACACGCCCTCGCGTTTAAGGCTGTTTTCAGGACGGCGACGAGAGGTGCGAGGTTCGGGTTAACCGCAAGCGAAGGATGCTCGCGCAACAGAGATGCAAGAGGAAGAGGAGAGAGAGAGAGAGAGAGAGAGAGAGAGAGAGAGAGAGAGAGAGAGAGGGAAGGTAAGCCTCCTCCGCGTAATAACTATTATCTTAACTGAAGGTACTCTTCCTTTAATTCGCGCGCTTTCCGAGATACATCTCGCATCTCGGTATCGAGTTTACGCGATGAAATCACGAACGCGCGGCACGACGCGAACACACGTGTGCCTATACCGGAGCTAATAATAACATGCACGAGCGCTCGACGAGAGAGAATCACCTCCTAATTATAACTCGGCTACTAATGATCCGTGAAATTTAGTAAGTACAGCGCCGTAGCTCGTAACCTGGAAATTAAACGGTCCGCCGGTCTGTTCGGCCCCGCCGGCGGCGGCGATCCGACGAAGCAATCGCTTTACACGACGCGACTCGATATAGCCCCCCTTCTTGCTCGCGGAGTTATTAGAGAAACGTCAAAGATACATATACACGGGTGCGCGCGCTCGCGCGCGCATGTATACATTAGTATACACGTATGGGTCGGTATCGATATCCTCTCGCCGAGTAGACGGGCGTACGCGGTTATGTATTACATCCATTAAAGCCATATGCACGCGCGAAGGTACGCGCGCGCGGTGGCGAGGGCAAGTTTGTAGGTACCTGACGTTAATACGTTCCGCCTGGAATCTGCATCTGCATAAGACAGCACCGTGCGAGCGTGCAACTCGGGCGGACGATCAGACGGGGGTTCAGACCGGTACTAATTATTTCGCCTCTCTGACACGATTGTTAGTCGTCCGCGAGATTCTCTTTTCCTCTTTCTTTTTTTTTCTTCTCGCTTTCTTACTATGATTTATTTGATACAAATTTATTTAATACAGTACTTCGCTCTTTATTAAATTACGCTTACCTCCGTTATTTTTCACTCAAATCTATTATTATACCTTATTTTTCTCGCACTAAATGAAGCGGGAAAATTTATGTATCTAGGTTTCCAACGATTATTGAAATTTCTTATACTTTTTATTCTTAAATAAGAGTACATCCTCTATTCCACTTTAATTTATTCTTTATTTATATATGTGTTGTTTTTCCTCAACATTTCGTGTCACAACGACAGAAAGAATGATTATTAACGAGATTATTTCGTGATAAGCGGGCGCGATTCGACTAAAGTAACCACGCCACACGTCCGTATTTAAATGCGGATCTTTCTCTGTGTGTGCGTGTGTATGTGTGTGTGTGTGTGTGTGTGTGTGTGTGTGTGTGTGTGGTGTCCGCGTGTTAAACTTTCCTGCGTGCAAAAGTCGACACGAATCGACCTCCATGCGCCGCATATCGCGCGGCCACGTTATATTAATGCTCGCGTATGCGACGCCCGCTGCAATACGCTCGTTATCTGGCGCATAACGCCATCCGTCGCATGCAAATCGCGACGTGTGTGCATGGCGAAAGAGCGGCACAGTAGTACACCCTACCGCGGTGGTCGCGCCGAGGAAAATATAATATAGCGATCCAGGTAGCCGATAAAATCGTGAGGCACGAAGCAATTGCCTCCGCGCGTGGGAAATAATTAGTATCAACTCTCTTACGTAAAGCAGTCCGCGAGAAAGGTGGTGGAACTATACTCGGTCTTTATTCGCTGAATGTCTAAATTTCTAATGACTCCGCGCGGACGCTTGAGAAATGTCTCTTTTTTGGGGGGGACATATTTTCTGCGCAGTGGGAACGTGTGCCATTATCGGTAGACGAGAGCGAAGAATTCGTTCGCATGGAATTGAGCTTATGCGAATTACGCGAATCGAACGGTTTCCAGATAATCGTGCTCTCTGCAACTCTGTTCGTAATGAATTCCACGACGGTGACAGGCGGAACATTAAGAAGTGGATGGAAAAACGATGGAAGAAGCGAGAGAAAGAGAAAAGGGCGGGAGAGCTGGCATATCTCGTGTCATCGTCTCAGTGGAAATGAATTTTTCATTTCGCGCGAAAGTCGCGAAACGGTTCGTGACTTAAAGGCGAAGATTAAAGGGCACGGCGCCAAGCTTTCCTTCCTATCTCTGTCTCACCCGCTCTTTTGCAATTTTTTTTTCCCTCGTCGGAGTGTAAGAGGAAAACGACGAGGGCGGTGCTCCGCTATTATTTTTCATTGCTTGCGCGTACCACGATCCTTTTCCATTTCCACCTTGCTCCATTCTTCTTTCTTTTCTCGTTCTTCTTCCTGATTCTTCTCTTCCTTTCTTCTTCACTGAAACGACGAGATGCCGTTGCTGTTCCCTTAAATTTGTATTACCAGCTGCAGCGAGAATTACGATGAGAACAAAGCTGTCATGGAAGAGAAAGATGCGATTCTTATGGATTATTCAATTGGACCGCGCAATTTGTATCGCCTCATCTTAATAGCCCAATGTGATCAAAGCCGAGGATTACTAGCCAAGTTTTATAAAACGACAACAAGTTAAAATACAATAAACGTCTTTCATTGAATGCAATATTCAAGAAATTTTTTTCTTAACATGAATCATGGCGATAGGGTTAAGATAGATTAGGTTTAGGTTTTAGGAAGGTTAGGTTAGGTTAGGATTAAGCTAGGATAAGTTAGGTTGGATCAGGTTAGGTCGGGTCAGGTTAGATCGGGTCAGGTTAAGTCGGGTTAGGTTAGGTTAGGTTAAGTTTGGTTAGGGCGGGTTAGGTTAGGTTAGGTTGGGTCGCGTTAGGTCGGGTTAGATTAGGTCGGGTTAGGTCGGGTTGGGTTAGGTTAGGTTAGGTCGAGTTAGGTTAGGTTGGGTTAGGTCGGGTTAGGTCGAGTTAGGTTAGGTCGGGTTAGGTTGGGTTAGGTTAGGGCGGGTTAGGTCGGGTTAGGTTAGGTCGAGTTAGGTTAGGTCGGGTTAGGTCGGGTTAGGTCGAGTTAGGTTAGGTCGGGTTAGGTCGAGTTAGGTTAGGTCGGATTTGGTTGGGTTAGGTCGGGTTAGGTTAGGTCGGGTTAGGTTAGGTTAGGTTAGGTTAGGTCGAGTTAGGTTAAGTCGGGTTAGGTCGGGTTAGGTCGAGTTAGGTTATGTCGGGTTAGGTCGGGTCAGGTCGAGTTAGGTTAGGTCGGGTTTGGTTGGGATAGGTCAGGTTAGGTTAGGTTAGGTTGGGTTAGGTCGGGTCGGGTTAGGTCGGGTTAGGTCGAGTTAGGTTAGGTCGGGTAAGGTCGGGTTAGGTCGAGTTAGGTTTGGTCGGATTAGGTCGAGTTAAGTTAGGTCGGGTTAGGTCTGGTTAGGTCGAGTTAGGTTAGGTTTGGTTAGGTTAAGTTAGGTCGGGTTGAGTTATGTTACGTTAGGTCGGGTTAGGTTGGGTTAGGTTAGGTTATATTAGATCGAGTTAGGTTAGGTCGTGTTAGTTCGGGTTAGATCGGGTTAGGTCGTGTTAGTTCGGGTTAGATCGGGTTAGGTCGTGTTAGTTCGGGTTAGGTCTGGTTAGCTTAGGTTAGGTCAGGGTAGGTCGGGTAAGGTTAGTTAAGTTAGGTCGGGTTAGGTTGCGTTAGGTCTGGTTACGTAATGTCCGGTTAGGTCGGGTTAGGTTAGATTATGTCGGGTTAGGTTAGGTCGAGTTAGGTTAGGTTAGGCGGATTAGATTGGGTTAGAGTTAGAATTATGTTAGGTTGGGTGAGGTTAGGTTATGTTAGGTTAGGTTAGGATTAGGGTATCTCTGATTGAGATTTCATAGACCTATATTTCTCACACACACACACACACACACACACACACACATATATATATATAGTCCTGGAAATTCATTATTTTTCCTCGGCTAACGAGTAACGTGGAAAGGAATATCCTGGTAGAATAGAAATAAAAGCGGGGTAAATACTCGGACAGAACAAAGGGATGCAGCACTAATTGAAAAAGTCCGGCCCCCGCAATCCTATCGAATTAAGGTCGTCGGGTTCGGATATCGGACCGATATCCATAACTACTAAATTACGGCGTTGTATTTCCTCCCTAAGAGACCCCTTGTCGTTGCACACGTCCTTCGCCAGATGCCGTCCTTCCGATACCATCTCTCTCTTTCTCTTTCTCTCTCTTTCTCTTTTCGCTTTTCGAGCGAGGTTATTACTTATATACCACAGGCTATCGGCGACGGTTTATTTTGTCGACGACGTAAGGAGAGGACGAAAACGACGACGACGACGGAAAACCCATAGGAGAAGAGGGAAGAACGCGAGGGGTGAAATCCCACGAAAGGCGTAAGAAGGATGGGGGAGAGTAGGTCTCTCTTTCTCGACGGATTAGAGCGCGAATCAATATTGGGCAGAGAGGCGAAGTTTTTGTCGGTGCTGAAAGAAATCCCCTACTTCTTCCTTCTTTGAGTGGTCACCACCACCATCACCACTACCTACTCTCTTAAAGTCGTGAAAGAGAACGAGAAAGAGAGAGAGAGAGAGAGAGAGAGAGAGAGAGAGGTAGAGAGAGAGAGAGAGAGAGAGAGAGAGAGAGAGAGAGAGAGAGAGAGAGAGAGAGAGAGAGAGAGAGAGAGAGAGAGAGATAGTGAACGGGGGTAGAATCATTCTCGTGAAGGATGAAGAGGTGAAGAGGGTCGGTCGCGAAATGCGGCGGAAGAACGGAAGGATGCGCCGCCACACAGCGGGACACGAAGACGAAAACCGAGGTGCGCGCCGCGAAGGAAGGAAGTAAAGCAGTGGTGAGTAAGAGTGGAGAGAAGAGAATGAGGATTCGAGCAACTTACCGTACTTGTACATTCTCTCTCTCTTTCTCTCTCTTTCTCTCTCTCTCTCCACGCTCGAGGATTTACAGATTACGCGCCGGTAGACCGTGCCCGCTCGAGCGCCCGTCTACGAGCGTCGGAGACGAGAGCGAAAGCGACGCCTGAGCGCTACGAGAGAGTCGTGAGAGAGCGACGAGGACGAACGGAGGGGTAGGGGTCAAGTCCGCGCGGACTCGATTGGGATCGTCAGCCGCCTCCGCCAATCGGACGGCGCCGTTGGCACGCGTAAACCAATCCGCTGGCGGCGCGGGCATTACGCGTTTATTATCAGGCGGCAAAAAGAAATGACTGTTTATAAATAATTAGAGAGGTTTTAATTAACCCTCGGGAAGAGCTCTCGGACCTCCGCTATCCACCGGCGTGGCGAGTCGAGGCGAAACGAGACGAGACGCGGCGCGACTCGCCGTGGCGGCGTTTTAATCGCTCGGCCAGTTTCGCTCTGACCGGATTGGCCGACATCGTTGCCGCTACCGACGAGACGAGGACCATGTTGTTCGTGCCATTCGCTTCATTCGTTGCAACCTCCTTTCTCCGTCTCTCTTTTTCGCGTCGCAATCCATGTTATATTTGTAAAACTAAACCGACGCCGGTCGGTATCGATTGTTGAGGATAGCTATCGTTTGAACGACGCGACGGCTCGATTCCTCTCCCGCTTTTCTACATGTACATCGTGTACGTATAATGCAAGTAAGTATGATACTTGAAGTAACGATGCACAGCAAACGTTGCACTGCAATTTCCGCTAACCAATTTTCAAAGGCATATAACGGCACGCCAGTCCCTGCGCAAAATTTCTTTATTAAATATTCAGGCGTGCGTATAAGACCTAACTGTAACCGCTTCAAACGCTTTGGAAAATCTGCCGCGTGATTCTACGAAAGGGGGAAATCAAAGCGACGACGAGGAGTTTTTACGATCGAACGCACCGCTTTTCTTGCTCGTCGCTTCTCGCCGATTTCGGCATTCGCCTTGGTTCGCCTTCCCCGTCGCAAACCCTTCGCCGACAAAAAGGTGCTCTCGCACTTCTTTCAGTCCTCGCGCATACACAAAGACCATAAACCTATACCCTCTCTCTGTATATATATGGTTCGGAATTTATTATTGGGGGACTGGGAGGTTTATGCAGCGAACCAGCAGATGACTATCGAATGGTTACAACGGCGAACAGCTAGATATATGTGTTTGCAAATATTGCATTCTATCTGATCCATGGATTTCAGAATTTTTCTATCGAGTCTGTGTCTCATTGACAGATATAAAAATTCGTCGAAGGGGAAGCCATTGACGCGCGCCACAAGTGAAATTTTTTAAGGTCAAATATGAAAAGATAGGATATTATAATAAATTAATATTTGAATTATTACACTGAAAAAGTATTATTTAAAATTTAAGATGTACAATTTATGAAACGTTTTAAAATTATATTAACGCGAAAAAAATAATGTAATGAAATCAATCTATGCCTTTTATATCTAGAAGTTTCTTAAATTAAAAAGTATTTTTGGAATATCGACATTGTGATTAAGCGGTTTAAAAAAATTAAAAATATATACAACGTTTTGCTATAAATATTTTAAAAACGAAGACTTGAAAAGAGGTGCTGTTGGTCCCAATAGTAGGACAATAAAGATCCAAATTGCAAACAGAGGATTGAATCTTAAATTAATTCTAATTTTTTCTTGTATGTACAATTCTCTCTTTATGTTAAATAGACTTTCTTTATGTAAATGCCGTAAGTATCCTTTTTAGACATCTATCTTTTTATATATGATAAAGTAATCTCATAATATCGTATTTGGCAAGTTAATAAAGATTAAAATATTTTTTATCCAGCAACTTTCGACCATGAGTCGATTGCAAAAGGCAATCGACTTAAAAAGTTCTCGCATTTGTCATGCGATGTGTATTACGTCAGACGAGATACTCAACGAATAAAGAGGCAGGAGTAAACCGCGCTTTCCCCGGTGATCTTTGGCGGGTAGCCAAGAAATTTGTTTCGCGGTCGTTCCACGCCGAACCGAGGAAAGAAAAATTATTTCTCGCTCGGTAGGAACATCAAATATATCGCCGCAGGCGGCTCAACGTCGTCGTCGTCGTCGTCGTCGTCGTCGTCATCGACAACGACGAGCGCGAAGCGTACGAAATCGGTTTCCGGTCGAACGGTTCCGCGAGATGATTTATTGTGCCGTGGAGCGTGGCGAAACAGCCAAAACGAGCGAAGCGTGACCCGTAGCGAGCAGTGTATTACGAACACCGGTTGGATGAATCGTCGTCGTCGACGTCGTCGTCATCGCCAAGACGAAGGAACATACGTATATCTTCGGGGGCATACCGAAGTCTAGTAAGAAGTAAGAAAGAACAAGCGCTCGTTCGAGCGTGGAAAACAGGGTAATTACACGACGGTGCCGTCGCGCGCGCATCCTCGTGCATACAATCGCTAATCCCGCATGACCGGCATGACGATACCGGATGCAAAACTGCTGTCTTCGTCCCTCGCAACTCCTCGCGGTAAATGCTCGATCTGAACGAGCGCTGCTGACCATCGCATCGTGCCGATCATGTTCAGCTCGAGGAGCTAAAGATCCACTTACGTGCTCGAGAGCGAATTAATGGGCGTGTCGAACGCGCGCCGATCTTCCGATCGACTCGCTTCGACGGTAAACGCAACCGGGATAATAATCAGGATGGTTTAATTATAATAACTGATTTCTCAGACGCCACTCCATCAACTTCGTCTCCAGCTGTATCCCGCCGTTCTTCGCCGTTACGTTTATTTATTCTTCCTAAGGAGGGACGCTTTCTTCTCTCCCTCAAGTTTTTCTAACGAGAGCAAGGAAATTTCCACCCGAGGAGTTGAATCTGACCCGTCTCCCTTATACTCCCTTTCTGCTAGTTCCGTACGTATATATAACGTACACAGAAGGGCGAAAGAGATGATGGAAGTTCCAAGAGGGGGGTCATCGCATCAGGGAAGATCCCTTAACCTCGACTGCATCGCTGATTAAAGCATAAATGGTAGGATACATGGGGTGGTTACCGAGCGTGAAAGAGAGAGAGAGAGAGAGAGAAGAAATTTTTGTTTGGATAAAGAAGAGGAGCGAGAGAGTAAGAAGCAGAAAGACGAAGAGGAGAGAGAAAGAGAGAAAGAGCAATGAAAGCAAATATAACGTGAAGGGATACCTAATTGTAAGTACATTATACCCTCGGCTCGAATGAGATTATACAGCTACTTCTTTATTGCTGACGGCGTCTTTTATCCATAATCCTCCCCACTCTCTCGCGGATTGTCCTGATTGTAATCGAGGGAGAGGATACCTTCTGCGTTCCCGCGTTGGAAAAAAAGCCACCCTCTTTCGTTACGCTCTCGCTCGTATCTCACTTTGTAAATCGCCGCTTCTGAATATATTTGACCTGTGTTATATCGATGCACATTCGACATATATAAACGTAGCGACATATTCGTTCTCGTATCTCGTTGAAAAAATATGATTGTTACATGTATCACTGCGCAATAGTTCCGCGAAATTGCGCAATTCGGTGTCCTTGCTTTTTTTTTCTCTCTGCTTCGAATCCCTCTCTCTCTCTCTCTCTCTCTCTCTTTCTCTTTCTGGTTTAAACCAATAATGAAATTGTTATTGAATGTACATTACATCGGTTGTATCGTTAAAGGTTAATATGCACGCGCGAGATGATGTGTAAATTGTTCAGTCCTCTGGTAAACGCGCTGGGACATCTATTATGAAACTATTTACGATTTCGAGATCGGAAACGCGAATTTCCGACTAGGGAATTTCGAAATCGGCTTACCATCGCTATGCAACGTAACGAACAATGACGGTCTTTCTCTGATTCAGAAGAGGTTTCCAGCTGGATTGGTGCAGTTTTTCATCGGTTATTCCATTATGGACGTCTGGATGATGTTCGAAACGATCGAAAAGTTTCCGACTAGCTTGCGAACAAGTGGAAAGTCGACTTCAATCAGAAAACGAAATTGTAAAGGTCCTTGCGCCATAATTGAAGAAGAGAGCTGTATCGTTTGCTTTATTCAGTGAGCTCTATGATATACTGGAGCAAGCCTTCCCTTCCATTAAACTATAGAAAATTGTGATCCAAAAAGGAAGGTAAATTTTCTTCTATAAATATTGATCTTTCTTTTTTCTATTTATGGTCAAACCAACATTAATCAATCAGCGAATTCCACAACAAAGAAAACAGTACCATATCTTTGCATCAGAGAATCCTTATTTAGGGATTGAGATACTCCTCAATGACTCTCTCTAAACACCCTCAAGTGAGAGATTGGACACCTTACGTTTAGTCCGCCATATTTTTCAGAACTTAAAGTGGAATGAGATAGAACGTACGAGACATCTATGCGTCTCATTCTATTTTATGAAAAATATGGCGAACCAATCAGAAGTTGTTTAAACAATGTCTTACTTGAGAATCTTTAGCTCGCTCCAGTATATTATAGAGCTCATTAGCTTCAACGATAGGCTACAGTTTGAAGATGCATTAGTCAGAAACTCGCAAGTTTCCGATCGGGATCGTAAACAGTTTCGTAATAGTACACCCACGGATCATTCAGACACAATTGTCGGCGCCGTCGATTTGTTTTGCACAATCCTCACTTTATCACCGCGATATGTACATACGCGTCATATATACTCGAGATAGGGCAGAGGGCCGTTCCCGGGGCTCCGGCTGATTCCATCGCGTCGAAAAAGAATGCGCTTCGACCTTTCTCCCCGCCCCGCGTCTACGCGTCATTCGGTAAGCGTTTATCGGCCGCGCGAAGAGATATGGGACAACCGAACATGTCGATCTGTTTATCGAATCGTTGTATTTGCGTCCGACTTAAGTCGTGGGACTCACTCGCGTAGGAGATAAGCGACCGATATGGAAGCGCGGCGATAATGTAAAGCGCGATAAGAGCGGAATTTTTGCGGCCACGACTCGAGGACTTGTTTAACTCGAAATCGTTCTGTACATACCGCGCGTTTACGAATGAAGATATATAACACACTTTATTTTTTTCTTTTCGTTTTATC
Source organism: Acromyrmex echinatior (assembly GCF_024713525.1). Lineage (NCBI taxonomy): Eukaryota > Metazoa > Arthropoda > Insecta > Hymenoptera > Formicidae > Acromyrmex > Acromyrmex echinatior. The sequence continues at coordinate 10,715,416 of NC_141862.1, forward strand.
CCGTCTGTGGAATACGCGAGATGTACGATCGACACCGAGAGGGCGAGAAGTGAAATTTTCCTCTAGGACGGATGTTTTTCTCGTAAATTTGGATTTTAGCACTGAGAGAAAGAAGGGATCTAGAGATGTGCGCGCGCGCGCACGCATTTTTCTTTCCTCGCTTCTCGTTTCGTTCGTCCTCATTGTTGAAACTCCGGTCTCTAAAACCGATTTCTGCTTACCCCCGCGGCCTCTCGAGTCCTCTTCTAACAAACAGGGTAACAAGATACAAGTACTCCGAATCCTTCCATTCCCAGCCTGTTCCCTCCGAGCATTCCCCTCTCCTTACCCGCCGCCTCGCGCGAGAGCTCGTGCGAGCTTTTTTTTCCTTTCTTCTTCTTTGTTCGCTTTTACCCGCTTCCTTTCAAGCCGTGTTCTCTTTCCTCGTCGGGTCGGGATCGGCTTCCACCAGCTCGTCGAGCGATTTATTACCCGACCGCCCTACCACAAACATTGGACTGTTTAGCCTCGTTTTCTATCTCGTAAAGGATAGGACCGGATATGTAGGGGAACAAGGAGAAGAGACGGAAAAAGATAGAGGAAGGGAGGGGGGGGGGGGGGAGACGCGAGAAAGGTGAAGCTACGTCTGGCGAGGAAAGTGAATCGTGGTCGTGTACATGTGGCCGCAAAAGTGCTGACGAGTCAGTTTTTATATATCATTCAGGAGAAATATATATACACGAGAAACTCTTTTGAAAAATTTATGCGCTCTTCAATTAATCGTTATTAGCGTTTCTACGCGCGAGCTCTTCTGACTCTACACGCTCGCGCGCGATATAAACGCGCGATCGCTGTATCGTAATTTTTTTTTTAATTAGGCAGTATACACGAGTATACCGATGATATCCATGAATTAAAATAATTTTATAATCGACGGCACCATTAGCGGTACACGCGGGGTTAACGACCCCCGGCTGCATTACCTGCCCCGCGCGATTTCGTTTGCATCGGATTGCGCGAGAGGCGATAAAATTTTTAATAGCGATGTAATTGTACATACGATCCTCCGATTGGAGCCGTCGTCGGTGGAAGAGAGACGGAAGGGAAGGGATTTCGAGAAAGGAGTATAGAGTTTTGCGCGATTTAATCGCGCCGCTATCTCGCGCGACGATACGATTGATAATCGCGGCTACGTCGAATCGAATCGAACGTGGTGAACGTAATCGTTGGCCGTGGCTTTCCGGTCGCCCGATAAAAGTGCAATCCAGCAAGGCCGAGCGCGCAGCGGAGACACGCGGCGGATTAAAACGCGTTTGAATGGAGACGTTTTTCTATATAATGGTAGGTAGGCAAGCTGTGGGCCCGTAAAGAGAGAATTCAAGCGCGGCGAGCACGACGATCGAGCACCTGCCTGCAGTGTAAGAGGAGGCCCACAAAGGCGAGACAAGCCTCTGCCTACCTGGAACTCGTGAAAATAATTCTTGCCTTTCAAGGCGTTGCAAGGCGTACGAGTTCCATACGAACCAAAGTGCGAGTGCGTGTCCCGCGTTCTCGCCTTACGCGGTGCTTCTCCTTCGTTGGCTTAAACGGGATCAAGCAGGTGTCTATTGTGAATGTATCCGCGGATTCTCGCCTCTCTCTAACGCACGATAATCTCTCTTCGGGTAATTTATTTAAATGAGGAACGAGGCGAGGAGCGACGTCTCCTCTGGCTTTACGAAGAATTTAAAGAAGCGTATGATTTATGTATTTATTAGTAAAGTTGCTACAAAACGCGCGCTAACGACGCTGATTTTTCGAAGATACTCTGTACTCGATTTTTAAGTAGCGTATAAAGTGTTCCAGCTGAACGATGAAAGATGACGTTTCACCGTAACGAGCCATTTGCGAATTATCATCCCTCGAGCCACCGAAACCGCTCTCGTAGACTTTTAACCTTAACGATGACTGGGCAATTGGCCCGTAATAGCGGGCCTTTATTAGACATCGTTCAAGTCCACTATGCTCTCGAGTCCGCGTCATTAAAAATACATACGGCCGTCGGCTTTATCCGACTGGGTCGTTTACCGTTTTCGCCATGCATGTATTATCGATCGTGCCGAATTAATATGTGATATCAGCGTATTAATTTCTAAAGCGTCAACCGGCGCGTGATAACGCACTGTGTCGAGTGTTTCCGTCGATGGTAAATAACCGTTACGTCAAACACGGCAAATCTTTATTGCATATATGTAATAAACAATCTAAACATCGTAAAACATGCATAACAGCTCGTACACGGAGTTGCCAATGTTGCCTAATACATTGACCGTGCAGTATATTCCGATATTTTGTTTCATCTCTCTCTCTCTCTCTCTCTCTCTCTCTATTTTTCTCTTGCCGCGCAAATAAAAATGTTTCGTGCACTTTTTTTTTCATAGTGCTCGCATTTGTGACGAGGCGATAAAGGTAAACAGTGCATCGTCGATCCTTCCATGTGTTCCGCGATGACTTTATACGCGACAACGGCGCTGTATCGACGCGCGAACGAAACGATTATTATCACCCGGCACCTAACGACACGTCGCGAAAATTTCGCGCGAGGTGAGCACGACGGCCTAATCTAGCAAGTAAATAGCGTCTCTTCCACCGGTGATGCAGCGGTAAGAGGAGAAGAGGGACGTGATTCAAAGCCCGGCGTGACATAAATATTTGCCGACGATAATACTTCATTCCCGCCTCCGGTTACCGGGACCCCGCGCTTCACCGTATACTCACACGCATGCGGGACACGTAGTAGTTATAAACATCGTCTACACTTGCAGGTGACTGTAACAGCATGAGATAATCAATCCCCGAGTGCCGCCTGAACTCTAGCCTATTCTCCCGTTCTTCCTCTTCGCCGCAAGCTCGGGCGCGTAAATATCTCGCGCATTAATGAGTCATTATCGCTGTACCGTTATAGCGTTCGTACGTGCTTGCAGGCAATGCATTACGAACTTGGCAAATCTTTTCATCGCGCATGCCGTGGACTCGTACCGGCCGAGAGTTAACTCAGGACGAAGGTCGATAAGACCTAGAAGAAAGATGAAGAAATATGAGACGAAGGAGACGGAAAAGGTAGCGGTTGAGTTCATAGATAAAGTCTACACTTATGTACGAATTAAAACGTCAAAATCATTGCAACAATTACTGTATTATTGTACAACGAGAGATGTAGAAATATTTTTATATTATTCAGCTTATCTATATGTATGCATACAATGAGTATATCATATTTATACAGGGGAAATTTTCATTTAAAAAACATTATTCGTAGATAACAAATATTAATTAGCAATTTTACACAATCGAGTACATAACGGTCCTGATATAATTTTGTATGTTACTGATACTAAATTTCTGTATATGAATACTTTTTCATCTGTTTAAATAATATAATTTTTTATTGTGCCTATTTTAAAGTGCTTATTTTTATGTAAAATAATTTTGAGAGATGTACAGTCTTTTTTTTCTTGGTTAAAAAGTTGTTAATTAATGTTTATTTTTGAAAGTAAGATTTTTTAAAAATATCTGATCCGTATAAATACTTTTTACACTCATTGTAATGTGTATATTCATTATCTAATATATTACGCAAATATTACCATATGCTTTCTTTGAAATTGTCGCGAACTTTACGATGCAACATTTATCTGTTTACTCAAATGGGATCGTGGAAAAATTTTTAAAGTTAATCAATGCGTCTTGATCTCTCATCAAAAGTGTCTATTAAATGAAACTAGTAACATTCCACGTGAAATGTTGAACATCTATTGAGAGAGAAAAAGAAAAAGAGAAGAGAGAGAGAGAGAGAGAGAGAGAGAGAGAATCGTTTCCGCGTTCGGTATCGCGATACTCACCGCGAGGGGGATTGTTTGTTTTTAATTTGTTTCGCAAATACGTTTTGCGCGCGACAAAATTTAATGAATACTCCAAAGCGTTTGCCGCTTGCAATTTTGTGTCACATCGTATCGAGTCGCGCGCAATTTAATAACTTCCCGGACTAATTGCGTTGAACGCACGGAGAAGAGGGGCGGAAGGGAGAGAGAAACGGGAAGAGAGAAGAGAAAAAGTGCGCGGGGGAAACGAATCGAATATATTTTGGTCTGTGAAAAAAAAATTGAATTTTGTTCGCGTTTTATATGGGATATGTTTCAATAACAAATACAATCGACGTGGAGCATAACGTTGCGGCTGTTGCGCAAAACGCGCAGCGAAAGATACGCATAACGGCGGAAAAGCAATTACCCGCAATCATTGGTCTTTTCCCCGTTGGTGTGTGGATTCCTGCGTATAACTCACGTAATAGAGAGAAAGAGAGAGAGAGAGAGAGAAAGACAAGAATTGTCGTTCTCGTTTGCTCAATATTGACTGGAGATTTCGAGGAGGCCGTACCGAGGCCACGTCCCTCTTTTTGAAACTCTACTTATCGTCGTAGCATTTGACGCATTGTCACTTTTGAGAGGCTCTTAACATCTTTTCGAGGACGAAAGGCCACTCTGCACATTCTGCCGGTAGTAGATAGACTGCCGACTCGGCCAAGTTGAGAGCGCTCGTATGCTCGCCTGCTCAGGAAAAATTCATTTGCGGCTCTTTCTCTCCCTCTGCCTCCCTTTCTTCCCTCGTGCACACGTCGAGGCCTCTCTCGACTTCTTGAAACTTGAATGCATCGATTTTGACAGATCCGGGTCGAACAATGCACAGCGGTAACTTCGAGAGTGATATATCTTTATTGTTTCAAGATATGTATATCACTCGTTAGCGCATATTAAATAACTATATGATGGGTTAGGCGGGAAAATAATGCCGAATATGAACAATCAAATTGGAGATATTTTATCTATCGAGTGATCGCCATTTATTTGATATATAGAATGTATTAAACTATTGAATTTTCATTTCTCGCCCCCTTTTCCGAAAATAAATTATGATCGGAAGTTGGAGAAAAAATTTTTTATTATCAAAGCCTATCTGAAATATTTAACGATGCCATTTCAGTTTTTCGAAAGTAGGGTAAACTTGGGTCAAGTCTAGAGAAAACAACAGAAAAATACTAGAATTTTAGGATAAAAAACTCAGAAATTAATGATTTTTTTCCTTTTACTTTGACAGTTTTTTGACAGTTTTTTACTTGGATATATTTTTTTGATCATTTAGATCTGTTCGTATTGCTTGAAATCTCCCAAAATTTTTGCACTTAAAGGCCAATAATATTAATATTCAGCTCGTTCCCTATGTTCCTATTTAAAATTTTATTTATATATATATATAAGTATGTAAAATTTAGATAGGCTTTGATAATGAAAAATTTTTCCCTAATTTTAGACTATCCATTTTCAAGAAAAAAAGCACTGATAATCTGATACATCGTGTATATATAATATCTTGTATACTTGTTAGAAATATTATCAAACAAATAAACAAACTTATATATAGTTCAATTTATTTTAGAGTTTCAATTAAAATCATGATAACGCAGGAAACCGATCTGGCTCCTAATTTCTTAAATTAACGAGCGAACGTCGCGTCGTTGGGGAATATCTAACCGACCAAAACTTTTCCCTCTCCATTTACTTTGCTCTGCTCTCTTTGTTCCTCCAGGACTGAAATCAACTTCCGCGTCTCTTTCTCGCGCCTTTTCTATCTCTATCGTACTATCGACATTTTCTTTCCGTTTCGCTTCTTCTGCTTTTATTCTCTACTTGCTTCCTCTACATCGTCGATCCGGTTTCTCGACACCTCATCCCTCCCTGCCGTCCGACGTGACTGGAGGTATCAATCTCACCCCCGTTCTCGACCCCTGGAAACGCCGTGTTGCCACTTCATTACCTCGTGCACTATAGTGTCGATGTACCGGTTTTGGGGGAAGGAACCAAGGGAGGCTGGTGTACAGTCCGCGAGGAAAGTAAATCTCGTACCAAGAACTGCGAGATAGAAACTGCTGCAAGAAAATAAAAACTTTGAAAAATGAGAAGAATTTTCTCATTTTGCAAAAAATATATTCTTTATGCAAGGAGTTCTCGCAAATTATTATTATATTCACAATATCCGCGAATAAGACCCTTCGCAAGTACAGGACGCGTTTTGGAATTTGACGAAATGCGTGTTACGTCACGCGCGTGTACGCTGATATTTAAACGAGTATGATTTTAAATCGCTGCAATCAGTCAATACGCACGTGTATATACCGAGAATGACAAACACAATAATACCTACCGCCAGTACGAACGATAAAAAAGAAAAAAATATCCTCGAACAATGCGGGCATGAAAGCACGCAGCTAACATTTATGCATGCTATACACGCGCATACGCGTCGATTTCGTTAAACTATACGAGGCGAAAAACGTTCCCAATATATCGCTGCACTTACGCACCATCGCGGTGTAATCGAGGATAAAAAGACAATGTCACGAAGAATGTATCGTTTAACATCTCCACCCATTTCGTCGACGACGGCAATTATGGCGGAGAGAAATTAATTGAGACAATGAAGAAGATGGAGAAAGCAAAAACTCTTCTCTCTTGCCTGTCGCGCCCGTTTTCTCTCTTTAGGTGCCAATCGCCGGCCAATTTGTCGCGTGGCAACCATTTCCGGTCTGCCGAAGGGCCACCGAGCCTACATGAGCTTGCCCTCGATTGGTTGGATACATATCTGCGGTCGGGTAAAAGGACGATTGACGGGGGTGGTGGCGGCAGCGGTAGGGTAGGCGCAATAAAATTCACGATTGCAGGGTGCTGGTGTGCGTATCGTACGTGATCGAACGCATGCACGCACGTTTTCGAGATATCGCTGGATGTTTATATTTGATATTAATCTCGTTGATGTTTGCGGACCACGTCTCGTTCGTTACATTATTTTAATTAATTATTTTAATGAATACAAACGTAACCGTACACGCATTACGCATGTACTTTCGAATGCGTTTTATTAATATTATGCGCAAATATTACGCACGAACAAATGCGTAAAACTCGAAAACCATCTACCTCCGTTATAGAGGGGCTGAAGCAATTTTTATAACGATATCTCTCTCTCTCTCTCTCTCTCTCTCTCTCTCTCAATTATGATTGTGCACTTAGGTCGAAGTTATTTTGCTTGAAACTTCTCTCACGTGGAAATTCCGAGGGATACAGTGAATAATGCAACTCGGAATACTATGTTGCGAGAGTGGCAAAAGTATACAAAATAGAAAGTGAATCTTCTCACCCTTGCGCCCTTGATTCTCCGAGGGGATTCTCCCCTTCGAAAATTGAGCGCTACGAGTTCTCATATCCATTATCTTCATGGTACCCCATAGCTTGCGTTCGCAAGAGCATGTGGCCCCCTTTTCGTTATACACCCCTTGTGCTTTATTCGCCAGGGTGCTTTCGGGCACGCCTGGCAGTCGCGTTAAATCGCATATGCGGGTCGACCCGTGTTTTCTTAATTTTCCAATGACATCATCATGGGGGATTCACCTATCCTAAATCTATCCCTTATTCAGGATCGAATAATCTTTGTTGATAGGTATCTCTGCGAATTCATTCGTCGATTTGATCTTAACTATGTGTATATGTGTGTGGGTTTGTGTGTATGTGTATGTGCGTTAAATTCCAGGGTCGAGGACGATAGGTGGCAGTCGAGAGGTGCAACGGTCGCGCAGAGTAGGTTTAGGGGGATGAGCCTGATGAGGCTGTTGATACAATCACGAGGGTGCGGCGGTGCGGGGCTTCGGCAAGCGACGAGATCCAATGAGGACGAGGACGAGGATGAGGAAGAGTAAGCAGAGAGATAGAGAGAAGGAGAGGGGAGAGAAATAGAGAGAGGAGAGGGAGGCGGTCGGGCGGAACCAGGGACCGTGGTGGCCTATTAACAACCCTTGCCAACATCCGGCAAGCCGACATTACTCCCGACTAACCCCCTCGAGCGCGGTGCTAACTGTGTGTATGTTCAACACGCGATCCCCGTGTTAGCCCCCTACCACCCTACTATCCAGCGGGCCGGCGTCGACGTCGACGGTGTCGGCGTCGCGCTTCTCCGCGCACAGAATTTACCCTCTCTCTCTCTCTCTCTCTCTCTCATTTCCTCTGATTCTCTCCCCGCGTCCCATCGCGATCTCCGTTGGCCGCAGCGCACCCGATAGAACTCGAACATGCTGTCACAGAGGCGTTGAGCACCTGTTTCCTCGGAATTGACACGTTGCCATCCCTGGCGACACGCCCGCTATCGACCTCCATGTCAATCGACTGAATCTCACAATCCGTCTGCTTTCCCAAAGCTACCATATCCACATCGGCTTAGGGCATGCCATGCACGTAGCCCTTTTTTTTTATTATATTTTATTTGAACCATGTCGAAAGAAGAACTGCGCTAACTGAAACTAATTCCAAGTCATCCATTAGCTAAGCTTATCCCGATATTCCATGTAATTCTCTGCGATCGCGTTATGTATACTCGCTGGAGGGAAAGAGTGAAAGAGAAATAGAGTCCGGCAAGTTGGGAAAACATCCGCTGTGGTTTAACGATCGTGTTGAGGTCAGTCGATAAAAATAAAGTGAGTCGCTCGCTTCGCTCGCTCGCTCGCGCTAAAATTAACAACGTGTGGATGTGGAATATAGCTATGAAACTTTTACAGGGTTGTAAACCTGGATATCCGTGGTCGCTTGGCTCACATACGGGAACGAAAAGGAGACAACATCGCGAAGTCGCAAATGCTGTCACAAAAATTTGTTGCGAGAAAATTAGGAAAATTTTATATTTAACTTTTAAATGCCTTTTTGATATAGATATGTATATGTGGCATATCCGACTTTTTTTCTAATGCTTTTTTAATATTTTTTTATCGCTTATAATTTTTTTTTATTCGTAAAGATACATACATACGCTTGATATCGTTACGTTCCTTAATATCTGGTATTTTTATTGAAAACAAATTTTTTACAATGTTCATTTCAAATAAAATTATGAGTAATCTCAAATTGGATTATATACATACCCAGGGGACTTTATAAAATTGTCATTACATTAAAGATTTTCGATTACGGTTACCAGTTGTCGGTTCTATTTTAGCCAATCACAACGCAGCGAGTACGGACTAGCTGTAACGTGATTGGCTAAAATAGAACCGTTATCTAACAGCCGTAATCAGCAACTCGTAGTGTGATCGCAGTTTAACAGAGTCTGGCCACGATATGACGAACTTTTGATTAGATCGTCCTTCTTGCCAACTTTAGTAAGTTAAAATGAGTAAGATAGTATAAGTTAAGAATAACATATACATGTATAAAAAAAACAGCGTACATATCCTTTTTCTCTTGTTTTGAAAGAATTGTTCGCAAAACTGCTCGTAACTAGACTCCGTTACAGCTAGACCCTATCATATATCTCTAGTCATAAATGTATTGTTCCAGCGATATACGGTGTTTAAAAGTTAAAATATCATAGATTCGTTCCCAGAGGTGAACGTTGTACAAGATAGTATCAACAAAATTTATTTCAGGATTATGATTTAAAAAGATTTCGAAAAAATTCATTCTTCCGGGATTAACTGTATTTACTTATCCCTCGACGAGCCCAATCTCGTCGTCGCCGGTGTACTTCCGTCTCTTCGTCGCCCACGCTCGCTGTCACGCTTTGCCAATTCGCACGCTCATATTCAGCCACCGTATCCGCGTCTCTCTTTATCGCGGCTTCCGTTGGCCCGCAGCGCATTTTGCGCATATACACCGGGTCAAATTTGCATGTCACGCACGCGGGTACGAAGTGAGGCGAACGGCGTCGGTGATTGAGAATTAACATAACAGCAACAATTATTGGGCAAATTGGTATAAATCGTTTGCGTCCGCGCGTATATGCGTACGTGCACGCGACATATGCAATCGATGATACGCGCGTATACTAGAGGGATCTCTAAAACGGTGATGAACGTGAAATCTTCTTGCGATTCCAAATGCAATCTGAAATTAAGAGCCGCTTTGTTCTTGTCAATTTTTACTTACGCTGGTTATAAACATGCGTCGAACACATCGTTCTTATTTTTAATTTCATTGCGTATATACAATTTTTTCGAATATCTGAAGAAGACTCACTCGTGAGACCGAGCATGTAATGTGTATTTAATTACAGATTATTATAGTTTTATCGTAATTTTCACGTTTTATAATTTTTTAAATTTGATTCTTATATGCCCTGTACATTCTTTATATTGTTTTCGAAATTAAGAATCCTTTGTTCTTGTCAATTTTAAATGCAATCTATAATTTCAGACGTTTAAGGCCGGCATTCATTATATTTTTAGTCGATTCTTATATTTGAGATTGTCTTAAGATGTCATAAGTCAATAAGAGGGCTGCATTAACATCCTAAGATAATTAAGACAGTTTTAAAATAAGAACAGATTGTATAAGTGTCGTCCTAACTTACTAGAAACATTATCGTTTCAATTAAATATAAACGATTTGCTTAATTACAGATTTTTACTCGTAGAAAGAAGACTAATGTAATTTAAGGAGTTGAAAGATCTCCGTCGTTAGCATCACGTTAGGTGACTTTTGACATGCGAGCTCATGGCGTCACGCAACACGGAAATGGAACATTGACGCGAGGCTTGAGGGAGTGTTATCGGTAAAGGGCGTCGCGATACGCGCCCACCGTCGATCTTCTCGTCGTCGCAAGCCTCGCCTATAAAGGTGAGATAAGGATAAGTTATCCATTCGCGCGCAACCCTCGCAATGCGGACGACAATACCATTTTCCCGGATTATCATCACGAAAGAATTCTGGCGTGGGTGGCAGATATAACAGATTTTTACGTCCCTACCCGCTGTATACGAGCGCTTCTCTCACACAAACATATCCAGCCGTGCTCGAAGGCAGCAGGCGAACACAACTCTCGATACGACGTAACGAAGTAAAATAAATCGTGACTCGATGGCAATAAAAATCAACGAGTTCCGCGATCCAAGCGGTCCCTTCGATCCAAACGGAACGTGATTTACCGCAGCGGAAGGAAGGAAAGGGGGCGTAGTCTTTCCCCCATTGTCGTCGCGAACAGCCGGCGACGGAACGAACGTCTGAATTTCAGGAAGAAAAAGAGGCGAAAATGATTCCCTCCGGCTGAGAAGGAAGATGCGGGATTCTCGACTTTAACGGAGGGGCTCGAGTTAGCTAGGGCCTTCTGAAAACTTAATTACCTGTGTAGACCCTATAAATTAATTTCTCTCGATTTTCTTGCCCGACCCTTTTCTCTGCAATCCCTACAACCCCGACCACGATTTCGATCTATCGCGTGGCCTTTTTCCCTTCTCGAGCCGTTACTAAGCGCGTAATTCCGCTACCATTATTCCCAGCACGTCTCCAATCGCCCCATCGTTTCTCCCGCGGCTGTATTTTCCGCTTCCGATCGCTAAAGGCGCAGGCTTTGTTCCTCATTTAGTTTTTATTACCTCGGTGATTCGGGCAACGGCTCTTCGGAATCCGACAACACACTTCACCCATGATCCGTCTTCTCCTTTTTCTTTTCTTCTTCTTTTTTTTTTTTTTAGTAGCACTCTTGTTCCTCGTGTCTGTGGCAAGACACTTGCTCTCGTTTACACGATTTCTTTCGCGGACATAACTTTTTTTATCCTCAATATATTTTTACGGTCTCCTCCCGACAAATGAGAACACTCAACTTTCAAATTCTCATTTGAAAAGCCCTACTCAAGCCCGCTGAATGATAATCGCTAATTCGATCGGAGCCACTTTCGCGTACGGCTACTTCTAATGGAGGTTGATAACGTAGATGGGGAACGAGGCGGGGAGAAATGAGAGGGTCAAAGTGTGCGCGGGGACACCGAGGGGTTAAATACGAAAACAAGCGTATCCAGCCGCAAGTACCCTCGAGTACGCGTCATCGCTAATACCCGGCTCTGTGTCATGTCGCGGGCGGTGGGCGTCGAGCGTGTGTTGGTGTGTGGTGTCGGTGTACGCGGCGTTAACGGAGGGAAGTGAGAGAACGCGAGAGCGTCGGCGTCGGCGTCGGCGATGACGACGGCGATGGCGACGGCGACGGCGGTGGCGGCGGTCGCAAGCGTGTGTTCGTCGTGGTACCGTATTACAGCCCTATCTCCCTGTCTCGCTCCCTCGTAGCCCGCACCGAAACTTTCAGTAATTACTGTAATTGGTCCAATTAACAGACTCGCTCGAGCGGCCCCTCTGGCTACGAACCCTCTTCCCCTTTCGTCCCTTTCGAAACTCTACCCCCGCTCTGCCTACCATCGCTCTTTTCACCCGTTCTCTCTCTCTCTCTCTCTCTCTCTGTCTCTCTCACTGTTTCTATCTTTCTCTTTCATTCGTTGTAACATCCACGTCAACGTGCCCCAACACCAACGAAATCAACTCGCTGGCCAAACTCTTGCAGCGATATGGCTGAAGGCAACCGACCTACGTTACTATGATATATCCATGTATATGTGTGGTTATGTAAGTGTATACATCCTATCCACGACGGGTCCTCATCCACTTCATTCCGCACTTCCTCCTTTGCCTTCTCCTCCTCCTTTGACTCCTCTAACTCTCAGCGCGCTTCGCGTGAGTACTACACTCCTAGTGCTCGTAATCCAAAAGCAATGTTGCGCGCATCCGAGATACGAGGCACGATGTATCAGAGTTTCCGCGGTGGAAGTAACGGCCAAGTTCCAAGCACGGAGACCGAAGTGGAGATTATTCGGATGTTCTACGGCGGCGTAACGGGAACGAATGTGATTAACTAATTATTTGTGAATACGAAGCGCGACATGAGTTTATCCACGTGCCGTTCCAATTATCTTTTTTCACGGTATATACATGGCGTTATACCGAGAGATTGGCACGTAGCGCAAATTCACGACAATTTGGAATTAACGGGCAAAATCACCGTGGAGGGAGGAGCGGAAGGACCATTGATTTATATGTATAAACGATTACTTTATTTGTATTAACGATTCACGCGTTCTCCATTATTTCTATCGGGAATATTATATTTCATGTATTGGACAATTTTGTGCCGGTGGTGCGCAAACCGGCGCATTACGTCCATCCATGTTATTGCTACCGACCGATGTTAAATAACAATGAACACGTATGCCGTGTATCTGTTTGCATGACATTATTTAACGAGTTGTTGGTGGGTGGGTGGGAACGCCGATCATATTTTACGCTCTCCTTATTGATACAATAAATATTAACGCGTCTGCACAATCATCACGAGTCACAGATCTGTTTGTCGAAGATGACAGTAGGATTGAATTTATCTTATGAATCAAGTCCATTTAAGAACCTTCATTTTTTTGATAGTTATCTATCGCTATCGTTATTATCAATTTTCGTTATTATCAATACTTTGTAATCTATACAAAGTCAAAAATCAAAGCTTTCTCAATCATTCTCAACAATTTTTTATCATTGAGACATATCTTAGATTATATATGATTTGAAATATATTTTTGGGAGCAAGAATTAATTACAACATTTATATATGTGCTGCGGTATCCTATATAGATCCGACGCAACCTTTCATCGCGTTAGATAGCGACTACTCCTCTCTCGCTGAGTTTTCTCCTCCCTTTTAGTAATTTGCGAGAGGTAGCTTATAGTCGCGTCGCAGCATCCTGCAACTGGCAGAAAGAGTCGAGGCTAGACAAGCTTCGCGGTGCAAGTGGATGGGGTCTTGCATTGCCATTAACACCTCTGCCGCGTCGCGTCGTACTTCGCAATGTACTTCAAACAAATTAAGCGCGCCCGTAATTACGTTACGGCTGCGCGACCTCCGCGCCGTGGAAGAGGAGTCTCTCTCTCTTTTGAGTTTCCGGCAAAACGCGCCGTCTCCCCATCCCTCGATATGACTGCGATGATAAACAGGACCCGGTGCTGGGTGACGCAGTCTGAGGATGTAGTGTACTTCGGGCCTGGATCGCATGCAGACCTTTGAATCTTCCGCGATCTAATAACGGATATTCCGCGCGCACCGAAAGGTAGATAGATAGATAGATAGGGAGAAGACAGAAAGAGGATGAAGAGAAGAGCCAGAGTACAGTGACGACGGAGCGATTCTTAACTTTGCTCGTTTCTAACTCCGACACTTCCGCTTCGACATCATAATTCCGCTCCTTGTGTTGTCTTCTTGCTCCCGAGACTCCAGCTGCGTCTTTCTCTTTGTCACATTCGACTACGTTGACATTTTAATTCCTAGTATTCGTCAGTAAAATTGAAATCCGTAGATTCCTCGACATTCACGAGGCTAAACACGAGTGTCGCGTTGCCTTAATGAGAGAGAATCATATTTCGAGAGTCCCGCGCGTGTCCTAGAAAGCGACAAAATTGAACGTCTGCTGGGATAAATGAGTGAACGCAATAATGCCTGTAGTTACAGTCCCGCGGCGGCGCGGCATTGGTCAAGCTGTAATTGATTAACATTGGCATCGGTAACACGAACGATAATGTTTTACGAAACACAAAACCGCCGCGTATCGACGCGACGTTTCGAGGTATATCGCGGATCGTTATCGCACGCGGACCCCGGAGTTATCGCCATAAACACCGATACCTACACCGACCACTGTCGGCTGTATATCGGTTTCGTGCATACACCGCCACTTTGTATACAGGGTGTCCCGCAACCACAATACTTCAATTCTAGAGATTAATTAGAATCTCTAAAACTCTAAATACGGAAATGCGTAAGTTACAATAGCTTTCGAGTTACAAATTAGGTAGTAATTAGCATGAAATTATCTCGTAGGATTTACGAGCTTAAATCTCTAACTGCACGCGTATCGATCTGTCATCTGTTATTGATTTTCGCAGATGAGATTGATTATCATTGCTTAATTGATTTTGCCTTTTGCTTCAATATAGATACGTAGACGTTATATATATATATATATATATATATATATATATATATATATATATATGTTAGAAGCTATTAATATTGACAATACCTGTCAACATTAACTGACTATTAATTATTAATGACATATTTTAACTTTGTTACTCGCAGATTATTAAATCTTTTTAAAACGAAAATTTGTGTTGATTGATTACTCTTCTAAAAAGAATTATTACAGAATTATTATGAATATAATTACATGAATCACGTAATTCGTTATGGAGCAAAAAAATTTTTTACATATGAGATTATCTTGGAGTTGATACGGTACGTATCAATTATATTAAAATATTTGATGTTGAAATTTATAATCTCTAATGTATTATATTAAAAATAATTTTTTTCTCTCTCTCTCTCTCTTTCTTTCTCTTTTTCTGATAGCGTTGGCAATATAACGGAATATCTATGTCGATATGAAAATTCATAAAGACGTATATCGAGAATATGAAAAATTCATTCTGACAGCAATATGAATTGTGCAGCACGCATACAGATCCATCATTCGTGTCGGATCTCGTATCATTTCTCGCCGATCGTCATCAACCGTGACATACTAAACTTTGGAGTAGTTACAACGTTGTTACGACCCTGTTACAACAGAGAACTGGATAAAGTTTCTTCTGGTTTGTGAATCCATCTATCGATTTATAATTCGACACCTTTGTTACGTAGTTGTTATCATTCAATTCGTTTCTTATGTCAATTGACGACACGAATCAATATTGATTATAAAATTCTAAAATTCATTTTATGTCATAAAAACATTTGATTGATACAGCTTACGTGTAATATATCGAATCAGTTATTTTTTTATATTTTTTATTGTTTTGATTATACTTTACATCATTTAATGAACATTTATTTATTTAATACTTACCTATATAAATATAAATATCATATATTTAAATACCATTACATATATAAATACCATATATATATATATATATATATAAATACCATTTATATATAAATACATTTTTTTATTACTTTCTAAATGTAACTTTATGTGAAAAAAATTAATATTCAATATTTAAAAATAATTTAATGTTGAGAAATGTTATTATTATTGTAGATGTAAAAATATATAAAAGACAATATGTGAGATGATATATTATATATACCTAATAGGCTAATATTGATGTGATTAATTTTTATTGTAGTTTTCGATTTTTTGCAGTTAATTATACAAGGAAACACTGTTATTATCAGTGCAGAATAAAAAAAACTAAATAAAAAAATAGCTAAATATGAGCTAAAAGTCTTCTTTTATTTTTTATTACGTTTGTCGTCTATGATTCAACATTCTCTGTCAAAGATCGATAATAAAAGAGATATAGAACTAATTATATATAAATACACTTAACTTATATCGAATCTATTTTAAACATGGAAAGAACAAGGAGGAGGAAGTACCTCTTGGTACGTATTGCTGCATTGTAACATAACGATCGATCGTGATGATGGCGGACGGATCTCGATTAGGTGACGGTACATAAAACAGGACCTGAACGACGACGGTAGCTTTACAGTTCCGCTCGTATGCGAATAACTTCAGTCGCTGATCGTTTCTCGCTCCGATCGTAAAACTCGCGCCATGCCACTTGTGTTCTCCGATCTAGCGATCAAGTCGATGGCAACGAAATTATGGGAGCAAACGTGACGTTCGTCGTCATGATTGTTACGCTATCCAAATGCCATGGCAGATGTCGTCAAAATCGGTAACATATATAATGTAACTAAGGGATATGTAATCGAATCTGGAATGCTGATTGAATATTGAGTAACTGATTGATATCGCATGCAGAAACAGCTGAGACATCGGCAAATAATCCGTGCTCGGAATAGTGAATAATAAGTGAACTACGCTAATTGCAATTTATCGGTGCAAATTAAATGACATCTCGTCCGTTTCGGTCATTCCCTAAATCCTTCGTACACGTATACTCTATGCATACTCATTCGTTAATCTTCCTCTCGATTAGTCATACGCTATTCGCGCGGTACGAGCGAAATGGCTGGGCTGTGGTAGAACTCCGCCATCGCATGTTGCGAGAACGCGGCGGATTTACATTGTAACCGTGTTTACGCGCATCAGCCGTCTTGACGGTGTATAAAGCGGGTATAATCCCAATATATCCGGCATCCGCCCTCCAATCCGGCACGTAAAATATATACGCCCGGTCCAATTCCGCGCCTCGCGCGGAACGCGGCGCGTGAATTCGCGATGGCGGGGCTTCATTTCGAATTCCCTGAATGCGCGCCCTGGTATCGTCTCGTCGGGGCGCGCAAACGAAAGAGAGGGATATATAAGGACCCGGGGGTTATAAGAAGAAATCCGTGAGGCTGCGGCTCGTATATTTTAATCAGGATCCTCTGGCTTCGCCCCTCTTCTTCCTTTATCTTCGGCTCATCTTCTTCGGACTCCTTGCTCAGGTTGCTCCGCCCGAGGAGTCTTATAAAGAAGAAAAGATAGCGAGTGAAGGAGAGAGAGAAAACGAGAAAGAGAAAAAAAGATGGGTTCACGGGCTCGGGCGGAAAGAGCTGAATAACTCCGGGATAAAAGCCGAATAAATCTTTTTATTATGACTCGTCCCCGCGTCTGTTCCGTTCTAAACCCAAACCACCGTCTCTCCTCTCACCTAAGGCGCCTTCGCACGTAGTTTTCTTTCTCCTTTCTTTTGTTCCTCTTCTCGCGCGAGCGTTATCTTCACGCTTGATAATGTGCGTAATTGACCAAGACTCGCTGAATTTTAATGGGAATTAAAATCTTCAATTTTCACGACGCTACTACAAATGCAGAAAAATATAACGTACGCCTATCTCTCATTACGATTAAACGATCCTTTTCCCCCTCCCCTAAATTAATCAGAATTATACTGGTTTCAGCTGTCGAATCCTCTAATGTTCTAAAATAGTAATCGACAATGGTAAAACGTACATATCCATAATTTCATCTTCAATAGTCGGCAGAGTCGATAGACGCGTTTCGAGTCGACTTTGAATTGGGGGAGACTATGCGACAGAGGGTACTAATAATCGTACGATGTACGCGCGGCACGTTTCATTTAGCAAATTGGCAATAAATGACGATGGCCATCGCGTGAAACTCACCCCATAAACGTGCGACCCTCTCGCACCCTCTCCTTCTCTGCTACCCTCGTCACCTCTTTGTTCCCTCCCATCTCTCATTCGTGTGCTCTCTCTCTCTCTCCCCCTTCGATTTCTCTCTCAGCTCTTCGCCGACCCTCGACGAATTAAGTTCCGAGAGAAGGGCGGCGGCTCGTAGAGAGTTTATGGGGTTAGGTTACCGCGGCCGATTTCAACCCCTGCTACCGAGATTGGTATCTACACGCACTAGTGGCAAAATCCATCTCCCTCTTTCTCTCTCTCTCTCTCTCTCTCTCTCTCCTCTCTCCCTCGCTCTTTCTCTACATCATAGTCGTATGTGCAACGCGTGCGTGCACGTGTGTAAGTGCCATGCACGTGCATATGCATGCGAACGAACGGGCACGTAACACGCGATCGTCAAACCCAAAGCCATAAACGTAAACAAGGGCTGTTAGGACGGCCTCTAGGTGAAAGCGCGGGCACTTATGATCGGATCTAAATATTTTGCACCCCTTCTTTCACCACAGTGACTCTCAACATTGTTTCGTTCTCCTCGAGATTACGCCGATGGAAATATCGGAGAAAAAAGAAATTTATTTAAATTGTAACGTTTGCAATAACGTTTATTGTAATAACCTTTACTGATCCGGCAACGAAGCTGTGCTCACGCAACTCGTAAATTTTTTTGCGAATCGATTTGGATCCAGTTTCGACCGCAGCGTCGTTTATCACGAATATCTATGTACGTCGGTAGTTGGTGCAGATCGCGTGACTCTTAATATTAAAGCGCTATTGATTGCGAGCAATTAATTACTGGACAGCCGGATACACCGGTAGTGAATCGTGACGTGAACAATCTGACGCTAGAACGACTCGTCGGCCGATTGTTCGTTCAAAGGGAAAAAAAGCTGTTGATTCACGCGCCAGTTAAACCAACCAAATTACTTTGTACAATCAACGGAACGAACACTGTCGGGTCGGTGTAAAGCAAACTAGTGGCGCACGGATATTGACATTTTTATCCGGGCAACGCGTACCTATTGATTTCAATCTCGTCCACCTGTCTTTCGTCGATTGGAATCTCTTCCGTTGCGTCTGAACTGAAGGGATCGCTGTACGTCAATATATGCGTGCAGGATTGTTTTGGATTTCCATCGCAGCGTCTCCCGCATTAAATGAATCGGGACACGTGGAAATTTCGTCGTGTATTCCGAGTGTTTTTGCATTTAACTAGATTCCCTGTCACGGCTACGCGAATATTTTTAACTTTAAATGTCGTTTTTGCACGCGCGCCCCAGCGTTTTCATGCCGGTCGTTTCATCTATATACGTGGGGAAAAAAAAAAAAAAAAAAAAAAAAAAATCGGTGGAATCGCGGAAAATTTTTTTACAGTTTATGATAAAACCCAACTCGAACGAACGCTGCGCGGCGTTAAAAAAAAAGAGAGAGAGAGAAGGAAAACACATTTTTTAAAATCGTCCCGTAACATTCGCGACGCCGGGCATAAAACTGCTACAGCACGGGAACGAGCGCGTCGAAGCGCGAAGCGACCGGATATCACACGCCCCGGAGCCTCCGCAACGTGCTTTCCGTCGTGATACGAACCACCGCGAATAGATTACGATGTAGTGTGCGAGCCCGGCTTTTGTCGTTCTGTCGACGCGACGCGACGCGATGCAAAACGTGGCATTCACGCGGGCGCAAGAAGCGGAGGTTGCATCGTTTCCCCGTGGGATCAAAGAGGAGACACGTGCAGTAGGATACACGCCGGCGGATTTATGAAATACAGTCGCGGTACGTTCGTGTAGAGGAGACCTGCCAGGCGTTGAAACCGCGCAAATCTCGACAAAAACGCTTCGGGGTAACGCGCAATATGTTCCGCAGGAATCGGACGAATGCGAGAAAATTGTCCGATTGCGTGAGCTCGCATGTTAAATAGATCGAACGGTATCTACCTGCGTACATAACGTTTTAGAATTGCAATCCATAAATTTTAGTTTGTTTATCAATTTCTTCAAATTTTTTTTTCATTTAAAAAAAATTTTATTTTTCGGGAAGTTTATTAGAATTTTTATTCAAGGTTCAACGGCAAATATTAACAATACAACATACGATGCGTATGCGTGGAAATATTGCAAAAATTATAATACATAAAAATATATAAAAATTCCAGTGAGAAAAACATTAATTTTACATCGCTGCGGCATGTTACCTTTAAGAGATCATTTTTTAATGATAAAATGTCACGGCCATAGCAAAACGGCGAGTTACATTGCCGCAGCTGTGCTTTCAGACTTGGAACTTGTGATAGTTTAATGAGCGACGTCGGTTGAGTTTTGAACGATCGCGCGTGCTATAGCCTCCCTCCCTCCCCTTGAATTGCGGCGTCTAACAGACAGTTCGAGAGATCGAAAGTGAACTCGTCGTCGTCGGCAGGATCGCGCGGGTTCAACGACCGTGGAACGCACACTATCCAGGAACTATACATCCGCGGGAAGGGGGTGACCGATGGTAGAAACGATAGAGAATTTACGAGCACGCAGCCTTTGAGATACGTGCACCTGCAAGACCACGACTGACTCTCGCCTTCGGGCTCGCTAAACTTCCCTCCGAGCGAGGAAACCGCGACACCACCGCGACATTATCACTGCATTACGATATCACGGCCGAGAAAGTCGTACCGCTACCGGGAAAATCGACGATCTGCATGCGGCAATAGATCGTCGCCGCGAAAACGAAATACGACAGGGGATGCATTTTCCCCTTCGGTGTTTTCTTCTTCCGGGATAACATCGTATATTCGTCGTTTCTCCTTGACGTCGAGAGCCGAGACACGTTGAAATTTTCCACAGGGCACGTCGTAACTTACTCAAAGATTCGCGAATATCGCCAGAAAAGCTCCGATATTTGCAGCGAGAGATGGTGACGTGGCGCGGAAGAAGAGCTGCCGTGCGGAGGAGTCATAAAACTTTGAACGAAAAGCGACTCTTCTTTCTCTCCTCCTATGACTTCTTAATCATGCTCGCGATTTATTCATACGTATGACCGCAACGCGGTACGGACATACACCGAGGTAAGAAAAGAACTTTTCGCTCGCTTCGTGCTTGCAAGCTATATTCGACGTCGGCGTAAACGCGCGCTTATCGATCGACGAGCACGAAGGAAGGTTGATTTTCTCTCCTTGATCGAATCGACTCGCCAGGAGTTCGCGACGATTAGTCGGGTTATGATAAATATCGTTGCAATGACTTAAATGTAGTCGCTTAATGGATCTTTTTTTTTTGCAGAGGTTCCACAAGCCGAAATAAATCAGGAACAAATGAAATTTCCTTCGAGAAGATTGTATTTCCCGAGACAATCTGCAGGATCTTTCGAAGTAATAATGCTCGAGGAACCATCCGCGCTCTTTTTTCTTTTTTCCCTCCGCTCGTCCTTCGCGATTAATCGAGAACATCTTCAGCACACGCGAGACGCAAAAATGTTGTCTGCCAGAAGGCACCTTAGGGCGCATAGACGGGTAGAGAGGAGAGAGGAAGTTCTCTTTAAACATCCCCTTCGGGTTCACAGGTGCAGGGCGAGGCAAAGCGGCGCGAAGGGTGATGGTGTGAAAGCCGCTGTCGTAAAACCGCACACTTAATTTGCCTTGCAAAATTCAGTCCCTCTTTTTCCTCCCGATCGTCTATCTCTCCTGGCTCTTTTCATCCCCCCGATTGCCCCCGTCATCCCCGACCGCCATTGCGACGACTACGACGACGACGACGACGACGACGACGACGACGATGCTTTCAGGTCGGGGAAGTGAGCGAACGAACGAACCATCGCCTGCTTTCCTTCCGTAGCGGCTTCTCGGCGGAAAGGAGAACGAGACGAGCGGGAAAAGCGAAAAGACCAGGGGGAGAGGTGTGCGGGACGTACGGTGGAAGAAAAGTGTGCTTAAAATATTAACGCCGGAGGCGCTTGGTGCGGCGAGGCAGAGCACGGTGTTCTTTGTTCGAGCGGCGATGGAGGGCCGCAGGGTGTAGCATGAAAGAGGGTTGCGCAAACAGCCGCCGGCGGTGACGTTCGCTCGCTCGTTCGTTCGAGACATCGTAGTAGTATGTACGTATCTACATCCCCCACGCGGAGGCCATCAACCTCCTTGTCGCGCAAAATAATATATGAAATATGCGCCGCGTCGTCGGGTACTCTACCGAAACTTTCCTCCACCGAGAGCGGAGACGTTAATGAAAAACTTTGAATTTTCCATGAAGGATTTAGCTAAAGTCCTCGATCCACGCCGCGCTCTCGTCGGCTTTCATGAAATTTTTTTTTTTTTTTCTTTCTTCTGAGCGAAGGCAAAAGACCGAAAGTCTCGGGATATCGATACGTGGAGTAGATTATTTCTTGCCAAACTAAAAAGAAGGGCAAAGAACGCATTATTTGAGGAAAGATAAATAAGCGGGGGCAAGGTATAGAAGAGAAGCAGAGAAGGAATATTCTCTCTCTTTTTCTCGATAAATGTTGCGTGCTGCGGAACCATCGCGCATCCGTAGACTTTCACACACGAAGAAACGGACACTCAGGCTGCACGAAATATTTGAGTTACTCGGCAAACACGTAAATGTAAACGCGACGTTTACATTACCGTTTACTTTACTTCCCGTCTCTTCCACCGCGGCCACCACCACCATTACCACTACCATCGTTGCTGAGTCTCAAGCCCTCGGGTGTCTACGGATGGTGGAAGCGGGTGTGTTCAAGAACGAAGGTGCCAGTACATATCGAGAGACGCAGTAGGAAGAAGAAAAGCGATGGTGGAAGCGAAGATGTCGACGACGCGAGGAAACGGAATTTCTCTCTCTCTCTCTCTCTCTCTCTCTCTCTCTCCATCTCTTTCTCTCTCCGTTTCTCTTGCGAGTCGACTAACCGTCGAGCAAATATTGACAGAGCGGGATATTGCTCCCAATGCTTGTTTGTTTATTTCAATGCCCGTGACCGACGGGAGCTCCGCGGGAGGTTCGTTTACTCGGGGAGGTGCGACGCGGGGAGATACACGGCGACACACGCAATGCACACACGCGGCTATTTATATCGACTCCGATATGTATATCCAGCCTCGCGCGTTTCCTCGAGGATGCCTAACGATAGCCATCGACAGTGATCCCGCGCTTAAATCGTCGAGCACCGTTTTTTCCTTTCTTCGACGAGTGAGATACGTTTCTCATGATGAACCACTTTCGAACGGACAGCATTATTAACAGCAGTTAATATTCCTGTGTAAGATATAACAGATGAATAGATTACATGAATGGAAATCAATAAATATCACGAATAAAATTATCCCGATATACCTTCTCCCTGTGACGTTGCAATTTTTACGATCCATTCCTAATTTTAAACATTAAAGGTTTCATATTTATCTCTATTTCCCTTCGTATCTTTTTACATTTGTATTTTTCTAAATTTTTCCATTCTCCAATCTCTTTTCCGTACATTAAAATAACACAAAGAAGGATGTGAAAAAAGTGCAATTGGAGCAAACGCAATTTTGATATCTCAAGATTTCAAGCTCTGTCAGCGGAGAGAAAATCATTCATCGTGGATCCGCGCTTGGCGATGTCGGCCGTGGCAAAAAGTCGATCGGCGTTGTCGAGCCAGTCGATAGCGGCCGCAACATCGAAATGAACACGTAACAGCGTCGCGACGCGACTCGATGCGAGATACATCGAATGCGAGCATCGAATCCATCCGCCCACGCCAAACGCGTGTTCAGTGCGCAGCACGAGTGTCGATACGCGCCGCATTCATCCGCGGTCCGCGGCTATTCTCGCAACGATCATGTTTCCCCCCACGTGTCGCGCGTATCTCGCGTGTCTCGCGCGCTAGTTAGCCTGTCCGCGGACGCGCGTGTTTCTCGGCACGTTGGTCGTTGCGCGCCGCTGCAAGCCACGCGCGTACACCTTGTAAACATACGACCGACGCCTGTCCGACAGAAACAATTAAGCTTAACTAATAACCGTGCAGAATCATCGCCACTTCGCTTCGCACTACGTTGCACTGTGTCGCCGTCGGTGAAATCGAGCGAATGCACAACGCTCGAAGACGATTCTATCGTATACAATTTTACTCTTGTTCATCACTGCTTTATATATTTCGAAATTTCTTTTAGCGTTTTAGGCCGATCGTACGCCCATGCATTCTCACACATACACGTTACGTTTACAATAAGTAGGTATAATAAGAAGTAGGTGTAGATTTCTTTCTTTCTTTTTTTTTTTTTTTGTTAAACGGTATATATAAACCGTTACCGAGAGTTTCAACAACTAGATAATAGCAGATAGTCGCGAAAAGGCACGCTCGAGCGCGTTTGAGTACCACTGGCGAACACTTGATTACGTCAGTTAGGCGGTCGCGGCTCAATTCTGGCTATGAGGTAGCCAACCCCTTTCCAAAGCTATCCGCGCCGCCTCCCTCGTTGCTCGTAGTGCGGCGGCAAAGCCAATGTGCGCCATCCTCGTATCCTCCCTTCGCCATCCCCCTTGGTCGTCCCGAACCCCCGTCCGTCCGTCCGCCTTCCGCTTCCGACAGACACGTACAAGCGTACAAGCGTGTTACCTACCACTATCATGGACTGCCGCATACGCGGCAAGGGGGATACAACCACCACCCCTCTTTCGGTCTACGTTGACGAGCTAGCGCGCGTATAGCTCGAAGCCAACGGATTGCGACGTGGGTCCGAGGTACTAAACGTAATTAAACGGATAGTTTCCGCATTAGCCACGATTGGATAATCATTCATCGATTATCTCGGCTACACAGAGGGTGACACACAATACGTTGCCGCCGTTGCTGCTACCACTCGTGTTCCACTGACGCATCTCTCTCCACGAGGACGCGTTTACGTTTCCAAACCAAAACACGAATCTCCAAAGATAGACAGATTTACACTGGAAAGATTACCGTCAAATATTTGCGTTTCGCTCCCCTCTCTCTCTCTCTCTCTCTCTCTCTCTCTCTCACTTTCTCTCTCTGCAACATGTATCGATTCGTCGGAGATATGATTTTCGAGATAAAATGGAGGGAAGGAGATGCCAGGCGGATCTCGCGTGTGTCGAAGTAACTCGTGCGTGCGAAAAACAATCTTCTGCTTGGTTGCCGACCGGACACCTCCGAGAAAAGATCGACGCACGCATTATGTAAAAAGCCAGTCAGCCGACCGGCCCGGCCGGTCGTGTCATGAATTATGTAACGCCATCTAATTAATTCGAGATTTCGACTTCTCGCGGCTTCCACGAAGTCAGAAGGCGTAGTAGACTCGCGATAACAACGCTTTGCTTCATGTTGTACTTAAATCCGCACGCGATGCCATTATTTTTTTTCTTTTGATCTTTGGATTTGAAGAAAATTCAAAAATATTGGAAAATAAGGAACATACGGAGATATATTTTTACGTCTATAATATCTTACTGACTACTGAATCCTAAGCTATTTACGATAGTATCGATAAATCACTTTTACTGACAAAGAAAAATATCTCTTTTACATCTTCATTTTCGATTGCGATAAAAAATTATATATTGCTAAAAATAAGCAGCACTCCTCGATCTGCCATTTCGATGATTTATTAGTAAGTTACGGAAATTACCGTGCTCCGAGAACGCTTGCCGAGGAATTACGGGAAAGGGACCGGTATTTGACGGTAAATTACTGTGAGTCCGATCACTAAGTAGGAGAGCACCGCGTCATCCTCGCTATTTACACGCTTCCCTTTCTAGAAATACGACGGTAGAAATGTTTTCGCGTGAGAAAATGCTCGGGGCCACAGGAGGACCAGGGCGAGGAGGAACGGAGGAGAATGAAGTCGATTGGAAACGCCAGGGCCGAAAGATTACTTTCCTCCTCCTTTCAGCTCTCGCCTCTTTCCATTTTCTTCTTTTTTTTTTCCTGCTCTTCGACTTAGAGCTCCGGCGTTCTTCCTCCGGGCCGATTTCACTTAATTCGAGAGGAGTGCACGAGGTTTGTGAAATGGCCAAGCGGAACCCCGAGGTAAGAAAAGGAAGGAAACGAACGATGAGAGCGAAGACCAAAGAAGAAACGTATAAGCGAAAAACAGGAACGCCTCGAATTCGCCCTCGAAGATCTATCGTGTCTTCTCTCGGTGGCGTTTTATTCTTGGGCGTTCATTTTCGAAACGCGAGCTTGTTATTATTAATTTCGTCATCTCGTAAGGCACGCGATTTTACGCGAGCGATCTTGTACCTTTTGAGATTGTCGCGTGGTAAATTCTTGTCGAAGCAGACAAACGGGAGGTTGGATTACAGATACATCAGCGAGCATAAAGAGAAAATTAATATTTTGAGAGAGGGAGGATTTGTAGGAGTTTCGATGTATCATAATGAATTCTCTTTGGATACGGATTATCGTAGCACACGCCAATTATCCTGAATGAGTGGTGAAATGATTTATGCGTCCCACGGTGTACATACATTCTTGCTCCTTATAGAATCGAGGTCGATTCACTTTACGTCTCCTGTGCTTCGTATATGTTCGTTGAAAATACGTCGGGGTGAGCAATCGCTTTTGATCGCAGAGAATTTTCCATGGTCGGAAATACATTATGTCGGAAAGTATAACGAGCGTCACGGATATACATATAATTAACATCGTAATTTTGTCACGTTATCACCCGATTAGAAGCGCGTTATTAATTCATAATTAATATCGTTCCACGATGATGAATAATCGCGAGTGGGGGGGGGGGGAGGCATTATAAAAGTATCCAAGACTTCGCGAACACTCGATCGCACGTTAAAATAGCGTTAAACGTGAATTAAAACAATTTTACTCGAAAGGGAATATCGCTCTGAGAGACATTGCGGATAATTACTGTCGGCATAGTATGAAAATCGCCTTCGGAACTAAATTGATATTTATTAAACGGCATCACGGGACGAGCGAGAGAGGAAGAGAGAGAGAGAGAGAGAGAAAGAGAATGCGAAAGCAAGAGAGCGATGGTCGCACTCGATCGATTACAGTCGTAATGAACGTACACAGCGGCGCATAAATGTTTCGAAAGATCCGACGGGCCGAGCGCACGTATGCGGCTGTATATGGCGTATTTGTGGACGGGCTCGTCCGGAAACCGTTGTTATCCCAGTTCTAATTCGACTCCCAGTTAAATTATTACCGGGCGACCGGCATTTCGTGGCCTGCCAGCCGTGCTCGGCTTTTATACGGCCCGCCCGACAATCACAACGCGACGAGACCGCCCTGCTACCTTTGTTATCATTCTGCAATACACGGGTGTCGCAGAAATACATTTAATCGCGACGATCGCAATGGATGCGCCGAAATTACGGGCAATGTCACGAGAGGAAAAAAAAGTACGTCGAGCGACAGCCAGAAAAAAATACGATAAGATTGCTTCACGATCCGATGGAACTTTTTAAGTGTGATTCTTTAACGAGAAACAATTGCGTGTACCATGTATATACATTTATCAGAAAAATGCATGCATGGTGAAAAATCAACGAACGATTTTATTATTCAGATGCGGGTATTCTTTTCATTTTCTCTCGTTGTCTCCATTTCGACTAATTATCCTCATCCTCGTTTAACACGTCAGTATCGGTAATTGAGAGTTTCTCGTGTCATCGAGTTTAATTCGCACGACGTAGTTTACGAATGGCGACGAATGGAGAGAGAGAGAGAGAAAAAGAGAGAGAGAGAGAGAGAGAGAGAGAGAGAGAGAGAGGGGAAGAAAATGATAAAAAAGAGGATGTAAAGACGCGAGAGAATGAAGCTACGGTAAACGGCGCGCGATCATTAATAATACCGCGGCCTCGCATCTCCATTTTACGGCCCTGACAGTGGACAACTGTGCAACAATAATGTTGGTCGCCATCCCCGCTTGTGCTCGCCGGGTCGAGGACGAGGGCACGCACACGGGCCATCTACCCGCTCGCCGCGGTCAAGTAATGAAATTTGACTGGAAATTAACCACCATGGTGTACACACGCGCACGCATTCCCGCCGGACCCGAGAGCACGCACACGCACGAGCAAGATATTACGAGGAGAGGGAGACGAGCGAGAGAGAGAGAGAGAGAGAGAGAGAGAGAGAGTCGTAGGGCATCATCGGACAAAATAATAGCCAACCGTTTCGTGATAACGATGAGTTAGCGTTGGACTTCGCATACGTGTATACATAAACGAAGATTCATGAAATCTGGGAAAGCTTTGAAATCAATTATCGGTGAGATGATTGTCCGGACTATTCGACGAAGTAATAATTGATGATTGAATTATGAAAAAACTAGACTATCCAATTAATTGATCTCGATGTTAACTTGAGAATTTATATTAATCTCTCTTTCTTTGAAACTCAGCCATCGTGTTTATATTGCATCACTCAATTGCAATATTTGTACTTGTTATATTTTGTATTTTATTTTTTATTTTAATTCTATTTTTGCAAAATTTATTATGCTGAGTAGTTTTTTTCTTTGTAACTAATTTTTTTAATTTTTGTAAATTTTCTTTATCCTCTATATCATTTTTACTTTAATTTGTTTGTTCTTAGAGACCCTTGAACGGTGATAAATTTTATCTATCTATTTCTCTCTCTCTCTCATTTTTTTATTATAATTTTATTTATCTGTTTATTTATATGTGTTAATACAGAATTTGTAGAGCAGTTTCTTAACGTTACATCTCGGAGTATTTATTTCAAAACAGTATTAATAATACGTTTTTATCAAACGCGATGTTTCAATTTTTCATGCTATTCACGTTTCGTTACATTAGCCCGAGTCGTTTAATACGCGGCCGGTGAATTTGTCTCCCGATTCCTCTTAAGCTCAAATTAACGCTATAATACTGTGCGCCGTAATACTGGTAGTTGGAACGTGTATCCCGTGTCGGCCGCGCGCTGTCGTTTCTGCATTATCCAGACGTTGCGCGCGACACGATTATGCGGCTCTCGCGCGCAATTCCGAACGAATTAAGCGGAATAAAAACTCACAGCCGTCGCTACGTAATTTGCGTAGTCTGTCGCGTGTACCTTTAGATTTATACGGTGGCGCGTACAAGCGCCTCTCTGTCCCTTTTTCCCCGCTCGCTCTCACGGACAGCCGAATGAAACCTCTATATTAGGCGCGTAACTCGGAAAACACGAGCAGCCGTACACGAAAAATCACAGTCGTAGCTTTTTTTAAAACGGAATATTTATGGCCATTAAAAAACCCTCAAACACGAGAGCGGCGACAGATAATGTTAATCCCGTCCCGGATATTATAACGTCGAAACGATCCGCTCTTGTCGCCGTTGCTGCCGTAACAGTTTTTCCGCAGCGGTTTGTCCCTTCGTACGCCGTCGCGGTGTAGTTGGAAAACGCGTAGGAAGCTGACGCCATTTTCCCCGGCCGCTACTATCCCCTTCTCGCGTTCGAAATCGACGTTTCTCCCCCTTTTTTACGACCTGACCAGCGGCAGGCGCACAGGTGCATCGCGTACCAATACTTTTCCTTCTCGCAGGTCAAAGGGAGAGGACATATAAGAGAAAACAGGGAAAAAGAGAGAGAGAGAGAGAGAATTAGAAAAAGAGAATGAGAGAAAAGGAGAGGAAGATGAAATGGAAGAGAGGCGAAAAGAAGATAGAAGGAGAGAGAAAAGGAATGAGAACGAAGGTCGGTAGCTATGGTTGCGTCGTCGGGATGGGGTGAGCGGAGGAGAATTGGGAGTAGGAGAAAGTACAGGCTGTTTTATTATGCAAAAGCTTTCTCGGCAGTTGGGTCGTTCCGGCTCCGCGCCGTTGCACTACCCATCGAGTCGCGGAGGCGGCAGCGCCGGTGGTATATAGTAGGTGGAGGAAGCTCGGAAAAAGCCTCCGCCCCCGAATCACGTAAATACGGGCAGCCATTTTGCGATAAACTTTTTTCGGCTCGACTCCGCTCCTCTTCGCTCCGCGTCCGGGACGACCCGACCACGCAAGCGAGACGGCGAAGAACTTTGGACACGCGCTTCGCGAACGAGTGGACGGGGTGTAGTACGGAACCCCACCGTGATATTCCACCGTGCGAAACGCTTGGTTGGAAAGAGGGAGGAGATCTTGCGGTGTGTACGTGCGATACCGGTTCGTAGTGGAAAGGAGATACGCGATAAGAAAAACGAGCTATTAATCTGCCGCGAGAGAGTAATTCGGACGTGTAAATGTAATTGATTCAATCATTCTACGAGCGTAACGTAAGTCTACAATTTACGAAGATCGGGATGATTAACGTATTTTAAAATTCTGAATATCGACAATACGCGCGTGAAAATGCTCGACAACGCGCAGTAGAGTTGAGCTTTCAGATATTTTTATAACTCGATTATTTTTGAAGACATTGAATCAATATTTAAATCGAGTATATCGGAATAACTAAAGTGGAGAAAAATAAATTGCATGCTAAGGCGTACTAAGATGAACATCCTCGTGGAATAACGAGTCGTTCGTCGTTAATGGATAATGGAGTTTAATTTTTCAAAATTAAGATCATAGTACACACAAAATTGAAATAGAAGAACAATTAAAAATTAATAAAATGAGGAGCTATGAGCTAAAGCTAGATGTTTAGCTAAATTACATTAAATCGATAAATCTTGTCTTATAATAACGAACTACGATCTCTACTGGATCATTCTCATATTTTTTATATTTAATAAATTTTCTGTATTCGTAATTGTTTACATAGTATTTAAAAACAGCGGTTAACGTAAAATTTAAAATGTGACAACTTGCAAACGATGCAAAAACGCTCTTGCTAATTATAAGTGCAATTCGCAAGTCAATTGTTTCTCTTGCAAGTTGATGTGTGTACTTTTAAATATAATTCAAGGCTTCAAAAATGATAGTTGTCTTAATTAATTTTTTCAATTCAATAAAAAATACAATTTAATTCGGTAAACAAACGGACGTGTCGCGACACGTATTTTCGTCGAGTTAAAAAAAATGCCCGGACGAGAGAGAGAGAGAGAGAGAGAGAGAGAGAGAGAGAGAGAGAGAGAGAGAGATTGTCGATCAGAGTGATACTGTTGATTGCAAACTGTGTGGCAGAGCACAATAGCAATCGTAGATATGAAAAAAAAACCGTGGCAAATATCTTATCGAAAAAAATACATTCTATATGATTCATAAATAGATTTCTATTACTCTGTAATGCAATTATGCATGACGTCAGTCAAAGAAACGCTTAACAATCATAATTAAGAAATTTTTATGCCGTTCGAACGGTGGCCCTTTCCGATGTTTACTTATTACAAGTATCACGTTAACCCAATTATACTATGACTGCTGTAGTTCTGCTTGATAAGCGGTTATTCGATCGCGTAATTTCACGAACGCGACGGGAACGTTATCCACGCGAGTAGGAGTTTTCTTGCGAAAGAGCATCAAAATGCTGCCTCGAAGTCAAAGATTGAATCAAGACATGATATGAAAGCACGTTGCGATATCTTGTGACGAGTAAAGAAAGACGAAAGAAGCGGCATAAACGAGGCGAAACGTAGCTCGGCGCGTAATGCCGAGCTCATTCATTACTGCTCGTGCATTGCGGTGCGCCACGGCGCGGTGATCACGGGTCGGCGATCACGGATTGGTGATCACGACGAGCAGGTGCGAGGCAGCGAATTCGAAGTATCGAATTTCGCCAACGCATCATCTTTCTTATCGCGTTTCCCAAGACAAAGGATAAAAAGTGAAAAAAAGAGGAGGCGGTAAGGAGGAAACAAAAGACGGTACCACCTACCCGTGTCGCGGGTAATCCTCTTCTACGAGTTATATCTTTCTTCTTTTCTCCCGCTCTCTTTATTCTCTTTTCTCTCTCGCCACCGAGGCGAAACGCGAACGAGGAACTCGGGGCCCGTAGATAGGCGGGGACAGATCTTGTTCCGATAGCGTTCGTTTTGCGTTCGGGTCGACCGACGGTGAGCTAAAAGGTTCCTTAGTTCGAATCATCGATCGCAGATGCGCTCGCTTTACGCTTCGAGTAATTGACGGCACGGCTGCGCGAGTGAACGAGCGAACCGCTCGTAATAAACAGTCGAGCGATCGCGAGGAGAGATAAGATTCCGGTTCGAAAGTTGGAAACTCGTCTGAATTCGCGGTACAGATTACACACCTCCCGCGGCCTCGACGCATTTAACAAACATCGAAGAAAGCCAACCAGCAACGGGACGGAAATGGAAGGTAGGGAGGGTGAGAGAGGCGTCCGGCGAGCCCCTAATTTCCATCGTGCCCGATTCATTACTGGGTGCGCGCGAGGAGGAGAAAAGAGGATAGAGGGTAAGGACGGTGGCGCGGCGACGCATTATTACGAGGCCGAATTACCTAATTTCGCTGGTCGTTACGTTGTTTCGACGAGCTCGGAGCCCCACGAGTCCGGAAGGGAAAGAAGGGCGGCGGGAGAAATGGTAGAAGGATGGGGAGAGGGGAGGGACGCAGGACAAGCGGGGTTGAGGCGTAGAGACCCTCACGGTAGCGGGTCCTTCTGGCACCGAGCTTCGCGTTAAACCACCCCATTTGAGCGTTTTCCACCCCGACGACCTTACCGTCGGGGTGGCCCGAGCGTGACCCCCTCCCTTCTCAGCGCTCTCTCGGCTCTCGGTTTCTCGCGAAAAATCCGCGCGGATTGTGCGACCAATCGCACTCACCGCTCGCTCGACTTGTCCAATCGATCGTCCTGGTTCTTAAGCAATGTACCCCTCTTTCCGCACAACGCACCGCCGCTTTTAAAAACAGCCAATAGGGACGCGACCTCGACCAATCAACGTGCCATACAGAACTGCTTCGGGTGCTGCTATACCGCACAACGGCGCTGACGCATGTTCGTTCAGTCCGCGTGGATTCCAGCCGAAGGGGCAAAACTATTGGCCACCCACGCCAAAGCCTCGTTTTCTCTCCTTCTCTCTCTTTCCTCATCTCTTTTAGCCTAGCCTGTGTGTGTCCGGTATCTCTCGGGGGACCGGAAAAACAAAACTCAAGAGGAGAGAAAAGAGAGTACGTAGGGGTATGTCTACTCGTCGGTGCTCTCCTCGGCTGAGCTTTTTTCGCTCGCTCGCGACGGGGGCGAATGGACCAGACGGAGGAGAGTCTTTCCAGACTTCTGTCCTCCCTGCGGGCTGCGCTATTATGGCTTAACAAAGTCCGGGTGGCTCTCCCATTCTCGCGTACGCTTTCTCTCTCTCTCTCTCTCTCTCTCTATCTCTGGCTAACTTGGGTTCCAACGATATTGGGTCTCGCTGGGGTACCCTGTTCTATCACTTCCAAGACGCTTTTTAACAACGCCAGCGTGTTTATAAATCGCAGCCTCCAACGAATTTGGATTCTGGATCGACTCGCTTATATTCTGTCTATTATCTCTCCTCTAATCGGTTGATAGAACCGATAATTGCCGAAAGTGCCGTGACGAGTACAGAAACTCGACTTTGTACTTGGTTGACTTAACGCAACCATTAATCATATACGTCGACGACCGACGACGACCCTGCTCGACCAGCGCAATTATTTCCCATTTTTCCTCACACCGTGTCGATCTCGCCATTAGTCGCGCGTTAGTGCGGCATTCTGAAAACTCGTCGTCGTCGTTACGAAACAATCAGCAACGATGGTGGCGGCGACGATAAACCGAGCGGTAACGCACTGGAAATCTCCATCTCGCGCTATGGCCCGTCGACGAAGCCGCAGTTAAACCTTGCTATATTCCAAGGACCTGCGATCTCGATTTTAACAATGGGAAAACGCCAGCGGAACGACCGCGTCGCGAATCGACGCGCCGACTATCGTTATCGGCTCAAACAATAGATATACCGCGGGTCGTTGCATGTTCACGTTGACTCGTCGTAAAAATGTATTCTCTCTCTATTTCTCTCTCTCTCTCTCTCTCTCCATAATGCAGTGCGATATTTTACTCGTTATCGCGTGCCGTTACGCTATCGCGCGCAACGGTTGTCCGCCCCGGACATCTTCGTTTCGCAATTTTCCCAGCGTGTCATTGCAATCATGGACGCGCTCGATTTGATCGATTATTTGACTGAAACGTGGCTGCAATTAACATCTCGAACTGTTAGAAAGTGAAGCCGAGTAAAACGTCGCGGTGGCAGATCGTGATCGTGCGATTGCTCGTGTCTACTCTGACACGTCACTGATGCTTCATTGCACTTGTACGCGCGCGTGAAGAGGTTACAGACGATATTAAAGGGATCTCAACGAGGTCGAGCGTTTTCCGTACCGAAGAACCACGAACAACTTATTTCTCTCTCTCTCTTTCTCTCTGTCTTTTTCTTTCCTTTCGTTTCTTCCTTTGGATCTTTCGATGTGTACTTCTTCTCGCTCTCGATTTCCTTTCCTGCTTTTCCGCGCGTTGCTGAACAAGACGGCACGAGAATGGAAAGATAGACCGCGAGAGATAGATAGATAGAGAGGAAGAGAAGAAGATAGAGAGAGAGAGAGAGAGAGAGAGAGGGAGAGAACGATTCGAGGCCACTGAAACCAGCTGCATACCCGGCCATTAGAACTCCGCACGGTAGTGAAAATTTACTGTCGTAACCCAGTCCTAATGCACTGAGCGCACAGCTCTCGGCACGGCGAGGTGCGGCGCGGTGCGACGCCATTGCCGCTCCGTTGCAGTTATGGACGTTCTGTTAGCGGTGTCGAGGCTCGTACGTTCGTGTGCGTCTGCACATACACGACGAGAGAGCGCGCCAAGTCGCTTTAGCTGTGTGGCCCGTGGATAGGTAGGTAGGTAGGTAGGTAGGTAGGTAGGTAGGTAGGGTATCTACCGCTCTCTGGTACTCGAGTAGTTGTACCAAGAGCGGCGGTGTCATGCAGCAATGTTATCTGCCACCCCGCCTGACGAGAGCCGGTGAGAGAAACAGGAAGTGAGAGAGTGTGGCAGCCGCGGAGAGGAGAAAGACGAGAGTGTCCGTGTGCATCGCGGTAATGGCTTATATCCAGGATCGTAGCTTCGACTTGCGGCGAACGTCTCCGCGAAAATGCGATTACATACTCTTTTTTTTTTTTTTTTAGTTTTTCCAAAACACAATTCCCTTGATTTGGTTATATTCTAAATTTTAGTATATAAAATTATTTAAACAATTTAAAGCTAGACATTTTAGACTTTAATTTTTTTGTCGAATTCGTTTTCTTGTGAAAATATTTTGAAAACTGTTTTTGAAATTTTAATAGTATACACCACTGTAACCAAAATTTATTGAATAATAACGGAGAATTTTAAAAAGACTTACGTATAACTATTATGTAATATATAATATGGATCTAATACATCAATTTTACATTCGAAAACAGATAAAATGCGGTAGCTTTTTTTACACGCGGCCCTGATTCCCATTTTTCCATTCGTTCGGAGGAAATTGCGAGAGGTATAGAAAGAGACGATATAGAGATCCTATTGTTCCACATGTACATAAGCGTGCGTCTCGCGACGAGCAAACAGCAAGTGATGTAGGGAACTTCAGTGAAAAATGAAATTGTAACTCCGATTGCGAACAAAAATAGCTCGCGCATTCACGGATTACTTATATCGTCGATATAAAACGCATTTTGTCATCCTTCGCTTCCTTTCTCGTATAATTTACATATTTTATATCGCGATAAGAAATATGTAGAATATTTCTACGATGCGCGAGATAGGTATTCATATTTCAAGAGGAGCGAATTTTCCGAGACGAGATTCGCGCGTCGAAGCGGTCCATCGAATTTTCACGAAAATCCGATGGACCATATACGGCATCGCCGTATATTTTCCGTTACTTTTTCCATCCCCCGACTCGAAATTCCATTTTGCAGCAAATGATCTTTTACACCTCCCGCGCGTCGCACCCGTCGTTACCGACGGCCCTGGGTCTGTGTACGCGCCGCACACCGGGAACCTCGTATGGTGGATGCAGCCACAGCAGCGGCCACAGCCGCAGCCGCAGCCGCGAAGCTGGCGGTTATTAGCGTCCGCCAGCAAAGTTGGCTGACCGGTTGACCGTCGAATCGTCCCAGTAGTGGCTGCTGCTGCTGCTGCTGTCGCCGCCGCCTGCTACAGCCATCCCCCTCTCAACAACGCCACCAGTTACACGGATACTACCCATTGCCGTTGCTGTTGCCGCTGCTACTCCACCACCGCTATTGCCGTCTCTCACCACCGCCGGCAACAGTCTCGCTAAACTCGAAATTGCCAACTGCCTCGTCCCTACGGCCAACATTCGACGCGATCCCACACATTCTATGCACCTCTCCGCCTTCGTGTCTCTTATATACACACACACACACACACACACACACACTCTGCTACACTGCACCATCATCCTGGGTTTAAAACTGATACGAGAAGGAAATGTCACAGTTGCATACTGGAGAATCGCTGGATTACGTCGAGCATTTTGAAATTAAAGCAAACGTTTCTCAATCGGAGTCTCTTTTCTAATATAAGATAATCCCGTGTCGCGTTAAAATACATTCATCGTTCTGTATTATATACACAAATATAGAAAAAAAATCTTAATAATTTTAGAGATAACGATTAGATCTCTCAAACTCAAGTGAAGGAAATTCGATCTTCGGTTTCTGTTTTATTTTGTATTATGAAGCACGTGCTCCATTGCACCTTAAACTCTTTTCATTGTTGTATTTTACTCATGATGTCGAGAATGTGTACCTATATCGGGTTTTGTGTTTGGAGGGGCTCCGTCCCAGGGCACCAATAAACCGCTCCCTTACTCGCTCGCTCCCCTGTTCCACGCATGCCGACTCTCTCCACCGCAACCGATCGCATTATCGCGATGTAAGGTACGTACATACGTTCGCGGTGTCGCAATGAGCCCGCGGGATCGGCGTTAAGTCACCGTTAAATGTGGACATCGGCCGTTGCGATTATCGGCGAGTATTGGCTGCCTATTTGCGTCGCTATCGAATTCGCGAACAGACGAATGACATTTGTAACAATTCACGTGTTACATGCCGATTTAATGCAACGTGTGCGTTTCTGTTGTTCTGAGGAAAATAGAACGCGTTATCACGAGGTCGTAAGAATATAATCGCGAGAGCTCGTGGCAACCGAGTAAATTAGTTTATCTTTCAAGGCAGTTTTTTTTTTACATGACCATCGGTTCACTGATGGTTCAATTGTCATTGTTTGCGTTGTTAGGAGACTTGCGAAGGAGACTTTTCAAGGATTAATCTTATCATCTATTTTCGACGTTCTCAGTCGTGGATTTTTCGTTGCAAAAGAGAAAAGATAAAAAAAAAACGTTTTGATTAAACAACTTGCTTAATTTCAACACATTATTAATCGAACACATTATTTTAATAGACAAACTTTTTGAGCGGTTGAATAAATTTGCCTGAAATTTCTTCGTCATCCTCCACCTTCCGGCATCTAGTCAATCCGACAATCCGCACGTGGTATGTTGCACGTGCACGTGTACGCACGCGGCAAGATATACTCAGGGCACTCCCTCGGCACTCCCTCGAGACGAGGGAACGAAACAATCCGTGAACAAGCCACTACACGAGGCTCGTGGATGTATCACTCGGCGATTAGATTCAAGAAACGGTAGTGAGGTCGTCGCGTCTCGCGAGTCCCTGACGATGGCGAAGTCAAGAAAGTGGGCACCTAAAAGATCTTAATTACCTCGCTCTTTATATGAGATCATACACGGCTATACGGATGACAACGACGACGAAGAGCTAAAGGTTTTAAACTTTTTGCTTTTCACAGGAACATGGTGTACGCGCGAAGAACGGAAGAGAAGCTTGTAATGTTAAGAGTAAAAGTGGGATGTTGAATTCGCGGCGCGAGGGGCGATAAATTGCGGCGGAGATAAACGCGATATATACCATCTCGAGATGTTTCCGCGCGCGAGATGCGGAAAAAAGGAATGCGGAGAGAAAGGCGCGACGGATAAAGAAAAATAGAGAGCGAGAAAGCGAACAAGTTGGAAGAAGGGAGGGACAGAAGGGTCTCGACCCCGTCGGATTCGCTGGCGGGTGCTTTTCCTTTTGTCCCCCGGGCGCAAGATATCTCTCTTTATCCGGATTAAGAGGCGAAAAAGGTCAAGACTTCGGGATTAATAATTTGTCCGAAAGCAACGATCGTTCCGTCGGTATCTCCGACGGTCGGCGCCTGTCCTCCCATCTCTAACTCTGCCTCGTCCTCCGTCTGCCATCCCGTCCGATTCCCGTTCCAACTCGACGAGAGAGTGCCTTTGTCTCTTTCCATCTCTCTCTTTCTCTCTCTTTTTCCCTCTTGTCACCAACGTTCAAAATCACTAACTGGCCGATAGATGAAAGAGCAACGAAGAGAGGAGGATCCACGAGAAATATACGGCTGGTCGTAGCAGATAAACGATGTATCGATAAAGCGAGCAGACG
Source organism: Acromyrmex echinatior (assembly GCF_024713525.1). Taxonomy (NCBI): domain Eukaryota; kingdom Metazoa; phylum Arthropoda; class Insecta; order Hymenoptera; family Formicidae; genus Acromyrmex; species Acromyrmex echinatior. The sequence goes on from NC_141862.1 coordinate 10,753,806, forward strand.
TGCCGCTTTTAGCAGGATGGTCCTGCTTTTAGACAACGTGTCCCATTCGTTGCTCATTCCAGCTGCTCGAAGTGTCCCGCTTGTTTCAGCGATAACCGAGCGTTGATATTTACAACCGTACGTCGACAAAAATCTTGCCGGACTAATTTAATTTGAAAAAAGAAAAATTTACTTTTATGTATATTTTTTACTCTTGCTAATGTATCGTCGTGAAAAAAGTAGTCGTTTTTTTTTTTACCAGAAGCTTCAAATTATTCATTCTTCGTTTACTCTTCTCTTCTGCCTTAACTTATGATATCTTAAAGTATCCAAAGTAACAATATAATTATAATTATATAACCGATTGTTTTTGATTATATAACATTGTTATATACTTATATATCATATTGTTACTCATGGTACCTTAAAGTATAAGTTAAGGCATAAGAAAAGAAGAATCGAAGAACAGGGAAATTAAAACTTCTGGTCAAAAGAAATACTATTGTTTTATTTACAATGTTAACAAGACTAAAAAATATAAAGAAATATAAAGAATTTCTTCTTTTTAATTAAATTAGTTCGGCAGTATTTTTGTCGACGGTTATTATTATGACGATTGTTCTTAAGAATATCTATTGTTTCGAGAGAATGGAATAGATTTTTTTTTCCATTCTTCATCTTGTCTCGATTGTCGTTCGCATGAACAACGTAAAAAAAGAAAATCGCAGATACGACCGATCTCGTCGAGAGATCGACGATCGGGAATCGTAAAGTCCCAAGACTCACGGAAAGCTTTCTCCGAGCTCGCGCGCTTCGGCTCGGTAACGATTCGCATGCGAAACACCTTAACTGCGCTAATTCGCCGTCTACACGCCGCTGCACCGCACCGCGGAGGAAACGTCTTTCTGCGGCGAAGGCTTTTAGAAACGCTCGTTAAGCGTTCGTCTCTCGTCTGTCAACCGATTGATGCCCGCGCGATTTTACAAGAATAGCTAGACCGTCGCGTGAGAAGCGAAAGCCAAGTTGGTGAGTAAATAAACGTCACTGTTGCAGGCGTTCGCCGCGAGAACGGGGAGAACGATATCGCCACAGTCGAGTTTACGTGAATCGTAATCACATTATCGTACATCGTAATCGCATTAGTTCTCCGACGCGGGGCGCGATCGAGCTCTACGGGAAATAACGATACGGGAAATAACCGGGCAGGTCGAAAGATATGTCGGGCGAAAATATTCCAATCTTCTCAAATTTCAATTTACAGAGTGGGATAATATTAATCTTTTATTATAATAGTATTTGCCCGTTTTTACCGTTATATAATTCTTCGTAACTCGTATTTCCGGAATCATTACCGATGTTTTACATTTGTATTGCCATGTGGATACATATTCGAACGGGGGAAAAAAAAAACGATATTTTGATAATTTTCGCGAACGAAATCGTAATTTCGGGTTGAAGCCCGAACGTCATGTCGTAAAATAATTACGTAAAATATCCTTGCGACGCTGCCTCCGTCTTACTGAACATTTTCCCGATCGGCGGAAGAAACCGAACAGAATTTTTGGAGTTACGTCGGCATTCCGACCTGTCGTGCTCATCGAGCCTCGAAAACCGAAAACCGCAGGCTAACGACGGTAACATCCGAGAATTTTGTAGTGGCGGCGGTGGTCCCCTCCTCCTCCTCCTCCTTCCTGGCGGTGCTTTCTCACCTGCCTACAAGCGAGAGTACACGGCGGTACCCCTTAGACCGGGGGCAGCATTGTGTATGTACGCAACGTGTATTCACGGCTCGCTCGCTCGCGGTGGGACAAAAGAGAGATCCCTACATCCTTGCGTGGCTCGGCATCGACTGGCCCAAGTTGGGCGCAGAGGTGCGCCGGCGTTGGCGGTACAACAACGCGGCTGGTAGTGGCACACGATTGGTCCGTGCTGCGCGGAGATTGGCCGATTCACAGCTGAGCAGAACCTAGGAGAGCAGAGAGCCGAGTCCACGCGGACTTTGGAGTATACACACAAGCGGACGGCTGTTCTCGGCTCTCTTCCCATCTCTCTCCGTCTATCCTCTCTTCTCTCCCGGTCCTTGTCCTCTCCTCGTCCCCTATGCCCGCGGCCGAGGATTTATCCTTTCCTTTGCCTCTCGATTCCCCAATCCCACTTACTTCGTCTCTCACTCGCTCGCTCGTCCGTTCGAAAGCAGTCTCTCAGCGGCGTAGCACAGCGAGAGAGATCCCTCGGACGAGATATGAATTCACGTTCCTCCTTTTATATTCCACGCTCGCCTGCCCTCCATTTTGCTTGCTCGAGCCCCTTGTCTACCTCACCGATCTGCGACTACCGTATGTGTCGGCCGCACAGCTATCTCGCACAGGTTTCTCACTCTCTCTTTCTCTCTTCTCCCTCTTTTTCTCGCTTTTTCCGCCTGTATATGCGCATGATCATGCTGTTCCGACGTCGTCGTTCGTTCTTCTTTTTCTCTCCTCTTCTTCTTCTTCTTCTTGGTTGCCGTCATCATCGTCGTCATAGGTTTGCACGACGCGGTTAGTCGCTCGCGAAAAGTACGATACGGAAGAGGAGAGCAATCTCGGAAGACGGAACGCGTGTCGCGTTCGCGTTGCAGCGAGAGAAACGCGAAGAAGCCGATCCTCAAATATTCAACGACACTCGCGCACATTACGTGTATACACACGTATGCAACGAGACGCGACGACGACGACGACGACAACGAGTAGTAGCTATCGTTGCGGTTTGTTAGGCACGGTTCCGCTGTCGTTCGAGAGGTTACGCGATGTATGCATGCGTATGCATACATACGTCCTGCATCGGCATCAGGCATGTACACATGTAAGCACATGCGCCGTAGGCCATCCAGTGTACACGTGGTATTTCATGTATTTTACATTATACGTTTAGAACATGCGACTGATAAAGACGCGAGACATCCAACTATATGACATATCTCACTTGAATTAGAAAGTATCAGAGAGCAATATATATGTACGCAACCTTAATTCTAATTACAAGAACGTAATACAGGCCCTTCTCCTCTTCCATCACGCTTATCGAACAATTATGTTAGTTATCGTATTGTGATGCTAATGATGATTGATAGTTTTACAATGTGATTAAATATCATAATGCTAATAACAACGATTGGTGTCAGGCATCTGATAATATACTGAAAGCATTCTATGGAGCGCGCTCTCTCTTTCTCTCTCTTTCTCTCTCCTGTTCCGCAATTAGGAAATCGGAATCGCTCGATTCACGCGCGACGCTCAGACTCTTCAATCATCTGCCGCGAACTACCGCATATCAGCGCGCATAAACGCGAAACCCATGTCACTCTAGGCCAGTAAATACGAGATCAGCTCTCGCGCTAAATGTTAACGTTGGTATTTCCTGTGTCTCGGCGCAATCGTCACAAAGTGACAATTACTCTCTCCGAAATGAGACTATACATTCGTTAGTAAACCTAACCCGCCATTTGCTCACCCTAATCATCTGTTCGTTACATTCTTGAAGGGTTCTGCGTCCATCTTGAAAGACAGTAAAAGCTTTTACTATTATCTACTTGTTCCTAGTATCCCAGCGTGCATTCGCATGACTGACGATTAAACCGGTTAACGATTGAGCGTTCGGAAAAGCTAATCTCTGTCCTGGGCAAAAAGGGAATACCGATAGGGACAGCTGAAAAATCCCAAGGATTTCAATTATGCCGGTCCGACTGGTCGCCCTTGTTCCTCGAAAACGTAAAGGCGAACGGGCTCTTTCTCTCTCACGGAGCAGTGAGTCGTTAAAGCGTAGAGTTCTATTGGTCGCTCGTAATATTTCATCAGTCTACAAACAATCGTTATTTTTGTTACGGGGATAATCCTTTCGGGGAAGTTGCGCGATTGTGGACTTACGAGCTGGCCGGGATGATCTAACTTTGCGGACTCCCGGTGAGATACAAGAGTGTCTTCCGAATCTTCTTGGATACTTTTCGTTTAAGATTTTTCGGTCGATTTGTATTTTCTTTGGCGGAAACATTTAAAACCGATGAGCTATAAACGACTGAGGATGACAAGAGAATTACTGACCAGGTAGCAGAACCGTATTTTTCGCTTGACACAAATCTATTTAACTCGGTCTTTTATTTGGACAGATTTACAAGACAACCGTATTACAATGCAAGAATACGTAACGTAAATGATTAACGACCTACAAAACAGTAATGATTTTTTCCGATATTTTCCGTAAATGAAAAAAATCGATTCTCCAAGTCGGTAGGATTTAAGAGTGAAAGGTAACTCCCTAGGTGCATGAGACGTCCTACGGTTCTATGTCGGAACGTAGGAACAAACAACAGGCAGAGATAGGGTCGATCGTTCGCGAAAGCGTGGCCGGTGCAACGACACGCATCGGCTTGCGACGGGCTTGCGAGCGAGGGCGACGTTATCGCCAGTTGCACACACCATGTGGCTGCGGTACGATGGTTAGGGGCGGTTAGGGCAGTGCGCCGCAAGGGTGGTCAAGCCGCAAACGAGACCACCGTCCTAGCTATCTGCTATCTGGATAACCGCCATCGCCGCCATCCTTCTCTCTCGCTCTCGTATCCGCCGTTCCCATAAAGTCCTTTCCACCTCTGAACGATGCGCGTGTACGACGACAGGTAGTCCGCAATGTCGCCGCCGCTCGCTTATCGCACTAATTCTGAAATCGAGCGATAATCGTGCGAGCGAGATTATACGGTCTATAATGAGACGTCGCGATCGTATTCTGTCGCTTCAAACAAACGTACATCCGACATGCGAAATCAGATCACTCACACACCAACCGAGAATCTCCTCTATCTACGTGTCGTAATACATCTACGTTCGCGGTATGTTTCAATGTGGCATTTTCCCGTCTGCGGTACGTCGCGACGCTTTGTATCGCGCGAGAGATGAGGGGAGTCAACGAAGAGGGGAATCGGGATAATGGGCGGACTGGAGAGAGAGAAAGCGAGAGAGAAGGAGGGAGAGGAGAGGGAAGGAGGAGGGGGCACGCGTTGGCGCGTTTATTAGTGTCCAATTGTAACGAGGAGAGTTGCGTGGGGGCAGCGCGAAAGCGAGCGCGTGAACTCGCTCATTTGCGTATCTGTTAATTTGTCGCGTTGTGTGCGCGCCGTGCCGCACGGAGAGTTGCCGTCGACACGACGTGACGGACAGAGAGGAAAATTAGCTCTTTGTGTATGAGTGCCACCAACTGTTGGATCGCGCGTACTGCCAGGAGGATGCCGACGATGACGACGACGACGACGACGACGACGACGACGACAACGCGTCATGCGGATAATTATCTCTAATAATCTTCGAATCGCTCGAGTCAACTAAACAAAATTTTACCAATCGTTCCCGAAGTGCGCAAAGTAAACAGAGAAAACATTGAAAAAAAAAATACAATCGGAACGGAAGGATTACGTAGTTGATTGTTGTCGCACGTATTGTCACAGGCATTATTTTATAGGCTGTCGCGCGCAACGCAACACAACGCGATAAGTTTACGCACGCGAATAATCCGACGCGAATAAACTGCGGTAATACGCTTCGCGCGTAACCTGCCGTTGCTCGTCGTCGAATTAATCGTAATAACCGACGCATTTAGCCGCGATATACAAATCTCGCGGCTTCAATAGTCGCCACCACCACCATCACCACCACCGCCGCCGCCGCCGCCGCCATCTCCTCCCCCATCGTCGTCCCCACCCGCCCCCTACCCACCCTGTTTCACGTCATTCCTGTACCGCACTTGCTCGCGCGCGCCGCATATGATTACCATGCAAATACGGCCGACAAAACCCGCGTAAAACCACACTCTGTCTCTCTCTCTCTCACCCCCTCCGTCATCGCAACCTCACCCTTCCGGACTTTATTTCTCCCTCGTTCGTGCGATCCGGCCAACCCCCTTCTCCTCCTAAAGCGACCGCCATCCGGTCACATATGCAAAACGTGCCACTATTATAATAACATTACGCCGATGAACCTTCCATTGAACGCATGCATGCATCGCCTCGCTAATTATATACCGGGTGACCCAACTCGCGCGGATTCACGACGCGATACGAAGGCTTAAATATAATCGTTTTTTACTCCGACTATGCTCGACGCGTGTATTTTTCTCCGCCCTTTTTTTTTTGAGGTGGGAGGAGGGCTTTTATTTTTCTATACCTATATACGCTCCCGAATGTGCGCGAGTGGGAGGTCGAGCTCGCTCCGATTTGTTTTCATGACAATCACGAAACCGTCAGCACGCTGCCCACGCGAGCGACTGCTCTCTTTTTTTTTTGTTTTTTATCGGCGAAATAGTGTCGTAATTTTCATGACGATCCGCCACTGCCCGCGTTGTGCCCCGGCACATACAACTAAATATTGTTGATGTCTCTTTTTTGCGCTAACAACGTTCGCGTGGATGGAGTAACGAGTGGTCCTTGTTTTTTATTTCCACCGACACCTGCCCGCTGTGTGCGCAGCCCCGATTTTTATCGGCGTGCCGGCCACTAATCATTTTGTTTTTAACAGAGCGACAGGTCATCTCGCCGTTTCGCCCATCCTCTTTCCCCATTACTAACTTTTCGCATTTTCCTGAATGCCGAATTACGTCAGTGCGTTAAGGGAATAGTAAACAAAACTTTTATTGACAAAAATAGTAAACTTATATTTTTCTGAGAAATATACGGATAAGAGTCACAGGATTTAGAAAGGATCAATCGTATCAAACAGGATAAAATAAACTAATTTTTATTATCGTATGTATTTATTTGTTCAATTTTTTCATTTGACTTCTCTTGTAAATTTCTTAATCTTGAAATATTTACAATCGTTTCACATCTGCCATTTTGCTTTTACGGAATAGTAGAAAAATATCACGGTATACTTAAGACTTGTTATTTACAAAATGTACAGATAAGAGACATGAATAATCACAATCAAAGAGTGATCGTGCGCGCCAAGCGAAACGGATCGCAATCTGACGATATGTAAAAAAAATGCGAAACAATCGGCAATAAAGGTGTAAACAGAACTTTTTCGTTCCAAACGTTAACTTGCGAAATTTAATGAATTCAAATCAATATTATTTGTGTACGGTTTATACTCCAATCTTTTTATGATTTATATCTTTTGAATCACTTAATAAGAATATCTTTGTAATATTCAATATTATTTCACAGCACTGTGTTTCACAATAAATTATCTAATAAAAAAAAAAGCTATAAAAATGTTATATTAAGAAGAAAGTACTTCTCTGTCAAATTTTCTAGATTTAAAACAAATTACGTTGTGTGTGTAATGTTGCCGTGTTCTTTGAATTCTCATGTTTATTTACGTAATGTAGTCTTCAATGTACTTTCCAAATTTTGCTACAAACGTTGATAATTATTAAAATCCGGAAAATACCGAATCTTTCGTCCGTTTGGCTTGGCTATTGCGTCGACGATCTCACTTTTTTTGTCAACGAGCGAATAACAACAGCGATAACAAAGAGAACCAACAACGGTATCACATCATCCGTCGTAACGTCATCCGTCGAGTGCCGAAAGAATTGTCGGCGAACGCTCTGTTTCCATGGAATGGCCAGTAGATAGCCTCTCGACTTCGTACGTCTCATACGTATACGATTTCGTAGACGGTAGCTTTCTTGTCACCGGAACCAGTAACAATATATTTGTCATCTGTCGATATATCGCAACTAAGCACAGACGAGGATTCCTTCGCCTGTAAATATAATCGACAAACATCGCCGAGTGAGCATACGATAACATTATAACTACACGCTGCTTGCGAAGCAAGAGAAAAAGAGAGGAAAAGAGAAAACGAGAAAAAAAGGTGAAAGAAGAAAGACACAGAATATTGTAAAAATTCGGGTGTAGGGAGTGTTGTTTTACGAAACGTCGTTAAACGGAAAAAGCGTAAACATATTTACGAGCCGCCTCGTAGGTATCTATTATTACTATTGTTGTTGTTGTGTTATGCCACTTCGAATTCCGCTCGATAACGAAATCGCGCGTTCAGCGCGTATCCGAACGATTATTCATAAACATTATAAATCAACATTTTTTTTTGCTTATCGAGTCACGACTCGATGGCTCGTTTATATCGCGTAATTATAGAGTGTTCCTTAATGAGCTGTTTCGCGATCGTCTTCGACGCCTCGTCTCGCCGTCTTGTCTCACACGCGTAACACCGTACTTATTCTCCGCGTGAAAGGTGCGAACGTAATTTGTATAATTTGCACGCCGAGCTTGTAATAAACGTAGATGGCTTCGGAATTTAAATGTCAAAAGATGCATTCTTTCGTTCGTATCTTTTTAATATTTTCAAAAAAATATAATACTTTCGATCTGACTTGTTCGATAATAATTAAATCGGTCCGATAAATCAAGTGCTCGATTCTCTTCGCTTTTACAATTTTATTTTTATTCTAATAAAAATGGTTATAATATTTAAACGGTTCTACGTCAATTATATTATAATATACTCGAGAGCTCCTTCTTCCGCGTTTATCGACGACAGGGTGAAACAATGAAGAGAGAGATTATACAAGTAATTAGTACACCAACCTGGAATATCGAAGCTCCATAAGGTGTCCGCCAAGCATTCAGCAGATTATCCTTTCCTGTAGAGACAAACCATTTGCCACATGAAGCAAACCTCAGCGACAATACGCAAGAATCGTGCAAGTGTAGCTGATACTTGTCTGCTTTCGTGGCGTGTAACACTTCGACGTTCGAATTCTCCATTCCGACTGCCAACCATTCACCAGTCGGACAAAAACCAAGGGAAAATATTTGAGAATTAAAATCATGTTGCTGCAATTGTCTGCCTTCTCGTAGATCCCAGGAACGGACGGTATTGTCGAGACCTCCTGTCCAGAGCTTCGAGCCATCGGCAGAAATGTCGATGCACGACGCTCCGTCAGTATGCCCTTGAAATTGTCTGACTAAAGTCTGATTCTGTAAATCCCATACTGCGATATTGCCATCGCTGCAACAACTGAAGCAAACTTTCGAATCCGGCGAGATAGCTAGGGCGTAACACGCTGGTGCTGAGGACGTCAATTCGGCTTTGATTCTCGGTGTTGGACTAGCCAAATCCCAGATGCTAAGTTGACTGGCTTCACCGCCGACTATTAACGTTCTACCGTCCGGAAGTAACTTTACCGACCTGCGTCAGAGAGAAGCGCGGAACGAGACCGCTTTTAGCATGCCGTTTGTGTTTATTCCCAACGCTTCTCGCGTCTTTCAACATTCGTTTCGATCGCTCTTACTGACCTGATGTAATTGTCGCGTTGTAGGCAGTCGAGTTGCGAAACAGGTTTCACCTCGTTCATGCCTGCTTGCCCGATGTCCCAAACTTTGACACAGCCTTTACCGCCGGTATAAACATACTTGGTTGGGTTTGAAATGGTCACTGCGCAGACTACTTCGCCGTGATCGAGCGTACTAATCTGACGCGCAACGCGAGGTATTCCTGGACCCATAAGAGCGTCCTGCGGGAACGGTACTGGCTGAATCTGCCCGTCGCTCAACACTTGGTAGCTGTACGCACTGTGAAATCCCGTCCGGTAACGATCACGATAAGTCTCTTCAGATCAATTTGTATAGTTGAAATTTTATTTCGAACAAGTTTAACTGATTAATTTTACTCGTGATACAATTTTAAAGGCAACTAATATCTGACTCTCAATTAATTTTATCTTATTTTTGTACACCGTTCGATCACTATCAGTCAGTGACTTAATGAAGAGATATAAGATTATAATAAATAATCGAAATTCTCGCTGAGCGACACGAATGTCGTTGGATTCGTGAATTCAAGTAGAGATCTTCAAGTAAGAGATCGGATAATCTTTAGATAATTTCTAATTGATTCACCATATTTTTCAGGATTTAGGTTGTTTAAGATAGAATGAGATAAATGCATAAGATAGCATAAAATGGATATCTCAATCTAGTAGAATGAATATCAAACGTATGATGCCCGATCTCTTATTTGAGGATCTCTAGTATCAGGAAATTCTAGTATATCGGGAAGGTCGAGTATGAGGTTCTGAAATTTGGATACTCACGGTTTTCCCCCTTGTGTCCCGACGGGAGTCCTGAGAGCCGTGTGTGGATCGTACAGTTGTTGCAAAACGGCGGGAGGTCTCGGTGGTGGATAACCGTTATACGCAGCTATCACGTCAACATGTGAATGTTGGCCATGCGCTACCGGCGCGAGATTATGTGGCGGTGGCAGACCGGGTGGAGGATAATGCAATGAGCTCGGATAAGGTACCGCAGATGGTGCTACCGAGCCGGATGGCATCGGCGGGCCTTGCGATAGCTTGCCCGAGTTCGGTTTTATACTACCGATTGCTGCCACCGTTGACCCCGACGTCGGTGTGAACGATTTTGAAATCGGCGTCGTTGGTTTCTCGCGGTCCTCCATTTTTTTCGTCGACGGCGTACTCGCGTTACTACTGGTGCCGCTTCTAGGTGAATGCGGTGCCATGTCCTTTTTTCCTACGGTTTGCACACCCGCCGCACCCATTGACGGCACCACCGAAGAAACAGCCTTGTCGAGTCCATTTTCGCGTGGCGACGTCACACCATTCATCACTGGACTAGGTGGTCCATCGCTCGCATCATCCACAACTAAATCCTGATCGCTCTTCTCACCGTCACTCTGTACCGAGGAACATCTCACAGAACTCTGTACCGATAATTAGGTGCGATTAAGTTTGTCATCTCTCAAGTAATGATTTTTTTTCATCCGCTACAACGTGATATCGATCTGAACCGATCACGTTCGTTTGCTCGCGAAAAAATGATCAAAAAAAAAAACATTGATTTTAATCATTAACTCTCCAGAAGAGCATCAGTGAAAATGGGATAAATTGGAAAGGCAAAATTCTTTTCAACAAGGAAATTGTTAAGTAAGAGAAATCGAGAACGTATATACGTTATTCGAATAGCGACTGATTGATATTACGTCTTATTCTGAGAATGTAATTATTTTGAGATATTTTTGTAAATTGTAAACTATTATTTTGTATAAACATTGTTTGGAAATAAAAAAAAGCATCATAATATTTTTTTTTAAGTATAATCATAACAAAAGCTACTTAACGTGCTTATTATATGGACTAATTTTTGTTTAGAAAACTGTAATTGAATTCATATCCATATCATAATATTCTCAAATACTAACAATTCGGGAAACAATCAATAATATACAATGTTGTTAAAAATGGTTTTAATTAGGATGTAAAAACATTTCAGATAATTATTTACGTTAAAAAACCAGGAGATTAAAGATCCGGATTAAAGATTAATCCACTTTTACCAATGTAAATTAACTTGTAACTCGGTTTAATTTTATTTACCCTTTACATTCCTTTTCTAATTCTTAGAAAAAAAAGTACGTTAAATCAAGATTAAAGTTAATCTATATTAATAGAAACGGATATAAATAATTATGCTGTAGCTATCATCGTTTTATACCGAGGATTGAAAAAGGAGAAAGAAGATGCTCTTCGCGATTAATGATCACTCATACAGTTTGTTGCACGGACCGACAGAAACTAACGCGAATGATACAATCTTTTTGTTATTAAGCTTTACTTATTACTTACATGTACCGTGTCCTTACACGTCTCGAGTTCCTTCTTCATCTTCTTCATTGGATGCAACGGGTGATCGTGGTGGTTCTGCGAGTGATGAGAGTGATGACTTGGCTCTTGCGGCGTGCGCGCTCGATTGTATTTGTCGGCCGGCGATATCGAGCCCCGCTGTAAAACACACGCGGTGTAGCGACGCCACTTTATTAGGGCGATCATAAATGATTGCCCGAGTACATTTACGTGTACTCGATCGACTGCGAGGAAACATCAAGCAGATCATAATCACACGGCGGGATTGTCGATATTTTCTAACTGCCACGATGTAAAAAGATAGGTGTAATATTCCCGTGGATGTGCAGCAGGAGAGTGAATTTGAGATCAAGGGATCAAATTTGATCGACTGTTTTTTCAGTATTGCTGTAATGTACGATATTAAGGCGAGAGCACAGAATTTTGCGTAACACATAACGCATAATGCATACGAAAATGAACGAACCAAAGTCCTTCATTACTTTCCTTTCCATGAGATAAAAGGATTGCTTGATTTTCTTATGCGAAGGTCTGTGCTCCGGGTTTTTTCCCTTTCGATGTTTTCTACAATAAGCTATTACTAGCCTTAAGTCTTAAGCAGCGAAAAATTAACCGTGGTCGATTATTCTTCTCACATTCGACTGTGATTGTGCAATTTTTTACGTTCTTCTTTTTACATTATGCCAACTACGACGCTCGATAGAGAAACCTCTCCTCAAAGATAGACATTCGCGTTCGCGATATACAATACGCGGTATATACAATATCAGCGTAAACCGAACACGCGATACGGGATGAAGATACGCGTCGTTCGAACGGGTATATGCGGGTCTCCCCGCACTCCCCCCCTTTTCCCGCCGTTAATCTCCCGCGGATATCGTTAATCTCGTTTAACAACAGACACCGCGCGGCAAGTACAGGCTGGAACAACGGATTAGCCACATATTCCCTGCGGCGCCGACGAACGTGACAAAACCGTAATTACCGGCGTCGACGCGGGTTATTATCAATCGTCACGCGAGCGCCCGCGATAATCGATTTCGACTTTACCCTACTATCGCCCACCCTGATATCCGACTCGTTGCGAACGTATTAAAACGGTAACTTCCATCGGTGCGTTGCGTTGCCGATTTTTCATCTGTGACGCTTTTCAATGAAATATCAATTTAACGAGCGACGCGAAGCGTCGGTATACACATACGATAAAATCGCGTCTCTGGCCCTGATGGTGTTTTGTAAAATTTATTTGTTTATTTATTTTCTATCTATTAAGCATTATTTATCATACGCTCCGGAAAAAAACCCTTCAAACGCAGCGGCGATATACACACGTTCGAAGATAAATATAGGTGGAGTGGATAAATTACACGTTGTAAATAGCGCTCGCAAAACGAATGCAAAAAAAAAAAAGTACTCAGAACGAGCCTGCTCGATGATCGTACGCGACAACGTCTGTGCTAATTTACGAATTAGCATAAATTGCGGAGGTGAGAGCGGACGTATAGTACTCATCGAAAATCCAATGTAAATATAAACGTGCCGGAGAATTCGCGCAGGATCTAATATTAGCGTGCACCTCGGTAATAAACCGCGTGAGATTTTCCATGCGGAGGGAAGGACAGAGGAGGAGAAATTGGCTCACGTATCGTGGCGCCCACGGAAAGAGCGATTTTGTTGAAGTATGTAAAAATTTAGATACAGATCTAAAAATAATTTTGTTGGACCATTAAAATAATCGGTTGTCGCAAATTCCTCATCCTACAATTCCACAACATTTCCTGATGCTTTTAGTAATATTTCGAATTTTTTCATACCTATTTTCCGTCCGGATTTAAAAACCATCAAATATTTTATCGAGGGAGCAATTTAACATAGCAATATAAATGACTGTTAATGTTACTGACACCGTTTGCAATTTATAATTGTTAAGTTCGTAGTACTCCAAAACTATGTAGATGCGATGTACGTATATTAAATTAAACTTCTATAAAGTCAAGAATATAATTTTTCAGAACATTTTCACAAAATTCCTTAACTTTTCCCTAATTTCCCTGATTTCCAGTTTTGCGATCCTAAATTATGTAGAATGTTCAAACTGATTGTTAAACTGTCCAAACTTTTTGCAGCTTGCTCTCATTACGCTTGAGAGTCCTACGTAATTATTTTGAAGGTCCAACAAAATTGTTCACAGATCTGTATATACGGCTAAATTTTTAAATACTTGAGCAAAATCGTTTTTTCGTGAATGAAAAGCAGGAGAAAGGAAGAGATGCAGCGCATCCACGTTCCAACTACGAAAGCCGATAATGATTATAGAATGGGCGCATCGACGTGATGCGACGAAGCGCCGGCGAAAGGGTGGAGAGGAGAAAAAGAGGTATGATCGGGGCCCCGAGGAAGGTGGTGCCCCGGCACCAGGGAGGATGAACGAAGCGAGCGAGCTGGAGAGAAGAAAATAGAATAGCGAGAGGCGGAATGAGAGGGCGTCGATGGGCGTTTCGCGGTCCCGCGAAGATTACAGGCTCGGCAAACCCATAATACAAGATACACCCCTTCCTTCTGCCAGACGTTATTCTTTCTCGTCGTTCTTTTTACTTCGGCGCGCCGGAGCTCGCCGGGGCTCGCCGGTTGCCGAGGACGCGTGACTTCTCCTCCAGATAAAGGATGCATATCCGTTTTTGGAATCTAATCCCTAAATTAAGCGACGGTTTTTCTTCGTACACACAAGAAAGACTTCGTCGTATCGCTCCGTCCAATCAGCTCGAGCACGCTCGTGTCGTACGTAATTCGCGAGGAAAAAAAAAAGTAACGAGTGCGTGGAGTCTACTTCTCCAGAAGTCTCGCCGATCGAGGGGAAGAGAAACCGGGGTTACTTGAAAATTATGCAAATAGTGGTAAAGTGTCGCTGCCGTTCTCTTTGTCTCCCATTTTTCTCGTCACTTTTACGCCCCTCCTCGCGTAGGGCGTACTCGGCCGTACTCGCGAGCCGGTCGAAAGTATAAATTGCAATATGCAGCACGCACTCGTACGCGAAGTACGCTGAAGCGGCGCTCGTTGCACTCTTGACGCGCGCGCGAGTCAAGTTACACGCGCGTAATGTGTGTAATACACGAGGCCACGATAAGTGCCACTCGGTCGAGTGTACATTGTACAAGCCCATACGCGTTTTCACGTATATACACCGTATAACAAAATACACATCGTTTTTGCAAAGCGCGACAAATAATCATCGTAAACGTTTCGTTAACTTTCAGAAAATTCGACAGAGGTCTTCTTGATCTCGTTGTTCGAAATAAAACTGTTTTTCCGCAGCGGCTCAATATGTGGTAAATTTGTAACAAATAGGTAACTTTAATTAACTTCGTGGAAACCTCACTGTATCTCGCGTACGTCTATTCAACAATTTTCTATTTTGACTAACCATCGAAATATCGACATCAATACAAGCAATTATACGTAGCAATACTACGTGACTGTCGTTTGTTCATTAGAAGCGAAAATTAGAAGCGATCGTTATTCGCAGTCTTTTTAGATTCATGACGTTTCAAGTTAAACAATTAGTCGTGGTAAAATAGAGGAAGGTTACTTACGTGCCTATCTTCCGTCGAGCTCAGACCTGAAAATAAACAGATGCGGGTTAGGGGACTGCACGCTATATAATTAAGAAGTACGTCTAAGGGTGCGTTCGAGGAACGCTATTAACGTTCTTTGTCCCATTCTATCGTCACCGTTTATTAGACATAAAACAAGGATAGAATGATGTAAATAGCACTAATAGCATTCTCTTCGAACGCATCTTAAATATAGATTTCCATATGAATAGGGTTCCGTCTCTTTTCCCCGGATACCATCTTTTTTAGAATGTCCGAAGACATCCGGGGGAATTTTCTAAAAACGTTCGGGATAATTATAAATATCCAGGATTTCAGGATTTTCAATCTTCTCAATATTTTACTTTGATCCTTTTCGCATCCTTTTTTTGATCCTATTCTGTATTAGTCCTGATTTGCAATGTAATAATATTTAAGCTGTAAGAAATTAATAATCAATCATAGAATGTGAGAAAAATAATCGACTGGTCAATTTCTTCACTCTACATTTTTTTGCAGAGAATCTCACTCCAAGAAAGTCAAAATACAACCACCTTTCACTTCTTGAAAAAGAGTGACAATTTTCGTTTTTTTTTAGAATAAATTTTCACTTTTTTTGAAGTGAAATTTCACTCTTTTGAAGTGAAAATTCATTCTAAAAAGAGTGAAAATTGTCACTCTTTTTCAAGAAGTGAAATATTTCCAATTGTTTTCAAGGGTGTCAAGTGTTGTATTTCCGCTCTCTTTGAAGTGAGATTTCATTGCAAGAAATTTAGAGTGTTACATTAAATTAGTATCACTAATGAACAATCAGATGTGAAATAATTATTCACTGACCGTTATTCCTTACAAGTTTTACTAATTTACACGCATTTTTATATGCATCCAGAAATGAACAAATGCAAGCGCGATCAAAATGTCCGGGGTTTTTGTAAGTTATATTGGGTCATTTAAAAAGTATCCGCGGTTTTTTCATTCAAAAATTGAACAAAAAACCGCGGATACTTTTTAAATGACCCAATATAATCTGTAAGTTTAGGACAATCATAAATGTAAATATTTAAAAATTGAACAATTCAGTATATTATGTAAACGCGTATGTCTGTGCGATATGATACGAAGGAATCTCGCGAGTATATTGAGAACGATCGAATGTCGAGTATCGATAAAATGTTAATAACGTGCTGCGTCGTAAAACGACGGTCAGTAGCCATAAGAGTGGGGTAGAAGGGCAGAGGGGACCCGGATGGCATCCATATAAATGATCTTCATGCATATTTATGTGCGCTTTTCGCTGAAAACCGCCGCTAGCGCGTCCGCTAACAGGGTGACGCAAACACGCTCGCTCCACCGAAAGCGGATACCCGTAATAAAGCGCTTTGAACATTTCCCGGTGAGAGAAAAAGAGGGGTCGTCAAAAGTCTCGCCTATATACATGCATATATAAATACAGTAAAAATATACATACATATATATACATACATATATATACACATATATATATATATATATATATATATTAGGTGTTGGAATTAATTCGTAGCGTTTTACAAGTGATGGGAAGTACTTTCATTAATGTATTTTTTAATGCTCATGTGAAATAAATAACATTCTTTCATTAAAAACGCTACGAATTAATTCCAACACCTAATATATACAAGTATATATATAATATATATATATTGTATATGTCTACACTTTTTCCCTCGCTAATCTTCGTTAACTTTGTGACGATTGGTAGACATATTTTACTCTCTTGCGTAGTTATACGATAAGTCGGGACTGAATATCGAAATAAAATCTCGCTCGTATTTCTATTTCATAAAACCGCATTGTTAAAAACTGTTGTATATTTGTATCGATACTAAAGGCCCAAATATCAATAATATATAACCGAAATTTCATAATATTGGTGTATACATAACTTCCTGGTATTATAAGGGATTATATATGATTGAATATTATTGAATGTTAATGTTATCTCATTAATTAGATTTGTACTCATAGTGTGTTTATACACACACACACACACACACACACACACACACACACACACATACACACACACACACACACACACACACACACATACACACAAAGGAGATTAACATACGAAATAAGGCACTTGAATTCGGGACTTTACAATTAATTACGATCACGTTTGTATTTTTAAATTTTTGACGAAACTTGCTTCGAAAGTTTCCTTAAACTTGCATTGCGAAAAGAAAAAGAAACTACAATTTCATATACTTATGTTTTCAATCATGTAATATAATATAAAATAAAAATATCATTACACAATATATCTATAATACTGATAGAACATCGAAAAGTTACGTATATCAATGTCATATCTATGTTTATATCAATCGGTTTTACTATTTCAGTTATTGTAGAAAAATGAAAAATATCACCATGCAAACAGTATTTTTTATACTGGTTTCAATCGGTAAATCGAACGTGACCAGAGAGGTCGGAATTTTACTCGAGAGTTTTTCCTTTTTTCCGTTCATCACATTGGATAATAATCATGTCAATCGCGAAAGATAGAAAGAAAATTCTACAACTGGATTTTACAAAAAAAAATATAAGAGATAACAATTCTAAATTTATCTACATATCTGTGGATCAAAAGAATGATGAAAGAGGCGATTCCGGATCATTCGGCAATCGATAGCGATACAATTGTACGACTGCATATCAAAGATATCGGGAGTCGACTTACCGCCATTGCTCTTCAAATCATCCGGTTGACCACGGTGGATTTCAGGTTTGACGAGCATTGACAGAGAATGCGCGGTGGCAGGCGTACCAGGAGCTGTGGGGGGTCCAGTAGTCAGTCCGAGACCAGTCAGCAAAGCCGCGGACGCGGAAGTTGGTACCGGAAGACCAGCAGCTGGCCCCAATCCGGGAAGTCCAGGTAGACCCGGATGAGCCATCGCCGCCCCCGGTGGTATTTGCTGAGCGTGCATTTGCTGAAGGAACCGCGGTATGTCTGGCCTCTGCTGCTGAAACCGCGCATGCAAAATGTCGTTCGTATAAATCGATTTTGTGTATGCTTGTGGGTTTATTACACGTGTGAAGATTCCCAAGAAACGCGATTATTAGAGAATAGTGGGTTACGAAATTGAGAGTGTAAAAAATTCGCGTAGCCAAGGGTAAACGCGGGCATTATGAATATTATGATCATACAGAAAAGATGGCTATAGGCTATAATTTCTTTAATAATTACTAAATAGTGTACTTTTGTAGTCATTCTCAAAGATAATTAATATTTATAGTAGTTATGTGCGTAGTAGTTATTATTTGAAATAACAATATTATGAAAATGTTATTTAGTATTTTTATTTTCGCCTGCCTGCAAAGTTTTGTTCCATATGTTCCACTAAAAGCTACTTATAATGTTGAATAAATTACAATTAAGCTATCATAATCAATGTTTCATAAATAAATACGTAAATTGTAACGTGAGCTATAATTTGTATTTTCACTATTTATTAAATACTATAGCCATCTTTCTGTCACAATTCAGGAAAGGTGACCATTAACCAAGTGAAACAAACATACACACATTATTTTCTTTAATTATAGAAATCATTGTTTGGTTTTCTTAATTTAAAAATTAATAATAATTTTTATGTTACAATATTATTATATATTTATAATTATAATCCATTAAATTTTAATTATATATATTATATACGTTATAATATTATATTTCTCTTTGATTTTGATAGTATTTATCATTTTAAGTTCAGCGAAGCGATATCAAACACTATTAAAGAATAACAAAAATAAAAATATATTTTTTGCATTAAAAAAAACTGTGGCCATCTTATCCGAGTTTACTCTATTACGTGAAATACGATAAAATAACAAGTGAATCCAAGGTAGACAAGAGAGTAGATAATTCAACATGATTGTTTAAAAAAAATTCTGGCTAGTATCAGAAATACGGATGATGTTAAAAAATATATATTGCCCCGTGAAACGCGCTCTCTCTCTCTCTCTCTCCCTTTCTCGCGCGCGCATAGAATAAAACTCGCGCGTTATCTCCGATCGTGAGATTGAAAAATCGCGCGACCCTCGCGGCGGACGCGGTATACACGTCGAAAATCGCAGCGTTCGTTTCCGGCGCGTGAAACGAAACGTAATAGTCCCAAACGAGGTTTAACATGCCGTGAATAATATGCGCAACGCGTGTGGCGCGGGAACAAAGAGAGAGAGAGAGAGAGAAGGATCGGAGAGAATCCCGCGGCCGCGTCATCGCGTTCCCGAGGTGAGCGGGAGGAAGACGAAGAGAGAGGATGAAGGGAAAGCGGGAAATAGAGGACTATACGTTCCTCGAGCAGTGTTATTAAACGAAATATTGATTCAACCTCTGTTTACCGAATAATACATATTCATGAGGGTTAGCGCTTCTGTCTATTTGCCTTCATCGTCCCTTCGGTCTGCGCCGCGCACCCTTTCCCTTCGCGCGCGGCGCGGCGCGGCGTTTTGTGTGCCACCACCCGTCACCCCGTACTTTCCCCATCGTGCGAATCCCTTCGCCACGAATCCCACTCGACAGCCCGTAACATACTAGCACGCTAATTATATTTCGCGTATATATACAGCGACGCGCGTCGCGTAATGACAGATTGGCGAGATTGCGGTTTGTGCCGCAACGGCCTTGTTCGAAGGATCTTTTTTTTTCCCGCTCTCGTCGCGGTAAAAGTCCCTCGATTGGACGCATCTCCGCGCGTTAAATCACTCCCGTTGTTTTTACCCAATGTAGACTTCTCTTCATCTTTTTCTAATTCTTACAACTGGAAAAAGATAAAGAATCGGTTCAATCGAGATTGAAATTAATCTCTGTATATATTGATATAGAAACGAGCATCTATTGCATGATTTGATATTAATCCTCCGTCTGCAATCATATTTTTATTCTCTCCGTTCAGTCAAGTTTTTTTCTACTGTTCTAGACTTTCAAAAAAATGTGGAAAAATTCAGTTACTTTTCGATCAACATCTCTATCTCTATTATATTACCAAATAGATTTTTAACAAGTTTTTTAACAAGATATTTTAGGGAAACCGGGATCCATTCTCCTTTATTTCGGAGAAATTTAAGAGCGAAATCTCGTTTATATGCCAAAAAAGACTTAGATTACAGAAGGTTAATTTATTTATGGAAATACTTCTCATGGAGTGAGAAGATACATAAATATGTAATAGAAATTATTTCACTCGTCAGACAAATATTTGTATCAATAATTCAATAATTGTTTGTGGCTTAAAGAAGATCCCACATTGATTCGTTCGCGCGATGATTCGACTTTAAGCATCAGCTTCTTTTGGAATGTGCTTGTCTCGACAATAGCGTCCTTGGGATTGAGAAATTATTCGCATCATGCGCGCGAGAATCAACTCGAAACTTAATTATACGCGACGCGTCTGCCGAATGTCAATCTCTATTTTGATCGCGCATGCAATTGCGACAATGGAAATAAAGAAAATCCGGCACGTCGCGCCGTGAAAAATATAATGATAACAAAATGATAATTGAAATAAAAGAATTATTCGCCTCTGTCATATTTTTTCCGGAAAGTTTGGAAAATATCGGGTATGAAAATATCTTTGTTCGTGCGTGTGTGTAGTGTTTCTCATTGTATTATTATATTTATATACTTACTCCCATTATGGTGTTTAATTCAGTCATCGTAATTTGCTTCGCTCTATCTAAAGCACCAGCGACCTGTTGTTGATGTTCTTGAGAAAGAAATGGCATAATTTGTGTGATGATGTTGCTCAATCTCTTAGATATCTCTGTCTGTAATAATAATACGAACATACGATAAAACGAAAAATAATTACGATAGTAAATCAAAGAAATCTATTATAAGAATGTAACTTGATACGATTTATTTGATATGTTAGTGCAGTACAGATAACAATTTAGGAAAGTAGAGAGAATCGTTAGAGATTCCGAATTTCAATCGGGTCTGTTAATTTTTCCATCATTTAAAAATTTAACACTTGTCACAAGATTACATTGCAAAGAATAGAGCTGCAAGGAAAACTTCGAATATTTAATCCTGGATATTTAATTCTTCGCAGGCACATACTGAATCTTTTTTTATCCGAGCGAAATTTTACTTCCAAATTTCTTAACAAATAATTTTTATTAAATAAATTTGTATAAATTAAATAACTGAAGCAAAAATGTTGGAAAATAATTCTGAATTTTTCTAGATTTTTTGAGAGTCAAGAACAGTAAAAAAATTTGAGTTGGATAATAAAAGACTCAGAATGTTTACAGAGTAACTAAAAATAATGTATCTACGAAGAGCTTTAAGACCTTTCAAATATTTTCAATGCTGTGAAATGCGTGTTTTAATCCTCTGTCAGCAATTGGGATCTTTAAAGGCGATCATCAATATTTTAAGTGTGAATTTTGCTAGATAAATTTATCTGTAAAAAAAATAAGTAAAATACAATCGACTTTTATAATGGTCAAAACTCATTGTTAAAGCTTTTGAAAAGTATATCAGAATTTTTTCAGACTTATATATAATCCGGAACAATAAAAAATTTGCTGTTTCTCGAAAAGCCCTTGTTGATGAAAGAGTTAAAATTCAGTTGCCGGCGCGGCGGAGGATTAAACCGATGGCTCGACAGGCGGATTAAGAATTCTCGGAAATAGGATAGAATGTGGAACGCATCGCGCACATGGGATAATAGTAATAGTTTAGATCCCAGCTGCGGTCTCGGCTATTTCCCCCGGCCGCATCTCAACGAGCAGACAGACGCGTCGAGTGAGTAATGAAAGCGCGAGTTAAAGGCGGTGACCGCCTAACGCTTCGTCGTCTTAAACGCGCGAGTAACGAGCGAGGCTGGCTACATATTTCTGACCGGGAGGCGATTTGCTGTCAACGGGGCGTTCCTCTATTTTCGTCACGTCCGTGCGTAGTCTTCGCGACGTGGGGCACCAGTTACGACGTCCGTATACGTGCGTAACGTACTCCGAGAATAAAGCACTCGCGAAGTGCGTAAGACGTAGGAAATAATGAGGCGATATTTACGGAGCCGAGCCCTCCCACCGTTTCCACCGTCGATTCTCCATTCCTCGTGAGAATCTCTGCTCTCGCCGTTCTTTGAACTTGCGGCCCAATGACCGGTAGCGTTTGCCGGACATTGGGTCATAAATAAATAGATATATATATATATATATATAGATAGATAGATAGATAGACAGATAGACAGACAGACAGAAAAATAAATATATTGTAGATATAGATAGAGAAATTTATTTTAGACTACGTACAAGAAAATTGTTAAATTGATATCATATATTAGATATCAAAACATAGACAAAGAAGATAATATGAATTACATAAAGATTCAGCTTCGACCATTATAGGCATTTAATTTCTAGTTTGTATTGATTGTGTTTTCACATGTATGGTCTAAAATATAAGATTCTTATTGTTTAAAAAAGATAAAGTAGTCAGAGAGTAAAGTCGGTACATTAGAATAAAATGTAATAAAGATATATAAAAATGTATAAAAACAGAATGCAAATTTGTGTAAAGATAGCACTTGGAAAACAAAATTGTTCTAATGTATAAAAAGAGTGGAAATAACAAGAGATTAAAAATAAAATCGCACATACACAAAGAAGATGAGTTTTTTTCTGGATAACGAAAGTTCGAAATTGGAATTAAATAAAGTTTCAAGCTCACCTGTTTGTGCATTTCCACATTTAGGCCATATGACATCTCATAGTACTGCAACAGATAAATATTTCATGATATATTTTAACCCTATTGGTCTGTTCGAATTTATTGTATGATCATATATTTGAATCAATATAATTAAAATTCTAAAAAAATAAAACAGGAAAGAAAGAGGGCCAAGAGAGCGATCAAAGGATGTTAAATAACAATAAATGTAAATTTTATTTTAAAACATAATGGAACATTTCAACTCACTGAGTCTTCTTTAAAATAAATAAACTTAATAATGTATAAAATATAGTAAAAAATGAATAAAAATTAAATTAAAAAAGGTGAAAGACAAAGAATAAAAATCACAAGAGCCATACATGTTCAAACAAATGCATCTAATAATAAAATAATCTGATAAAAATTAATAAACAATTAACAAATATGGCGAACATGTAAAATGATATAAAATAATTGTTGCATAAAAAATCTCAAATTCATTATTTAAAATATTTTCTTACACAATCAAAAAAATAAAAAATTTTCACAGAAAAAAATTTTATATTAACAGATGAAGTGATAAAATAAAAACTAGAAGAAGTTTTTAAACAAAAAATATTAGTAAAAAAATTAATTACACTTTTAAGATTAAATAGATCTGAACATATCGACGGGATAAATAATTAACGAATTGAGGAGATTAATTAACAAATTTTCCGCTATTTATTTCAGTAATTAACTAAGAAATCAACATTTCTCAGAAATAGGAAATGTTTTTCAAAGCGATTGTAACTAGAGAGATTTCCTTTGAATTGTCCAGCAGCGGCTGATTTGAACGGAGCTGTTTCAACTATACTAACGTGTTATTAATTATCGCTAATCGTGATAACGTACTCGAGTTCACCGGTCGAGTGTATTTGAGAGGTGGGCCGTGGTTGCAGTTGTAAAGAGAACGCGTGCGCGCACGAGAGAGAGTGAGAGAGAGAGAGAGAGAGGTGGGGGGGAGGGGGGAGAAATGCGCGCGCGTGAGAAATACGAGACGAAGAGGCAAACGCGTGTAAACGCGCACCGACCAGGTTACAGGTTCTTAATTTTACGGGCCATTAGCCCGGTAATTACTCGGGCGAATTAATTGCGCTTGTAAGTAAGTTATTTCACCCGGGAGATAGACATAGCGGCAGAGGTGAGGGTAGAGAGAGGAAGAGAAGATAGGACGCTGGAAACGGGTGCCGAGGGATGGAGGACGCGCTAACGGAGGCTGTTGAGATCGGTTGGCTGTAGCGGCAACAGCATCCGACCAATGGCACACTCTTTCCCTGGGGGCAACGGCGTTCGTTCGTTACGGCAAGCGGTGCAACATCCTTAACGCTCGTTAATGAGGCCGGAGTCGCGCATCGCCAGCAAGAGGCGGAGGCGCGGGAGGAGAAAAAGGGAACATTCGTATCAAATGGACTAAAGCAGAGATTAATTGCGTTTAAACTGGTGGCTCACGTGCCGCCCCCGCGCACGCCGATTAGATCGGCGAATTAAAACGGTAACGATAAATTGACGGCGTAAAACTCGCGTAACGACGCCGCGTTTTCGATTTAATTATCTCATCGCTCGCTCGACGTTCCTAATAAAGAAGATAAATAAGGGACTAGCTGCGTCTCGCGGATTTTGCGCCATCTCGAAATTGTTGTTGTCAATTTGCAAAAGTGATAAATTTGTAAAGCTGAAAAATCTCTAGTTTATTTTCAATCAGACCATTCGATTTAGCGTTATTTCCGATCGCTCCTTAGAACTCCTTCAAGCGTGAGAAGAAATTGCCGATCGCTCTTTGGATCCTTCACACGCAGCCGCGAGAAGAAATTTCAGAATCCTTCACGATACGGATCGAGGGTACATTTCTTTTCTGGCGACTTCTTGAAAAGTTCATAAATAACTCTTCGTCGTGACGCTTCGTTTCTTTTCTCTTTTTGCTTCTCGCGCCATGGGAGAATATATACGGTGGTGGATGCGAGAGGTATGGATATGAGGAGGTGCTCGAATATTAACGAGACGTAGACCGCCGTCGTCGCTGCTATGACCTAACAGCGTATTACTTCGTCATTAAACGTGCGAGACAGCTGCGCTTGTGCGAGCGTTGTAGACTAATTCGATGAGAGCCACTGGCTCTTAGAGTCATTAGCTATGCACGAGCGCATACATACATATACATATATATACATGTATCTGTAGTATATCTGACTACGTTACGCGCGGCGTAACGAGCCAATGTAAAGCCCCGACCCCGACTCCGACTTGGAGGATGCAATTAATGCTAAGAAGCCGAGGTGGTTTAGCGGTCGAGCGAGCATGATTATTCTGGATACGAGAGAGAAAGGGGGAGAGAGAGAGAAAGAGAAATGGAGGAGGAACACAGAGGCAAGAGGTAGTCGAGGGAAACGTTACGACGTCTAACTGGCACGTCTAACTTTACGACGCACCAATGATTGCACTTACCATCACGTAGTGTCGCTGAATCTCGATCTTGTCGTTAGCCAGTTTCTCGCAGTCTAGCTTCAACCTGCGGAAAGAGAAAAAGAACATAACGTGAAATGCATGTGAAAACAGTCGAGTCGTCTGTAGGTTTAAATCGAGGAAGAGAGAGAGAGAGAAAGAGAAAGAGGGAGAGAAAACGCGGAAACCACGTTCTCCTTTTCTTTCTCTTTTCGCGAATAGAATATGCTTCGTACGTGGCGAGCGAAAGAAAGAGGGGGGAGGGGGGGGCGGGAGAAGAAAATGTGAGGAAAAGGAAGAACCGTTCGTCGGACAACGAGAAAAGTTTCGATCCGCGTTACACGCGCGCTGCTGAAAAATGCAAGGCCCGTCTTCCCTGGCGTTCGTGAAACTCGAGAAGCTCGAGTTCGTATATATTTGCGAGCTGCCATTACGTATCTGTCGTGGAACTATGCTTGCAGGATATAACGTGAACTCCGAGTAGCGCGCAGCTGCGCCCGTTCCCAGACCTTTTTTCTCTCCGCAAGAGCGCGATACGACTCGCCGCAGTCCTTACGCGCGCATTTCCGCGTCAGATAAAAGAAGTAAGAAGAGGACAAGGTGGAGAAGAGAGAATCGATCGTCGCAATTGTAGGGTCGCCACAAATTCCTCATTCTAAAATTCAGTAATCTTCTTTTCACCGATTTCTAGGTAAAATTTCACGACTCCTCTTCCTGATGCTTTTAATAACATTTTGAAATTTTTTTGTATAGAAGTTGAAATTTTTAGTCCTACTTTGAATCTCTTTCAAACTTCAAATTCTCAATTAAACCTTATAAACCTGTTATTATACTTGAACAATCACAAATAAGACCTCTTTTAATATTACTTAATCTAGAAAACTTTAGAAAACTTTTTTTAAACCTCAAAATAGGAAATTTTTCAACAACTGCCAGTTACAAGCTCGACGTAAGAGCTCAATTCATTAAATTAGAATCTATTATAAATGGTTTGTCAATTTTGTGGCAACCCTCAATCGAAAAAGTGCTTCTTTTTCCTTATCGTGATGCCTAAGGGCGCAATATCGTTATCGGCAAAAACCTCATGACCACCGATACTTACGAATGGTATTGTGCCTGCAGGAAGTTGAACTCTTCCTTGATCCTGTCACAAGATTCAGCAACTGTGAATTTGAATGGTTGATTCGATTGTGGCGGGCCCTGCAAATAGAAAGAAAAATGTTAGAAACTTTATCTCAATGGCCTCTCCAGTACCTACGATATGAATCAATCGATCCGCGTCCCAGAAATGTCGACGAATCGATCAATTGCCAGAACCTTCCCTCATTCCTGTTCCCTCCCCCCCGAGATCTCTACCTCCTGTCCTGAATAATTAACTCCGTACAGCTGTTCGACCGCGAAAGGGCAGGGGTGGCGCCGTACAAGCGAAAGTGATACGAGGCCCGTGGTAGATTGGAGCATACGAGGAGGGGAAGGTTGATGGTAGATGGTACTGATGGGTAGACGCGCACACAGTAGAACGTGTGCACGTGCACGCGCGATTACACGGAACCGGGTATATGTGTACGGGCCGGCAATAGTCGGTTATCGTCTCTCTGGCTCGAGAGAGCTGTGCTGTAACGGCAACTCTCTCTCTCTCTCTCTCTCTCTCTCTTGCGCGCGCGCGCGCGCAGAGAGAGAGCAAGTGTTAATTACATGTTTGCGGTGTCCGCGAGGATTACACGCTACAACCGAAACTATGGGCCGCCTGGGTTCTGTGTCGCGTATGAACACGCGTAGGGTGTACGTGTGCACGTGTACGCGTGCATAAATATACTATATCGTTAACGACATCCTCCGTAAGCGAACATCACGTCCTTCGGATCCGTAAATTACATGACGATGCGGCGACATTGATATTCGTTGGCACTACGTGGAGTTAACACTTATACAAGACTTCTCTGTCTAAGCTAATGATATACGTTGAACTTGAATGAATAAATACTTGACTCGAAACAATGAGTACGATGTGTCAAAGCGTCGTCGTTCTCGGCGAGGTCAAAGTCGCTCGACCTCTCGAGAAGAATAAAACACAATGCGCGCGCTCGCCAGTACGGTCGACTGGTCGACAGTTGTATGACCAAAACTCGCTAAATTCTCGAAACGGAGTTGGAAGAGACGGGCGACAATGGCGCGGGCGAGCGTGAGAAGAAAGGAGTTAGGTAGATAGGTAGGTAGGTAGGTATAGAATAGGCAGGCAGACAGGCAGGCAGGCAGAGAGGAAACGGATAGTCGGATGGAGGTCGTGGCGAGAGGAAGAGAGGAATTGCGGATAGAAGAGGAGGAAGGGACGGGTGTCCAAAGGTGGCCACGACGAGGGAAGTTGCGGTTTTCGCGGTCGCCGTGGTTGCGGCTTAGGCAAATTGAGATAGTTCGCAAACCACCGACCAGCTGACCTGGCCGTCACGCCAGGATGCACCAGGATGGCACATGCCGCACGCTGCACGTCATGCCGTCTCTTTCTCTTTCTCTCTCTCTCTCCCTCTCTCTCTCTCTCTCTCTCTCTCTTCCTCTTTTCCTTTCACTAGAATCTAGCGGTGATCCCGACGCTCTTCGTGACGCCTAGCGTATCATCTCCGTTCAATAATTCATAAACAACAACATATATATCACGTAGACCAAGCATTTCCATGTTTTTCAGTGGTAGGGGATAAAGTCGGAAATTGACAATTTAAGTGAGATTCTGTGCCATCTCCGTTTTCACTGAAAATAGAAAGAGACGCAATGAAAAACCACTATGTTAAATCTGTTAAACTGTCATATCTTCCGAATTGAAGCTATGAACAGAATGCTTGGTCTACCATGCATGTATATCGTTGTTCGTAAATCTTCTCAATCGTGAAACGAATTAAACCGTTAGTAGCAGTGCCGATGTCGATTCCGGCGGTATCGCAAGCGCGATCGAGTACCACTGGCGGCCGGGCAAACAGCACTGTATCGTATTTGTGTGCTTAGCCCGGCAAATGTTAGCCAGCATATCGCTTATGGTGCTTGTTGAGCGAGGGTGATGGTCGATAGTTTCCGTAGCGGCGGTGGCGGGAAGGGCAAAGAGGACTCCTCGCTCGCGCATTTCTCGTAGCGGTACAGGTATACGGCATCGCGTTCGCGTCGGTTTAACGCCGATCCGACGACGTGGACATGAACGAACGAACGAGCGAGCACGAATCCATACGTCGTGTTTGTCCATCCGTCCATATAGGGCCGTGTTTGTCCTTGCCTCTCGCTGTTTGAAGAACGTCGGGATCCCGGTCTGTGCAAACTCCTCATTATTGTGAACAGTGTACACGAGGCATAAACGCGCGTGCGCGCTCGCTCGGCTCGACCGAAGTTACACGTGTCAAGTCGCGCGTCACGTGCGCGCACGTTGCACACATGATCGCAATACTTTTTTCCCCTCTTTTTTTCCAGGCGACGGAAACAAAACCCGACGCGTTGGCCCGTGCGACAAAAACGATCCCTTCCACCCTCCATAGGAGGAAGACAAAAAAAAATCGTGGAATCTCTGGAGACCCGAAATCTCGTGATTCCCCGCTCGCGCCGATTCTTTCTCGTACTCTCGTTTCTTTCCGTCAAGATTTCTTTTACGATCGATTACAGTTCACATGTTATAACGCGTTTTTCTAAGGTTGCCTCCCGTACTGTGAATTTTGAAAATTTATGGTCTACCAGAATTTATGGTCTGCCACAAATTCCTCATCTTAAAATTGCATAACGTTTTTTCCTGATTTCTAAACAAAATTTTATGATTTTTTCCTAATATTTTGAAATTTTTTAAATTTCGTCCTGATTTGGAGACTGTTATATATTTTGTTGAAATTTAACATAGCAATGTAAATTACTATTAACGTTGCTGACACTACTTGTTATTTAATTGTTAGGTTGCTGGTATTTCAAAACTGCATAGATGTGATATATGCATATTAAACTTTTTTAAAGCCAAGAATTTTAATTTTTCAGAAAATTTTGCGAAATTTCCTGATTTTCAGTTTTGTAACATGTATTTTTTATACTTTATATATGTAATTATAGATTTTCAGTACTCGCAGGAAATAACGAACACAACCTAAAATGATACATCTGTTTAAATAAAGTTTAAATACGTTTATGAAATATATAACGCGGTGATTTAGAATTTTATTATAGATGATTTTGAATTAACGACAGTAATTAAAAGTAAGTCGTCTATAACGCGCGTACTAAAAAGTTTCTTATTCATTACGCCGTCGTCAGCCTAATTACGCTTAAGAATCGCTCAGTGTCAATATTTTACATTGATCTTAAAACATTTTGAAAAAGAAATTCAGTGAGAGCGGCGAGAGATTAAATAGTCGGGCGAGCGTTTAATATTCTTAGGTATATCTGATCTGACGACTCCAGGTCTTAAATTGGAAAACGTCGACAATCAAATCACTCGAGTCGAATGAGCAGATACCGTTTTTCCAGATTGATTAGCTACGAATTAAATAATTAAATACACTCTCACGAAGACTTGATATTGCGTCGCTTCGATGATAGAAATCTTTATGTTCGAAAATCTTTAACTAATTAATCACAGACTTTATGATAAGAGATAATTTTACACGTCTAGACACAAGATTCAGTGAAAAACAGATATAAAAATAGATATGAAAAGAAAAAATGAAAAAAAAACATGACAAAAAATTAATGTATATATAATAGATAAAAATATAGATAAAAGTAATATATATATATATATATATATTTAAAAATCGTCTTCCTTTTCCTAAAATATAGATTTTTACTAATCTGTTCGATTACACACATATTTTTCAGATTTGATGATTTTTCTATATTAAAGTATTTTTTTTTCTTCTTTTACATTAAAAACACGATCTTCAATGAGATATGAGTCTCATCAGAGATTTACATCATCTTCTTGGAAGATGGACTGTTCACCAGCAGTTGAGAAAATTGCTGCTGCTTATCCACTTATCTGCGCACCTATCACGATGTAATAAAATTTTTACTAAAAATGGCATCCAGTACTGGCCTGAATTATGACCCAGCGATTTAATACCTATCTCATTATTCACAAATCGTGAAAATAGTAATTTCTCTATCGTATTTTGAATAGAGATTTTTTCTCCTCAGAAAGAATATATTCCGAGATCCATCCTTTCGTAAAGTGCGAAGGCATAACCGGCTTAGTTTAGCAAAAATTAGTATAAGCTCCGTATACCTTTATAAATACCAAGATTTCGAAGATTCTCGATTCGATCTGGACAATAGATTTAATTTCTATGGGACAGTCGTTTCAAGGGACGCAAGATTGTCGGTTTAAAGGGCTCAATGTTATCACGAAAGAATCAATACATGAGTAGATATGTATGCAAGTGTGTATGTGTGTATGTGTGCATACAAGACGAAGGTAGGAGAGCGAGACAAGGAGTATCCGTTGAAACTTTCCGTTTGGGGTTTCGTAATGATCGACGGGCCGGTTTGCCCGGAAATAATATTTGTACAGCTTGTACGTAAACAGCCCTGGCGGCCCTGCAGAGTGCCAATAACCACCGCCTGTGTCAACTCGGTCAAGCACCGGAGCATCACGACAAGGATGGCGGCGACGAGGACAACGGCAACAACGACAGCAACGATGACGAGTCATGATACTAATCGTCTCCAGGGATCGAAAGCATCGGTGCAGTGTATGATGGTGATGACGATGACGCCGAGTCATTCGATCTTTTGGTCGCGACTATATAAGGTTACCAGCCGTACTCTTTTAACTTTTAAGTAGGTAAGTGGAGTGCTCTAAATATCCCAAACAAATTTTACTTTTATAGTTATATTTTTTAATAGTAAATACATGATTAAATTTACATTATTTTTATATTCTTATGAGATAGAAGCATGTAAAAATAAACTTAACTTTAAGATTTTTTATAATCTTAATTCTTTTTATTTTTCTTTTCTAAAATAAGGTTTTTAAGATGCTGCCTATCTACTTAAAGGTTAAGAATATTCTTTGTATTCTTTTTGAGAAGTTGAAAAATTTTTTATCATTAATTAAGGAGGGTTCGAATTAAAGTCGAAATGTACAGTTGATGAATGAAATTTAATTATGATATATTAAAGTAATTTATACGAAGGTGATTGCACATTGCTTATCGCACCAATTCCTAACAACATTTATTATTGACATTTTTATCATTAATTAAAATTTTATATTTATAAATTTATATTAACAAGAATTGTCAATAAAAATTTTACGTTATTAAAATTATTGTTTATTTGACTAAATTAATTTAGTTAAATGAACCATTTTTTTCTTAGTTATCTACATTTAATCGATTTAACGCATAAATTATAACCTTTTTTTTCGCCTCCTAATTATCATATTTTCTTAAAAAGTATATATATATGTATATATATATATACTTATACTCTTTTCTTGTGATTCAAATACAATAACTCTAGTTACGACAGATAAGTAGTAGCCACGAGCTCTCTTTACGTTATTCTCGTCCCATCGCAATTTACGTCACGCGACGCGAATTAATCAAAAACGTCAGACTTTTTCGATAATCAGTAAATTCGTTACTGTCATGTAAATACGTAATTCAATTCCCGTATAGATTACATCGATTACAATATTCTTTGAAAATTGAAGGCGTTTTCATCTACGTCGACGTTTTAATTGACTCCGCTTGCTTTACGCGTCACTGCGCGATAAAATTGTACGATGTGTTATTAAAAATGTGACGCATCTCACGTTTCGTTCGCCACAATTTTCATTGTCTGAGAATCTCCACGTGTACGAGTGTCAGCGAGAGTGAGAAAAGGAGATAGAAGACGAGGTGGCCAACCGTTTGCACGTGACGAGATTTATAATGCTCGCGCCAATTGCATGTAACACGCTTCGCTCATTCCACGGTGTAATTCATCGCGGTGTAATTACCAATGCATATTGCGGTTCTGCGGAAACGCGCGCGCGCGCGCGAGCGAGCGAGCCTGCGGCCCGCAAATTTCGTGGTACACGCGCGATATCGTTTTGCGGTATCTCTCTTCCTCTCTCTTACTCTTTCTCTCTCTTTCTCTGTCTCGTCTCGATTTCAATTTTGTCCCCGTCTCTTCTCGTCGCGCCGACAAATAATTACAACGGGAGATCGGTCTGTATCGTCGCTGGATGAAACGCTAATGAGATCGTTCCATCGCACGCTTGTGAAAGTAGGTATAAGCGCAGATAAAAATGACACAAGAGGAGAGTACGAGGAATAAGTAATTAAACACATATTTCGTTCTCTATATTCGTAACATAAAAAGATTGAGTATTTTTAGTTAAATTAGTCGATTCGTCCGAGTTTCTATACTTTCTTCAAAGAAATAAGTCATCTCCGTCGCTAATGTAATATTTTTTGATTAGCGAGAAGCGAGAAGTTATATTGCAAGATTTACACACAGAAAAATATATGCGATGTATGTAAGTAATATAATTACTTGTTCAAGTATTTCAAAAGTTCTTATCTCTAAATCTGTCATAAATCCATCACAAGCATTAAATTATTCAAAATATATTCTAAATCCTCTAATAAATATTTTAATCAAGATTATTAAATTAAACAAATTCAATTTGCTTATTATATAAAGTCGCTTCTTCGATTAATTTTAATAACATTCTAAATAAAAATAAATTCTTGTTTCGGGTTCATATAATAAAATGGATATTTTTTAAATGTATATTTTAAGATTATTATCAATCTTTGTTAAAGATAAATATCTTTGTTAAAGATAACCGTTACTTAAAAAAAGGAAGAAAAATTATTAATCGAGTGATCATTTTTCTTAACAATAGAACGATATGTTTCTGCGTGTACTTCGAGGAAAACGGCGAAAAATCCGCTGCAAAGTCTCGATGTGCTATCCGACGCGCATTTATATTCGCATTAGCCGCGAAAAATGCGTCTCTGCATTCAGTGTCAGCGTCACGCGACCGCGAACGTCGCCGGTTAATCGCGCGGCGCCGAGCGTCCGTGCCGCGCGCTCTTTTTTTCTCTCTCGCGCGCCGCCGGTTTACTCTCTTCCACCGCACTTTTCCATTTGACTCTATTTTTTTCGTCGCCTCGCTTTTCCGGGCGGTCGCGGGTAATCATCGGAGCCGCCGTGTGCGCGATGGCAGCTATAGGATATGACGCAATTGCGGATACCGAGCGCGGGCGGCCGCGGCCCTCCTGGTGGCCCACACCCGTTCCGCTCCGCTCCGCGTCGCGTCGCGTCGCCGCGATATATAGATTTATTTTCGTCGTTTTCGCGTACGAGCTTTTCCGCTTCGGCTCGCCGGGTGTTTACAGTCGAATGAAAATTTGCTCGGCAGCCAAATATTTTTCCGTCGTCGCTCGGCTCTGTCCGCGTTTCACTCTCGCACTCCTCTTCCTCCTTCTATGCTTTCCTCTCTCCATATAACGTAGGTCAATTTCATCGGCGCGTATTTATATATATACGGGTGCGGCTAGATATTTAGCGCAGGAATCTGTACGTGCGTGCGTGCGTGCGTGCGTGCGTGCGTGCGTGCGTGCGTGCGTGCGTGCGTGCGTGACGAGGGCACGGGATTATCAAGCATTAGTCGAGAGGAAGAGAAGGGAGGGAATCAGTAGAAAAATAAATAATTGCCGGAAAGAATTTATTGGTCTAAGCTCCGTCGGCTTGGAAAACATCGGCTACTTTTTAATTATCTCGTTAGCTCGAGAGTGACGTTGACAGCGGCGGAGAAATAATGCGATTCGTAGGTACGAGCGATGCGTATCTGGTAATAACTAATAACTGCGCGGCGGATAGATATCGATCGATTAACTCGAAATAACGCAGTTCATAGACACGTCAGACGCAAGGAGGAAAAAAAAGAGGATGTAATTTTCTTCGCGATTGATCATTGCAGATAGATACAAATAGATTAATCTGTCTCTATAATTGAACTCGCCACAAGTCCGGGAGGATGGAGCAAAGTACGTCGGAATAACTATAATGAAAGCGTGAAAGAATGCGAGAGAGCGAGTATTAGAGAGGATATATAAATTGAAAAGCAAATGGTAAGAGCAATAATATAGTCAACGGCGATCTTTGTGTTACACAATAGTGTCCCTAGAAATAAGAGCCTGGTCAACGTTTCAGTTTAATAGAAAATGACGTACGTGTTGTGCACTTACACAACTGTACAAACGCACTGTATTCACATATTTGCTTTTCAATTTTTTTCACACATTCAGTCATCTTTTGATTGGTTCCGCCGTTTTTCATCAAGACAATAAAACATAGGACAATATAGGCCAGAGTGTTACCTCTGGGGACTCTGGGGATATAGTGTTACAATGTAATCGTTGACGCTTGTAATTTTCAAAAAAATTGACGCTACGTAGGACGGATTGAGGATTAGGGACTTCCTGAAGTCGATTATTTACAGTGAAATCTAATGGGACAATAAGTAAACAGAAAAAAAGGTCATCTGTTCACCAAAATTGGAGAAAGTTAAATTTTCGGGAATTGACAATTCACGATACGCCACATGATGAATCGATTCATCTCGCTCTTGCCGTTTCTTTTCTCTTGCCATATAATCTTTACATGGCGCTTGCAAATGGACTTTATTCTCCGTTCAGTTCGTACATAGATAACACAAATTACTCGAAATACGAGACTTTATCTTATCGACGTAGAATGTCCTTCGATAATCGCGTTTCTTTCGAAATACACTTTACTTTGACCACTTACAAGTTTCTTTTGCTGGTCATCGTTTGTCGCCACTATCCAGTTTTCAATATTGTATCGAGAAAAATGTTTTGGTTGTTTCAACAAATACAAACAAAACAAATTCTAATCATACAAATGAGATTTTTAATTATTGTAATTAAATTTCTGCAATTAATTGGAACGTTTAATAGATTTAACTATAAGTGTCTGTATCTTTCTGGTTGAATGATTATAATTTTTGTCCAGTATATATTCACGTAATAATTGTACAATCGTTATCAGTTGTTAAATTACAATTTTTTAATTAATTAATTAAAATTCTCTCAAAATAAAGGAGAAATTTATAACTATAGATATAAAGATATTCTTATTTGTTTTACAAAACTCTTTATTTTGATCTTCTAATTCTGAATTGTTTACAATTAAGTTACCATCGTGAGATCAACTTTAATCTCGATTCAATTTCTCTCTTTCTAATTAAACAAAAATTTCTTCAATCATTTCTCCTTTACTTTGAAAGAATTTTTATTGATTTATTTAAAAATGTTAATTTAATGATTGATAACGATTGTACAATAATTACGAAACTGTACACTGGAAAGGTCTTATTGCATTAATTTAATCAGAAAGATTCTAAAAATTAGAAAAACAGTAAGTTAAATCAAGATTAAAATTAATAGAAATCAATATAATTGAGCCTTGGAAAATTGTCGGGCCTTAGAAAATTGCCTCGGCATTTCTACGAACAATTCAATTGATTCGAAAACGCTTAAAAAATTCACAATAAATTGCGAGGAGAAAACTTCCTGTATATTCAAATAAACAATCTTTTGTTCCTCTCGGAAATAGCGGGAGAAATCATACGAACAATTAAAAGCATTCATGGGGACATTCCGGGGGAAGTTCTTCCTTCGCGGGAAACGCAATCTAAATTTTCCGTATCTCAACGTCTTCATCTCTTTTCCCCGGTAAAGAATATAAGAATTGAGAAATCATACGTACCGGATGTCTAGCTGCGGCTGCCACAGCTGCCGCCGCCGCCGCGTTCATGCTGGCACCGGGATACATAGCTGGAGTATCCGAAGTTTTTTTTTTTTTTTTTCCGTCACACACGTCACTACCGCGCCTCGTGAAGAGCGAGACTCTCACCGTCGCACATCACAGCCGCGAAGCGCGTGTAAACAGAGAATCGGGGGAGGGAGAGTTGATAGAAGGGGGAGGGGGGAGTAGGAGGAAGGGTCAATTCACTCTGGCACTCATGATCCGCCTCGGCGTGGCGCTGGAATTCACAAATCGCGCGGATGGTGACTACACGTGGAGTATTCGCGAGTCGCGCATGAGTACGGCGTTCCTACACACGCACGTACGACACGTACGGAGGGGAACCTCACGTGAAGAGGCTCGGTGACTGTCGGAGAGTAGTCAAGACGTGTCGACGTACTCCCTAACGATGATATACACGATACGATGCGCACCCGACAACGCGCGTGTGTTAACTGAACTGAACCGGGCCGTCGCCGTCGCGTCAGGGCAGTCGCCGACGTCACTCGCCGCCAAGGAACGTTCGGCCCGCCACCTTTCGGACGCTAGGTGTCGCCCGGGTACGCCTTCCACGTGCTCCTCTCCTGTGAAGGGGAAATATTTCTGTTTTCGACAAATGTTCCGTCGGAGTTTGAAACCTGCGGGATGTCTGCGAACGCAAGAAGCCCCGTGGTGAGGAAAAACGTTGGCGGAATCTTAACGGAAATCCTTTTCGTCGAGATTTCTATGAGACTTCGGTGTCCGAACGTAGAAAAGTATAGTATACCTGGGGATTCAATGAAGATATAAGAATTCAAATGATAATTTATCGACGCGCTCGAACGAGACGTACGAGAGGCTTATAATGGGACGGTTTGAGAATCTATAATTTTCTAAAAGAATGCAGAATCTAAGGGCACGAGCAGATTCTTGCGCATAACGCATAATGCATAAGGCAATCAACTAATTAGACTCTTTTATTTCATAAAAAAAGAAGGAAATGAAGGACTCTGATTTGTTCATTTTCTTATGCATTATGTAAAACTCTGTGCTTCCGCTCTAAGATAAAAAAAGAAAATACATTGAGAAAAATGTTTGATACGTGTAACTATTTATTTTTATTTAAACAAAAATTGTTGTTTTAATCAAAATTTGATTATTCCAACAATTAGAACAACACAATTTTTAAATGAAAATATAAGAAAGTTTTTGTTAGTTAAATATCAACAAAATAAATGGTTATACGTACCAAAACATTTCTCTCAGTACAACACGTGATGCCGTATTTCAAAAAGAGTTTCATCGAAAAAAATGCAACAGTTCCTATACTGAAAGAGAAAAAAAAGGTGACCGTAAAGCATGTTTTGCACGTGTTTTAAGCAAATATAATCTGCTGAGTCAACTTCTCAAAATATGTTCCTGAAGATTAAAAGAAGAATTTCAATTTGGTAAGATAATTTCTGTAAGATGATAATTTCTATAGGAGTTTTACGAAGGACACTACAGAAAAAGAAAGATTTAAAACATTTTAAAGTATCTTCCAAAAGAAATAACTGAATGTGAGACAGATATATCGATTGACAAAAAATTAAAGAGCCGTCACACTTGCATTAAAATAGTATAATAAATGTAACTTCAAATTGAAAAGAATAAAGAGTATTCATACTCTTAGAGTAAATAGACATATTATACTGAAAACCTTTTACAATTAGAAGAATAGGCGTAACGAAAGAGACTAAAGGACAATACTGTGTCTACAATGGCTTGGTTACACCGTACGTTTTAGACCGCTACCTACACACGATGTAATCTATAGATTAAACAAGGACACCTAGCGGCCCAAACGTACAGTGTAAACTAAATCATTGAGAGAAAAAATACGTAAATAAGAAAAAAAAGAATAACTTCGTCCCTGTCGACTGAACTATGTTGAAACCTCGAAACAGATTACTATGTAATGCTTTTCTAAAGAGGTATATCGATAATTTGTTTTTTTCTTCTTTACATTCCTCTTTCACTTCTGTGAACGTGTTCATGGCTCTTTGCTGTCGTTATCATTATACATATTTATATATATACTTTTGGGATATCATTATCGCGTTCGAGATAGGTGCACGCTGTATGGGATACACTATTATCGGGTCGTACTGTCAAAATGGTGCGCTCGGCAGAAAACGCCGCTGTCTCATTATCTCACGCCTTATCGACATTCCGCTCGGACGGACGGACTCTGAGAATAAAGAATGTTACGACTTAAAAAGATAACCGCGTATAAGCGATGCAAAACTAAGTGGCGCGATAATGACTCGCGTCTCGTTTACTCCCGGGAATGCGTCCGGATCTCGCCCGAAGAGAAAAATTCCGCCGGTCTTTATCGTTAGCGTTATCGCCCCCGCTATACAAAACATAATATTTTTCTATAACCGAGCTCTCGATCGACTCGGCGTTCATTCTGGATACACGCTCGAAACACGTTCTTCTCTTTTTCTTAACGGGATTAGTTTTGTAAGTACAAGAGAACGTCTCGTTTATCGAGCTTATCGATCTTTTTTTTATCAGTCACTCGTCACTTTCGAGCTTTTGTACACTAATTATCGGTATTGAGAGCACAATACTTTTTCAATCGCGCGAGTAGTTATCAGTATCGATTCCCAACACTTTCGCAAAAATCATCGTATATCGGTATCGTAGATTATCGTGATAATAGATAAAAAAAAAAAATTCTGCAGACTTTCTTTCAAACCATTTGTCCGATGATGAATCTAGACAAAGTGTTTCTAGTCAAACATGTTTTACAATGTGATTGTAAAAAATATATTATCATAGAATCACTGATGACAGAACTGCCGAAGATGCTAATTTGATAATTTTCTATCTCTGTTTTCGGTGAATGAAAAATTATTTTGATATTATTTGTATTATATTTACATATTTTCAATATTCTGTATCAATCTTTCCGGTGAACAGACTGCATTTCGAAAGCCATCGAAAAAAAGTATTGCAACCTTTCTGTGAAACCAACTGTACATTTAGCAAAAAAGAAAAAAAACTGAAATTATTAGTGGCATCAAAAATGGCACTTTGGTATTATTTGTGTCATTAGAATTATTTGTATTATATTCACATATTTTCAATATTCTGCAGTCTATCTAATGCAAAAAAAAATTGAAATAATTTGCGGGGCTAAAATGGTATCATCATTTCTAGTATTAAAAACGCATGATTTCAATTCTAACGATGATACGCTTGTGTACTTTCTCTTTTTTTTTTTTTGGACGCACGATTTGTCCTGGAAAATATTTCGAGCCAAAGAACCTTCGTTCGTCGCGCCCCTCGTCGGTGAACCGGATACGCGCCACCATCCATTCGCTTTCGAGCGCGCATTCGAGCGGTTGACTCGTCGAAAAACGTGTTAATTGGCATTATTCCGAGCGGTTGCAACGGCTGCCAATTGGCTCGGTCGTAAATCGGCGCGAGATACAGAACGTCGCTCGACATGCGCGCGTGCGTGCAAACGCGAAGCGACGACCTGACGACCTGACGACGCGAATTCCGATTTGGTCGCTTCCCGCGTTCCCGGAATCATTCTTTCCTTTGGGACCGCACGAACGAAACTGTCGACGATCGATCGAGCCTTTTCCTTTCGTCACGCTCGAAATCCCTGCCTCGAATCTGTCATTTCTAAATGCACGGCGTGCAAAAATCTTTCTCAAGCGCACGTTCCACGAACCGCGAATATTTCAGACAATTCCAAGTCGATCTTTTCTTGGCAAAAGTGTAGCCGACTCGAATCGAATACGTCGAAAACGTTCGCAGTTTGACAGAGAAAATGACAGAGTTGCGATCCGGATAGGATGTTATGAAAATGAGGGAAGCTTGTGCGTTCGCGTATCAAAAACGGAAGAATGGTAGCGAGAAAGAAAAAGGGAAAGAAAAAGCATAATTTATATAATGCACTGGGATAAGTCCCTTCAAGCGCTAGAATCACCATAATCCAAAGTAAAGCCAGAAGGAACAAAAAAATATAGTAAGACGTAAGTAGTAAGCAAATTGGTCAACCACAATAGAGAGGACCTTATGTTTTCAACTATGACGAGCTTATTGTTTACGTCTTGGTTCTTTACGTTTTTCTATGTTTCTGACTTAAGATTCAGAAGTATTAATATATATTTTTAAAAGAAAGCAAATAAATTAGAGCAGATAATAATTAGTATATTCTAAATTTCTTGCAGTGACTCTAAGAAAGTGAAAAGACAATTACCCTTGAAAACAATTGAAAATATTTCACTTCTTGAAAGAGACAATTTTCACTCTTTTTGGAGTGAATTTTCACTTCATAGTGAAATGTCATTTTTTTGGAATGAGATTTCACTCGTTTGAAGTGAAAATTCACTCTAAAAAGAGTGAAAATGGTCACTTTTTTTTCAAGAAGAGTGATCGTATTTTTTTTGAAGTGAGATTTCACTGCAAGAAATTTAAAACGTGTATATTACATGTGTGTACGTGTGTGTGTACACATATATGGCATATAACACGATTTCTTTCTCGCGCTCTTCTTCTCCCCCTCCCCCTCTCACTATACGTGCATATGCATGTGTGTACATATAGAAAGAGAGAAGAGATCGCGAAGAAGAAATCACGTTACATACCGTGTAGGTGCGACGCGGAAAAAGCTCTCGAGCTTTCTCCCCGTCTCTCTCGTGCTTCGTCGACTCGACAACAAGCAGCTCCGCAACTGCAAAAAAGCTCTCGGAAAACTCGGGCCACGGAGCCGTCTATCCGCGCGTGATTACGCGCGCAGTAGGTACACACTATCGACATTCGCGCGTGTGTACGTATATAGGTACGCGCGAAAAAAAAGATTTTGCAAGCATTTTCTCGCGTTTCGCGCGAAGGAAAGAAGAAAGAGAGATTGAAAGAATGAGGGGATAGGTAGATAAAGAGAAAGACGATCGTCATTAGCGCCGGGACGCCATTACACGCGAAAAAGAAAAGTACGTATGACTTATTCGCGCCTTCCTCCTTTACCCCTTTCCGTTAATATATATTCGCCTCGGTGGAGAAGTATCGGTACGCGCGCGCGAGAGAAAGAGAGAGAAAGAGAGAGAGAGAGAGAGACAGACACGGCCTGTTACTTTTCATCTGTCAAATCCATTGGAACGACGCGGGCTGCGGAAAGAGCTCCCGGTGTAGAAGATCGAACCAGAGTCGGGAGGGTACGAGAGCGAAACGATAAGGTGGTCGTCGTCGTAGTTGTGGAATGGAGGGTCACAGAGAAAAGAGGAGAAGAGAGTTAGCTCCGGTGGTACGCGGCGCGAAATGCTCTTCGCTGATTTCCTTTTCTAAATATGGCCGCCTTCGTGTACCACGTTTTCTCTCGCTCTTCCTCTCCCTCTCTTTCTTTACTCGTGTATATACCGACGCGACGCCGCGCGCCGTAACCGGCCCTGCTTGCTCGAGGTTCTACTTGATTGCCAAGGCGTCTTAACCTCGGCCTCGTAGCAGCAGCGGCGGCGACGACGACGGCGGCGACGGCGGCAGCACTAGCAACAGCAGCTAAGCACCAGCAGCAACGAACGGCGGAATCCGCGCGGACCGGCTCGACTTGAAGACTTTGGGAGACGCGCCAAGTGCGCCTATAAGAATCGCGTTCGATGCGACGTGGCCAACCTGCGTGCATAAAAATACACGGCGACGCCCCATAGTGAATAAAGAGGCGTCGTCGAGCGGCGAAAAAGACCAATCCGATCGAAAGAACGACGGCCCGGCGACCAATCGCGCACGTTGTCGCAAGCCGCGGCCGACAGCTGGTCGTCGAGTCCGCGCGGATATCGTATACTCTCTACCTGCCTTTATTATGCCTTTCTACGCGCTCTTCCCCCGCGAGCCTTTCGACCGACGACCGCGCGGTGTGTACGCCCGTGTACGTACGTGTGGACGTGGTATACGCGCGGTACGTGGTGTAAGCGCGGTATACGCGGTCGAGGATATACCCCGGCGGCGAATGACGAGGGGGATAGGAGAGAAGGAGAGACGAAAGGGAAGCTGTATTCCCGTTGGTCTCTTCTGCTCCAAGCGCGGCAAGGGAGAATCGCCGAGTCGCGACGCGGGAACATCGCCGTCGTCATCGTCTTCCGTCGTCTTTCCGTCGCCTCGCAGCGGAAAAAAAAAACGAACCCTCGAAGAAACTGAGGAACGTCAGCCGTGTTCCTCGTCCGCGACCAATTAATACCGACGCCTCTCCTTTCCGGATCGTTTCTCGAAATTATGGTTCGACGACGGTCGGTCGGGAGTTGGAGGGAACATTTGGTCGAGCGTGTATAACGATCTTTCTCCCCCCTCCCCCCTTCTCTCTTCTCTCTCTCTCTCTCTTCCCGCGGAAGAAGATATTACACGGCGTTACGTTGTAATTCGTAATTCGCGGCAAGATCGAGCTTACGCTCGACGGCCGAGGGAATGGCCTCTGTTGTCGTCGCGAATAAAGTCTCGCTTCGTATCGCTCGCGTATCGCTTGATCGCAATGTAATGCTGCTGATGATTAAAGAACCGCTTTACCTTAACACATGTGCACGGTTGATGGAATCGCTGCGGAATCTGATCTCATCGATCTATATAAGAGTTCTCGAGAGTGACCGCGATAATAAACGCGCAGTACGTTTCTCGCGGAAATTAAATTACATTTGTTTTCATTGCCGTTCTGTAAACACTACGATTATCGATCAGGAATTTTCGTAATCCCGATTTTTCCAGATTGCGCGCGCGCAAATAGGATTACCGCGGAATCGAGTGAAATTTGTCCTCGTTAGTCAGAGATACTCGAAATCGGATTTATGAACAGCCCCGCACTCGAACGGAATTCGAATAATAATGTCGCCCTGAAGTGACGACGACAATGTAGCCACGGGTTAAAAATTGCTAGCTATCCCTTTTCTAATTCGATACGATTACCATCTCGATAAACGACCTCCCTCTCTCCCTTGACTCGTGCGATTATGAAAATTTAATCGACAGTATCGGGTTCGCGGAGGTGAACCGAACGTAAAGCGATCCGATTCCTCGGCGAGCGTGATGGTCAGTCATGCGTGTAATAACTGATTGCTCTTACGTATTAC
Source organism: Acromyrmex echinatior (assembly GCF_024713525.1). Classification (NCBI taxonomy): domain Eukaryota; kingdom Metazoa; phylum Arthropoda; class Insecta; order Hymenoptera; family Formicidae; genus Acromyrmex; species Acromyrmex echinatior. Next base: position 10,797,086 of record NC_141862.1, read on the forward strand.
AGATGTTACGTGCCACGATGGTACCTAGCAGTAGACAGCGATACCATCTATTTCTTTGAACTTTCTGTAATCGACTTCGATTATTCGATAAATTAACGAGAAATTAGAGAAAAAGATGAGAAATAAATAAAATAGACGATTAATGAAATGATGTGGCTCGTTAATCTCTAATTTATTTTACTTTTCCATAAATATTCTAATATCGTCTAAATGTCTAATTATCGTGGAGACAATTACTTACTTCAAAAGCTGTTTACCTATCAAAAGGGTGTTTTGCGTTAATCTCTGGTATTAAGCCGCATTCACCTTTGTCTTGATATTGCCACGAGAATTCTATTCCCGATCGTGTTATGAATTACTTATCCAAACGACATTACTCATTGATCATGATCTTATCACTAAAAAGGAGGTACAAATCGATGCGGAAAGACAAAGGAAAAGGGATACACAACTTTATTGGTTTTTTTTTTCATTTCTCCATACAACTGGTTATTAGAACGATTAAACATACTTCACATATAGTACGTTATCATACCACGCATCGTACGCGTCAATTTGCCTGTTATGATGCGACACGCGCGTAGAGAACATACGTCATAAAAAGACATCGCTCCGAAAACGTCGAATCTCGCAAGAATTAATTATCTGCATGAAATACGCGTGCGCGCGATAAAATTTTTCCCGAAACTTACAACGCCACTGTTTATAAAATGTAACACTGCCAAACATGTGTTGAGCAAGAAAAAAAGAGGTATAAAATTCGATCTATTTCTTGGTCTACGATTGTTTTAAAGTCACGGCGAAAATTTGATTAATTAACTTAATAGGGACAGGCTATAGAAAAAAAATCTTTTTACGCAAGCGAAGAATTCAGACCAATTAGCAGGTGCACGGGTGCAAAAATCATAACTAGATGGGTGCGCAGTTAACAGTTTTTACATTTATGTATACGCAGGATATATATTGTATTTCTTCAGCGGAAATTAATGATGATTTCTCGAAATTAATGTTAATTTTTTATAAAATTGACATCAATTGATTTATCAATTTCCCTTGATACTTGAACTGATACTTGATGGAAAATTTGATTTCAGGAGGATTCTAAATATTATTTAATTATGAACTTAATCCAGAGAAGAGTTCTGTCAAAATGTGAATCTATTAATAAAGTGAATATTGATATGAGCATATAGATAACATGTAGATACATCTGCACCGTGTCGATCAGCCAGTTAAAAATACATTTGTTCTCTCTCTCCCTCTTTCCATCAATAGAGGGGAAAAAGAAATATATTTTTTTTTCTTTCTACGTAATTGTCCACGTGAGATTTCCTTCCTTGCGCGTCGATTCTCTCAGGACATTAGCCGACTTTCATTCATCGATACCTAACGTATCACCTTTAAGTTAATAACACAAGTCAGAGTACGATATTATATCTCGCCGCTGATTATTTCGGTGGACGTTCCTGATCTGCGAAATATTTGGTCGCATTCGGGAAGCGTAATGGATCCGGAAAATCTGGCGTGCCATATCGGCACGGATTTAAGCAGTCCCTGATTGCTTGACCAAATGCGCGACGCACAGCGGGATCCGCTGCGACAGCCACAGCGGCGCCTTCGACCTCCTCGACACCGGCACGACCGACTCCCTCTCTGACTAATCGTTCCATAGATGCTGCTATAGTCGAATGATTCGGCGTAGGGCTAACTAGTAACCGCGGTTTCTGTTGTTCGATCAACTTGCGACGTTTACTTGGTAGACCGCCTAGGTACGCGTCGCTAAACGTCGTCACGCCGCTGTTTGGTGTTACACCCTGCATTTGCAACTGCCTACGTTGTCTCACACCGTCTCGAGCGATAATTGGGACCCAATCCTAGGAAAATATATATCCAACTTATTAAATAAATACATGTTGCCAAATAAATATTATATTGAAACGTTAAGACTTTTAAATATGTGTTAAGAAATTTTTTACGGAAAATTTTTGTTATTAAAAATTAAATTCAATAAATTCTTTTTTTTATTCGTATTGACTTACCGAAGGTAAAGCTTCGTGGCCAGGGAATGTTTCCGGAATTTCTTCTCGGTCCTCAGGTAGGGAGCTTTCGCGTGGTGACTGTTGCTGTTGCTGTTGCTGTTGCTGTTGTTGCTGTTCTAGAGTCTCGGTTTCCATCGGCTATACATTTATAAAAAATATTTATTATCATATTATTATATCATAACGGTAAAAAAATGATAGGATAAAGTTGATTACTTCATCTTCTGGTTGCGCTTGTGTGGATTGGCGGGTCGACGTCGAGTATACCGACGACGGCTGGGATGATGCATCCCTGTACACCAAAAGCGGTATGATCTCCGAATCCGGGGGCTGTGGTACGCATAAAAAGTAAGTACGAAGATGGGTAATAAATCCATTCAACACCCATTGAAGAAGAGCAGGATTGCCACCATCCATCAAGTCACGCTACCAAAACAACCAAATCGCGTTAGTAGAAGACATAAGTAAATTTCTTCTCTAGTTTTCACATTTAAAATCAAGACTCACCATAAAACGTGTCGCAATCGCCTCCAATCCAGCTTGGCCGCCGCGTAGCGAGTATCGAAGTACTGTACAGATTTGATTGCACATGTTCATCAGGATACTCAATATGTCTTGTCCAAACCTAGTATCATCGATTCCTGTAAATTCAATATGTGTATTTGGTTGATTTTAAAATATACGCAACACGTAGTATTAAAATACCAACCGGTGTCGAATAAGATTCTAAGTATATCTCTTGCGTGGCGAGCAATCAACGATTCGACGGTTGCGCAAAGATCAACGCGGGATCCAATTCTGCCGCTGGTGTCTTCTTCGGACGCTAGAAGATTTTGAATGTGAGGCCGTAGTTGAGAAAGTAAACGCTCAGTTGCTTGTTCTTGAAGGGCGTCTGATGATGAGGCGCTCGAGAATGTATATTGTAGAAACTCTTGCAATGGTCTTCGAAGACGAGCAACGGGGCCCCACTGACCGAGACGTATTCTGATCAATCCGTCTAGAGATGTATTTTGTGCCTATATGAGATGAATTTCTCTTTAGTATTATGAATAATAAAAACTTCATATCGTGTAATAAGTAACACTAAAGTTGCAAGTGATGAACTTACCAGAACTACGAAGAGATCGACGAGGAAATTCGCCTCTCTTCCGGATTCGTGCGACGTAAAAAGATCCATAGATAGACCACCACCCTCTAACAAACTGGCCAATGATGGAGGATTTCCGATTAAACCACTGATCGTCAAAAGAAAAAAATTGCGCGATTAATGTTATGTATTCATAATGAACGATTCTTTGACCCTTTAATCATTTAACGTACCTATCACTTAAGAATCCTACGTGTATGTTATTATGTACGTTACCATGTACCATTTGCATTATATTCCCAAGATTTTCCATCAAATTTGGAACTGTAACATGATCAACGTCAATATCGATTAATATTTAAGTTCATGTTATTATAATATTTAAATTACCGTTATTATGTAAAGGTTGCGATTGACCGCTTGCCGATTGACTTAATATCTGTTGCAATAAAGTTACGAAGGGATTATTAGTAGTCGTTTCTGCATTTGTCGTTGATGTTACGTTCGCAGAAGTAGAGCTGGTGGTCGTAGTCGAAGTTGTTGCTAAAAATATTTTTCTAATTGTAGATATACATATTTACAAAAAAAAAATATTTTGATATTTTTTATATTTTTCCTCGTATTATCTACCAGTTTGATTAGTTTGATTCTGAGCGTCCGCTGTAGTTGTCGACGTCGTACGTGTTGTTTGCGAAGAAGTTGCCTCAGTAGTTACAGTAGTGCTTGGAGAACGGTATACATGGTGCGAGTTGCATGGAAGATAGGGATCAAAATCGAGGCCTAGTCCGATACTCATGCCGAGACCCATTGGATGAGCATGATGATGGAACACGTGCGGTCGCGATGTACTTCGAGTTTGTGTGGCGGTGGTAGGGTGAGTACCCGAATTACTTCTGTATATTTCACAAATATTTATTAGATGTCAGTATTTTAGAGAGTAAAGGCCATTCCACACAAACTTGCATAGCCGCATAATCATATGGATAAAGAAAATTATCCAATCACATTTATGTCATAAAGACAAACATAAAATACGATTGGATGATTTTCATTATGCACACGTTTGTGTGGAATGGTCCTAAGGGTTGCAGCACAGACTTTTGCATAACGCATAATACATAAACGAATCAATCAATTAGAAACCTTCCTTCCTTCCTCCCATTTCACAGAAAAGAAAAATTTTGATTGGTTGATTCTCTTATGTACTGTGCATTATGCAAAAGTCTGTGCTGCGGCCATAACTCGAAACAAGAAATAATGTCATATAAATCATAAAATGATTTCATGTTACAAAAATATTGTCAATATTGCCAATATTATACCGTGCTTGAGTGCTTTGACCAGCATTGGTGGTTCCACTGTCCATTGACGAAGAGATACCTTGTTGCGTTCCTGCAGTAGTAACGGGCTGATTTCTCGTGCTTATAGTTGTAGTAGTAATACCGCCGTGCACCATGTGTCCAGCAACAGCTTGCATAAAGTTTCGCATGAAATATGGCGGCGGTGGCGTGCCAAACGGAAACACATTTGTTCTACCTACAAAATGGAAAATGTCGAATAGGTAAGCGTTGTTTCTTTAAGTAAGCCAAATGTCATGCAATACACGACTTACGGGCGTTGTTGTTATTTTCATTGCCTGACGTGTTCTGTTCATTGCTCGATCCAGCATCTATATTGCTCTCGGAACTAACTTCCATTAGCACTTCAACATTATTCGGTAAATTGAATACTGTATCTAGAAAGGTAATATACATTTTTGATATACCGTCTAGCATTTTGTAGAATCGCATCATAATATAACGAAACGTACCGAAAGGTGATTGGCCCTGATCTTGTTGTGATCGTTCTGCATGCGACTGCGCCGTATTGTCGGATTCTCGCTCTTGATTACCCTCCTCAGTATTAACGCGCGATGAAGTTGTCGATCCCACGTTATCCGATTGCGCCTGATTACCAGATTCTGTTGTCTCATCGTTGCTGTTATTATTATTAGCACTGCGACCATTCAAACTAATATGCGCCTGTGTAAAATAAAAAAAAAAAAGGAATGTTGAAACAATATCAATTATATGGACAAATAGGAGCGGAATCAGTTATTTATTATTTTATTTCTTGTGTATTTTTTTTATTAATCGATATGCTCACCTCCACCTGGATCGGAATACCAGGCTGTAAAATAGCCGAGTGCTGTACTATTATCGGTCGGCATCGCAAGTTTCTAGGAGGTGATTGACTCATATCAATGATAATGTCACTCAGTGCGTGACAGCAATGCGACATAAAATGTAGAATTTCACTGACTCCATCCACTATTCTCTGATTCTCCTCAACGTTTTGCGATCCAGGCTAAATACAACGATTAGTCAGTTTTCAGTAAAGCAAAATTTTGTCTTAACGTATTTAATGATTAATACCGAAATCACTGACTTACCCCCGGTGGTAACGAAGGATCGAGAAGTGTAAGCATGCAATAACGTTCCAAGTATGGTCTCAATCGTTCTTGAGTGTTGCACAGTCTTTGTAATAATATTGCCATTTGTGGAGGTCGCGGGAGACTAAAAAATAAATAATTAACATAATCATATGTATATCATATGTATATCGTCTGCTAATTAACTTGACAAATATCTGAATCGATACATACTCCTGCTGAGTACGTCTATTTTGGTTAGGAATGCTCGATGTAGCCTCCGCGTATGTAGTCGTGTGTGCTTGTTGTTGCTGTTGTGATTGAGATTGCGACTGCGATTGAGATTGCGATTGCGATTGCGATTGCGATTGTGATTGCGACTGCGATTGTGACTGAGACTGTGATTGAGAGTGTGACTGTGATGATTGTGCATCATTTTGCTCATTCGCGTCGCTTGAAGCTCTAATATTTTCACCATTTACATTGCTGTCTACAAATCGTCGAGTAGTCACATCTTAAAAGAAGAGACACCACAATATGTAAAATTATACTAAAGTATTCGGAAAAAGTAATCGGAATCAAATCCGCAAATATACAAACCTCTGGCCAATGCAACTGCGCGTGCCCCGGCAGCTGACAACGCGGCTGTGATAACGACAGCGGCTGCCTCAGCGAGTCTAGCACCGTCATCTCTAGAAACGTCGTTGTTCCTAAAGAATTACATAAATGTTGGCTGCGTTCAGCAGACAAAACTGATCAGTGAGCACTTAAGATTTTTTAATACGATTGGATTTTGCCTTTAATTCTTTGCAAATCTAAATAGGAACCAATCATATTAAAGAATTACTGAGCATTCAATGATCAGTTTTCTTTGCTGAACACAGTCATTGTTGTGCGAGAAAATTTACAATTTAAATACTCATTCAACTCACTCATTTTGTTCGAGATGCTCTGAATCTTGCGGTTGCTGCTGTTGCTGTTGCTGCTGCTGCGTTGGCAATGGATAAAGTGGAGGCAGATCTAGAGGTGGGGCACTAGGATCATCCAGCCGATCGATTAGTTCATTCACACGATCGAGCATTCGACCAGCATGATTTAGTCTACTACCAGATAAACTGTTACTCAACTGCGGTATACCTGAGGGAGCCACCAAAATCACGTGTTAAGCAAAAGAGAACACATGAAAAAAGGAAAGAATAAAAAAAAATCAGCATTACCATGGCCTTCAACAATTTCTGCTGGTACAGACATAGCTCCCAGATACATCGCATTTCCATGCATCTGAGTGCGTGTAACTCGATAATGTGGTCTCTGCGAACTCTGCCAGCCCTGTCTGCCCTGCCCCTGTGTCTGTCCACCATCGTTTCCGTGTTGACCAGGCTGAGGCGGCGCACGTTGTACCAGATGTATGACTTTTCCATTGACATCTAAAGATTACATTGTATCAATGCATACCTGTCATGCTCTATATAACTTGCGACAAGTTATTTATATAAGTAGGTGTGTACAATATATATGTATATATATATATACCATAATCATTTAATTTCTTTTCATCTTGAAGTACTCGTCCACAATAAATCAACCTCTGCGAATCGGCTGGTACCGCGACGGACTCTGCTATGTACTCTTTAAAGCCACGTACCGTGATTTGCTTTAAGGGAGAGAGAATATGCAGAGATACATTATATAATTAAGCAAATAAGAGATCCACTTGGGTAATGGAGTACTCAAGTGTACGGAACAAGCCGTGTACGTTTCTTTCAGTTGTCTCCAGATGTTTCTAAGACACAGCTATAGACGCGTGTCGATCGCAGCGAACAGCGACGATCGACACGTGATCATAGAATCAGGAAAAGAGGGGGCGACTTACGTCGTCTTCCAGGGAGAAGACGTGATTCTGCGAGTCCAAGGTCTTGACTGTTAGGTCGATCATCCTCGTAGGGCGCGTAGCACGCGGATTCGGCTTCGATGAAAAACTTGGAGATGTCGTCGGATGGATAGCGACGACAAACGTAAAATGGCACCAGGATATCCGGGATACTCACAGATTCGGGCTACGGTGTCTTGGCACGATGTCTCTTCGGGTCGCGACTTCTCGTACTACTACGTTCGGCACGTTCGGCCAACGAGACGAGGAAAGAAGTGGAATCAGAAGGAACGAAAAACGTAGAATAACGTTTGTTGATCCTCGATTCCGCTCACTGCGCGTTCGCTCGTTTCGCTCGCTCACCCGTCACCACGTTCTCGCGCTCGGCCCTTGTCGCGAGTTTCATTACGTCGCACAATGTCGCAGGTCGAACGAAGGTGGCGCAAAGGGGGACGCGACGTTACCCAGAATGCCATTTTCGACAATTTCGATAGTGGCGACGCGGTCAATGCTGATAACACGTGGCGGCGATAGTCCCTAAAAATTTACCGCGCGAAACGGAGGCTACAGAGATCGAATGAATGTTTACCATATGCTGTGCATGACATGATTATGTCGAAGATTGTCGAATGTATTAATAGATGGCACGACGATTGTTTTGCATTGTAGAATGCATTGGTTCAAGATGGTCCTTTGTTGGTTCTTTTGTGTATTTGTTGTTTCCTAATTTGAAACGCGGATTCTTAACTTTAAATCAAATGATCGGAAGATTACCATTTATGGATTTTCGAGAAATTATTGAAAGGGACAAGTGAACGCGTCGAACTATTCAAAATTTGAGTATTTCTTTTGATTATTTTTCGTATTATTGTTGGAGGAAATAGATACATAGAACATGCATACATCTGAAGTCTAATTGACTCTCGATATATTTTAGGTTATTAAATGATTGAAATATGGCTGCGATCGATTTGGACGCTTTCAGCGCTTTTTAATATTTCTATTCTTATTTTACGTCCAATGAACGATAAAAACAGAATGATTACAATTAGTTCCATTTTGGTGCTGGTTTTAGAAAAAGAACGGAAACATAAAGAAAAAAGGAACAACATATTTTTGTTTTTCTAAAGTCAATTAATACTCCAAAGTTATATTTTAAAATTAACGCTATAATTTTAATAATTCAGATTTATTTTTTGGAAACTGTTTTTTTTTACTTGTGTGCAAATAACCCTAGCAAATGAGCGATATTAGCGATATTAGCTCATTTCTATTAATATCAATTACACCGATTTAACTTACTTTTATCTTTCTCAAGAAGATAAGTTCTGATAATTAGAAAAAGATAAAGTATAAATTAAACTGAGTTTAATTTTATTTATAAAGTTAATCTGTATTGATAGAAATGATGAATTACATAATATTAATTTCTCCCAATATAGATTAATTTTAATTTTGATTTAATTTATTGATTGTTATTTTTTTCTAATTCTTATGTTTTACTAATTGATTAACTTAATTTAATTTTGGTTAGTTCAGTTTTTACTTTCTCTAGTTCTAAAAATTAGAAAAAGATAAAGAATAAGTTGAACTGAGATTAAAGTTAATTTATAACGATAAAAATAGATATTATTAAAAAAAGATAAAAAGTAAGTTAAATCGAGATTAAAGTTAATTTACATTGGTAGAAACGGGTATAAGAATGATTTGAATGATAGAAGAACAATATTAATTTTTCAAAAGTTTCAGTTTTTTTAGAACAAAGAAACATTTTAAATACAATAGGCTGCTCTACGAATGCAGTAATTTATAATAATTATTGCATCTCACAGTTAACGAATAGTATGATACGCTTTAGTGAAGGAGATTCTCAACATAAGAATATGATATAATAACATAATAATTAATATATAATGATGTAATATGTAATTTTATAGTCATTGAACATCTTAGCTACTAAATCTCATTAGTAAAAATATAGCAGACAAATCTTATCAGCACAAGTATATTAAAATTTATTAACTGATAAAACAATAATAAATTTAATACAGAAACTGATCAAAATCATTTCGTATTTAAATATGATATATTCCATTCAAGTGTTTACAGAATGACTTTTGCTCGATTTCTGCTGCAAGATTGCTGTTAGATTATGGTCCGGTTCCGTCAGTACAAGATTAACTTTAATTTTGGTTCTATTTTCTCTTTATATTTTTCTAAGAAAAAGATAAAAGCCGATATTCACAGTCTGTCTTCTTATTTAATTTACAAGCACATCTTAAGTAATTAGCATCTTAAGTTTCAAGTATTGGTTGTTTTCAAGTGTCTTAAACAGTGTTTGAGATGCTAATACAGCTCCGTAATTAGTTTACATCTTAAGAACGATCTTATGTATAAGAACTGACTACCGAATTCTGGTCAAACGCAGTAAGTATTAAACCCGAGATTAAAGTTAATCTTACATTGGCGGACATGGCTTATGTCGGCGGACTCTGATAACAGAATCCGAGATTAACGCGGATGTAATCTTTCAATCTACGGTAATATCTCTCGGATCAGCCGATCGATGAACTGCTAGCGTTTTACTCACTGGGATATTCATCGGAAAAATGTTAATGACATTTTGATATCACGAGCAGGAAGTGACGGGTCCCGCGATATGGAGGTCTTCCTGGATTGTTCGACGCGACAACGGGCGCCCTGATGCTCATCTTCCTCCGGTCTCTCTCCGCTATGTTGCGCCGAGAAATGCAGCGACCCCGAAAGGTCCCGTATCTATATAGAAAACAAGATCCAGCAAGAGCGATGGAAGTGAAAAATTCGGCCGGAATTATTCGACCGTGGCCGCGGCGGAATGGCACCGGTTTTAAATCCCCGTAAACACACGCGTCAGAGGCTCTCAATGTCGTCTGGAATATCCACGACAAGGAATACGGGGGATGTATGACATTTCTAAGTAATAATCCTTTAATCATGTTTACGATCAGCACGAGATTAAATTTCAATTAAGATTATTAAATCAAAACAAATTTGATTTATTTATTATGAAGTTGTTTCTTCAATTCATTTGATAAAAATATATTTCAAAAGAAAATAAGTTCTTATCATGAATATACTAATGAATTTTTAATTTGTAACAAATAGAATTATTATCAAGAAAATCAATTTCAAGATTACTATTAAGAAAATATTTTCTCTTTAAGGTTAAAGGTATCATCTTTACTTAAAAGAAAGAAAATAAATTGAGTGTAATCTTTTTTCGTAGCAATAGAATGATATTTTTCTATATATACTCAAGTAAACACAGAAGTTAATTAAAATAAAAATCAAGATTGCAATGTAAATAACGGTAATAGAAAGGTCAATTTATTAGCAAGAAATTAAATCACAAATGTAAAATAGTTTATTAGAGTGTCACTCAATTAGTTAAAATATAATATATAGGAAACGTTTCGACTTTACTTATTGTATTTAGTTTCTTAAAACAGAAGTCATAATAACATCATAAGAACATTACCTTGACACCTTATTTGTCACTTATAAGTTTATTTTTAAATGATATTATGATATCCTATGATATCATTATAACTTAATTATGATTCTACCTGGAATAAATGTGAATACAGAAAATGGAAAGTAATGTAAATTAGCAAAAAATTAAAAAGTTTAAACGAAGCGCTTCTCTATCATTTTTCTCGTTTATTGTTTTTACGATTGATATTTATCAAGCGGAACTGCAATTATCATGAGAGTAACGAATGTCAGTGTAAACCTCTAAAGAATGAGAGTTTGAATAAAAACAAATGTTTCCATTGTGATCCGATTTAGAAGCGAAGAAAAGCCAAACTCGCGGCTTTACGACGTCTAGATTTAGATCGTCAGTACGTGTTTAACTTAATCTTCTCTCGTACATCTTCTCTTTTACCCCTTTCGCGGTCAACCACGCGGCGCAGCACCGCGTAAACTGAACGAATGAGAAAGAGAGAACAAAAAAAAGAGAAAAAAAGACCAGATGCCAGAAGCGTGAAAAAGCGAAGACAAACATTTCTTTTACGGGATATAATTCGGACTTGATCGCAACTTCCAAGAAATTGATAATACAACTCTCTCTTTGGTAAAAAAGAAAAGCAAAATTGATATAATACTTTGCAATCATACTTTGCAATTTTTCTGTCAAAAATCTGTATTTATTTATTGCACAATATAAGATAAAAAAAAAGTCTTGCGAAAATGTGTGTGTCGCAAGGATTGCGCAAGAATATGATAGAGAAAAGAAAGTACAAAAATGTGAAGGATTACGTTTGCATGTAAAATTAAATAGATTCTGCATTTTTTTTCAGAAAAGAAAAAAAGAAGATTTGGAAAAAGAATGCAGAGAGAATGGAAAGAGAATGCAGTAAAAGGACGAATCGATTTATTGTCATGCAGAGAACAATAATCTACTGATCACGCGATGCATCATTAGAAATAAGAATCCAGCAGCCCCGAAACCGCGGACAGACTGATCTTCACGTTGATCGTCCTCGTCGCCTACGTCAAGCGATTATTTCCTAATATCTCAATGCAGCATGTAAAAGGCCTATCGTGTATACTCTCGATGTCCGCACCGCTACCTTCCTCTGCTTCCACTCTCGGCTCTCCTCCAGCTTCTTTCCTCCACCGTTTCTTTTTCTCGATAAGAAAAGGAGGAGTTTGCCTGCATACCTCGAAGCTATGCAGTACACAGATGCAGGCAGAGCGTCAGAGAGAAACGATGTACTTATACGGACGCCGAGAGAAAAAGGAGAGAGGGTAATGTATATTAAATTAAGAGTAATGTATATTAAGATTTATTCTATTTTGCGGTAATAACTCTTTAAGTAACTCTACGTGAGAGATCGCTTACAAGCCATTTAAAAACATGTATCATTAAAATTGAGTAGTCTAGTTAAACCGAGTAAACAGTTTACAAGAGTTTTGCACGCGTTTATATTACATTACATATCATCAAGCTTTTTGTTGTAGCATCGGGACACATAGAATACTCCAGAGAGAATAATATCGAGATATGTTCTAAGGGAACATAAACAGAAACATCTAATAAAATCATCGCAAGATACGGAACGAATTAACTCCTATTTATTTGGAAGTAATCCTGATATATATTTTAAATATGATCATCATTTCAAACATGAGGCGGACACGTGAATTGAAAGGTCGGTTACAATTTAGTATTTTGAACTCCGGTAAGGTCATTACACAGAAAGAGAGAGAGAGAGAGGGGGGGGGAGAGGGAGAGAGAAAAAGAGAGCTGGCGAAAGAGGCGAGAGTGCGTGACGCGGCGGCTGTGGCCGAGGGCGGCTGGCGCGGCGGCGGCGGCGGCGGCGGCGGTCGTGTGTGCGTTGGCGCCAGGCCACATTCTCGCATTCGTTAAACCAAGGCACGGAGTTAGGTCCCTCCGCCTCATACCTCGTACCTTATGCCTCGTGCCCTGCCTTGTCTTGCCTTGCCTCGCATTGCCTCGTTTTGCTTTGTTTTTTTTTTGCCTGCTGGCATCTCCCATATGTTGTGACTTCCTTCCTCGCTCCCGTATTACTCCGTGCTCGCAACGAATAATAGCGACAGCAACGGGATAAAAAAGAAGAGTCTCTTTCTCTCTCTTTCTCACTTCCTCGCACCTATCTTGACGGGGAAATAAATAAAATCACGTTTCTTGGGATGAAAATTGTTGGAATTTGTCTTCCCTTGACTCTCGAAGAATGTACATGGAAAATTAAAGCTATATATTTTTCGTCGCATTGTTTTGTTCACAGTTTGATGACCTTTATACGCCGGGAGAGATTAGGTAAATTGTAGGCGTGCCAGTACAGATAGATACTATGGGGGATCAGCCAATGTGGAATAGCTTAAAGAGGATATAAGGCGAGTCGCGGTGGCGCCGTGCTCGAGAATTTACACGACATACCTCTGGCGAGTTACAGCACATAAATGGGTACGTAAATCATGCGCGTAAACAGCCACGTTATATGTATAGATAGAGGCGTTTACTCGGATGACAAGCGACCCGTGAAGCGCCGCCGCCGCATCGGCGAGCTCATTAAGTAATCGATATTATTTTACGATGAACAGAGAAACCCTTGATAGAACACTTACGATCTCGACACGGACACGCGTACTCCCGGGATTGAACTCCCGGGATCGCTCTCCTTACGATGATTAACTGAAGTTGGGATTTATCTCTCCAATTTGTAACCGGCGAAAGAGAGAGAGAGAGAGAGAGAGAGAGAGAGAGAGAGAGGGGGGAAGCACCACGTTTCTTCCGACCGTTTACATTCTGATAAAAAGCCCCGTTATAATTTCGGTCATTCCGAATTTCGATGCCACGTTTCAAAATAATTTTTCATCGAATAATATCAATATTTGTGCCAATTAAAACGAAGTATATATCTAAGATATGATGATTGAGATTATATATCTATTTCAGACATAGGGTAACAAAAAAGGAACAAAAAGAGAAAGTGTCGCGACGAAAGCTATTGGACTACCTGAAACACCCGACAACCATAAATCACTTGTCAAAATACACTCGGGTGTAAGAAACAGGACATTTGGTCGACTCCGCTTTTAATAATTGCCGATGATGAATCGGCTGAGCCTAAAGCTCTAACAAACCTGACAATGACAACGACAACAGCTGTTTCTCGACCGATCCCAACGAAATGACATTCCAAAAGAATTTTGTGTTTTTTTTACGAATCTAAAATCTCACTTTCAATAAACATAAATATGATAAGAAAATAAAAACAACTCGATTTATTTTTCAGAATTCGGATAACTTTCTGACGTGTAAATTAATTTAATCACATCTGCCGTAGTCGACAATTATTTATAATGTTACAATAGATTTTTAGATTGAGAGTTTATATTAAAGGGATGCGCAAAAAGACGAAGAAACGCTATGAACGGTTTGTAATAAAAAAAGGAAGAAAGCGCAATGAAGGGCGACTGGGAAAGAGAGCGCAAAAGAATTATCTGTATACTTTCTTTCATGTCGCGCACCGTGCGAAGCAGTTAAGCAAAGGTCACAAGTTGAGCAATCTATCCATTTATCGGTGCAAACAACGTTAGCGGCATGTATACGATACAGACGAGAGGTTGATGAATCTTTCGTAGAGCGGCTGTCCTGGCCAAACTCCTTCGTCTTTCCTCAGTCAGGATCCACGAATGGAGACGAGAGATATCTCTCCTTTTGGGCAATCGAAACTTCCGGGAATAATTGGATAAACGTAAAAAGAAATAAAAGCGTCGGCCCCTACCGGGGACCGGATTTGAGTAAGCGTGGTAGCTACGGCGAGGGAGTAAAGAACATGCTGTGGGGCACGGCAGAAAAACGAAGGAGGAGTGAGTATACGAGGTGAACAACAACGAGGCAAGGAAGGAGAGGAACGAGAATATGCATAGTATTGGGGTGTGGTGGTAAGGCGCAGGGGGAGAGAATGAGAGAGGGGAAGAGAGAGAGAGAGAGAGAGAGAGAGAGAGAGAGAGAGAGAGAGAGAGAGAGAGAGAGAGAGAGCAGCTATTGGAGCCAAGCCGGGCCGGGCTGGACCGTTGATGAGTGAGCGCGCGGCCGGTAGAAAAAGAAGATGAGCCCGTCGGTGTACGCGCGTAACATACGACGGAGGGGGTCGTAAGAAGAGTGAAGAAGAGCCCCGGAGGGAGTTCCTCGCTGAAGGAGGCGTGCGGCGCCACGGTGGGTACCGACGCGACGACTCGGTTGCGACTATAAGTAAGTCTCGCGCGGCGCGCCGCGACTTAATGCCGTCGCCGCGTCCGTGGCGCCAAGAGGAAGGCCCGTTGGCGACGACGATAAACCTCCTTCTCGCGCGTTCCCCGCGACTGCGAAGGAGAGGAGAGAGCGAAAGAAAAGAGAGAGGGAGGCACGGTGAACTTATATTCCGTAGGATGGTGTGGATCAGCGACAGTACAGATAACACGTGGTTGTCAGTCGCTACAGTATTGGGTTTCGCCTACTAGTGTTGATCAGTGATTGGCAGTAGACAGCGGTATTCGAAAACACCGCGACAGCTTGAAATTTTCCTCGCTATGACATTGTGCTAACATTTGTATTTTTCTTAACGAAAAATAGATGGTTATACGGTCAAATCGGACGATTACCGTTGTGAAATCTGTAATATCGTGTGTACATAGTGTACCGAGTGGCAGAGACGAAAAAGAACATTCTGGAAAGTGGTGCTCGCGCAGAGGGTGGTCTCACCGTTTCGCACGTCGTGGAACGTCATTATTTTTCGTTTGATCGCGTACAATCACCTTGACAATCATCTATAATCATACTTTGCAATCAGTACTTTCGCTCCCGTGTCAAGTGACAGCATGTCCGGGATTCTCTACACGCTGCTTGGCCTCGCGGCCAGCACGAGTCTGCATTGCGCCGTACGCCGCGAGATCAGCCCGTGCACCTGCCGACAAGAGGAGTTTTCCAGTCCCGTTATCAACCAGGCGGCGGTGACGGTAGCCGCGTCTACTAGCGGAGTCGCCAACGTGAACAACAATGCTGGCGGTGGTGGAGGAAACGGTGGTAGTGGCCATCATGTAGGGGAGCGTATTGAGGTATTATGTGAGAAGATGAAGTCGTTCGACCAATTGGCCGAGGCATTGAGCGGTAAATTCACCCCCGAACAGCAGATCACCCTGCGAGTGGCGCATTCGAATCTACGCGACATATCGCGTCACGATTTCAAGGAGTTGCGTATGTCTATCACTCGACTCGAGCTGAATCACGATCATCTTGGGTAAGTGCGACGGAACGAGTGATCCGTTGATGAACTTCGTTGCCATCGAAAAATTATTAATGCGTGAATGATGATCTTGAACAGTAAGATTATGTCGAAGTGCCGAAGTCTTCGACGAAGAAACGTAAAGAATCATGGGGGGACGCGCGATAATGACACGATTTATCAGTCACGGTTACTACAACCCACTGTGTATACAGTTATGTAGAGATAACGATGGTTTCGGAGATCATCTGTATTTCTCACAAGTGCGGTAAACATTAACTAAGCAACTTTTCTGTAATCAGCATTCTTTTGCTATATACGTTAGATTATTATTTTTTTTTAATAATAATAAAGTTAAAGATTAAGATACTGGATTAATTCAGTATGGATTGACATAGGACTTGCAGGAAAGCTTAACGGCCAATTACCAAGTTGAATTTTTTGCAGAAAATTTGACAAAACGACTGAAAAATCAAATAGAAAAATTGAAAGCAATGTTTATATTTTTGAAAAGTCAAATGACCTTTATTTAACTGTGGTAGTATATTGTTATCAACAATTTAATATCATAAAACTGCTTACAATTTTACCTTATTTTAATACAAGGATAATTCTTCCTGCTTCTCATCAGTCTTTTAACGTGGAACTTTACTACGTAACAATTTTATTAAATTGACGAAATATTATTCATACGATGAGAGAAAGCAGAAAGGGCGGAGTATAATCTGTATCGAAATTCCACACAAAATTGAAAAATTCCGATGAAGTTTGAAAGCTGATTTTTATATCATAGACCTCAACGTTATCGGTTGTTAGATTATGTATACATATTAATTAGTTTTAACATGGTTGACCTAGTACAAAATGTTATCTTTTATTTAGTTGTGATAATTTATATAATAGTTAAGCTTTACAGTAAATATAATTTAAAAAATGTTTTAAATTTGTAATAAATAGACTATTAAGCTCGTAGACCTTTATTTATTTATTACATTGGAAAGTTGATTGAAAAATGCAGGCAAATTGAATGGTAACGAAATGTTGGAGACGTGGTGCACGTCTGTCATCCGTAGCCGCGTACTCCGTCGCGTAGTCTCCGTCTGAAGTGTGCCACACACGTCGATATGGTCGGCCAGTATCTTTGCAAAAGGTCATCGTCTGCTATTGCGGACATTGAATGGAAGCATTTGTATATGTATAACAAAGAAGCGATCTTAATTCCCACAATGAGTATTTGCGAAGGCGTTCGCGGCGCCATTGCGTACACGTTTGAACCGACGTTTGAACTTTTGTCGAGGTGTACGCTGAGAAAACTGCCGTGAACGGTGGATTATCACTAAAATCTTACAGTAAATCGTCAAGCTTGATTGTTAATTCCAGGCACTTTATAATACGATAGTCCATCCATAATTCGTTCGTTTATAATCATCTGCAAGTTTCTCGACTGCATTCGTCATGAGTTCTTTTTTTATACAGCTCCAGTATTATTACTCTCTAAATTCTTTGAAGTGAAATCTCACTCTAAAAAATGAAAATTAAGTCTTGAAAAAGAAAGGCTCAATTTTTAATTTGCAAAAGTGAGATTTTACTCTTCAAAGTGAGATTCACTCTAAAAGTTTTAGACTTTTAGAAAGAAGAGGTACTGAAAGCTGTAACAAAACGTGACAATAAGCGTGATATGTTGACCAGTATACAGCGGAAGCAGGATATCGTTACATAATGGTTTTATCACGGAGATTGGTGAAGAAAGGCGATAAATCGTCTCAATATACGTCTCGACGAATTCGGTGTAGGAGCTCTCGACTGAGACGATTGCTAGTTTTCCAGTCCATACGTTTGGCTCTCGTTCTGTATTATTCATCTTTCCTCGGTATAATGCCCGTAGTGGCCATCATCCTTTACGAGCGACACAAAGGATGAGTTACCAGTCTTCCTTGATTATCCTGCTGCGTGTATCTCGCATTAAGAAAAAAAGATCGACGGTCCTTGAGGACTATAGGTATGCCTCTTTTATAGGAATGCTAAGTATCCTCGCGAGACAGGGAGAAGGGACGAGACGTAAGAATGAAATCTTAATCGTGCCTGACCTCTTCGCGCGAGTTATCGCGGGAAGTTGTGTGTGTTTACCGTCGTGGAATAATTAAATAACGAGTCTCGCAGTGAGCCAACACTAAGTGTATAATCGAACGATAACGTCTGGCGCGTCGCCACTTTTTCAGGGCCCCTCATTGGTTCAGCTCGTTGCTCCGGTCACGTATTACTACACAAATGATAAACAACGTTGTAATAGAGGAAAATATGAAATACTACTGCTCTTTGGTGCTAATAGAAAAATCAGATCTTTAAAATAAACATCACACAAGCGCGGAAACGCCGCTCGCGTGATTATCGTATATCGCATATCGTTTTGCTAAAGTCAAGGACCCATGAACAAGCGTGCTATCACGATTTGCAGGGTCGTGGATGGCGACGTTTTTGCTGGTCTGGGTCGTACGCAGTATTTGAGTCTCGCAGACAACGAGGTACCTTCGATACCAAGGCACATTTTGACGCATCTGTCACTGCTACGAACTTTAGACCTCAGCAGGAACCGGATAAGTCGCATTGATTTGGATGACTTTAAGGTAAGTGATTAGATTACTTTAGCTTTAGAATTCACGCATTATGCAAGAAGGGGATCAAAATAGAGAGAAATAATAAAATAGAAAGATCGTTGGCACAATAGATCGTAAACCTATTCTTTTAAGCAGAACTTTATGCATATCGTTCATTCTTTTCCCTCCAATTTGACACACAAAAAAAAAGGAAAGATAAACTGTGCAAGAAGTTCGCTTGAAAAGAACAGACTTTATATATACTTGCTCAATTAGCTACGTATTATGAATATTTTGCACAAATTGACAGGAAGATTCTGTATTTTGCAAATCTAAAAGTGCGCAAATTCTTAAGTGTTATTATGATCAAAGAGCGGAAGTGAGTATTAAAAGTTTAAGAAAGACAATTTTGTATTTAAAAGAGACGTTATTAATAGAAGATAAAAGAAAAAGAATCTTAAACTTGAATAGTCAATAGAAAGAAAAAAAGAGATAGCAAATTCATCACACAACGTCGTGATTTAATGACCTTTTTTTTTATTTTAGCACAATCCGACACTTCAGCATTTGGCCATGGCCGGAAATGCAATTTCTGAGATGATCCCGGGTTCGCTACCGCCTCTAGTGAAACATTTGCATGTCGGCAGGAATCGTTTGAACAGCCTAAATCATACTCTAAGGTATCTTTTCTCGATTCGAACACGAAATTAGAATTATTCAAATTTTAATATTATGATTAATTACATTTAATATTACGAAAAATTATAAACTGCAATGTGTTGTTGACAAAAGTATAATTTCCATTATCTTTGAGACTTGCATTCATAGTTAAAAAGCTACCACAGCATCTTACCCATCCTGTTTACTTACTCGTTTAGACACTATGTCTCTTATCTAATTAGTTCTGTCTATGATTGAGCCATTGAATTGCTGATTAAAGGAAATTCCCTGCGTGGACTATTGATCATCGACCTTTAAAATCGTACTTGGAAATCTGCGATTCTACGTGTTCGCTCAGCGGCGAATACGTGGAGCGTAGAGCAGGATTTAGCCACGTGCCCCACTTGTTTGTTCTTTGCAGAGATTTGAATCAACTCGAGTGGTTGCTCATTAATTCTAACGAGCTCACGTCACTCGATGGCGAGTTACCATCGTCCGGCCACAATCTCAAGATGCTTTACGCCGCGGATAATAAGCTGACGCATCTTCCGGCCGAGTTCCGATACCTTCACCGTCTGGAGACTCTCTTTCTCCAGCAGAACAAGATCCGAAATCTCGATGGCACTCTGCAGAAAGCCAGGCGCCTAAAGTTCCTGGAGCTCTCATATAACGAATTGCAAGAGGTATTTAATTCGCCGCTTCGTGCGACATTCTTTTTAAGCTTCGAGTCCGATCGTGTGATTTCATAGCACGAAAGTCGACATGTACTACGCAAAATGTTTATTTGTTTATTCGCAAGAACAAAATTTTATTGTCTAAATTGCAGAAAGTTTTTTTACGCTGAATAAACGAATACAGGGGAGACTGGGTACTAAAGGATATATCGTATCTTGGAAGACATTAATTATTTACTCTTTAATTTTTAGATTTTTCGAAATCCTTGGGGCACTAATTAATTTTTTAATAATAATGAGATTTTTAATGTTAACTCAGTTATATTACTACAGTTAAAAAGTAATTTTGCTGAAGAGGATTCCAAAGAGAGCCGAAATCTTCAAAAATAAAGATTTTGTGCAATGGAAAGTAATCAAAGTTTTGTAATTGAATCATTGGTCACGTCTGCTTTGACTCTCATTAGCTTTGAATTTGTTGTTTATTTTTATTTTAAAGATTGAGAGTTTTTAAATTTTATTTTATATTTTTAAAAAGTAATATAAGTCAACAGAAAACATTTTATTATTAAAAAATAATTAATGTACATGTACATATTTTAAGGTACACGTTTCTAGGTACCACAGTCTTCTCTTTGATAGAGTGGAATTTCGAGGAATTTAAAAGTGAGAGAGTAAATCTACGAAATTGCATCGTCAGGCGAGTGCATTCGGAGCGCACGTGCTCTCGAATATTACGCTTTAACGCGTGCGATACGACGGGGGTGTCGGAGGAGGCAAAAGCGCGCCGTACATTGAGTCAATTACCGCGACGTAACGTAATTATTACCGCCTTCCGCCTGGCGGAAGGATCTCAAGTCGGCACTCAAATGAAACAGACGGACGTATTTCACGTCGTGGCTTTCTCGTTCAAATTGTGTGACGCGTCGACTCGAATGGCGTTAATTAGATTGCGCAGTTTACGCACATGTTATATTATGAATAGAAATTCAACAGACGTCTAAATTATGCCTCTTTAGCTGAACGCGGACGATTTCTTAGAAGCCGAGATGTTGGAGGACCTCGAGCTCGGGCACAATTCTCTCAAGTCTCTCGGCGGCGCGGACGGTGATGGAAATGGAAGTAGCGCTCTTTATCCCCTCAGATCGTTAAAGTGCCTGAACTTGACGCACAACGAGCTCCGTGAATTTTCTCTGGCTTCCTTGCGCGGTCTACGTGAACTTAAATTGCTCGATCTATCAAATAACCGGATCGCCAGACTTCACAGAGGAAGACCGTCCTCCGAGGTAGGTATTTACGTCATCCGATACTTTACGTATCTACGTCATCATCGAGACTGTTTACGTTGTCTGATCTGACGATCGGTCAAAATCTATTCTTGATAGAGTCCGACCGAAACTTTTACCGAAACTAAAAACGAATACTCATTACGTGTCAGTTTTGACTGAAACCATATAGCTCTTCTTCATAAATATTAATTTTAATATGTGTAATTATTGTTTCAATAATTAAATTATAATGTTTATGAAGAAGAAGTACATATATTCTTTGATCAAAATGGACATACAACCGAAATTTAATTATTGTTTCAATTATAATATTTATGAAGAAAAAGTATATGATATATGAGTATGTCATATGGTTTTTGTAGGATTTCTATTTTTTAATTTTGGTTTTGGTTTTGGTTTCGGTTAAAATTGACATGTAGGCGAGTGTTTCGTTTCGGCAAAAGTTTCGGTCGGACTCTAATTCTTGATATTCTTGATATTATTAGAATTTGGTGGAAGAGGAAGGCGAGGAGATTGCAGGCAGCACTATCCAAGATCTGCGCCTTCAGCATAACGAGCTGCGTAGTCTAGACGGCTCTCTTTTCCTAGGCATGAAAGAGCTGCAGAGGCTCAATCTTAGCCATAACGCGCTGGGCCCCACGATTGGACCGCGCGATTTGCGCGGTCTCGACGGGTTACGCGTGCTCGACATCTCACACAATCAACTCACCACTCTCGAGGATACGTCGGAGGTAAATATAAAAGTCCACTCAAATTTCCTTTTTGCTTTCCCTTTTTTTTTTTCGTTCGATGTGCGATATAATTGTGTATCAATTGTATGATCATGATTTAGACGTGGCTACCGTCGCTGGAGGAACTGAATGCGTCGCACAATCGCCTGGTTATGCTGTCCGGTCGAGATTTTCGCGGTTTCCCGGTGCTCTGCTGGGCCGACGTTAGCATGAATCAAATACGTACTCTCATGCCGGAGCTGGTGGCTAATACACGATGCACGATTCATGGAGTCCCCGACGTGCTACGTATATACCTTCAAGGTGAGCTTATATTAGATACACACTCTCTCTCTTTTTCAAGGCATCCCTCTTCGCAGCCTTTTAGTATCATATTTAACGCTATCGCACATATTTCTATTCATGCACACAACAGATTGTTTATAATAACATTATATAATAGCAAATATTAGAATTGATATTGCACTATTTAAGATTCTTCTGTCCTTCATCTCTTATCGATCTGAAGAAAAAGGGCAACAACGAGAAAAAGTGATTCATCTTTTTTTTTAAATATTCCAGATATATCTATATAATGTTACTCGATAAAATAACTCTTAATTAAAGGCGACAAGACACGTGAATTTAATTTTAATATAACATAATCGCATTGATGAGAAAATAAGTATGCGCAATGTTATCTATTATTTGGCCGATACGTGAAAGATTTGTCACAGACGAACGATAATCGAGTTAACAGTCGTAAACGAGATTCTGATTCCCATAGAAATCTCCACTCGGTGAGACAACTGTTCGTTCCGCAGAGAATTCTGATGTCTCACAAGCGAATATTCAATGTAATAAGCTATAAATTTCACACTGTACTGGAATAAACATCTAAAGATATATTCATTCTAATTTTATGAGACTGCACATAATTTAGTATTGCTTCTCTGCTTTTTTCTCGCTAATGTTTCTTTTTCGATTAGGGGCTGTTCGACATTATTTGATGAATGATTGATGAACAATTAAATTCAATTAGATATTAATAGAAGAGGATAGTACGATGAGTGGCGTCAGCGGCATAATTAATAAACACCGCTTGTTAGGTCCAGCGTGGACAAACAAACGGTGGGAAGGCGAGCAAGGGGAAAAAGAATGAGAGAAGGGACTGGTGAAGAGAACAGCCGGGCGCAAAGGGGACGGAAAATAAATTACTGGCTGATAATCGCCTGGCTCCGTTCGGCTCCCGAGGCGTACATTATTTGTTACAACGGTTACATTTCTCGCGATAACCCCCGCTGCGGCGCCATCTCGATTTATTTATTATATACCGGCGTCTGTCTGTTGAGCTTTGTTATTGTTAATGTATCGACTCTGTCTCTTTGCAGCCACGCTATCGTGCCCAATCCCGTTATCTTCTGACTGCAGGTCTCAGCTTCTATTTGACACTTTCTTTTCCTGCTTCGCTTACGATTTCGCATCCGGGAAACTCAGGAAACTTGCGACGAGAATTGTAACAAAAGTTTAGGAAAGCCTTCGAACCGCGAATGTGACAATTGCTGTTAACGATTGATATTGCAGCTATGCAATCTTTGTTATCACAGCTGGCGCCACATTGTCATTAATCACGCGTGTTTTTACGATAATTTTTTTTTACGATAATTTATGATCAAAATACTGTGACTCTTGTCACAATTTAGGGCTGAGATATAGTAAAATATATTGTATAAAAGCATAAGATACCACAAGAAAATAAAAAAATCAAATCGCCCGTGATGCGTGAACGGGCAAGCTACATGTATTTCTCATATCTTATTGTTGCTCCACTTCATCGTGTGTCACGCGGTAAGCCCTTACACTCACACGCACGCTTTGTTGTTCGCAGATAATCCCGTGCTGTGCGACGCCGCTTTGGCCGACTTGACCGTCGCGCTTGAGGTAAATCACGCCAAGGTTTACGGGGTCGGCAGCGATTGTCCAACCACGACAACGCCCACGTCGTTGATGACGGTCGAATTGACGTCGGCGCTACCACAGGCACCGCTACCGCCGACGCTTCTGCAGTTGGCCGCCGCAGCGGTCGCATCCAGGAGCAACGTATCCTTCGCTGCCACCCTCGAGTAAAAGCTCCAGCGTCGCCGCGGTGCGTGCTGGCTCTATGAGAATAATTGCGCGAGCACCACATCGAGCAGGGTGAAGATCCGACGACGAAAAGGAAGAGAGATCTGAGAAATTCGCGCAAGAACTTAATGTCGTTTGACGAAGACGGCAAGAAAGAAGCGAGGTAGACCACCAAAGTATGAGCGGAGCGATTGTTAGAAACGACACGCCGTCTCCAGACACCCATTGTAGTGCGCATCGCGTGTATATACGTGAAATGTAACATGCTCGAGGATACTTTCGAGCGTTCTTGGAGAATTTCGTTTTCCCAGTGATTTCGAAGGTGACGGTGTGTTTGTGCGTTTGTCTTAGCACATAAATAGAGAAGCGATTTTGCACGCTCAGCGATCTCATAAGTCGCCGAGAGAAGCACCTTCTTTAGTCGTAGCAAGTCTCGAGACCAAGATAACTTCGATAAGTATGTATACTTAGGAGAAATCTTGTGCGTCCAAAAATATCCTGTTGGATATTCGAACGAGAATCACTCGTTTATTTGATAATAGAGTCTTGAAATAACTTGAGAAAAATCCATTCAAGATTCAGATTCCTTACGTTGTAAGAGAAAACGAATTGTACTGCGTGCTAATAAATTATATTCACTTTTCTGTTCGATAACTGTAAGATGAGATCCTTACATGCCCATGCATTGTAAATAGTCTTCACCGGCGAAAATTTCCGTGTTTATGTAGAAGTAAGTCTTAAATTTTTCTCTTCGTTGAGCGCGCGAAATAGAGAATGGCCGACATGTCTGCGAAATTCGATATCGAATCGATTGACAACATGATGGATTGACGATTCGTTCTTATATTCGCTAAGTATCAATTCGCTCTTTTTCGCTTAAACGTATAGCGTTCTCGACAGATGCAATTGCATCCACAAATGACAAAGCAATAAAAAATATATATTGAATATCATTGTATTTTGGAAAGGCACGTACAGTGTTTCGAATCCACAGCGGAAATATGTTAATCATCATTTTTTCTGATAAGTTTCCGACATATCACAGAGCGATGATATGAATGAAGGAATAACAGCAACATTTTATAACGTGATAACTCGCGGAAGACTTCGGTCTTCACTCAAGTTTCTCGATGGTCATGTATATGCAAACGAATTTCCGACGGGTTAATGGAGCAAATGAAATCTGTTAACTTGCCCATTGGCATGGGCAGATTGGCAGTGGGCGATCAATTGACTTCTTCGTTAACTCGTGCCAATAGGGACGAATTGTTATCAGCGTGCCTCTATGCATACATAATGGGATCAACCGTCCGTCATCCGCGTACGGTGTTCGGTTATTCCATACGCGCGTAAATAATAATATTATGGTAAATATAGCGTATACGTCCGTTCTTCTGAAAGATTTGCGAAAAGAAGCATTCTTCCCTTAATCAATATTGCAACATTAAATGTGTTAATTGTAAATCAAAAATTTCGGCTAAATGTAACACGAAAATTTGCGAAGATTTAAAAAAAAAATTACGATGCAAATGGCACCATTTTGACTCGAGATTATTAAATTTATTACGTTCATTTTTTTCAACCAATGTAGTTTAATTTTTATTTAACTCTTTTTCTAGTTTTAAGAATTATAAAAGGATGAAGAGTAAGTTGAACCGAGATTAAAGTTGATCTACATTGGCAGAAACAGGCATCAATTATACTTTTTAAACGGGCATGATTAGTATCTCTTGATTTTTCACATATATAGATATATATATATATATATATATATATATATATATATATATACATTGCAGAAAGCAGCCAATAGCACGACTGCTAGCTTAATTTTAGCTAGCTTAATTTTAGCTAGAATTCAAAATCAAAATAATTTATCTCTATTAAGTATTTTAATGAAGGATAACTTTACGTCGTGGAAAGACATCGCGAGAATCGTGAAAGAAATGATAAAGTATTACAACGAGCAAATATAACACCTATCTAATAAGTATGCAAGTATATGAAATATTATTAAAGATGATTACGCGGTATATTAACGTTAAGGTCGAAATATTGTACTGATTTTACTTATAAGTGAATTTCTCGCGATGTCTACGAGGACGATGCAATGTTACATGTGTAGGTACCATTTATATATATATATATATATATATATATATATGTATATATATATATATACATATATACATATGTATAAGTATATGTACATATATATACTTATAAAAAGACAAAGCAGAGACCTGTTTATATAATTTTAGCAACTAAGTTATTATTTATCCGCACTGTGATTTGCTCTTTTATGACTTTTATGACAAAATAAAAATTGAAGGAGAAATAAAAAAATATACCGCTGTAATGATGATATACATACATATATATATATTAATTATATATATATATATATATATATATATATATAAAATTAAATAAAACCGTGCCGACGTTTAGACAGTGTCATATGTTACATATCTTATACATATACAATTTATTTTAGGTATCTAAACTTTTATTAATAAAAATTTTATTAATAAAAACCACTCTCGCAACGAGAAGTAGAATATGTTATTTCTTATCTTAAAAAAATATGTCTATTTTACAAACTATTATAATTAATGCATTACATGTTTTATAATTTTATTCTACGTTTTCATGTAATGCTTTAAAAATATACTTCGTACTTGATAAAGAAATAAAGTGATATCCGAGACTCTGGAACGTTCAGAAGAATTCTTTCTAATGCTTAGTTTGTTGAAATGCTCTTTCTTTATTCTCGGTTCAATTTGTTCGACTAAAATGATGATTAATTGTCTCAATAATATTAACTAATTATATTTGTTATTTCAGATTTAATTTAGAATGTTACATACCTGTCCAGTGGTTATCACTATATGATAATTGAACAAAGTATTTATTCTTTGCCTCTTCATTGTTTGTGAAAAAAGACATTTTTATGAACTGACAATTCTTATCCTCTTGAAGACTTATATGTATATCCAAATGTACTTTGTATTTGAGACATGCACGTTTAATGGCATCCCATTGTGAGATTTTCTTTTTCTTCCTTTCTTCTACTTCTGCAAACATTAAAATGAAATAAGAATAGATTCGATTGGGATAGAAACAATGCAATACTGAACTTGTATATTCAAATCCAGGAAAAAAGGTGTACTTACCCTGTTGTATATCTACCATTTCTAGTAATAAGGCTTCTCTTCGTGCCTTTGCCTTTTCCAGCTCATCCTTGACATCCTCCTGTGACTTTATTATATTTGATATCTTCTTATCTGTTATTTTTTGTTGCAATATGGCAGAGTCTATGTCAGATTTTGCTGCGCTAATTTCCTGTTGCAGCTCTGACATCTTATCCGTGTAGACAGATTTCTTTTTACTACAATCTGCAAAGCAAAGACAAAAGATTGCTCTTGTTGGCCCAGTTCCATTAATGTAAGATTAATTGTAGTTCAACTTACTATTTACCTCTTTCTAATTTTTAGAATTCTTAGAAAAAAAATAAAGAGTAACCAAGATTAAAGTTTAATTTTACATTGATGGAACCGGGTTTTGGACTCATAAATGAGTTCTCACGAGTAACTTCTTGCTATGTGAGTAGATACTATGATTTTTTTCATCGATAGTTTTTGACAGTTTGTAATTACAAAAGTACATAGGGGACTGTACCCTTTTCATAGAGGTGCTTCTGCTCGATACTGGCGTCGACACGTAGTCGAAACTCTCGACACGACGATATCCATTCATCCTTAATGTTGTTTTGGAAGATGTCACTTTGGAAGATGTCGAGTACATTGCACTTAAGCCTCTCAATAGCCATTGCACTCGCGAATAAGTTCGAGTAAATAATAACTGTACTCCAGACCAGTTGTATGATTTACACCAGTCATAACCATATAACTGTTGCGTTGGGACGCGTTCAAAATATTTTGAATAGAAGTGATGCCAACGTCGCGTCACGAACGTCACTAGATTCCAAGTCGATAAACTAGCGACTGGCGAGTATTTTTATCAATTTAACTTCCCACTACACACGACTCTAGTTCGCAATTTTTCGAATAAGGTGGCGCTGAAAATCACTTCTTTTCTTGTACGTTTGATTCAAAAAAGAAACCGCGAATTCATTCATGTCCATTTCTATCAATGTAAAGTAACTTCAATAATACTTTTAATTATGCTATCTTTTTCTAATTTTTAAAGCTAAGGAAAAATAAAAAATAAGTAAAATTGAAATTCGTTTTTTGTTTATTCGCATTCACAAGTGTGTCCACATTAATCCTCAATTACTTGAGATCATAAAGTGCTATAAAAGAATTAAAAAGTAACAGCCGAGTATTAACAACAAAAATTTCCATTTTTAACAACTTTAAGACTAATATTATATAAATATGTATATACAATAAGTCCCCATATATTAAACAAGAAAATGTTGATTGCGAAGAACATAATTATCGCAACTTAAGCGCAATTAATTTCTTACAAAAGGATTTCTCTACCTAATCAGATACAAAAACAAAGCTTGCTGTAAAAAGATCTAAATATTAAAAAAATAAAAATTAAGATTTTTTTTAATTTTACATATATTTTATGATTTTGCATTTATTATTTAATTTTATTTCGAAGACAAAAATATGTGGACATTACATTTAGTACTTACATATATAATGAATTATTTTTAATATATTGTAATAAAATAAATCATGTATATCTGATAGATATAGATAATTGTTTTTTGTAATTATATTCTGAATCTTTGTACGTAAAATACTATAATTATAAACTATAATTATAATTATAACATAATTATAATAAATTATTATATATTACACTTTGTTTTGACAGGTACAATCTGTAAGACTAACTAAATGTAAAAATACTGAGCCTCTTTAGATAAAAAAATGCAACGAATATTTGGCACTTAACTTTGGTATTTACCGAATATTCGACAATCATGTGTTGGATAACCGAATATTCGAGTATTAGGCACATTTAACCTTCAAACCGTACACTAGTGCGAATTCGCATTACGAAAATTTTTAATTTGCTGACAGTTGTGCATGAACAGTTGTTATCGCGGCTTATCCCTACTACATTAAATGCTTTTTCATTAAAATTTGTGATACCATAGGATTTGTGAGAAAATTATACTTCAGAAAAGAGTGGTTTTAAAGAAATATCTGTTTTAATCTTCAAGAGGCACTTGCAATTAAAAATGTCAAATCCCAATTCGCACCTATGTACTATTACTAGATGGAAACCTCAAAGGAGGTATACGATTTAAAAGTTAATAAAAACAATGGACATGCGATATTCCCACTTATAATTAGTATAACTCAAAGTTTGTTCGTGTCGCATGCTCCCCAACATATTATCATAGTTCTTACTCTAACGCACTAATTAGAGAGAGTAGAAGCTATGACAAAACAGTGATGAAGTAAGTAGGAATATTAACAAACAGGTTGACAAAAAACATTAAAGAGTTTAAAACATACTTAATTATTGTTTTTAATATATTTTAAACATGGTTTTTTATAATGTTTAAAGCATTAAAAATATATTTAAGAACCATGTTTTATTCTTAAAAAAAGTCTTTGCCAATCCTGGTAACAAAGATGAATACTGAAACATTTCAAGTCAACAGTACCTATTATTGATAGCTCTGATATAACAAAGAAACATATATTTTGATGTATTCATCTCTAATTTTGATGAGCTTTTAATATATAATATTATTTTGTAGACAAAAATAAGATACACATATTTTTTATGTGTTCAATTGCACTTTTAAGAGGTGAGAGCTCATAAAAATCAAAGAAAATACTTCCATGCGGTCCTTTGTTAGATTGTGCAATATAGAAGGTACTCATTTTTAGTAAAATTATTTTCACTGTTTTTTGTGAAGAGAGCGTATACTATAGTTAAAAAAAAATTCGATTCTTACGTTAAAATTATTTAATATTAGGCCGAATACTTAAACAATAATATTTGATGTTCGGCCGAATAGTAAAAATATTACCGAAGTTACCTAATATTCGTTGCAACTCTACTTAAATCTTCTATAATTGCTCGAACGATAATGAATTAATAATCGGCGCTTTTGCTTTCCAGGATACTGGCACTTCTACCACTAACAGACTTCCATCATCTTTCACAGTCAACACCTGTTTTGTATCCTTGCTTTTCGATTGCATTTTTTGCACAAGATCTAAGTCTAAGTTTGTTATCTTTTTTAAGTTGTCAGTATCAGTCATGTCGATCGATTGTAGAATATATACTGGTTCTTGAGAGGATGTGGAATCATCTTTTGTAAAAAGAAATTTTTTTTAAGATACATTTACACACAGTAATATATTAAAATCTATTGGTAAATACTTGCTTGTTGGTAACGTAGGGGTGTCATTCGGGGGATTGCAATTTGTTTGCTGGAAAGATGTCAATGGCGGTGGCGTAGTTTGAGTAAAAGGCATTTGAGTTGATTTCAATAGTGTTACCGATTCATTCTTGCTAACGTCAGAATTACCTGTAATATATCAATGTCAATAACACAGGCCCACAAAAAAGGGGATTCTGTGCTGGGTCTCCCCTCCAGCACAGGATATTTTTTTTTGTGGACCTGTGTAATTATAGAACTCAAAACAATAGCTGCTTTCCATTTTCACACAAGTGATATTAATTTTAAAATTATGCAAATATCTTATATTCAAAATGACTATAATGCTTTGATGACAAAGTGATTTAATGATAAATCATTTTTAATGTAAGTAATTAATAAGATTTAGTAAAATACATGATGAGCTTATGCAGATTGTAGATAAAAATTCTGTTAAATCTCACTTAATAGAATGAAAAGAAATGTACATTCAACTGAATTATGATGTCATAAATGAAATAATTATTTGAATTTTGATATAAATAGAAAGCAACTAATGATACTGCAATATTTCATTTATTTGATTCAGTGATACTCAACCTGTTTCATTCTCTTTGTTTCCCAAATCATTTGCCTTGTTACAATTATGTTTTGTAACTTCAAGCATTGTATTTCCACAGTTATCACAAGATAGGGATTCCTTGGTATGATTCCTCAAGTGATATACCATGAATGAATCGATACCTGTAGTATATTTACACTTATTGCATTGCAGCAAAGATTTCGATGGTATCTTCTTATTTTCTGGATTTGAGTCATTCTCGTTCGATTTAATACTACAGGCAATCTCTTTCACCCCAGATCTCGTGATCTGCGGTGGTTGACATGGCTTCGGTTTGTCACTACTACTGCGAAGCTCTCCTTCATTCAGAGAATACTTTTGTTCTAAAAAGCGCAGAATATGATTCCGCGTATCACGCACTTCAATTTCCAATCTATCCAAGGTGTTAACGAGGATACCGCAACTGCGGCAGATCACATCTTCCTCGGTTATTACGACCATGTATCTGTAACAAGAAATCGAACTTATTTAACATCTTGTCTTGTGGTACAGGAGATGCAGGCCACTTAACGTAGATTCATCACCTTTCGCCAACTAATTCTCCGAGTTTCTCGATTACCCTGGCCTGCGAATTCTGCGTTCTGCAAGAGGCCAAAGCATAAAAGCGACCCTTGACATCGGCGTCGCAGACAAAACACCGTGTCTGATTCTTTGCTTCTTCGTTGTTGTCAGCATAACTTTCCTTGTCCATCTCGAAAATGTAGGCAAAACTTATGAATTCTCGTGATTGTCAAAATTGTCAAAAACTGCAACTGCAGTTTGGATTAGTCTGGAATTCAATATCGAACAACCGAGTGAACGTCGTCAACAATATTGATGAATATACTCAAACATGTCGGCACCGGCCACCGCAAGCTACAAGATGTTCAAATGTTTAGTTTCAGATTTGGGTTAAGCTAGGTTACGCACAGGCGCAGTATCTATTGATAGGCGAGAAAACAAATCTACTGGATGAACATGAATGAAATCAAATTAGATATCGAATTCTTTCATCCAAATCAATTTGTATTTATGGTGACATTTTTTTGTAAACTATTACATACATTTATTTGCATTATAATATAATTATTGTTTTTTTTTGTAAGTTTTTCTTGAAATATTATCTCCATTAGATGCAAAAAGTATGCGAAAAATAAAAAGAAAAATATAAAGAATGAAGAATCAAAACATTATGACAATAAAAATTTACTGGAAAGAAAATATTTCTTTTATATATTTTACTTATTTTAATAGAAAATATGCTTGTTATTGAAAGTACGTAATTTTACATTTAATTTTTTTAAAATAAAAACTATGACAAGTGAAAATGTTTTCTAATTATTTTTCGAAGACGAGAAGTATGCTTCAGAAAAAATATATTAAATAGATATAATTTGAGTAAAACTTATAATTAAATTTAATATACATATATTTAATTTATTTATTATTAATTTAAGAAATAATTCTAATTTATTTCAATTGCATTAAATCAAATCGGATAACAATTAATAAATAAGCGAATATTATCTTTAATATTATTTATTATGTCTTTCAATTTTTTTATATATTTATGCATATTATACTAATATG
The DNA here is from genome assembly GCF_024713525.1 of Acromyrmex echinatior. NCBI lineage: Eukaryota > Metazoa > Arthropoda > Insecta > Hymenoptera > Formicidae > Acromyrmex > Acromyrmex echinatior. The sequence goes on from NC_141862.1 coordinate 10,829,887, forward strand.
TATATTATAGATAAAAGTTATTTAAAAACTGGCTACATAAAATGTTATCTCTAGCACAGAGAAAGCAATATCTTGTTAGAATTAGTTTATTGATATATTCTTTAATTTATAAATGTCAACAATAATTATAAATATAACTACAGAATGACAATTGGCATAATTGATGAAGTGTATCATAATGATATAATAAGTTTAAACATAGAAATTGATAAAACACATACAATTGTTCTTATTTTCTATGCTTTTCTTGCTTAAGCAATATAAAACCATTTGAAACAATGGACTCGAAGCGATGGAAATCATTTGCGTCATATATTTATTTGAAGGAATTTTAGCTGAAAATTCATATCGCAGGTAATTTTAAAGAAACATTTAAAGACATATTTTAAACATAGTTTATAACAATTTACATCGTAGTTTTTAATTCTAATACTTCTAATAGTTATTCATTTTTATTTTATTTTAATATTATATGAATATGATAAAAACGACGCAATATTAAATTTTATTTTCTTTTTTCGAAAATTATGTATTTAAAGCGTTTTCTCTCTTTAGTCCCAAATTACAAATCAAAATATACAGTATTTTTAAAATTTGTAAATTCATGTGGGAAAGGAAATAAAATATGACTTTAGAATTTATGGTGTAGAACACTGACAAAAAATTCATGCACTGAATTTGTTTCTGCGAATAATAGGAAATCTAACAAATACTCGCAATCGTGCAACACTCTTAATCATCGCAAATTATATTGTATTCATTACAATTCATGAACAATTGTGTTCATTAGACTTCCTAAGTTCTTACTACACGCTACCATAGAAACCTACGTTGCTATACGTTAGCAGAAGAAAATTCAGTGCATGAATTTTTTGTTCATATTACCTATAAATTAAAGTTCGATATCTTGAAAAGCATCATATTATAGTTATTAAAACTTTATGAAAATACATGAAAAGAACGATTTTGTTAAATATTTAAAAATTTAGATAGATACAGATTTGAAAATAATTTTTTTAGACTATCAAAATAATTATATAGGAAATTCAAGCATGATAAGCAATGCTGCAAAGAGTTTTGACATTCTAGCAATCAATTTGAGCATTCTGTATAATTTATTTTATATTAAATTATTTTGCTAATTCAACAAAATTATTTTCTAATCTGTATCTATATATTCAAATTTATATGATACTTTAACAAAACCGCTCTTTCTTTATACATCCGTCTCAATGATGGTATCTGTAAATACGTAAAAAGATATCTAATCGTTTATTTGCTGTTCATAAAATTAATTCTATATACATATACAAATATTTTTCATCAAAAATTCTTTAGAGAAGAATTATCATTTCGAGACTTAATTATAGCCCTCATATGTTTATTCGGCCTCTTCCTTCAAAGTATCCTTCAATGTAATAATGAACTATTATCATATCGAAAAAAATCACATGATAACAAAAAGGAAAAATGGAAAATATCGTATCGCATTTGGTTGCCGCAATTCGCGCGCGTATGACCGATCTCTTCGTGTCGTACGAGCAGCCTAAATATAGAGTGACACTGTGGCATTAATTTGTTGAATGGAAAGATAGGTGCGTTCATGCTCGAGGGGGACCGAGCATCATTGTGGGGTAGATCGCGACGGGGTACGGCAGAAATCTCGGCATCCGTGCGAGCCCTACCTCAAAGTCGTGTTCAGTTAAACGTTCGGCTAAAAAAAAGGGGTAACTCCATTCCCCTTCTCAAAAGTTCCACATTCTATACTGAAGATCTCGGAAGTGATCTCGCACGTGGAAGAAGCAGAATATTTAGCAGGATGCCGAGATAAGGACCAGTGCAAGAACATTGACAGTGCAGGAAGACTGGATATTTTGGATCGTGACAACTGCGTATGTATCGCTTGCGATTTCCGCGCAAAGCTAAAATACATCAATCATTCCTTTGGCAATGGAGTCCTTTTGCTTCTTTGAAGTTACGTGGGAAAAATATCTGAAATAAAATATAGACCTGTCCATCATACTGCGCGCGCATTATCTATAATCAAATTGTTAATTGGTTTGAAATTTCTTTTGAAATTTAGCTTTTGATACAACGATTGTTTTGCACGACTTTATGATTCCTAATTAAATAAAAAAGATGGGATCTTTTCGTCATACGTTGTCGCGAGACGTGCGATATGGGAAGTATTTATTACGATATCGCAGTACACAGGACACCATGAATTAAATAATAAAATAGGACAAGGTTGTGACGATGAGAACGCATTCGGTGAACGCTATGATTCCCGGAAGTGGCTCGTTATTCATCGTCCGTCATCATCAAGACCCTTGTCTACTATATGTCATACCTTGTACGCGCACCTCGCGCTCGTGCGCGCGACGACGACGACGATGACCGCGGGTATTATCATGCGAGAACGCAAATTTCATCTATTATTTATATTAGGGACTTATCGTCATCCCCTGCATACTCTCCTCGAGCCTCTCGTAACACGTCCGGCCGCTCTTAAAGGGCTTTCTGTTTGTTAAGGTCGACGCAATTAGATAGGACGCGGTCACGTCACAAAAACTTCCTATACATAGACGATCAATTATCAATAGTTAATTATCAATTAGCCCTTCGTTCCTCCCTGTCTCTTTCCACTTCACCATCATTTCAACGGCCATCCCGTTCCAGCGTTTTAATCAGAAAGAAGAGCACAAGTTACACACAGTTGGCGAGCCGATCTCCACTCACGATCGACCTGTTAGGATGAGGTGAGTTCTGCAATTTCGATCTCATCCCGCGATTTCGTCGCCGCAACGAATAATGCCTTCAAGGGGATCGACCGGCCGTCCCAAGGTAGACAGATCCACTAGTCCTCTGCCGAGGAAACCGGCAGCGAGTCCCGTGAATCCGGTACAGGAGCTGAAGGCCCTCTTCTCCGAGCCCACCAACAACCGAGCTCCCTCCAATGGCGAAAAAGAGTCAGACTTTCGTTTTGAAGCGATACAATGCCTGCGACAGTCCTCGATCATTAAGAGGCCCAAGGACCTACCAGAACGAGGAAACTGGAGCAGCAAGGTGAGGCATTGGTCAATCTGCACAATATCTAGATAGAATCCGGATTTAACTTATAGATACAATTTCCGTACTTTTCTCTTTTAAAGATCGAATTCATTTTGTCCGTCGTGGGACTGGCCATAGGTTTGGGAAATCTATGGCGATTTCCATATCTTTGTTATAAAAATGGCGGTGGTGCTTTTATGGTGCCCTACTTCATCGCGCTTGCACTGGCCGGTATACCTATGTTCCTGATGGAACTGTCCTTAGGTCAGATGCTGACGATAGGTGGTCTAGGTGTTTTTAAAATAGCACCTATTTTCAAAGGTGATTTTTAGAGAGCACTCTCAGTTTTATAGTTTCATTAAAATACTTTTGGGAGGATGACAGTGACAATGTTGATCTTCATACAGGCATTGGATATGCAACCTGCGTGCTTTCCTGCTGGACCAATGTGTATTACATCATCATTCTCGCTTGGGCGCTTTTCTACTTCTTGGTCTCCTTACGTGCTGGTGAATGACTTTATTTTATACATGGCACTTCTGCAAGAGGTGTTATTTTTTGTTTTTTTTTGGGAGGGGGGGGGGCTGTAGAAAATCAGAAATTGTTACATTTATTTAATATAAATTGTGCACAGACGTACCATGGAGAACCTGCGACAACTCGTGGAATACGCGTTACTGTATCACGCCTGATGAACGTTTGAACGTGTCATGCTGGCAGGACGACTACTGGCCAAATAATGTCATATGTGCCACATCCTTCGGAAATTTGAGCCACAGGCTGTTGAAGGATCCAGTGAAGGAATTTTGGGAGTAATTATAAATTGGGATTAATTATTGGTCCAGTAGATACCTTAGTTAATCAATTACAGTGCAATCAAAAAATATCTGCGCCTTTTGTTACAAGGAGGCGCACCCTAATGATATCCTCGGGCATCGAAGACGTAGGTAATATAAGATGGGAACTGGCCGGCACTCTCGCGGTCGTGTGGATCATGTGTTACTTTTGCATCTGGAAAGGCGTTAAATGGACCGGCAAGGTAAAGCGAGCTTATGATAAATCTTGACCACTTTCAGACGTAGCGTATGAATTACACGATGTAATACAGGTCGTCTATTTCACGGCGCTCTTTCCGTATGCTTTGCTGGTGGTACTGCTCGTGCGAGGCTTGACGCTTCCCGGCGCTTCGGAAGGTTTGAAGTATTATGCTACACCGAATCTTTCGAAACTCGGCGATCCTGAGGTAAAACCATCAACACAACGTCGATTTTTCTTTTAGTTGTACTAGAATATAGATATTACAATTATTGACATGATTATTGTATAATATGTGCAGGTATGGATAGACGCGGTAACGCAGATATTCTTCACTTACGCTCTCGGCCTAGGCGCATTGGTAGCTCTAGGCAGTTACAACAAATTTAACAATAATGTTTACAAGTAAGAATCTTCTATCTATCGATTATTATTTTTTATCCTCTTTAATTTTATTATTTTTGTTAGATTTTATTTGCTTAATTTGACTTTATTATTTCTATTTTTTCTCTTCACTTTATTTTATTATTTTCGTTCAATTTTCTTTTCATGTTTATATCCTATTATTTTACCTGAATTCTAATGACTTTTATTATACTGCAAAGTTTATTTTAGTGCTTGAGAAGGTGTCATTCCAGAGCGCATAATAAAAATCATTTGTATAGCAGATTATACATATGCAGTCTTTTTAATACATTATAGAGATGCTCTCATCGTATGTGGAGTCAATACTTGTACCAGCCTGCTTAGCGGAGTAGTCATATTTTCTGTGGTTGGTTTTATGGCCCATGAACAACAGAAACCAGTGGCCGATGTAGCTGCTTCTGGTAATTATCCTTCCTTTTAATCTATTTCGAATTATAACACTAATAATTTTGTTGTATTCATTATTTTGATTAGGACCCGGTTTGGCCTTCTTAGTTTATCCCTCGGCGGTATTGCAACTACCCGGGGCGTCAATTTGGTCAAGTCTATTTTTCTTTATGCTTCTTCTAATAGGGCTGGATAGTCAGGTAATGTACATTCATCAAATCAAGGATCGACTTCTGTTATTCTAGAACTATCACGGATTAATGTTAATGTTAAAAGTAAGTTGCATTCCAGTTTTGTACCATGGAGGGCTTCATCACCGCTGCTGTGGATGAGTGGCCGCGAACACTCAGAAAACGGAAGGAATTGTTCATCGCGATTGTATGTCTGATCTCGTATCTAATCGGGCTTCTATGCGTCACAGAAGTGAGTAGATTAAATTTTCCAAATATCTAAAAAATGTTTAATAAGAGTGTATAAATATCTTATTTTTTTAATTTTGTATTTTTTGACAAGAGAAGATCAATCAGATTTTTCTTAGTACTAATCAGAATTAATTTTGTATCTAGGGCGGAATGTACGTGTTTCAACTGTTGGACACGTATGCCGTAAGCGGATTTTGCTTACTCTTCCTGATGTTCTTCGAGTGCATCTCCGTCTCATGGGCATTCGGGGTGGACCGATTTTATGATGGCATACGAGACATGATAGGCTACTATCCTTGTTTCTGGTGGAAAATATGCTGGACATTTACCACACCTGCTATTTGCGTGGTAAAACTTTATCCAATTTGTCCAGATTATACGTGACTTCGAACTAATATGCTACTTTTGATTTATATTTTGTATTTCTCTCTTATATATAGGGTGTGTTCATCTTTAATATCATTAAATTCGTCCCTGTGAAATACCTCACGTATGAATTTCCGTGGTGGAGCCATTTATTGGGATGGCTCGCGGGTCTTTCCTCGATGTTATGCATTCCAGGTTACATGATTTATATCTGGTGCGTTACATCCGGAACTACCTCAGAGGTATATAATATCGTAAAAAAGAATTACACACGTAATATAATTCAAGAATTATTATAATATAATACAAAAAAAATAATGTGATAACTTATTTCTTTTCAGAAATATCGGAAATTGATAAAAATAGAAGACGATGTTGCTGCCTTGCGGAAGAAACTCAATCCAGTCAAAGCCGCTACCATCGACGCGGAATTTGAATTATAAAATCGTATTCATGCCTTTTTCAATCACATAGATTATTTGATGGATGCGATGAACTATAGTATGCTAATGGGAAAGATTTGAGCGCGCAATTGAATGTTTGCGATTCAGAATACATCAGAGATTTCACTAGAATAGCATCAAGATGAGGTATCATGCGTTTATTCATTTTGAGCGCAACCTCATCGAGAAAAACGACGTTTATTAATTAAACTAATCTATTATATATCTCTATAATCTGCTTTCAACATACCGTATGAAAAGAAAACGACAATAATAAAAAAACTTTGCGATTCGTTCGAATATGTTTTGATTTATATTCCTCTTATGCCACAATTATACATCCTACGCATTAACAAGATGCTAAAATTCTGTTCAAAACAGCTTTTACCTTAACTGATATAAAAATCAAATATTTTATTCTTTTACATTTAAATGCTAAAATATATATATATATATGATTCAAAACAATGCCTAATAGGCATCTCGATTATATTTCTGCATTTTTACGTTATAATAAATCATACTTTAAATAATTTCAGATATACTGCTCGTTGTGTGCAGCTGATGCAGTAAAGAGTTTTAGTTCTTTATTGTAACCAGCTCAACTCATTGCAACTTCAGCTCTGCAAATCTTTATCCTGCATCTGTTTAATGCGTATGAGAAGTTGCTCCTTCCATTGTTCTTCCGAGATCGCATTTGCCCATTGCGGAATGCAAGCTTCGGGAATGGTAATGGACGCCATTACGGATTTTACTTCTTTGATCTTAGTTGCATCTAGATCAATGTCAGAACGATTGTGCGAACATGACCAGACTTCCAATACCTCTGAAGAACAACTCTAAAATATTGTAGGTCTTTTTTAATTGCAAATTCATTGTGTTTATTATTACATATTATTGTCACGCTTTTGTCACATTATTATCATGCTTTTAAGGCAGAACATAGATATCAATCTAAATAAAATATGCTGGATCTTTACATTTATAGAAATAACATTTATAATAATATGTAATTGATTTATTTGCTCGCAGAAAAGATTCTTTTGGATATTATTCAAGTGTAAATAGTACAACTATAAAACAAAATCATTCTGATTCGAACATTTTCATAGTAATTTTCTTAATTTAAAGACTTACTTGCTGGGTTTCAGTTGTTGGAACAGATGATGCTTGATTAGATTCGCTAAATCCGGTTAGCCATTCGTCATTCTAGAATAAAAAAGGAATGTTTTTAGTTATTCAAGAAATTAAATGACTTTTAAAAGTCCTTTGCATTAGAGAAAAAAAATATTGCTGCTTTATACCTCTTCTTCGCCTAATATGGGTTCAGCATCGGTAGAAACTTGGGATAATGGTAAATATCCCGCCATACCCATATCTTCGTCGTCGCTGTCTTCCTCATCATTCCCCGCTCTTGCGTCCAGGACTGTATTGGGAACTATCAGATTATCTTGAATAGGTTCTTGTGTAGGCTCAGGCGACATGATGCATCGATAGATTCAGTTAACTCTTTAACAAAAATTGAAATAAATATTAACATAAATATAAAAACAAATATTAACATTGAGCATAAGTAACATGTTTGTTATCATATATGCAATTCGATTCTCATCAATATTGACATGTAAATTGATGTCAACATGTAATAATTTTATATGCCAAAAAACAAATATAATTTAGTGTACTATTATTATATAACTTAGATAAAAAAAATCGTAAAAAATAAACATAAATAAAAAATAACAATAAATAAATAATCCGATGATATGACTCGAGTAAATTTCAAAACGACAAGACTTGGAAACGAGTTAACGAATTATAACGAGTTAACGAATATGTTGATTGATGTTGATGACATTCTTAATAATAAGATAAACACAAATAAAAACAATTCATCAATAAATCGAAATAATCCAACAACTTATCAATAAATCGAACAGAAATAATTCAATGATTGAATTATATATGTACCATTTTCCAAGGCTTGTAATTGCAAATAAATTCGAGATCACCACGTAGTGCCAGTTTTGACGGTTCACCGTTGATCGTCCTCATAAATGCGCCTATATGCGTACGCCATTTTGAGAAAATTGCGTGAGGCACAATCTGTCGAAAAACGTCCCAAGATTGTAGTGAAACTTACTTGAATCGTAGTCGGTATCATAGATCGCGTACATATATTTTATATAAATTTATTATACGAATGATTTTTTAAGAGGCATAGAAGATCCTCTATCCAAAAACGGTGAGGAAAAAAAAGAAAGCATTAACGATTAATACTAAAAATGCATAACCTTAATTAATAACCTTCAGATAAACAAATGAGCAACGCACAGTAATATGGCATGGGTAATATGGCAATTTATCATATGTATATGCAGCATGTTTTTGTCTAAAAATAATTCATATTCTAGAAAATAAGGTACACATTTGAAATATCTACACGTATCATTTAAAAACCTTTTGCGTAAAACAATTAATTTTTATACAGAATTTTTTTGAAGTTAATTGGATTTCCTCCTAAAGTCGGATTATCTCCATACGTTTATCTGTTCCGATTTCGTTGCGATTTATTGAATTTTTCATAGTTAATTTTTTTCAGATTTGAAATGCATCGAACGGAATTAGATTCGTGGCTGTGGCGAGGAGGTGATTGTCAAAAATCCGCGATGGTAAATTGTGTCAACGAATTAAAGCTGTACGCGGGCATTAGGCGCTCTTATCGTACTCCCGAGAGCTGGTGGAGGAGCAAAAAGAAAGCGCGCGGGATGAATGACGGGCTCGACGTTAAGCTGACCAAGTTAAAGTAGTAATCCGGTGCATCTCGTAGAGACTGGTATGTTGCGCAGCACCCCGTGCCGAAACATGTCACAGATCCAGCTTCTCGTTTTTTCAACCTTCCTACTCATCTGGTCAGGTAATCGGACGTACCGGTTCGAATCTCGCACCGAAACGCACAAATCGCTGCCCTCCCCTCTCTATTTCCATGAATTTTATTCGCGACGCGGACCGATTAATCCCAACCGATTAATTCCTCAGTTGTTAATTCCAGCGTATGCGTATCCGGAGGGCACACTGCTTAATGACAACGCGCGAGCGTCGATCGTTGAGACGGTGCTGGAACGCGAACCAGCAACCTTCAAATTGTACACCAGGTGCGTATAATCTTTTTTAATTGTTGCAACAACGATTTGCGATGAGATATGAAAGTGGAATATAATGTTGTCTTGCATCTCAGTGTGATACATGAGATAACAACTGTATTTATGTGAAAAGTCCAGTTAATTGGAAGAGGAAACAAAAGAGAATCGTTCCCGCGATTGTACAGAAGACATCCAGACGCTTCACTCTCAGACATGCATCAATCAAGCCTTAAACTGAAATTATATTATAAGCTGATATTTATTCTGTTTTTATTTTAAGATCATCTTGAGTAATGTCTTAAGATGATAATACAGCCGTTTGATTGGCTTATGACATCTTAAATCTGTGTACTTAAGACAGTCTTAAATATAAGAGTCAACTATAAATACTGGCCTTCTGATTGATTCATGCAATTCATGACATCTTAAGATCGTATTTAATTAAGACAATCTTGAATATAAGAATCGACTACGAATATATAGGTTTTCATCATTTTCACTGTTCACATTTTCATCGTTATACCGAGTTCCCTCGGACATATTTTCCAAATAATTATTTTATATAATTGCAATTGGCCCAAAGGCTATCTTGACGTCGATCAGGAATCAATCACACGCCGACGCGGCTAATTTCTATGCACCATGGCACCGCTATCGCCGGCTTGCCCCGTGGAGGATGCGTCAATTTTTTAATGATACGTGCAATCAGCGGGCATTCTATTCTCAGCGCTGACGTTTGATCGACTATCGAGTGTTGAGGCGCCGCGCCGCGTTGACGCCTTAATATCGCCTTCGGATTGATTCCCGCTCTCTTTTTTTTCCTTCTTTTTATTTCTCTCTTTCCGGCAAACAAGCCGATTGAGGAAGACACTTCTTGACATTGTTATAATTTTTTCTTTTATTATCTCGAAGAATAAGAAATCGGGGAAATTTGCATGTTCGGTGAGAATCAATGTTTGGACTTAAATTTAATGTTTATCATGCATCAATTTCGTTGCAATATTTTTCTCACAATATTGCTTCGCACAGGGAAAACCCATTTGGCGAGGAGCAGTTATTCTTGAACAATACCGAAGTGCTGTACGCATCGCACTTCAACGAGAGCCGGCCGACCAAGTTCATCGTTCATGGATTCAGCGATACCGGAAATGAGGGCTGGATACGTGATCTAATAGACGGTGGGTGGAATTAGGTATTACGTCATCGCGTATTCACATTCCTTACTACCGCAGCTACTACTTTTGCAAACAATCAGGGTCAGCCTATTTCGGTAAACACGGAATCGACGTCGTTGTCGGTTCAAGGGTCAATGCGATAATGGTTTAATTAATCATTCTGCAAATTTTTCTGCTCGCTCTCTCTCGTCAGAAACTCTTCGCGGAAGAGTTCCAAGGTTTTTTTTTATATCCCACTCCTTTTTGATCTGACGATCTCATGTCCTCGTAAAACCGTTGCTTCCAAATAAGAAAAAAATATGTTTTTTTTTTTAAGATAGAGATATAACATTTAATTGCATTTTTAGCGTATCTGCTTTATCAGGATGTGAACGTGATAGTCGTCGGCTGGGGAATCTTGGCGTCCGACGCCTATCCGGTGGCGGCTAAGAACACGCGTCTAGTTGGTGAGTACTTAGGCCAGTTCTTGGATTTTTTGAATCGGGACTCGAACCTGGAATATAAGGACGTGCACATTAGTGGCCATAGCCTGGGCTCTTATGTGGCGGGCTTCGCCGGAGCTTATCACGACGGACGTGTTGGGAGAATAACAGGTAAATCAATGAATACGTAACCCTTAGGCTCAGTTTTACGGTTAACTCTGAACCGAGGTTCAACTTATTTCTCATCTCTTTCCAATTCTGGCATTAGAAAGAGATGAAGAATAAGTTAAACCTCAGTTAAGAATTAATCATGATCCAGTGAGAAATGGATAATTCATCGACATCGATTCCATTGTCATTTCTCAGAGTTGTGAAATTGAGTTGTGAGCCTCAGTCTTCGTAGAAGAATGCAAATTCAAGTTTGATAATAAAAAGTATCATAACTTTTTAAAGGAATTATTAATACAATAGTTTTTTTCCTCAAAGGATTCTTGATACAATAGAAAAAGATATTAAAAAAACGAATAAATATTAAACTAAATAATGAAATTACGCGAATTAAAGTTGTAATATTTATCTGTGTATTACTGATAAGACAGCATTGGGAAATAGACAATACAGTTATAATACTTGTTATCGATGTTAATGAATTACGAAAGCGAAAATATTGGCTAAATGTCGTGAGCGTAATTCCTTGATTTTTTCGAGAAGGATTAGATCCTGCGAGTCCTCTGTTCGAGACTATCTCTGGTGTCGTCGATCCAGAATACCGGTTGGATCCAACCGACGCTCAATTCGTTGATGTCATTCATACCAGCGGACCAGTGTTTGGATTCTTGGCGCCGTTGGGACACGCTGATTTTTATCCTAATAATGGCAAGATCCCGCAACCTGGATGTTCTTTCGTGCCAACGATAAGTGAGTATTGCAAGATATTCATTATTATCATATCCTTGCTGTGGAGAATATTGATAGGATGACTCTCGAGCGGTATTTTAATTCCTTTTTTTGTATTTCAGCTTATTGCAGTCATTCCAGAGCGCATCAGCTTATGACTGAGAGCATCGGCAGCACGGTAGGTTTCAAGGCAAAAATGTGCGAGAGTTGGGAAAAATACAAGGAGCGACTGTGCGATTACAATCCGGTTGTTATGATGGGCGAATACGCCTCTACCTCGTAAGATATCATTGTTTATATTTTTTTAAATTCACGAAAACTGATTACAATTCATCACAATTTGTCTTCTTCTCATTCAGATTACGTGGCAAATTTTATCTATCGACCAACGACGCTGCTCCCTTTGCGCTACAGTAAACGATCTGAATATCGATCTTGAATTTTTTTAGAATTGAGAATTTGCGAATTAACTCACGGTTACAGCTCGAGCAATAATAGCGCAATAATCTGTACTAGTCATTGATAAGTTACTTTATTTATGAAGCGCTTCGATTCTGAATGCGTACATCGAATGTACATCGTATCAGAATGTATCCTTAATATACGTAATGCTACATTAGAAAGAGTACAAATTATATTAATTGAAATTATGATTTTAAATGAATGTTCCTTTCATAATAATATCGTCACATTTTTTCCATCTTGTTACATTTCCTGTGATTCTCTTCAACGAAATTCCAGAATTTTTTCCTCACTCGATTTCTCAGAAATATGAAAATCTCGAAGCAATATCGCGAAAGAGAAATACGAAGAAATAAATACAATATAGAATAATAAAATAATAACTAAAGATTCCAGGAAGGTAGATAAATATGTAAGTCGATCGAAGGAATTAATGTTTCAAATCGTTAAAATGCATGAAATGAAATATTCATGAGAGACTTGCGCTTTGAGTAGTTGACTATGCGGCGAACGCAGGAATGACTACTTTATTCTCCTTCAAACTCCTTCAAATAGATATAATCTCGGCGTAATCCGTATAATTTACGAAATGCGTCATGGAAGTTGGAAGTTGCTGTTTCTGTCGCGTCTATTACTCGTTTCTTACGCAAACGATAATATTATGGCCAGAGACTACTTTTTATATAAAGACGTGTCCAACGTCGTAGGGTTTTCTTGCGGTGGTCTCGAAAGTGCGTAACAATATTTAAATGATAGAAATATAACTCGTATATAATTATAATATTACAAACTTTTCTCGATTCGTGACAGGCAACGTGAAATTCGCGAGGACATTTAACGAAGTCTTTGTACTTACATCGATGTGCAATCTCGCATCCGTGAATGGATCGTCGTTGCGTATTCTTAGGAAGCTTTTACAGAACAACTATCGTAATTTAGGCATTTACGTGGACGCGCGATGCGAAGATCACAATTATACTGTAATATATTATGAGGTAAAAAATACTATTCCAAAAAATTCTTAATTCTATATTATTTCATATATTAATAGCGTAAAGTATCCGAAATTAAGAATGTGCAATATAATATGTAAGAATAAAGGAGATAATGTGAAAATGCAATCATGGAATTTTTACAAAAAAATTCTTAATTATATTGTATATTAATTACATAAAATATTTGGAACTAAGAATGCAGAATTTAATTTAAGAATAAAGAAGTGTAATGTATGTGAAAATGCAACCAGAGGAGGGAAGGAACAGACAAGGGTCAAGAAAGATAACAAAGCCGTAGATGTTGAAGTAGCAATGGCAAAGTTCTTGGTATTAATCTCTTTCTTTTATTTAAGGCTACGAAATCTTTCTTATTCGATGAGACGCACAAATGGCTTATTTTGGGACGAAAGTTGGATGATACTTTGAGCTTATTAAATGACGATTCCTTCGGCGTGGTGACCGATATTACGATTGCCATAGAGACCGATACCGGTTTTGATTTATACGACGTGTATAATCCTTGTAAAGCACGCGGTGGCTCCTTGAATGTAACTGTCTTGGGTTACTGGACCGAAAAATCTGGTGTGGTGATCAGATTAAAGCAATCAAAGTACGAGAGAAGATTTAACTTGCATGGTATGAAGCTCAGAGTGGGAGTCTTAGTAAGTAACTGATTAACTTATAATGAGTAATTGGTAATATGATTTATTAACCGTAAATTCTTGTAGCTACCGCGTAAGTTTTATAATTTATCCATGGAAGCTATCGTGCTGAACCAAGACATGAAGGCGAAATATGGCCGGTCTCAATTCTTGTATACAATCTTGCTGCACATGGCTGATCTTTTTAATTTCACGTAAGAGTCTTTTGAAATGGGCGAACATTTTTTCGAGTATACTTTTGCATTTCTTTCGTTTATTTCTTTTTTTATGGAAATATTTTTAAATTATTATACAAATTTTTAAAAATATTTTATATTATTATATTATTTTAAAGTATGGAAATCGTGGAAGTTGATCCAAGAAAGCGGCAGGATAATTCTGCGCCGATGTTTGTCGCTTTTCAAAAAAAGACGGTGGATATCTCGGCCAGTCCAATAGTGATGAAAGCTGATAGATTACGGTCGGGAGATATTATCGGCCCAGTATGGCCAATGCGGTATATAATTTTGTGATACGCAATAAGGAATTGTTTTATCTTATTGCTTGATGCATCAATGAATTGTTTCTACGTAGATCGTGCTTTTTATTTCGAACGATAGCCTCGGCGAACATGAAGACAAAACAATTTTTAAAGCCGTTAAATATCAAAGTTTGGTACGTTGTACTTTGTACGATAATAATTTCCGCGTCCATACTGGTAATACTGATCAGACAGGAAGGCATTCACAGTGTGTCAGAGGGCTACAACATTTGTATTCTTCTTATAATAGGCGCTCTTTCCCAACAAGGTATTCGCCAGTCTCTTCAACATCTTCCTTAATTTTCTGTTAAGTTTTGAGTAAGATAATTAAATAATGCATAAAAAATGAAGAGCTATCGGTAAATTAAACACTTTTACAGGTTCCGTATTTGTTCCGGTGCATTATGCGGGTCGCATAGCATTTATACATATTATGCTCTTCAGTGTGTTAATCTTGAACTATTATTCGGCGAGTATCGTGTCCGATCGATTAAAGAATATGGGCGTGAAAATGAATGACTCGTTGATCAGTTTGGCGGACAGTCAATTGAAAGTGGCGGCCGAACCAACGGCATATATTCGTTCTTTTTTACAGGTAAATGCTTTTAAATATCAAATTCCAATTATAACATAATTCAAATAGTAAGATTAATTTTATAAGAAAGAAGTTCAATAATTATAATAAAACATCTTATTCTAACAAACACTAACATCAATATTCTAATTTTATTCTCAATACAAATGAAATAACATGTTATATGTAACGTTGATGTTATGTTATTATTAGTTAATGTTTTCAGAAATATCATTTTATTCAAAATATAAAATTCCTTTTCTTACATGCACCTCTTATTTTATCTTTTTGTTGAAAGACACCGGAGAAGGAGATACGCTATTTTAACGCGAAACGATGGGACAAACTACCGGAATCCAAACGTTATCTACCACTAGCGGAGGGCCTGAATCGCGTGACTAAAGGCGGCTTGGCTTATCATACATCAATCGAATCCGCGTATCCGTATATTGAGCGGCATTTCCACCCACGGATGATATGCGAGCTAACGGAGGTTCATCTCTTTCGCGCAGTGCTCGCTCTTTGGGGCAGACACAGGAGTCCGTTCACTCCGCTATTTAGAATCGGGTAGGAGAATGCAAGTGACTATAAATAGACACCTACACATCTGCCTCATTCTTTAAATTTTAATTCTTTTCAAGCAATTATTATTCATATGTTATTATTATAATATATTATATTAATTATAATCATTCATATGTTTATTATTATAATATTTATCATAATGTTTATTATTATAGTTTGACCAAAATGTATGATGTGGGCATACGCAGGCGTCAACTGAAATTCTGGTCGGCGAGAAAACCGTTTTGTCCGAAAAATATGCTAATCGCGGAACCGCTATCGATCTATGAAGCTGTACCCGTTTTTGTATTTATTGGCATCGCCGCCGCGCTGTCTCTTGTCATCTGCATAATAGAAAATCTTGTCTACTGGTTATGGCCTCGGTAACGATCAGTGTTAAAAAAAATAATTAGTTAAGAAAAAGAATAATATTCTGAAGTATTTTTTTAAATTTTCCATTATGTCATTTGGTCTCTTTCTTTTTTAGATTATTAATATCTACTACCAATGGACAGAGGAAACTGTGTTTTCCGAAATTCATGAGAAACGCACCTACTTCGCCGAGCGAAATATTCTCGCGCGAATGACCAGATAATATATTATTCCTATATACCATTCTGATGCTTGTTCAATTAGATTTTATCGCGGATATTGTAGCTTGTGTGTTTATATTAGACGTACGCGCAAATAATAAATCACTACCGTGTGTGTGTGATTTACTGTAGTTCAATAATGACTATTTTCTAGTTTTCATTCCTCGACAGAATGTCATAGCATTGGAACGTAAATAAACAATAAGACGTACGATTTCATATCATGTTTAATGTTATATAGATACTGAAAAATTCAAAGCATGTTACAACCGATCCGTGCAAATCTAATCGAATTACACTCTATTTTTGTTAGCTCTTTCGTTTATTCGTATTCGTGTGTGTAGACTTGACGTTACATAAAGTCCGCAGAACTTTTACTTTTTGCACGACAATATGAATAATGCGAAATTAAAGCACAGTGGAGCGTACTTAATATTCTTTGCTTTACTGCGATTCACTTGTAACGTCAACGCGGGAGATAGTGACTTTATTCGCGACTATTTCGTGAACAAGGCAGTGCGAAATGTTGTGGGATTCTCCTGTGGAGATTTCACGAGTAGGTGAAAGTGTTAGTGAATCATTCAACAAAAGCATAAATGCTAAAGATTTTTCATATCTCATTTTTTTTTATTGCAGGTGATTTTTATTTCGTAAAGTCGTTAAGCAGAGCTGGTATATTCACGATCATTAGGAAACATGATAAGGATATTAACATACGACGATTCTTGAGTACTGATGCCTGGAGTTTGGGAGTTGTCGTGGATTTGCGTTGTCGCAACGAAAGCGCCGTGACCATCTTTGCTGAGGTAAAAAATTTATAGAGTGAATCTTTACTTGAGATCCAGCGGATCTCAAAATGGCGGGAGGCTTTACATTTCTAAAGTTTTTTTTTAAATTGTCATTTATCCAAAGTTTAAAATACCTTTTTTGCACCTTTAATCACAGTTTTTCAGATGTTAGCCTTTGCGATTTTTAAAAATATTATATATTAAAATTAAAAACTTTAAAAAGCCACTGCATTTCCGTATTCTACAATGTTTAAAGTATGTTTAGTAATTTTTGATTTTAAAGAACAAAAACTGTAAATACGGCAGTCAGTTAAAATGTTGGAGTCATTTTGTCCCCTGTGTGACCAACATAAAATTCTCAGGAGATGTAACTATGAAGGGTTAATCATTCATATTTATATGATATTTTCAATTTTCTTATGTGAAAAGGAAGAAAGAAAGAAAGAAGATATATTTCATATTTTCAGACCTCGAAGTACCGTATGTATGATTACTCATATCACTGGCTGGTCCTGGGATCGAAGCTGAATAGCAGTGTGCCGCTTTTGAACGATAGTGCTTATAGTATGACGACCGATGTCACGCTTGCGATAACAAATAGCAGCGGTTACGATCTTTATGACGTTTATAATCATTGCAAGTACCGTGGAGGTACATTGAATTTGACCCGACTGGGTTGGTGGCGACGAGGAGAAGGTCTTATTATCATCCTGACTCAACCTCTGGTCGAAAGAAGGGCGAATATGCACGGCATGACGCTGAAAATATCGGGCGTGGTGCGTCTCACTGAATGTATGGTTCTACAGAAAAAAGGAGAAACGTTTAATTATATTTTATAATATTTTTATCATATGCTTTATCATTAGATACAATACAGGCCGAAGAACATGCGATTGGAGGATTATATGATCGATATTAACACCAGATCTTTAGACAGCATGCATAAGTTTGTGTACGCCATGATATCTCACACCGCTGATCTCTTCAATTTTAGGTATTTTTCGGTTTTTAAGATGCAATTTGCATTTTCCGGTGGCTAATATCTTTACAAAAATCTAATACCGATCAATTTAGTACTGAAAGTAATTAATTATTTATTTTAAGTATTAATAACATTGTCCAGTATTTTTAGTAATTCAAGTAAATAATTAATTACTATTTTTCAGTAATGAATAAATAGGCCGATATTAAATTTCTGTAAGAGCCCAGGAAAATATGTTTCGTATATAATTATATATAAAATTGACATATTTTATATACAATTACATATAATTATATATAAAATATGTCTATATATGTAACATCTTTTCCCAGGAGTAATCCTAAAAATATCTTTTAAGTGTACATGCTTCAGAAATAATTTATTGGGATCGTCACAGCGTGCACGGCTTGATATTCGAGATTCTACAAACGAATTATATCGACTTCGGCAGTAACCCCAGAATTATGGTATCCGAGAGATTAGATTACGCTACCTTGATCGGCGCGGCGTGGCCGATTCGGTATCGAAATATCACTTTACATCAAGAAAAACGTCAATTTGACATCGACAAATAATTAATCTCTTTTTTGCAGACCATGTTTCATGTTGCTGTCCACTCCGTCGAATAAAATCAAACTAGAGATTTTCTTTAAACCGTTTGCGATTCAGACTTGGTATTTAAGCGCCGTATTCATTGTGTTCTTCATGTTCATAATGAAAATAATAATGAAATGCGAGGAGGCGAGCAAAGAAGAGAAATATTCCGGTGCTATAGTCGTTACTATTGGCATTACTGCTCAGCAAGGTATAAAATAAGTAGATAGCAAATGTATGATCTCAAGAACTTGACGAGAATCTCTTCTGTAGGTGCAAATTTTTATCCTGAATGTATCTCGGGTCGTATCGCTCTTCTGCAAATTCTCATGTTTAATTGGATTATGTTCAATTATTACTCGGGCAGTGTAGTGTCAGCTCGTTTGAGCGAACCACTCGATATGATGGAGGATGACGTGACGGTTCTCGCGGATAGCAATTTGAAAATCGCGGCAGAGGCTGTGCCGTATTTAAACTATTTTCTATACGTACGTTTCTAGACACGCTGAAATATATATATATATGCGTCAAGTTTCCAGAAAGACTGTATAATATCCGAATTTTGTATTTTCAGAAACTTAGCTCGGAATCAAATTACTTTAGGAAGAAACGCTGGGATCCTTTGCCGGAGTCGAAGCGATACTTGCCAATAGAGGAGGGTATGAAGCAGGTCAGCGAAGGTATCCTGGCCTATCACACGGATCCGAACACGGCGTATCCATACATCGAAAAAATGTTCGATCCGAACAAGATTTGCGCATTGACAGAGATCCATCTGTTTAAACAATCCGTCATGGGTATGTACGCCAGTCGCAATGGTCAATTCACTGAGATGGCGAAAATCGGGTAAGTTCTTATTTATAATTTTTCCTTGCTATGCAACAAAGGTGCTAGTAGTTTAAGAAATAATTAAAAAATTCTTCAGGCTATCCAAGATGTTCAATACTGGGTTACGTGATCGACAGATAAAATATTGGTCAAGCAGGAAACCTCAATGTACACTCGATACATTGTCTACGAGAAGCATATCCATATACGAGACTGCTCCGGCTTTGATTCTGTTAGCTTTCGGTGTACTCGTCGGAGGCATAATATGCTTCATCGAGAATATCATCTACTATCGATTCATGAGGTGAGCTAACGCTCGCATTTACGTCTTAGCATGTCGAAGTTATCACAATTTTATTCGTAGAGAAGAAACGCCGAGACCTTTGAACAGCGATGATGCGGAAGTGACAGCCAGCACGAGCAAACATAATTTATCTGAGTGAATTATTTCACTTTGGGAAGTAAAATATTCATAAGTTCCTTCGTGTGTTACAATTTGTACATTCATTAGTGTCTCATTATCATATATTTATTTTACGCGAGGAGACAGAATGCGTTATAAATGTAATTTTTTCCTAGTCGCTCTAATATTGATCTAATAAAATTGTGAATTCACTTAGCATCGCAGAACAGTCTCTTTGGTGAAATTTTCCTATGAATACTTTCGTAAGAAAACAACCGGATAATAGATAGAGGGACAAGCAAATCGATCGTAACAGATTCGACTTCGAGGTAATTGATAAAGAATAGGGACAGAAAGTAGAGAACTTTGAAACTAAAGAGGAAATCGTGCCATATATAGGGTGTCTCGGAGTTACTCCAAAATTTTTATAACACATTGTTGCATGCATCATCCAGACGCGGTATTTACTTGCGAAACTCTCTCTCTCTCTCTCTCTCAAGAGCTATTAATTAAACAAATTTTTTGTTAAAGAAGCTCAAATTGGTAGGAGTATCTTAGATGAAGTAAACGACGAAAGTGACGAGGTACCCAGTATATGGTTTGTATCACTGTAACCGACGTGATTATGCTGTCATGTCAATCGACGTTATGGATATTATGAATGAGTCCGAACTCTGCAAATCGTTTCTTTTTGTCTCGAGTTCTGTTATTGTCTCGGATACGAAATTATCCTGGTTTTTCATATAGAATGAAGACGAAACGGAGTAGTTGTAATGTCCTCGCAATTTCGTAATTCGTATATATCAAGAAACAATGTGCCTGATGTGTCGCGTTTTTCTTTTACAAACATTCATCATTGTCGTTTATGCGCAAACCAGCCAAATCATTCGAGACTATTTTGTCTACAAAAATGTAACCAGAGTAGTGGGATTCTCTTGCGGAGATGTGGATGGTACGTCAAGCATTATGTTTTGCGTGTAAGAATTCTTAATAATTCGCAAAATAAAGTATATATTTTTTTTATATATAATTATATATATATATATAAAACGAAATTTTATAAAATTATATATATATATATATATATATATAATTTGTTAGAATTTAATAATTTTTTTTGCACAGAGGATTTTCTCACGATGAAGCTGTTGACCGATGTCGGAATATCCACGGCGATTAAACCGGCTGGATCACAAATCGATATACCTAGATACCTCGACACCGATCGAACCATGGGCGTGTTTGTAGATATACGATGTCCGAATCAAAACGTCAGCGGCATATTCAACGAAGTGAGAATTTTGAAATTCTGCAAAAAAGAAAAACAGAATTTTTTGCTCTGGAAATTAAATAAAAAATATGAAACCTGTATGTAGGGTACAACTCATCGTATGTATGATTATTCATATGCCTGGCTGATCTTCGGGAGCAACTTGAACGACAGTTTGCAGAGTTTAAACGATAGTGGCTTCAGCATTGTCACGGATTTTGCGATCTTGCTGCCGAATGATACCGATTACGTTTTTTATGACATATATAATCATTGTAAAATGCGCGGCGGAATGCTTAACATTACATGGCTCGGTAGTTGGCGAGAGAATGAAGGACTCACGATCAATTTGACCGACTCGAGAATCAACAGACGACGAGATTATCATGGAATGCGAGCCAAGGCGGCCGGAATTGTAAGCTTCATCTTAAAAAAATATGTAATTATTACATTTTAATTATTACATAGAAGATGTACCATAGGTGCTGCATAGACCAAAGAATGTGAGTTTGATAGATTATCTAGAGGGTGACAGCCTCGAGGTCATGGACAATTGGCCAAAATTCGGACACACTCTTCTCTCGCATGTCGCCGACATGTTTAACTTTACGTAATTGACTATGATACATTTAAATATTTTCGCGTATGTATTATATATTGATCCTTTAACCGGGCTTAACGAATGTTTTCGTGTGTAGCATGGACCTCATCGAGATTGATCACTGGGAGAAGAATGACAGTAATGGTCCTTTGATGGGCACTTTGAAGAGAGATGATGCGGATTTGGGTTACTATCCATCTATCTTGACAATCGAGAGATACGGTTACGCGCGCGTTATTTTTCCACAATGGCCCACACGGTAAGCAATGAAGAAAACCCAAAACAAAAATTCAAATTCGGAACATAATATGTTACAAGACGTTTAAAAGACGTACTCTTAAAAATATTTTTGCAAGAATTGTCTAAAAGATGTCTTATGTCTGGATTTTGGACTTAGTATTATTTGAGAATTTGTACGTAAATAAATAAAATACAATAAACACAGCAACATAAGATCTCTTGTCTAACTCGCGAATAATTTTTCATTCAGTACCTGTTTCATGTTTCGTACCATACCAGCGACGAAGATGAAACCCTGGATAATACTGAAACCGTTCGCGGCGGACACGTGGTACTCGATCATCTTGATCGTGGTGATTACAATTCTAATCCTCTCCTGCATATTGAAGTTAGAACGTGCCGACGATTACGGCTGCAGCATTTCGGCATTGATTGCTGTTGCCGCATTATGCCAGCAAGGTACTTAACGATCATAATGATACAGTAAAGATATATTGTTCTTCTGTTCTTATAATATCGATCAGGTTTTCCTTCTCTCTCTAATCAATCGGCCAGTCGAATCGCCTTAATTCAGATCACGGTCTTCGGCCTGTTGGTATACAATTATTATGGAGCGGCGATAGTATCAGCCAGATTGAATGAGCCTCTTCAAAAAATGAATGATTCATTGTATTCGTTGGCGCATAGTAAGATGCAGATGGCTGCTGAAAAAAATGTCTTCTTCAATTTTTTGCTGCGGGTAAAAAAGCATTCCCAAATAGTAATTCAATATTTTTAAACTTAACTATTTTGACAAGCTTCTACGTTTTACTAGAATCCAAGACCGGATGTGCAATACTTCAGGCCCTTTTGGAACGCTATACCCGAATCGAAGAGATTTATCTCGATCCAGGAGGGTGTGGAGGGAATAAAGAGAGGAGGTTTTGCTTATCACGCGGATCCGGATGATATTTATCCATCCATCGAACTTGCATTCGACAAACAGATGATATGTCAGCTAACAGAAGTTCATCTGTTGAAATCTGAATTGGGCCTGTGGTCTAATCTTAAAAGTCACTTTCACGAAATCTCTAAAATAGCGTGAGTACATCGTCACAATGTGTTAAATATTACAATTTTCACTAAAAAAAATTAGATCAAGATTATATAATATAGATTACTGAGGATAAACACTTCGGGATTACGGCGACGAGAAATACGTCGTCGGTCGGCCAGGAAGCCTTATTGTCCAAGCGATGAGATTTTCGTCTCCAGCGTGACCATTTATGAAGCGGCGCCGATCTTATTTCTTTTGCTCTTTGGTATGATAATTTCACTTATCGTATTTGGTATCGAGTACTTCGTCTTCTATACAATGAATTCGAAGCGAACATCAGATATTACACCAGGCATTAAACCAAGCATTAAATCAAGCATTAAATCAAGCATTAAATTAAGCGTTAAACCAAGCATTAAATCAAATATTAAATCAGACATTAAACTAGGCATTAAACCAAGTATAAAACAAGGTATTAAACCAAGTATTAAACCAAATATAAAACAAGATATTAAATCAGATGTTAAAACAGACACTAAAATCGACAAGAAAGATAAGATATTACTAAAAGATAATGCTCCGCCTAAAAATAACATCATTCTAGTGCTCCCAGAAGCGAGTAATCTCTTTCAACAGGTGCTAATGTCTAAGCGGTATCAATAAAGGAATATCGAGATATAGGTAAAATTTCTAATAACGGTAGCCTTTTATGTAAATTGTTTACTAAATTATCATTATACATAATACGAATGAATGTATTTAAATAAAGTACAAATGTTTTTTTCATGATCCCCCTCCCCCCTTTCTAAATTTCGATACACAACGCAAGTAGGTAAAATAAACGTATCAAATAAAACGCATGTGTATTTTTTATCATTAGTAAAATACTATTAGGTGTTGGAATTAATTCGTAGCGTTTTACAAGAGATGGGAAGTACTTTCATTAATGTATTTTTTAATGCTCATGTGAAATAAATAACATTCTTTCATTAAAAACGCTACGAATTAATTCCAACACCTAATATTACGTTGTGCTCTGCACGTATTAATGTGCATATGCCGAAGAAATACCTATAAATAATGTAACCTATAAAAAAATTTCCATCACGAAGAAAATGTAGTTATTTTTTTTTCTTAGATTTCTTGTCAACAATGACTGGTGTTGTTCCAGTAAGATCTGACAAACGTTGTTTCAATTTCAATAATATTTCCACTTGTGGCTTCCATACATTTCCATCTTCCTTGGCCTTCAATTCTCGTACGAGATTGCCCTGAAATCACGATGTAATAAATTATACATTAAGTTATTAAGGAAAAAAAGTATCATTTTATGATATGCAATACCTGCTTCGCGATCGCTGACTCTAATGCCGCCACGTCTGTTAGAGCATCCCCATTTTGTTCGGGCACTTGCATCGGTTCGGCCTTCTTATTTTTCGCAGGTGATTTTTTCGCAGGTGATTTTTTCGCAGGCGCATTCGCATTACTTTTGAGATCAGTTAGCTTCTTTTTTAAATCTAATAAAATTTCTATCTGCGGGTGCCAAACACTCTTATCGTTTTTAGCTTTCAGTTCTCTTACTAAGTTGCCCTAGGAAATACAAAATATGCAATGAGATGATTCTCGTATTATAAGAAAAGAAAAAAAATATACTAACTTGCTTTGTGATAGCGGTTTCTAATAATGCGATACTTTCGTCGGAACTTTTGTTCGTTCCATCGCCATTAGTCTCTTGCTGTCCAGCATATTTTTTGCGTAACATTTCGACCTTTTGATCTTCGATCTTAGTGAACAGCGGACTGGGTTTGCCGATTTTGTGCCAAGTAGGTAACATATTTGTTATTGTTTCGGGGATATAGCCATAATTTTTGTTACTCAAACCTAGTTGAGATCTCAATTGTTTGGCTATATTGGGCATAAAGGGAGCCAGAAGAGCAGAAAGAAGACAGGCTAAATTGCAGCAAATTGCAACAACAGTTCCGGCTTTTTTCCTGTTAATTTTGAATAAAGGTATTACTTGAGAGGACCAATTGGTGAGAAAGCAATTGAAATAAATAAAACTGATTATACTTGTTATCGTCATTTCCCTTGATTTTCACCCATGGTTGCTGGAATTGCATATATTGATTGCCGTGTTTCGAAATCGCCAATATGCGTTTTAAACCATCTTTCAATTTGCCTTGCTCCATGGCGTTTATATAAGCCGACAGTTCACGTTGTACCAATGCTAATACAGTCCAATCGGCCTCTTCCGGCTCTATCGGTGGTATATTAGAGTCGAAGAATTTTTCACAGAATACTAGAGCTCTATCCATAACAAGTTTTTGAGACTTTTAATAATAGAACATTAATTATTGATGACTTACAAAGAAATATAGTAAAAAACAAACCTATTGACAAAATTGCCAAGATTATTTAGTAATTCGCTATTATTTTTCGTGGCTAAATCCACCCAATTAAAATTGGAATCTTGAGTTTCGGGTCTAATATAAGCTAAATAAAATCGCCATACATCAGCTGGAATTCCAGTATCTCTGGCATCGGTTCCAAATACTCCGATACCTCTAGACTTGGAGAATTTCTTATCCTCATAATTTAAATATTCTGAAACAGAATAAATATTACATCGATAGGAAAATTGATAAACAAATATGTGTAAAGAAATCAAATAAAAAGAGAGAATTCACAAGATTCAAAAAGAAAAAAAGATTAAAAAAGATATAAAAACATAAAATTACAAAGTAAAAAAATGCGTTCGAAAGATGTGCATTCTTTGAAAATATCATACCAGTTGCCAGTATACATTTCATCAACGTATAATTTTGATTAGCCGCTAATAAACAAGCGGGAAACATTATCGTATGGAATGGAATGTTATCCTTTGCCATAAATTGGTATAAATCGATTTTTATATCCTGAGAAGGAGGTTGCCACCATTGCTTATATTCTTTGGTATACCTCTTTGTAATACTGATATATCCGAAAGGAGCGTCAAACCAGACGTAAAACACCTTATGTTCGAAACCCTCTACCGGGACAGGTATTCCCCATTTCAAATCTCTGGTTATACAACGAGGCTGAAGACCATCGCGTAACCACGCTTTTGAAACTACTCTCGCGACGTTGGACCATCCTTTATCACGTGTAGTGGAATATTCCTTCAGTTTCTCTTCCAACTGCAACAAAGAGTTCTATTTTCGTATATAATTCCGTATTTCGCTGGAAACATATCAATGGAGTATCACGATATAAATTTCACCTTGGGTAAATCCAGGAAGAACTGTACTGAGTTTTTCACGACAGGTTTAATGTTACAGATCTTACATCGAGGGTTTATTAACTCGACTGCGTTGACGAGATGACCGCAACCATCGCATTGGTCGCCGCGCGCGTCTTCGTACTTACATCCAGGACACGTGCCTTCCACAAATCTATCAGCGAGAAACCGATCACAGAATTCGCAATGTAGTTGTTCCACAGTCTCGGTCAATACGTAGCCTTGCGATTTAATTTTTAGGAAAAACGCTTGAACGATTCTGAAAAGAATTATCATGAAAATGAATGTAATTAATGTAAATAAGATAAAGGAACGAAAGAAATAAAAGAATAAAAATAGGGGTTAGAATCTTACTCTGTCTGCTCAGGTGTACTAGTGCGGCCGAAATAGTCGAATCCGATGCCGAACCAGCGATAAATGTCATTGTGTATATCAAAGAATTTATCACAAATAGCTTGAGGAGTCATTTTTTCTTGTAGAGCTTTTGCTTCAGTCGCAGTGCCATATTCGTCGGTTCCACTAAAATAAAATTTTTAAATTATATTCTAAAATTTTATTTGAATTGTGGAATATTAATTTTCTTATATGTTGCCAAAAAGAAATAATTACCATATGTAGAGAGTATTGTAATTTCTTTGCCTGCAATACCTGCAGAAGTTAAAAAATTTTGTTATAGTATTGTTAAATTAAAAGTATTTGTATTAATATTTTTTTAAGTATAGAAACCTTGCAAAGATATCGGCTGAAAGAACGCAGCCGATAATATTTCCTAGATGCGGGACATTATTAACGTAAGGAAGAGCTGATGTTATCAACATATTTCGTTCACCTTTTTTAGGCAGTCTAAAAGAAAAATATAACTAGCTTAATAAATTTCTATAAATTATATAAATTTGTTAAATTCATCCAACTTACATAGGATATGAATTTTCCTTGACTTCTGGATATTGTTCAGTGGTCCAATTCTTTGCCACATTACGAAGTTCTTCTGGATTAACAATATCCATCTCTTTTTCCTTAGTTGGGCTAATCTAAAATAAATCATTTAGGTTTACATATATATGAGAGGTTCACTGTTATTTGCGGAATGTTCATTAAAAATATTTAATTTAAAATATTCACATCACTAGGTACTGATTCATGAACTTGAGAATTTGAGGTTGTATTGATAGGGAACCAAGAAGCAGTTTCAATACTTGCAATAGCCTTTGGACCTCTCTCTAATTTGAACATTTCATTAGATTCCTGCATTCAGAAATATATCAATTACATATATCAAATCAATGTTTATGAAATAGATATTACAATGCGACTTTACCTTAATTGATTGTTGGATAATTGGCTGCTTTTGAATATTAGCTAACCAGCTATTGACACTTGGTAAGTCCTTGGCAATATCATTTGCGATATCTGTAATCAATATAGTGCTCCAAAGACTTACCCAAATAGAAATATCTGCTGGTGATAAGTTACTACATTTCTAAAAAAAAGTGGCATAAACAATGAACATTTGAGTAATAAAATATTTGAGTAATAAAATGCTTTTATTATTTACCTCAATTAAGTACTGTTTGTCTTTCAATTCACTATTGAGATCTTTTAATAAAGACCATAAGTTGGATTTCTGTAGAGTTTTAGAAGCATTCGCGTGACTTAATATAGCTGGCTGCAAAGAATGACAGCTTTAATATTAAAAATCTTTGACTGTGTTTAAGAAACAAAGCAGCTCAGTGAATGCTCAATGATTCTTTAATATGATTGATTCTTGCTTTTAGAATTGTAAAAAAAATCATTTACTAAGCTGCTTTGTCACCTGAATGCAACCAGTTTTATACATTCCTAAAATCAATAGCTTTCTGTCCAATTCAGGATACTTTTCAGCAAGAGACAAATGATACACAGTGAATTATTACATCTTTATTGTTTGTCTATGTTAAATAAAGATGGAATGATTCACTATGTTACTGCATCATTCTTTTGCTGAATAAGCATTTTCAATGATATAACAATAAAAAAACAACACAAAGACCATTAGAAATAAAAGCTAAAGTTATAGTTAATATATAGAGATTCAATGCTAAATCAAAATAATACCTGTAATTGAGAAATTTCCCATTCCAACCATCTGTCATTGAGAACCTCTAATTCTTTAGGTACAGATAATAGGAAGCGCAACGCTGACGAGACACTGAACAGAGATAATCCTGTGGGTGTAGTCAGCGTCGGCAAACGGCCCAGGATAGCATCTACATATAATATATAAGTCATAATCACATGCATTAACTGCCTCATAGAAGTCAAATT
Organism: Acromyrmex echinatior; assembly: GCF_024713525.1. Lineage (NCBI taxonomy): Eukaryota > Metazoa > Arthropoda > Insecta > Hymenoptera > Formicidae > Acromyrmex > Acromyrmex echinatior. The sequence goes on from NC_141862.1 coordinate 10,858,347, forward strand.
GATCAAGTTAAGAAGTAGAGAAAATTGATGAAGATATGAACACTCATGTTCTAATAAATTAAGAAATTGACAAAAAGTGGAGCTAATCGGTTTGACTATTAAGACATGATAATATTCCGCAAGACAAGGTCGTATATGTATAATCTCAAGAATATTCCGTTAAGAATTTACATAAACTAAGATATGGAGGGAAACAGAAAGAGGTTAATGAACTCACCACTAGGCTTCAGAATCCTAACAGAGACGGTTTCCTGCGCTAATTTAGTTGCAATAATCAGCTTCAGCGCATTCGGGTTACCCTCATTCGTGGAAACGATCATTGTTGTCAAATAAATTAATAAATACGTTAATAAATAGAGAAATATGTTAACGCACAACCACGGGAGACATATGAGCGACGCGAGGATTGCGTCAGATTTCGTCTCTCACTCTAGTCCACGCTTCAGTTAGTCTAGTCTCTTATTGGACACGATATTTCTATGGGTATATAGGTAGGTCATTATAGGTAGGCGGTTAAAGTTACCAAGTCGCCAGATATCAATGTTGGAACCAGAGGGAAGAGTAGATTTTTACCAATAAGAATAAAAATGAATTATAGGAATATTTATGTATCATCTTAGTATCTTTGTCCTCATTATATTCGTTTTGATTATAGAATAATTAGGTAAGTTCAAAAAAATTCAAAGTATATTGTAGAATACTTCAACAATATAAGAAATATTAATATATTTTTAAATGTTTTTACACAAGGTCATAAGAGGTAACTTGGATTTGTGTAAAATTTTTATCTTCTCAAATGCAACCTTATTTTAAAACTATAATTACATTTCATATCTTCTAACTTGTATTATATTAATCTAATTTTATTTTTACAGTAAAGTAACTTAAATTAGCGGTGACAGACAAAAAAGTGATTGATTTGTAGTGAGCAGAATTTTAGGAGTCTAATAATTCTTAACGACTGTAAAAAGTGTAATCGGACTAGAGATTGCATTGGAATTTAACCAATCAGAAGAAAATCAATCTCAAGTTTAATGAACTTTGCTTTGGTTAAATTTCATTTCAATCTCAATCTTAATCTTTAGTCTGATCACAGTCGTTTTTATAGTCGTTAAGAATTACAGAATAAGCCTCTAAATCTCGACCCTCATGTATAACTTTACAGATGAATCTTACTTGATACTTTTTGTATCAGTAAGTATACAATTATTTTTATCTATTTTTTATAATCATCTCGCTAGACAAGTTAATACTTTGACTGCCGTCGTAGTAATAATTTGTCCTCTGTGATGTTTGATTTTTCAGTGGTGTTTTAAAATTTTGCCACAATAGTCACGGCAGAATTTAAAAACTTTTGTAAAAAATAAAAGCCATCTCATATAAAATTTATGTAGCTTGACTATAATAAAAATATTCACACTAGCTCCATAACACAACTTCATATACGATATCATGTTATCATTGAATATACAATAATCATTGTGCTTAAAAATTCTATCATAATGAAATCTATTGACGTACACAGAACAAACTTTACTAGGAAGGCAATGTGTATTAATCGTGTGATGAAATTATAAAAATACACAACAAGAAAGTTATCTCTTTACTTTTAAAAGAATAAATAAATTCTATCAATCTGTAACTATTGAGGATGAGTCCAACACTTGTCTGATATTGATTGTATTACGTGTCCTTTCTAGACTTAAGAATCGTTACAATTTCTTCCAATAAGTTATTCCTCTTCTCTCTCTGCTCCTTAGCCTTCTCCCTTTGTTCTTCTGTACGTGCATTTGCCTCTTTCTGTATATCCCGCATCTCCATACATATCTGCAAGACACCACTTGGCACGTAATTGGAATTTTTATTTTTACTGTCCAAAGAAGTAATTAAATTCTTCAATAAACGCTGACAGCTCTGTAGATTCTCAATTATCTTCACGTTCTGAGCCTCCAATCTGGCATTATGCTGAAGAGTCTTCAAACGAAACGTCTCACTAGACGAATTATTTTTTTGAGTAATAGGTGAAAGTCTTAAAAAAATATTTATGAATCAACCTTAAAGTACTTAATTAAATAATTTTATAATTTTGATTAGTTATAACTTACGTTTCCTTTGGATCCTTTGCATCATCTTCATCATTCATTTTTGTGTCATATATATCATTGGAAAAGATCTCAACCAGATCACTGTAAGCACATTTAACATATTTGACATGAGGCATGGATGGTTCTACAAGCTCAGCCTACAGATTGGCAATCTATGGATCCAGGTTCGATCACATGTTTCACATATACAGAAAATTTAAAAAGCTTACTGCTCCAACTATGATTAAAAGTTAGAAGGCTTAAGGTTGTTGTGAATTGTACAAAGAGCTTAAAAGATTTGGAGCTCAAGATATCCAGGAATACCTCTATATATTTTTATACAATGTATTAGATAAAAAAAGAGAATAATTAAGGTGTAAATAAGAATAGATGGGCTGAATAGTTCTTAAGGGCTTTATTAAAAAAAAAAAAAAAAAAAAAAAGGAGAGAAAGAGATTTAACATGTGATTCAAGGATTAAGTCAACTTGTAAAAATTCTCCAAAAAAACAAACTTACTCTTCGTAACTGCAGATATATTTTCCTCTCCCACTCCTCCTATTGTGCGTTATCATATTCTTATAAGCACGTTTAAGTGTTTTGTATCTATTTTCTACTTGCAAGGGCGATACACTGAAGCCATTCTCTGCCAAATTATAGGCTATTTCCTGATATGCCCTCTTCATATTTTTTAACTTTCGATGCTTTACTAATTCCTTTTTCAATTTGTACTCCCTCAAGAAGATCTTCGTCGAAGCGTCGCACCACGGGAAAATTGCGTTTCCATTTTTACTTGTTGTTGGAGTACTATTAAACTTTTCCTCCTTGGACTCCTTGCTCTCTGATTCAATCATGATCTTATCACCCTCGGAATCATTTTCATTTGTTTCAAATGGAACAACATCGATATATATGTCTTTGCCATTGACATTGAAGCACATCTGTTCGGCTTTTTCATCAATCTCTGATATATGCAGTTGAAAAACTACATTTTCCTCTGTCAACATCGATGTTATTAATATTCATTGATACATCTGCATTGACTTATTGTTAATGAATATTATATGGTAAAGTATTGTAATGTAAACAATGCACATACCAATAGACTATACCATATATATATATATAAATATATAATATAATTGTGGTCTATTTACCATTACCTTCGCAGGTGATCGTAACAAACCCATTGCTGTCTATGATCACCTTGCCATCCTCGTCGCGATTAAACCAGCCTTGCATCTTCGCCGCCAGGATGACGCTTTGAAGTTGCTGACTGTATAATCCTAAGACTCGTCCGGTCCACCGCGATCGGCAGTCGCACGCTTTTCTTCACATCAATCCCAACCAAATCGGTAAAAGCCCTTCTTCGTCGCGTGATGCAGTATCTTATTTTCGCGCTTTATTCCGTTACACCTTTTGCACCTCTGCTATGCTCTGATATTTCGGCTGCAGAAAGTGTAAGAAGGTGCAGCGGTTGCAAATATACGTGGTTAATAGTCGTCGTAGAGTCCACACCACGTCCAACGGGAAGCACAAGAACGTACATGTAATCCGTAACGAGGAAATGATGGAAGAGAAGTGCGGTGAGGTGCGGAGCAAGAAGAACAAAGCTTTTAATAGTCTCTAGAACTTCCGATCTCGAAGTTTCTTTGGTGCTTCTACCTCGTTCCGCTAGATGCCGACACCGAAGAAACAGTGGCGCCATCGAGTTACCGACCAAGCATCGGTCTCGGAGTGCGATCAAGTTGCCGCTACGAATGCTTCGAAGCATTTTTGGATTGGTCAATTAGTAAAGTAGTTCTTTCTTCCGATTGGTTATCCCAGATCTACAATATTGTAGATTTTTAAGCCTTAAGCCATAAGAAATAAACGAACCATAATCAATTATTCTCCTCGTATTCGACTGTAGTTGGTTAATTTCTTATGGTTCAAGATTTAAAATACCTATTGTAGATTCAGACTTAATCAAATGCTTCAAAACATTCGCAGTGGCAACTCGACCACACCCTTCGAACATCATTCTCGAACGCTCTCGATTCCTAGATAATGTTCTTTGGTATTGCAGCTGAATCCAGCGAGAGACTCATCTGCGGCTGCTCCTATGACGTTAACACTAATCCTTATATTCCGTAATGGGTCTTCTACAATAACTATAAGCGGTTCCGCATAATAAAAGGAACAGGGAACAGAAAATAATAATTTCAACTTAAATTGTAGACGTAAGTAATGCACAAGCTTTCACGTATGACGTACAACTTATTACCGTATCTCCAAGAGACAGCAATAAATCATATATCATACGCTAAAGCTTGTGCATTATTTAGAGTATATCCACACAACTTGCATAGCCGCATAAACATATGCATACACATAATTCATAATGCATCAACCAATCGAAAATCTTTTTTTCCATGGAATGGGAGGAAAGGAATGATTCTGATTAGTTGATTCGTTGATGCACTATGCGTTATGCAAAATTTTGTGCTGCGATCTTAAATGTGTAAATGAAAAACAATTATTAATCAAAGGAGAAGGAGAAGAAATTGTCTTCTGATGACAGCATTGTAGTCATACCAGTCGTTGTGTACTTGAATGTTGCATCCAAAAGCTTTACGACAATAAGAAGTTTCGTAATTACTGAATCTCATTGGAGTGATTTGACGTGTATTTGACGTCGAGCTCTCATTGTGGCATTTATACATACTACAGTTGCATGTGCGTCAGTCATGTGAGTATTTTGAAAAGAATTGAATTTAGACATGCTTTTGTTTTTCCATCTGATTATTTTGATAATGTCAGTCAGTTAACGTATTATATTTTGTTTTAATAATTAATACATGCACCTGAGATGTTTCCATCATGTACGAACGTAATGTTGTGGAATAACATTAATTTTTTACATTGTATGGAATACGTTATCTAGGTTAGAATTGTAGCGTTATTTCGCTACTTAACATATATACAAATTTGTATATATTGGGTCATCTAAAAAGTATCGGTTTTTAGATGACCCAATATTTTATACATATTTTAGGCCTGTTTTTTTAGTTGAATTTCTTGCAATATTCATTTTTTTTCTCTTTTTTTCAATATAAGAAGAAAAAGACAAGAAATGAAATCGGCTGAAAGAACAAGTCTATTTTTTATGTTATCACATATATTTTTTTTACACTTTTCGTGTTCTTTTGCTTTCTCGTTTCCAGTGCGAGCATTGTAAAATAGTGAGGAAAGAAATGGATAAAGTGATCGACGAAGCTGTTCCTTATGTGACAAATGTTTTTGTTGTATATACATTTTGTTCTGCAGATTGACAGTTCTCTTGTCTTCCTTGAGAGGAATGAAAATCTCTTTAAATAATTGAAAATAGAATTAAATAAGAATTAAATAAGAAAAGATCTTATAATATATGTATATCTGGGAGTGTCAAATTTAAATTTAATTTGTTCTTTGGGAACATGAACAATGATCCAGGCATCATCTGTTTTCGTCATTGCAAGACCAAGAATGTATTTTGCATGCAAATTCCGGCGATGTGTCCGGTATGTTCGTCACAAATGCAGAACTTTATTGTAGATCCGTTTCGTGTTCCGTGCCCGTTTGCGAATGCCATTCATAATCCAACCAGTGTTGTTATTCGGCCTTCACGAGGCAGTTTTCTTGATGATTACGACGTGACACGCGATGATTTGCATATTGGAATAGTTAACTCTAGTGGCGGCATTGTTGAGTTTGACAAAGAGGGACTAATTGAAAATGATATCACTAAGTGGACTGATTGTATTGTTTTGGAGCTTATACCGACAGCCTGGACTGCACAATGGGACGAAGCATTGTTACTTATGTCAAAGGATCTCAAGTGGAAATCCATTAATTATGATGTCATCAATATGAATTGTTTCAACTTCGTTTTAGAATTTTTTAATAATCTGAGATACAGAGATCTAAGATTTGAGAGCAAGGAAGAGCTGTGCGAACGATTGATACTGTCGAAAATGTATAAAGCAATGCAATATGTTTCATTACACAGAACCTTGAAGGATCAAGAATATCTTCTGTTGGATCATCTCTTTTGATACATTTTCTTCTATTTTATTTATATTGTAATTTATGTAATAAAAACATTCATGTTTGTATGTCTTTTTCTTCTTCATAAAAAATTCCCCAGATAAATATTCTATTTGTAATACTCATCTGTCTTGTTAACTACAGCATGAATTCTCTTTTTGCCGAAAGAAAGTCATATTATAACACGAGATAAATTAAAATAAGATATATTTTTGTATTAGAAAAGTTAGGTCAGACCTGTTCAATTTTAATTCTGGAGTTAAAATACAAAGTCATTGATGAGTTAGCTGATTAAATATATCGTTAATATATGTGCACCTAGATATTAACATGTAGATAAGCAATAATTAATAAATAATTTATTAAACTGTAATAAGTCATATCAATATTTGATTTCATATTTTTTAATATTTTCTCTCTGATATTTAAGAATGATCAAATGTCTTTGCAGAAAGTAAAATACAAACGAAAGGTGTAACAACGAGACAAAATGATATTTACAAGAATCAGATCATCTTTGTTAAATCGGTGCGATATTCGTATCGAACAAAAACGTTTGCTGAGACAATTAATAAATATGAATAAAACCAAATTCGATGTGATTGTCGTTGGTGGCGGTCATGCTGGAACGGAAGCGTCTGCCGCTGCTGTTAGAATGGGTGCAAAGACACTGTTGGTTACTCAGAAAAAAAGTACTATAGGTATGTATGCATAAAGATAGTAATGTTGAAATCTATTGGATCGCTGTATATTAAATGCATTTTTAATCGAAATTAAATTATATGACCTAATTTATTTGAATATGATTATGTTTGCAGGAGAGATGTCATGTAATCCGTCCTTTGGTGGAATTGGAAAAGGCCATCTGATGAGAGAAGTGGACGCTTTAGATGGAGTATGTTGTCGGATATGTGATATTTCAGGAATATATTATAGAGTCTTGAACAAGAGTAAAGGGCCAGCGGTATGGGGTCTCAGAGCTCAAATTGATAGAAAATTATACAAGAAACATCTTCAAGCCGAACTCTTCAATATGCCTAGATTGCATATTTATGAATCCTCTGTAGAAAATCTGATTTTGGAGAACGATTCTCTATCCTGTCAAGGAGTAATTCTCAGTATGTTTTAAAATTCAATGAAATAAAGAAAAGAAATTGCTATTTGACGAAAAATAACTAAAATAACTGATTCGGTGAATTTATTTTTTATATACGACGTCACATACAAATTTATTTTATTTTTATAGGAGACGGAACGAAGATGTTTGGCGACGCGGTAGTTATAACCACAGGAACTTTTTTGAAAGGCCAAATAAACATTGGATTGGAAAAAAGGCCTGCAGGTAGATTGAACGATGAACCTAGTATTGGTTTAGCAAATACACTCGACAGACTTGGATTTCGGATAGGAAGATTGAAAACTGGTAAAAATAACGTTTTCATACAATACATTTCTAATTAATTCACATAGTATGTATTATTTATTTAATGATTATTTTTTACTTGATATTACACAATTAATATACCTTAATTAATTTGCCTTTATGTTAAAATTTTTAATTATATACATATAACTACATATTAATTTAGAATTATATGTATATTTTTAGGCACGCCGCCAAGGTTGGAGAAAGAAAGCATCGACTTCACCAAATGTACGGCATATCCGCCGGACGATTCGCCTATACCATTCTCGTTCATGAGCGATAATGTATGGTTACCGCCTGACAAGCAAATACTAACGCATTTGACGTATACCAATGAAGATGTCGCAAAAATCGTAAAGGATAATATGCACTGTAATTTACACGTAACGGAGGAGATAACGGGTCCGCGATATTGCCCGAGTATAGAGAGTAAAATTCTACGATTTAAGGCACTTAAACATCAAATTTGGCTAGAACCGGAAGGTCTGGACTCACCGTTGATTTATCCGAGTGGATTATCGTGTACCCTGCCGGAAGAGAAGCAAGTGGAACTCGTTAAATGTATCCCAGGATTGGAAAATGCTCGTCTAGGTAATCTCCTTAAATTTAAGTTATAATAAAATTCTTTTATTTTTATTGATATTTATATTATCAAATCTTCCTGATTCCCTTTTTCATTTGCATCTATATGTGAATAGTCAAACCTGGTTATGGCGTCGAGTATGACTACGTAGACCCCAGAGAATTGACTACTCAATTGGAGACCAAAAAGGTTCCAGGGCTGTTCCTCGCTGGGCAAATAAACGGCACTACTGGTTACGAAGAAGCAGCCGCACAAGGTATCATCGCGGGTGTTAACGCAGCTGCTAAGGTGATTATGGAAAGTATTTAAAATTAATGCTTTCTAATGAAGAAGAAATAAGTTTTATGGCCCTTCATTGAAATAACCACATGAATTAAAATTTCTCATGAATAACTTGTTTATTTTAGTTTTTTTTTTATTTACACTGATTGTAAATTTTCATTTTATCCCGAAAAAGATAAGCTATACAACTTATTCCAAAAGAATGATTTATGATTTTTTAATTTGTGAAGAATTGCAGCGCTTCATTATTTCGCGATACTGCTAATTAGGAAATCAATTATATAGACATTTGTATACGTTTTTATCTCTGTGTATATCAGGTGTTTAAGAAACCACCGCTTTTGATAAGTCGAACCGAGGGTTACATTGGTGTCCTTATCGACGATCTGACGACGGAGGGTACCACAGAGCCATACAGAATGTTCACTAGCAGGTCAGAGTTTCGAGTGAGTCTACGTCCCGACAATGCAGATCAGAGATTGACAGAGAAGGGTTACGCGATAGGCTGTGTTTCTCGTGAGAGGATCGAGAAAACGAGAGAGGTTTTTCGTAAAATGCAGGAAGTTGTACAGATACTCAAGAGCGATGTGCGGTCGACCAGCAAATGGCGACAATTATTAAAAATGAAAATTTCTAAGGATACTGGATACAAATCAGCGTTTGATATGCTGTCCGTGACAGATGAGTCAGTGACATTTGCAAAACTAGCAAAACAGTTGCCGCAATTAGGACATCTTGATGGAGATTCCGGTTTGGCGAGAAGAATAGAGGTTTGCAAATTAATTAAATGCATGTTGGAAGAAACAAGACAATTTAAAAATTTGTGTAAATATAAACAAAATAAAAATTTTAGAGATTTTGATCAAACGTTCAAATAAAATACATATTTTCTAATATTTTTTTTTTAAATACTGGTAATGATTAAATTTTCAGATTGAGACGAAATATGTTTTCGCTGTTGCGAAGCAGCAGGGCCAAGTGAATGATATCAGGAGAAACGAGCAGATGATTGTACCTGACGATATCGACTACAATAGGTATAAAAGTCAAAGCTTTATTTCGTTGTTTGGTTATTTAATTGTTGCATAGTAAAATTGGAAGAATAATAATCTAAGTAAATTACTAACTATTTATTTCATTTCTGTTATAGTCCTGATTTGAATTTATCTAATGAAGATCGAGAAAAACTTATGAAACATCTTCCACGCACGGTAAATTTTTTCAACGCTAATAATTCTCCTATAAAAACATCAACTTTTTATTTGTAACACGAAAGCAAATTTTTTTTATTTTTATTTGTTAACACTGTATTTTTTTTGTACTAATGAGAAATTTTTTTGCAGATTGCAGCGGCCAATAAAATCTCAGGTGTGACACCTTCGGCCATATTGAGGCTACTTTATTATATTAGGTATCATTCCAATGAAAATGTTGCGAGAACTCAATAATGTAAAATATTATGATAGCGAAAAATAAATAGTTATATTTTTCACGTGTTGTCAATGGTTTTTTAACAAAATAAGATTATCAGGAATTTATCACAAAGTAATATTGATAGAACAAAACTGTTGATATTAAGATATTTTAAATACTATATGTACTTGAAGCAGAGAGAGAAATTTTAAATAACTTAATAACTCTAAAAAGAATAATTTAAAAAGTGAGAAAGTTTCTTTTATTATATGATTACTAGGATAAATAATAATTGAAATAAAATTTAAGTGTATCTCAAGTATCTTCTTTGTATTGCATCCAAGGCTAACTTTGATTAAATATCACTTAATTTAATCGTAAGAATTGTAATAAAATTTCCGGCTACATAATTCGTCGTCCTTGATCTTTTTCTATGTGACAAAAAAATTATTAATTTTATCTACGTCAATAAAATAATACAAAATAAATTTTATTTGTTACAAATTTTTAAGTATCTAAGTTAATCAAAGTTTTATCTTTAGAGCCGCTTATAAAAACACGTAAGCATTATGACTTTAGTAGTAAACGAAATGGTCAATTACAGTCGAGGATGATCGGAAATGATGGAAATGATGGTTGCCATCAACTGCCATTTTAAAACTTTCGATCGTGATTGGTTGATTTCCTACTCAAGTTACAAAGATAGAAGAGTGGGAAGGCTTCTCGCATTAGGCTGCGTTCGGAAATATCATCTTGTCCTCTGTTTCATCTTATCCTTGTTTCACATTGGATGAACAACAAGGATAAAATGATACAGAAAGCACTCGGATGATATTTCTGAACATAGCCTAGAAGGTTGAAGGGTTGAAGAAGCGCTGATTTCCGTTAACGTTTCATTTCTTTTACAAATAGGTGAGGTGAATCATCAGATCGGTCTGATTCTCTCGCATGAAAAATGCGGAAGAGACGTAAGATGGTAAGAAAATTTTATTTTTTTGTTTCTTGATACATCGCTCAATTTCTTTTTTCATTAATTCCATTTTTTCGTTCTCAATTCGGTCTTTACAAAAATTCGCATTTGGTTGCAAATGGTCGTGTCCTCGACCAGCCGACCACGTGGCACGTACTCTCTTCGGAGTATTTTATTAATTTAGTATACTCGAAATATTTTCATAAATTTTTCTTTCTATAGTATTTCGCGTTCTTATGCTTATTTAAATGATGAAATTTATTGGTCCGTGTTACTGATTTATCAGTGATTAATTTTAGAATCAATCTCTGATTAATGTTTTTCATGATATAATTTATATGGTGTGTTGGACGACTATGAGATGAGAGTAAAATGTATTTTTAGATTATTAAAAAATCTATACAAAAGAAAGCATTTTTTAAGGAAATTGATATAATCTGACTCGTGGAAAGGAATAAACCATTTTTAAAAAATGGCTAATACAAATCGGTCCCGAATTCCAAAAAAAAAAAAAAATATCAACAAAGATCAGAGAGAGTTTCGAGGTAAGTTTAATATTAACAATCAAGAGACGGTAGTGTCTAGATTTTAATATACTGAAACCATAAATTTTTTTTCTATAGTATTTCGCATCCTTTTGTTTACTTAAATGATGAAATTGATTGGTCCGTGTTACTGATTTATTAGTGATTAATTTTATATCCAATCTCTGACTATTTTTCATGATATAATTTATATGATGTGTTGGACGATTATGAAATCGATAAAATTTATTTTATTTTTTAGATTAAAAAATCCACACAAGAAAGAGTATTTTGTAAGAAAATTGATATAACCTAACTTATGGAAAAGAATAAAATTCATTTAAAAAAAAATGGCTAATGTAAATCAGTCTCGAATTCCAAAGAAAATATCCATAAAGATCTGAGAGAGTTTCGAGGTAAGTTTTAATATTAACAATCAGGAGACAATGTCGGCTTTAATATACCCGAACCATGAATTTTTCTCTGTAGTTTTGCATCCTTTTGCTTATTTAAATGATGAAATTAATTGGTCCGTGTTACTGATTTATCAGTGATTAATTTTATAACCAATCTCTGACTAACTTTTCATGATATAATTTATATGTTTTGTTGAATGACTATGAGATCAGTAAAATGTATTTTATTTTTTAGATTATTAAAAAATTACATAAAAGAGCGTTTTTAAAGAAAGTTGGCATAACTTGACCCACAGAAAGGAATAAACTAATTACGTCAAAAAATATCTGGAATAAATCATTTTTAAAAATAGCCAATATAAATCAATCCTAAATTCCAAAAGAAAATATCCATGAAGATCTAACAGAGTTTCTAGGTAAGTATTTAATATTAACAATTCTATATCTTGTATAATATTTATGTAGTTTTTCATGCTTAGATATTTCTTGATTATGATGATATTATGGTCCGTGTTTCTGAGTGACAGTGATTACCTACCATTTGACTGATTCCATATTACAAATTTTTATCTTATATGATCGTCCATGAAATACAATTCACTGAGAAAGAAATAATATGATTGCAGGAAAGGAAAATAGCATGCAGAATGAAGGGACCTGTGTTAATATGTAAGTAATATTGTTTCTGTTAATAATGATATTTTAATACTAAATTTAGTACTATTGTAGTTTTAAATTTAAATTTTTAAATTTAAATACTAAATTCTGTACTCAATATTAAATACTTTTTATCATTAAATATTAATTTATTTAAAAAGTTTAAGTTTGAAATATATTTCTAATAAAACTAAATAAATATTGTTTTAATCTTTTGAAATTTAATATTTCTTAATAATGATGATTAATGGTCCGTGTTTCTGAGTGACAATGATTATTTATAACCATTCACTGAGTTACAAATTTGTATTCTTTATAGCAATTCTTTAATCGTATGATTTTTAACGAAGAACTGTATTACAGGATAGTAAGCTCCAAAAATAACGTTGCCAAATCTATCTGTTATCGTGCAAATATCTGCAATGCGTTTTTATATCTTATCTATCAATTATTTTTATTACTGAATATGGTTGGATCTATGTATGTATATTCATGTATATATTCATAAAATGTAACATAAAATGTATATGTATGTTAATTACAAAAATCATATAATTATGTAAGCCACACAACAATTTCATCTGTTTTTATATGGAGAAATATTAAAAATATGTAATGTATATGTATTGTATATGTTGTGTTATTAAATTATATATTATAAAGTTATAGTTATATCTCTTTTTATTTTGGTCCCAACATGAAATATGCAATTACTTGAGAGTTGCATACGCAAAATATTAATATGAATGTGAGTTCTTCCACCATGAGGTTTGCGTTACTTGAAATTTCCCAAAAAGAGAAGAAAGTGAGTGCAAAAAGTATAATCAATGCAAACAGATCTATGGTAAGAACTATGTAATACAAGTTTCATACATTTATAAATTCTTATTTCAATTTGTATGTATTTCACATATAATTCTGCTTGAGATAATTTTTTTTTTATTTGAAAATTACCTTTTCGTGGACAACAGATCTTGATGAAGCAGTGTAGTGTGTAGGAGAAGGTAGATGATGAATGACTTTAATGGCTATAGGTCCATTCACGTTGTTTGAAATCCTCAAAATATTTGCACTTAAAATGAGATAAATATACATTCAGGCGTTGAAGAGAGAGAGAAAGTGAAGATACTGAATGCAAAAGTGCAAGCAACGCGAACCGATCTATTCTCTCTCTCTCTCTCTCTCTCTCTCTCTCTTACACACACACACACACATCACACACGAAAGGAGGGATACAAGGATGTAAAGTATCCAATCAGATAGCGTCATTATCTTTCTTAATTTATTTCTGGGAATCAATTGTGTATCTCAAAACGAGAAGAAAATTACAAAAGTAAACAAATTTACTAGGTATTGATCAATAAAATTATAATTTGTTCATTTTGTAATTTTTACTATGTTTCAAGATATACAATCGACTCTCTGACAGTCTGACTTCGCCATAGGAGCAGTGTGGACAAGTCCGAACTTCAGAGCAGCACATTCGGTCGATTTTAATTGTCATATAGCGTGCTTATATTCTGTTACATTATACGGGTTGATTGCTCGTCGTTGCGCATTGTAACGCATTGTTGCGTTCGTAAATTTTGTCGGCATATAGTTGGGAAATATGGTACCTCTCGGCCCATCGCCGGGACATCAAACGTCCGTGAATAATTCTTCCAGCGCGACCGCCAGCGGAACGAAAAACGCGATAGTGGTAAAGTATACAATGCATGCGTATTTGAATTTACATATGGTAAAGGGTATGTACAGGTTAAACACGTCAATACGCCGGTTCGATTAATTGAGATATGAATGTTAAACGAGGTAATATATACGAGTAAACGAGATTATTCTTTGATAAAGTTCTTGATGCAGATATCAGGGAAAATTTAAGATGACTGAATTTTCAAGTTACGAACGAAATATATGAATAAAATTTTGTTAAACTTATTTTCGTTGATCTGTTTATACACGTGTTACAAAAACTTACAAAAACCCGAGATAAATAAAGTAAAACTTCTGTAGGTTCCGTTTAGCTCTTGTAATTCTAATTCTATCAAATAAGGTTACTTTTCTTTTTATCTACAAGCCATTTCAGTGTAATTTTCAGATTGAAAATATGAAGTCTGATTTGGTGATTGAACATTTTTGAAATGTAAAGTAGATATGTTTGATATTTGATGAAAATGAGAAAGAGAGTTAGTACAGTCTAATATAGGAATAAAAATAAACTTAGGGACTATGTTTACACTGTGTGCTAGTCCATGACCTATATAGTAGGTATTTTTAACTTATAAGATAAACAAGGACATTATTGTATAGGCTGTGGCCTAAGTGCACGATGTAGCCATTGACTGCACGATGTAGCCATTAGACCAATGTTACTTTATAATGTTGTTACAATGTTATTGTTTTTGTACAAAAATGAAATCAATAAAGGAATGACATTTACAGAAATCAAATTATACATTGAAATATACTTTGGCGGGTCATACTAAGGCAGTATCTTCTGTCAAATTTAGCCCCAATGGAGAATGGTTGGCCAGCTCAGGTAACTATGGATTCTTAGAGATCAGTGCCTTTATTCTCAAACTCTTAATGACAATTTATTATCATTACATTGTTGTTATGTAGCTTTTTTACTATATACATATAATATACA
Organism: Acromyrmex echinatior; assembly: GCF_024713525.1. Lineage (NCBI taxonomy): Eukaryota > Metazoa > Arthropoda > Insecta > Hymenoptera > Formicidae > Acromyrmex > Acromyrmex echinatior. The sequence goes on from NC_141862.1 coordinate 10,873,415, forward strand.
TGGACAACAACAATATAACGATACCGACTTCATTAAAAGTTACTCAAATATAAAGTCATATCAAGTGCTTAAATTACCTGCAATATTGAGAAAAGCACCAATTTTGCGAGATTGCTTTTTATTGCCACTAATGATTATAAGCAACTTAATGGCATCATTCAGGCAACAATTTCTTTTTACAAATAGATTGTGGTCACTTTTATAGCAACATGTTACAGCATTTCTGCTCTTTTGCATAGGAAATTGTTGTCTGCATAATTTCCTTTAAGTTCCTTGAACGAAATTACTATTGTCTTGGTGACAACAACATGATGACAGTTGAAGGAAAATTTGTGTCAAACAATTATTTCTTATGTTAAGGAATTTGGCTATCTGGATACAGAATATAAACATTGGTTATGAGATTTAACATAACCAATGATAGACTAATGATTTTTTTATATACATTTCTAATTTTTTAGCTGCTGATAAGCTTATCAAAATTTGGGGTTCTTATGATGGAAAGTTCGAGAAGACTATAGCTGGTCATAAGCTGGGTATTTCTGATGTAGCATGGTCTAGTGATAGTAGATTGCTGGTATCAGCTTCTGATGACAAGACTTTAAAAATATGGGAATTAAGTTCTGTAAGTATTCTATTATACAGGATATTCTTTGTAATTAGAAAAAAGGGTACTAAAATAAATTAAAGTTCTTTTTTAATATTGTATATTTTTTGACGTATTAATCTTGGAATCTCTTATTTTTTCAGGGTAAATGTTTAAAAACGTTAAAAGGTCACAGTAATTATGTTTTTTGTTGTAATTTCAACCCACAGTCCAACCTTATAGTCTCTGGTTCTGTAAGTAACATAAATTAATTACATATATTTGTTCTCTATTAATTATATATAAAAATAATCCTCTTAAATTTAAGTGTTTTAAATTTTAAAATCAATTTAGAAATCAAAATATAAATTTCTATAAGAATCAAGTTATATAATTTTTCTGTAATGATTTTAGAACATTTTTCCTATTATTTTAATTTTTTTACACAAAATTAAAGATTTAATAATGAATTTTTTTATTAAAGATAATAAGCTGTGCAAAATGTTTGGTCTATTATTAAATTAAAATGTGAATGACATTATGTATATATGCAATTACAAAAAGAATAAGATCTAAAAGGTTTGTCTTTTTTTAGTTTGACGAAAGTGTGCGTATTTGGGATGTGAGAAGCGGAAAATGCCTTAAAACCTTGCCGGCACATTCAGATCCTGTAAGTGCAGTGCATTTCAATAGGGATGGCTCTTTAATCGTCTCGAGTAGTTATGATGGATTATGGTAAGTTCTGTAACATCAAATTTCCAGTTGTGGTGAGAAGAATAGATCCGCATGTTTTTTTCTCTGGAAATTTATTTATTGTATAATATTAATACACGTGATTTGCAGTCGAATTTGGGACACCGCATCAGGACAATGTCTAAAAACTCTGATAGACGACGACAATCCTCCAGTATCATTTGTCAAATTTTCGCCGAACGGCAAGTACATCTTGGCAGCAACACTGGACAACACATTAAAGTTGTGGGATTACAGTAAAGGGAAATGCCTGAAAACGTACAGCGGCCACAAAAATGAGAAATATTGCATCTTCGCGAACTTCTCTGTAACGGGTGGAAAGGTGCATACGATTACTTAATCAATCTCAAATACCTCACAATTAAGATTATGTAAAAGTCTCTAAGGATTATTTTAAGTCTTTTTTTTTATCCACAGTGGATTGTATCCGGCTCTGAAGATCACATGGTGTACATTTGGAATTTACAGACAAAAGAGATCGTACAAAAGTTACAAGGACACACAGGTAAGCGTATGTTCATTTAAGAAATGATATTAATTAATTAACTCAGAATGGACGTTATTTTAAATAAATTAAATCTTCAGGTCTTTATATGGAAATATGCATATACATTTAAAAAAAGAAAAATTGTTTATCTAGTGTGATTTAAAAAAAATTCAATCTCTATAAATGTCTTTTCTTTGAGATTATACTTTATAATAATTTTCTCGAATTTTTTAATAGTTTATTCACTAATTGTATGCACATGTCGTTTTCAGACGTAGTACTTTGCACAACATGTCATCCGACAGACAACATTATAGCTTCGGCTGCTCTTGAGAATGATAAAACTATCAAACTATGGAAGAGCGATACGTAAAAATAGTTTGTAAAGTCATTCGCTGTTATTATCTGTACAAATCTGTGTTTTTATGTTGAAAGAAAGAACGATGACATTGTAAAGCATAGATCATAGACATTAGATATAAAGTAAAATGCTATTTTATATCAAAATAATATTTTATTATTGATATAATGTTATATAAGCTTTCTTAGCTTAAAGTAATTTCGGTACTATCACTTGTATTTTCTCTTACGAATAGATTAGAAATAGTTAACTTTGACTGAACAGTATTAATTCAAATCTCATCGTGATTGTACAAATTATATCTTTAAAATTAGGGATATGCCGGATATCTGGGAAATATCCGGTATTCGGTATTTTCTACTATCCGATCAGATATCTTAGTATCCGATATGTCCGACCGAAATTTTATATTGAAAGTTTAAGTTATTGATGCAGAATTTCATTCTGTCTTTTCTTTTTTTGAAGTTATGTACTAGATATTCGATCAGATATCCGGGAAAATATCTGGTATTTGGTCGGATAATTGCCCTATCAGATATCCGACTGAATATCGGGCATCCGAAGAATGTGACACCAGATATTTGATATCTGATGCATCCCTGTTTAAAATAGTAAACTCGCGGTATATTATCGCTCCATGTATATGGGTAACATATTGTTGGGATTTAATGTTAGCAATTCCTTTAATTATGCGGAAACTTCATGCAAGATTATTGCATATATCATTGGATATACATACAGCATTGAGATGAACACACGAATCTATAAATTTTTCATATTAAATTTTTTATATTAAAAACGATTTAATCCAAACAGTTTGCTTGGAATATTTTTAAAAGAGCAAACTGGCAGTTTACTTCACATATTTTTATTTTTATTTTTTTAAGACAAAATTTTTTATGTCGGGGTTTCTTGGAAGATTTTTGATAATTTGCAAGTAATAAAATCCAAAATTATTATTCACTATTTCTCCTCTAAATATTAGAAGTTTATTTTTATTTTTTTTTCTTAATATAACATGATATACCTTATAAACCAAAAATTATATATAGTTCTTAACAATCTATTAATTACATTTAACATTTATAAAATCTAGATAAAATAAACTTTGTTTGTCTTATTAGAAAGATATAGAAAATATTTCAATATTGTACACAATGAATTAGCAAAACTAGAAATGTATACTGACTTTAAAAAACATATAAATGTGTCTAATATTTTAACACACCATCGTAACAATTTTCCACGAAATTCTAACTTATCAAACATATCTTATACAGTCACGAATATATATAATAATAGCCGTTTGCTCTTAATACATTAGACATATATAAATTATGTTTATAATGCAGAAAATATTTTATTTATGTCAATAAACAAAATGTAAACTGTATTTTTCGTGTATATGTATATGTATGTATATTATATATATATATATATATAATTACGAATTTAATTTTTCTCGAATTAATGTTGTAATAATTTTTTCTTTGGCATAAATAAATTTTGTTTGAGCTTTCCAGATTTGATTAAAACAATTTTTATACTTTTAAATTATTGATACTTCAAATATAATAGTCAAACATAATATATTTTATAAATATTATGCAGCTTTATAGCCAAGATCTCCAATTTTGGTACATACGGCCTAAGATATTCAAATCTTTTGCTTGATCCAATAAACAATCCACCTAAAACATGATCGATCATTAATGGTGAGCCGTAAAAATAGATTCAGTAATGAATTTTTAATAATAAAATTACCTGTTCTACAGAAGTCAAATAGTCCTTCTTTATATCTGCTCGTGCTTGTTTGATCTCATCATTGCCCAAGACAATGGCATAATATTTCGCAAAGTGTCTATCGTCAATTGTTCTTCTTTTCCGACTGTCGTTCAATTGCTCTAATGTAATGATTGAAGGATGGATTCCATTTAACTTTTTCGCAACTATTTCAATATTTTTCTTGGACCATGTTAAATCTGCGAATCATAAAATGTGTTATTCCTCTTACATACGTTTGTTGAAAAATGAATGGATTTCTTTTACAATACTATATAGTGTATCTAATTCTTATCATTTTTCATTTATTACACACAGAAGCTATTTAGTTCTAACAACTTCGATTTGTTTCATTCTGTGCGCGCGCGCGCGTTGTGTGTGTGTGTGTGTGTACACTATTACAATATATCCTATAAATATCTATATTTATGATTTAAAAAAAAAATATATTTTTTCTGAATAGCTCCTATAATTTTTATGACATAGTTATTTTACCCTTGCCAAAAGTCGATCTTATTTATCAAATTAATCATTTTATAAAATTTACATAACATCTTCACTTCACAATTTGTGTATTCTTTTATACCTGTGTTAATATTTTCATCGCCATTTCTTATTATCTCGTCATCATTGATGTTCAACCACTGAATGGGTTTGTAAACGAAGATGTCCATGCAAGCGAGAATCGGACCCTGGTCATCGCGCAAGGCCTGCATTGTATGAGTCATGATCGTCGCTAAGAGGTCCCGCTCTGTGAAGGGTCGTAACAACTCGAGGATTTGCGGCGTCAGACGGAACGGCACGAGTTCCGGTACTGACGCGCCTATACCACTACCGAAAGCATGACCGAAATCGATGCCTAAGCAACGTCCGGTCGCGACACGCACCAGGATGTTCTGTAGGTGGCGATCACCGATTCCTGCGAGCCAATGCGCCACACACATGGTCGCGTAACTGATGATGAAGTTGCGTCGCAGCGTAACGAAGCAGTCCGGAGACGGGCTGATTGAATTAAACGCATCACGTAGAGCTGTTTGCTTCGTCTCTCTAATCAGGCAGTTCATGTTCTCTGTGACCGCTTGCTGGTTATATTTAGATACAGCTTCTATATAAAAATCGCGGATCAGCCGTTTTTCGGGCGCCGCTTTCTGTATCCACTTCGCGTATTTCTCAACAATATTCTGGCAGCAATCTTTCTCCTTATCTGACAGAGTTAAGCATATCAATTCATCCAGAGATCTTGTGTCTTCAATCCATTGTATAAGACCGAACGAGCTCGATATTGGAATCACCTGTAAAAGGAAAATTTATGTTACAACAGCAAAGACATGTAGACAGTATCTAAGTTGGAAAATATGTATCACCTCATATGTGTCGATGGCTAAGCGCCTCTGTCTACAGCTGGGATCGTTGCGCAACGTTTTGTTCATAGTGGAATATAGTTGCTGTAGGCCCCGATCTATCGTTAGATCTTCGCCAAATTTTACTAGAAATTTGTATTCCTTGCCATTGTCGCCTATTATGTTGATGCGAATCGGCTTTCGCAGCGATTGCATGACCTCCACCTGCGGCTCGAATCGCGCAATCCTCACGTGGTAATGCGGTATGGGTTCCCTATCACCGGTATATTGTCCGGGTATTTCAATACTGCCACCGATGTATTCGCACAAAAACGGGCTATAATTCTTCAGCTTGCTTGTGCTTCCTTTCCTATTGTTTCTATTATTCTGCCTCCGAATTGACCCGATTAATTTTAATTGAATATCCTTAAGTTTTGTCATTTCTTTTCGCACATCAAGATCATCTGGATTCAAGAATCTTATAACGCTCTCGTATTCTGCAATTTCTTTAAAAATAGCGCCTGGTCGCGGATTTTTTCTTTTCGTGCCTGTGCTGGAATTCGGATAGACTCTTTGTAACAGTGATTCGATGGTCATCGTATTCTCTGGATTCATCAGCTTATCGAGATAGTATTTCAAATATAGTTGAGGTTGCACCACGTATTGTATCGCTTGCAAGAACCGCTCATACTCTTTCGCTTTGTCGTGTAAGAGCGAGCGTATCTGCTGAATGTTCACATCCTTAAGAATACTAGGATTTCTCTCAACAGTAAGATAATAATTATAGATAATCGCATCGGGATAAGCCTTGGCGAGCCTCTTGATGATCGGCATAATCGCGGTTGAGATCAACGGTGTTCCCAGATGGGAAAAGAGCAAGTCCCGCCAGCGCAAAAATAGCCATGGCCGCAATTCGCCGCATTCTCGGACGAACGTTTCTCGCATTTCGTCGTTCTGTAATCGTTCAGGTCTCAGCAAGCAGGGGAAGTAATACGTAGCTTCGAGACAATCGTGATACATGGATTTCAAAGTGGACAACAGAAATTCTTGGAAGATCTCGTCGCTTTCTACGTCAGTGCTCATTAGTCTACCATAACAGTGTTTAGCCAGGGCGCAATAGTGTTTGCCAATGTTGGCGGTGGTCGTGTCCTCGCAGCAAGATTGCAGTTTTTTCAAACTGTAACCCAGCAAATATTTTCGGATTTTATTCAGGTCATCCACTGGTATTCCTGGTATTGCTGCTATTTCTTCTCTGTGTCCTACGTTTCCTATGTTCCGCAGGATCTTGGTATTGTACTTCAATGCTATCGCAAACTCTTGGTTCTCCCTGCTCAAGAATTCGATCTTCGAAGCCATTGTGCTGATATGTTCTTTGATGGCATTACTTGTGTCAGCACCAAGCTCGCCGTTCAATAATCTATGCGAGTTTTTCCAGGAATCAGTGTAATTGGACATTTTTTTTAAAATGTCAGTCTCAACGTCGGTGAATAGAGACTTGAGTCTAGCTTTAAGCCATTTTAAGTTACTAACCATATCCAAGTGACTGTCATCCTCAGAAAATGCTTCATTTACATAATTCAGATGTTTCTCGGCGATATATCGGTGTTTTTGATTCAACGCGGCGTTGATGATGTCTAATCGGAGCTGATAGTTCATTTGATAACGCCGTTTCGTCACTTCCCGTTTTCTACATTTGTTCTGAAACAACATCGAGAAATATGCTCGATCAGCAATTAATTTGTTCCACTGAATGAGATTGTCTCGAATTGTGGTCGTTTTCATTGACCATAAATTCAACAACGCGATCGTTCTGTTCAAGTACTCTGCTCTGTTCGTGCATCGAAGAATTTTGAGCGAAGCGTCGAGATCGTTCATGATTTGCAGCTTGAATAATTTGCGTATTCGCAGCTCGGTACAGAGGGGATTAAGTCCAACCCATTGCTTTCCTGTCATATCCAAGAGATCATTTAATAGATCGGTCGCCTTTCTCATATCCTCAAAATTGAGCAAAAATATCACCAGATTTTCGCCCGTCAAGGGCATAAGATGTTGCAATTTTTCTCGAGTATATATCCATGATTTGATAGCCTCCATATCGTTCATCTCCAAATCTCTCTCTTCTGACAGCATATGTACATAGGCATCGCACGCACATGGGATCATCCAGTCTTTCCATGCGTCATTCCAGATATTACGTAGGTTCTCATTTCTCGCACGACTCTTCACGAGTTTGTCGATCACTGACCAATCACAGAGATTATTCACTGCTTCAAGTAATCCTTGCAGACAGTGTTCCTTTATTGAAGGATCTGTTGTTTCTTCATAAGCTTTCGTAAACGCATCCTTCGCTCGAATCCAATCGCCATTTACTTCTGCGAGAGCTGCTTCCTAAATAAAGAATGATGAATACATAACATAATCTTCATAATCTGAGTAACATAATTTTTATTGCCATATAAATAAATTCTATTTTATTAAACAAGTTCATGTTTCGGCAGAAATTATATATCTGACTTTTTTTAAAAAGAAGGATAGAAAAACTATTCTTTAAATGGAAAGAATGTATAAAAATAAAAGTTTCTTATAATTCCAATAATTTTTCTTATGAATAGAAGAAACTATTTTGATTTTGTTATATTCAAATTAATTAATCGATAAAAATTATTTACGTCGATTTAATGCCATAAAAATTACCTGCACGTTCTGACCGAAAAATTGTTGTCCTCGGAAGATACTTAGAACAACATCAACATCATTCAGAGATTTATAGAGAGACGCTAATTGCACCCATTTATTGGTCTCCTCATAGTGAATTGCTTCGTCGTATAGTCGCATTCTCTTGCTTGATGTGGGCGACGAGTCATCCTTCTGCGCATCAGGCAGTAAACTGTGTTCCAAGAGAAGAATGCCGACAGCATTCAAGTGATTTGCCTTAGATGCCTTCATCACGTCTTGCGGATCGCAGTTAACAATTGTAGTAGCGTCTTGACTGAACTTTAGTAACGTTTCTAAAATAACAGCGTTGAAAGAACTGTCCTTTTCGCACAAATCATGTAGAATTCGTTTCAGACTGTCCACGATGGTCTGACGGATATTTTCTTGATTAATCGTTTTCTTGGTCAGTGAACAGAACAGGGACACGATCACATCTTTGCAGATCAGTCGGTCTAATTTGACCAACTGTTGAAGCAATACGATAAAACTCTTGTGAGTTATTTCGATGTCGGGTAATTCTCCGATCCTATAGTTTCTGGATAAAAGTAGAAAAAAACGTTGATATATTGTAATTATTCGGTATTGATCTAAAAAAAGTCAAGTTGATCTTACCTATATAATTTCACGGTGCTTCTCTGTCTGATATTTTCCTGCTGTATTCTTTCTTCCTGTTGCGCATTCCTTCGTATTTGCGCGTTACGGAAGTCGTTCGTGGCATTTGACGTATTCGCCAGAATCCTGGTGAATCTCTCGCGCCCTGCAGTCCGTAACGGTTGTCTCGACGAGGACGCGATTATCGTTCGATCAAATCCAATGTTATATGATGAAATATCAAGCGTTGGGGTTGCGTCCGCGGCGTTGTCATCGTCATCAAGAGTCGGCTCGAACTGCAGATCTTGCGTTACGCGTAAACCTGACAAGAAACGTGGATAAGAGAATGTAGAAGTCATACAGATCCCGCTTAAATCGTTATTGACACTCTGAGAGAAGATGCTGTAGCTCATTTGGGAGGCGAGTGAGTCGACGAACATTGGCGTTACGTAGCTCAGGTTTCGCCTTCGCCAGGAAACGGCTATCTTATATTCCTCGAAGCGGCTGCTGTTAGACAGAGGCTCATCGAATATCTTCTCGGTGTAACGTATCGATTTAGTGGCTTGTTGCAACATCAGCAACGCTACGAAAGGTGCGAATGCGTCCTCTTCCGTTATCAGTTGCGACGAAAGAATGGTCAAAGGGGAGACTAATCGCTTTTTCAATTCCTCTGTGTCCAGTTTCATCTCCTCTGTCCAGAACTTCAGTATTCTGTCCTGCAGATCGGGAGACGGGTCCAACAGACCGGCCAATAAATTTCGCTTACTGACGGACAGTAGATCTTGCACAATTGTATTGTCATTCACTGTAATGTCCGCTGAACATCTCTTGTGGATCCTCATGAGTATATCGTAGACTAATTCCCGGTGTTCCGTGATATTATCCTTGATGTATAAAATCACCTGTTTGTAAGGCAGCAGATTTTGTATTGGCAAGATCTCCACCACGTCGCGGACGATTCGCAATGCTATCTTCTCGCAGAACGACATCCGAGTTTCTAAGATCTTCTGCAGCCTTATGTAGTACAGATTTGTCATGACGTCCTCCACGTTGAGCCTGGGTATCGCTAACGCAAATATTTCTAGACATTTCGTCGAGTATTTTGTCGTATACATGGCTCTGGTTGCGATATTGATATAATCCTGGGCTACTTCGGGATAAGTTTGGCAGAGAACAGCGACGCGTTTCACTTGTTTGTCTATGTGATTCTGGGGTAACTTGAGAATGTTGGAAATTTTCTCCTTCACCACGTGTTTCTTGTTATCTCTTTCAATCTCGTCGCGACTGTTGTTATCCAGAAAACGGAGGTACAAGCCAAGACACTCGCAGCAATACAGAGGCGTCTTGTCCGAATCGGGTGTATCCCAATTTTTCAACTGCTCCAGTAAAAAATTGACAATATCATCTCTAATGACAATCTCCTCCATCATATTATTATCGAGAGATACCAGGATAAGATATACCGCGGCCGACGGCGCGGATGTTATTTGTCGGTTTAGAAAATCGCTCGGTATTCGCAAGCAACCGCGCCACTTTTCCACCATGGTCCTTAACAAATTGAGATTGTAGTTGTAGACACGGTCTTCATCGTTAGATTTTCTTTTGAATACTTTATCAATAAATCTCTCAAAAAGTCTTTGTGCTTCTGCTTTACTGTCTTCGTTATTTGGTATAGCTACATCGTGCCAATTCATCAGTATCTCCAAAACGTCCGTGATAATATAATTCAAATTGTTGTTTTCTTGCAAATAGTTAGCGATAGTCTTGATGATTTTTGTCAGCGCGAATTTGGCATAGGGCTTGAACACCTCGTCTGCCGTGTTTGAAATGATTTTTAGCATGAATAGCTGAATATTAGCATGAAGATTATTGTGCTGCATGATGTTGAGGAAATACTCAAGCCACTTGGGTATTTCTGTATTAGTTGAACCGAATACCTTTCTGATGTGCTGCAATAGAACGCAAATATACGGCATGCATTCGTGCTTGTCAAAATCGTTATTTGTTAAGATGATGCTCGTCGCATGATGTGTGTGAAGTGAAGGATCGGAATCCGCGGAATTCATTATCGGTGTGGAGCGACGAAAATCGGCTGGCAGCACGACACATTTGTTGAGATCGTAGGCATTAATGTCCTCGCTTAATGTACAAGACGATAGATCATAATTGTGAACATAAGTATATCTATGCGTCTGTTCCTCCCTCTCGATTTCTGTGGATCTGATATTGACAGTGATCTCGCGGGTCTTTGGATACTCTTTGACGATCTGACCAAGTATGTATTGCGTCTTGCAGTCTACAATTTTCTCCCAACCGAAAGAATCGAACACTACACGATAGGAAATCTCATCCTCCTTCAAGCTTATGATTGCCAACAAACAATTGTATAAAGAGCACTGCAACTGACGTACGAGTTCTTGATGTACCGACCACCTGATGCTGCTCTTCTGGAATATCTTTATGATACTCCGGACTAATTGTTGATAATCACTCCTTTTGACCAGGGTTTTTAAATTAGATCCTGGATTCTGCATGATCGGTTCATTCGCCTGTATTTTATTCTTGTCCACTCTGGCAAACATAATCGTTAGTAATTGAGAGTATCCAATCATCGTCACGATTTTTTGCTTGATTGCATCATCGTCGTTAGAAATATTTAAAAAATCAATGTAATAATCATATAGAACTTTGTAATTACGCTCAAAGAAGAGCTCGATCGCGATTAAATCGCAAAATTTGAATGCTGGTAAGAGAAATCCATGCAAAATGTCAAGTCTTTCCGTTTCAGTAGTGTTCATTTCCATGAATGCAGAATAGGTCCTTTGCAGCGAATCTAGAACGTGTTCAAGGGACGCTCCGTAGTAGTATCCATGCAGATGTTCTTCCAGTTTTTTATCAAAGAGACAATTTCCGGTACCGACGGCAAAATCTATCACGCACTTGAGCATTGTCTTCGATCTGGTCGTCGACAGCAATACTAGCAACGTCTCGAAGCAATCGATCACCTTCATAGCGTTCACGCTCATCTCAGATAGATTCGAGCACAGGTGTCGACTGTCGTTTCTTAGAGTCCTTATCAGCAAATTGTTGCGATCCGTTAAATCCGTAAGGCAGACGAAGAAGTTTTTAAGAATCTTCGTCTTGTACTCGAGATTGTTATTATTCGTTAATTCATCCCAAATCCACTGGTAGAATTCATGATTTTGTAAGATCTCCGTGGGCTTTGACTTCAGATGCACCGCAATACTGTAAATATTCATCAGTCTCTCTTTGCGACTGTCCACATTAAAGATGATGTTCTTCAGACAAGTGAATTGCTGTAGAATCAAGTTGATCATGGTATCCACGTAAGCCTGCAGTTCGCGCTTGTGCTGTTTCAGGAACAACAACATATCTTCAATCCACTTCAGCAAAAAGGATGGATTGTCATATGTATTTTCGAAGACGTGCGTGATCGCGCTCACGTGCGTTAACATGTACTTGAAGATCACACTCTTGAATGTATTCAGAAAATGTTCGCCGTGCGTGATTATTGTGCAGCCCACACTGGTTACTTGATCATTATTGGACATGAATTTCACCAGATTATCGATTATCGATCGAACATCATCAGGTATTATTTCTAGTGTCTCGATTGTCGCCGGGAGTAACGAGAACTGAAATTCCATCAAAGCTCGCAAGTACTCGATCATTTGCGTGCTCAAGTCCTTGCAGGCCAATTCTCCTATACATTTGCTCACCAAAAATTCAAAGATCTGTCTGACCGTGTAATCAGCGTCCGTGAAAGTTCTCGTTTCTAACATCATTGGATTTAACATATCACACCGCTTTAACAGAATTAGACCGTTAACGTGTTGGATCAGATCGTCACAAGAGTCGTTTTTTATGATATCTTGTAGATCAAGAAGCTTCGTGACGATTTTTCGAATAAAATTTAAAAGACATTTGTTAAAGATGTCCGGCAAAGCATAATTGTACCTCGATCTCATGGAATTTAATAGAATTTCTAAGACATGTGGCAGTTCATCCGTAATCTTGATATTCTTTACATCAAAACCGAGCGTTCGTGGATGCATAATACATCTAATTGTTAAAGCGGTCAACGATTCGTCCCATAACGATTCCGGAACATTGACCTGGAAAACAAATAATTGGCAATTTGCAAAGCTTTATTGCAAAATTATTTATCAATCAATACATAAATAGGCATTAATTCAAATAAATCCTAATTGTTAAAATATAATCACTTTCCAATTAATGACTGATCAACAGAGATGGGTAGTAACTAGTTAAAATGTTAAAAGTTGAAAAAAAAGTTAAAGTTAAAAAGTTAATAACTTTTAATTTACCTTAGTTAATTTTAATTAATTAATGGATTAATTTTTAACTTAATTTAGTTACTTTTAAACTTTAATTTATCAACTTTTTTTAAATTAAAAATTTTTCTATCTCTCTTAATGCTAATGTTTTTTTTCTATAAAGTCAAACATTAGAGAATTAATTTAGAGAGTTAAAAGTTTAATGATTTTATGATGATCTATAATAACAGTCACATTATATGGTAATCAGCTTTTATTGATTTGCTAAATGTAAATTCCCGCTTATATTTAAATCACACTAATTTTAGGTATTATAAATGTTATATTTCAGCAACATAAATATACCTTAGAAGAAATAAACCTTAGAAGAATTGTTGTAGAACAGTAGTAAATTTTTATATATATTTTTTGTAACAAATATATGTCTAGTCTATGTAATCGTAAACATGTATGAGTAGTCGTTTCAAAGTTAAAGAAAGTTAAAGGTTAAAAAAAGAGAAATAATGCAAACATATACCATTCTCTTTCGCAAGATCTTAACAAAAACGCCTTATAGTATGACTCTTATATGAGTAACTTACATGTGAATATAAAATTAAATTTACTTAATAATAAAAATAAATTTATATTTGTAAGTGTTATTTAAAGTAATCTCAATTTAAGAAAAATTAGGACATTCTAATCTCAAAAATAATTTTTTTTAAATTAATTTTTTTAAACTTAAGTTAATTCAATCTTAACTTAACTTTTATTAAGTTAATTCTTTATTCCTTCAACTTTTAACTTAATTTTATTAATTTTATAAGCCATTAACTTTAATTTAATTAAATTTAAAAAAACATTAACTTACCCAACTTTGCTGATCAATAATCACATTTTGTCTTCAGTACTTTTATTATTAATTAATTTGATTATTCATAAATCTTGATTATATGTATATAGCAATATAATATAAAATAAATCGAAATAACTCACGTTAACATTCAATAGCACTTGTATGAAATTTAACGTAGTCATCAGAACTTTGCATTGTAACGCCTGCAGCTGTTCGAGTTCTTTAGATTTCATTGTGGTCGCAGCTGTTCCCATCGAAGACTCTTCAATTAATCGCCAGAATTGACAAGCAAAACTATGAATGTGGGAGAAAATTTGTTGCTCGGCTATATCAGCGGGAAAGAATTTTTCTACCGGCAGCAATTCCTTGTTTATCAACCACATGTAATAATCTAGAGCTTTCAATAGCGGCGTTATATTACTAGCCATGGAAATATCCTTTACGCCCGATTCTAAGCCTTTCAAGATGATATTGTTCAGATGTTTTATTCCATAAGTATGAACGAAGTTCTGCGTCGTTTCCTGTGCGTAACTATCGATATGCTGCGACACGTTAACGTACAGCTCCATGCATTTCGCACGGCAATGCTCGTCGAGATTTCCGCACTGTGACAGCAACCAGTACAGAGTGTAGGTCAGAGTCGCGTCATCGAGCTCATGTTTTTGACGATGCAAATTGGGCATTTTTAGAATTTCCGCCTTGACTTTCATTACTCTCTCGATATGAGCCAGTGCCTTCATGATTGACGGATCGTTGCATCCTTCTAAGCTGCGGACAAAACAATAGAATATTTCCAGCCAATAAGTTGACACTGTGTCGTTTTCCTCACGTAGAATCACATAGAGATGATTGAAGGCTACGGCTGCGGCTATGCGTTTACGCGCCAAGGGATGCAATGCGAGATTATTGATCTTTTCGATGATCGTATGCACATGTTGCACCCTGTTTGTTGCGCTCTGTCTGATGAACAAATTGATTTATCAATCGCTGATATTGAGATTTGCCTTAAAAAAAAAATTATAAAAACCTAAATCGCAATGAGATACCTGATTGACCAGCGCGTGAATTCTGCAAGACACATGCCGGAGAACTCGCGCAAAGCTGGATTCGAGTCATTGGTCAAACTATCAAACAATGAATCGATCACCAAGGACATTGATTCGAGACTGGAGCTCCACAAGTGCATCAGCTGCAACGCCAGTGGACGGAAGAGGCCGCATACGACTTCGTCTGAGTCGCAACCGAGGGCTAGCACGGCCTGACATAAAGTGCTATAGAGAGTGGGGAAGCGAGTCTTCGAATCGGAGTTCCTCGAGTACGAAAGTGAGCCAATGATGATAGCTATCATTGAATGTAGAACCTCGCAAGCTGCAATCTTCGTGCGCCGATCGCTGGAGTCGCGCGCTAACTCAATTACCCGTGGTAGCATCCGGTCGAAATGGATAACCAGTTCTGCATCTGGCAGTAATAGACTGTACTTGCAAATCTTGGAGAGTTCCTTATAATCCCAGGACGCTCCAGTATTACGGGAAGCATGCTCGTGCACAAAACTCGTTAACATATCGTGATTAAGCGATCCAAGGAACAGCAAAACTCGCCGCTGGTAGTTTCGCAACGTGTGATCTGTGTTGATCACATCAACACGTTTTACGCGCTTTCTCGCTACCATCAAGTCTTGTGAGATCTCAACGGAGCTCTCTGTGCTGCGCAAGTAAGGTTCCAAGTATACGATGATTTCACGTAATAGATCATTTATTTGTTCATCTTGTTTCTGTTCCTGTACCTTTGTTGTCCATATCTCGAGGGCAGTGAGCGCGCTATACGCGAGTTCCAGATTGTTCAGACCCGCAGTGAACGCGATCTTAAACATCGGCAGTGTGCACGGCAGCGCATTTTTGACATACGCAAAAGGTGCGTCCAGGATCAAGTAGAGGCACGCGATCAGTAATTCATTGGAGAACGCAGGGATTAGATCGAGAGTGTGCCATAAGTAATTAGATAGAAGCTCCTCTATCCGTCGCGACTCTGCGCTTTTCTCCTCTTCTTCGTCCTTTGATGTATGAGTAAAAACTTTCATACCGGCCCGAATCAGTTTATAGAAACCGGATATCAGTGGATATTTGTACGACAATCGAATGACTTCATAGAGAAATCTGTGTATGGTATTGGCCAACAACTGCGGTTCTGATGCATCGATCACGTCTACATAGAGATCCACAACATTCGTGAACACGCGGAAATCCGCTTGATTCACGGCGCTTTGAGTCAGAGCCACGTCGGACAACACGGTGTCCTCATTTCTTCGTTTCACATTTATGTTCAGCTGATTAATTAACGTAATGCATACGTCTATCATAGTGTTAGCTACATATTGCGCTAATTGTTCTTGTCCACAGTATCTCTTAGTGTTCAACAGCTCCGTCCACAGCGGCAGGTAGTTCTTGTAGCATACTGGCGATTGTTTCAGATTGTTTAATTCCCGTTGCAACTCCGCGTCAAGCGCCAAAGTGTGCGAGCAACTCCATGCAATACCGTCATAAACTGATTACAAAAACGAGATTTTAATATTTTTCGGAAAAAACTTCATTATTAACATATAATTATTCTTTAAGTAATTCTGAATAAAAATATTATGTCAAATTTTCTTTGAAAATTATTTAAATATAAAATTTTTCTTCAAAGATCATTTGATTTATTTACCTATACTGTCAAGGTATCGCTGCAGTAGAGCTTTATCAACGATCACAAGATTGCTGATAGTTTTAGTCAATGTTGAAATGGCGAGCGCGTTGTTAGATATT
This sequence comes from Acromyrmex echinatior, assembly GCF_024713525.1. Taxonomy (NCBI): domain Eukaryota; kingdom Metazoa; phylum Arthropoda; class Insecta; order Hymenoptera; family Formicidae; genus Acromyrmex; species Acromyrmex echinatior. Next base: position 10,889,985 of record NC_141862.1, read on the forward strand.
GCTAAATCGGGGAATCTCTTGATCACATAGATACTAAGCTTTATGAGGATGTTAATATTTTCAATTGTAACATCAGTCATGTGACGTAGTATTTCTGAGAGCGCTTCTTGATAACAACAGATGCTTTCTATGTGCGTCGAATGGCTATGTTCTCTTGAAAAATAAATTATTTGTTACTATATTATTAATATAAAAAAATTTCAATATAAATCATTTAAAATTATTCTTATACCTAAAATATCTTACCTGGAACAAAGAGGAAGCGCATAACTGGTTGTAATGGAATACATATGTCTTACTTCGAATTGAGTCATGTGCACTTTGCATGGTGCAGCCATTTGACTGAAGCCATAAACGATTAATCGCAATGTGGTTAAATTTAAGTTAGTTTTTTTGAATTCTCTGTAAAAATATTCCACAAATTTCTAAAATAAAAAAACATCAAATTATAAAGGAATTAACTGAAGAATATAATTTTATTATCTATTACGTTCTATAATAAATTTAGAGGAAATAAGCACAACAGAGAAGCTATCAGCGTCAGGACTGTGTGGCTCAGTGGCAGGACGGAAGTCTACCATTACGGAAGAGACTAAGGGCGCTATTCTGTAACTGTTTTACACGCCGACAGTTATCGGTGTCGGTAAGCAGTAGACAGTTACAGAATAGCACCCCAGGCCTTAGTTCGAATCTCGGAGTGCCCTGATATTTTTCTCGTGTTGTCGCTTATTTTTTATAATTTTTTAAGATTCAGTTCACGAGAATTTCTTGTTAGTCACGAATAACAAATTAAAATGTTTTGTTTATTTAATATAATGTCTTACCACCAATATTTCGCTCTCGTTACTATTTTGATTTGTAAGAATCTGTCCGATAACTTGGTAAAATCTTTTCAATGCGCGTTGTCCATAAATACTATAAGTAGTTGTTTTGAGCGATAAGCGTCGAAAGATATCATGCCAGTATATGCAATCAGGATACAGTAAGTCTTGAAATAGATTCATATGACGACACAAAAAATCGATTGCCGATTTCGTAACTGTTCTGACCCTCTCATCATCTCCTTGTTGTTTATTGCATTGACTAAGATCCTTGATCCACTTATACGAATCAGAGAGTCTCTTATCCTTTAATGCATTTAGTGGTTCCACTACACCATCTAATATGTCCGCGAGAGCATCAAAATACATATAGAAGTCATTGCGTACGTTGATTTTAGAATCATACTGCACATAAAATTATTAGAATATCATGTAAATTATTAGTTTCCCAAAATTAATAAATTATTTCACAATTAAGTTTATGGATCATTACTGTCGACTTTACCTCATCACGTGCATCATAATATAGTTGTTGGAAAATAACATCTAAATAGTTCTGCGACGAGCGAATACTTTCAACATATTTAATTATTTTACCCAGTACACAGAATATAAATCTTTTTTCTACAACAAAAATTGATATTACATTTTGTAATTTAAATCAAATAATGTGTTCTCACCTTTCTTGTCATAATTATGGAATGCCCGACAATAGTTACGAACTGTTTCGTCAAATTTTAAGTCATGATCCTTGAATAATTCTATTAATTTTATAAAAGCATTATGAGCAGCTTTTTTGGTAAAACAATGAAGTTTTACTTTTAGTCCTAACTGACATACATTCTGCAACATATCATAATATAGAAATATTATTATAATTAAATTATAAGATATTAATATGTATATAAAAAATATGACATCAAATCTTCTCAGTCCTCTATTACAAGATACTATTTATTACTAACAGAGATGATATTATATTAAATTTTCTAATCATTAGGTACTACTAATCACTAATATTTTCAACTACTATTAACATTTGTTAAATAAATAATATCAATGTATGATAGATCTTACCTTAATTTCATGAATATATTGTGTGAAACAGGGGGTAGTATAAAAATTGTTAATGAAAAATGTAAGAAAATTAAATGCTTCTGTTAGCGTATCATCAACGTGTTTGTTTTGAATTCGATGTGGAAGTTCATAATTGAGGAAATACAGCAAGCCATTATTTTTGTCAAATATGCTGCATACAATTAATTCTAAAAAAACAAAACAAATAAATTATTATAATATACAGATAAATTATTGCATAATCAATTAAAATATACATATATATATATATATATATATATATATATATATATATACAATATAACTTTAATTATGTTCATAATTTTTTAAATTATTCCTTTATTAGGCTTTTAAAAATTTTGAGTGTAAATTTATAAAAAAAATAGTCTCTATGATATTCAAATATAACACAAAGTGAATAAGAAACATTTAGTTTTTCATAAAATATTGTTATATATCATATGTATTTTTATATTTACATAATTAATATTTACCACGATGTTCGAGTGAAACAATTGCGAGGGATGTGTGACCACTCCTAAAAATATTCGGCAAATCTGTGAAATTTCTAGTGGATACAGCCTGTTTGAATGTCTGCACAAAGATCTGATATGAATCCATTAGTAGTGGATCATAATCTCTTCTTTTTATTTAGATTAGATTTGATTCGATTAGATTTAGAATCGATTTTTTAGATTCATCCTGGCATTAAACTTGCAGACTTTATCTCGTTTGAAATATCAGTTATCTGATATGTAAATATTACGACTGTTGTTATTACCAGCATGATTCATGTTAGAAATAGTAGAAATATCGCCGAATTGACAGAATAGACTAGAGACCTCTTTCGGAGAATTCTTAGAACTCGTTTTTGATCATAGTTCTTGTTCGTTCTATTGATAACAGAACATTTAAATCTCACGCATACAATATATATGTGTGTAAAGACGTATATCACCGACGAAATACTATTAAAGATCGTCAACCCTGAGCAAATTTTCCCTGGGCGGTATAAAAAGACTCTAAGGAGGTAATTAAAGAACGCTAACATTATCAACAATTGATATAAATTTGCTATTATTAACATAAATATTTGGCACGTACATTATTAAATTCATCATTTTTTATTATATGAATGTTCCATAAATAAATATACATACTTGTAAAGCTATAATATTCTATATATTGCAGAAAAATTATGTTAATATTTTCTCTGCAGTAATCATCTCTGTTGATTAAACTTTGATAATACCGAAATCACAATTTTAAAGAAAAATCGTATATTATTTTTCAAATGCATAAATACGTCTACTAAACTAATAAATCATAAAATTAGTACAATATTATTAGTTTTTAACTCTTAATCACTTCATTCACAAGGATGCGAATTGCCGTAAGGATGTCGGTATATAATTCATCAAGCCTTTAGAGTGTGCGTTTATAATACATAATAATTTATATCAGTATAAAATATATAAACTGTTTTATTAGTCATCTATGGATCATCAAAGCCCATATATGATATATACGTGTATATGTATATAACATGTTAATACTATATAAATGCCACAATTAAAAGTATACGTGTTACACACACACACACACACACACACACACACACACACACACACACACACACACACACACATTTATACATTACATATATTTAATAGAAATAAAATCTTTTCCTCTATGTAAAAGTTTGATATATGTTTTAGATTCAAAATATAAATAAATGATAATTATTTTTTTATTATAACAAACATTATTCAATCATAGTTCTATATACACAAGTGTTATTTCACATTTGTACAATGCATGTTTTTATAATTAATATATAATTCAATTGATTAATCAATTTCGTGTTATTTGTAATAATACATTTTGATACAAAATTATAAAATGTAACTCAAAAGTATAAAGTATATCAAATAGTATAAGTATATTAAATTAATGATTTGTTGAATCAGCAAAACTCTTATTTATACATATTTTCGTCGTTATACAGATACGAATAAAATAAAGTAATGATAAAAATGTGCTTCATAAGAAAAATTACTTAACTTAATGCACGATTTGTTGTGGAATATGCTAAATTGAATTAAAAATTTTCATTTAGCAATTATAAAACAGGTAAGTTTATATTTACTAAATTATATGTATACATATAGTATTTATATATTTATATATTCTATATAAATAAATATAATTTAAACCGTATATATCTCTTGTAGAGTTAAATTTTTTAATATCATTGTAATTAAGTAATTTAAAATTAAATAAAATTTTTCTTGAAAGTTTATTTTTCCTTGCAGATTGTTCTTATATCAGTTAATGAATTCATGTAATGAATTCGTTAAAAAAAACCTGTACTTCATAAATAATTTACAAAGCTGTTTATATAGATGATTCCTTACATTTATTTTAATCAATCACCTAAAATATTTTTATGTCAGATCAATAAAATATTTATATTGATTAACATTAATAAAAACATACGATATTAATAATATAAAATTAATACAAATATAATATAATATAATATAATATTAATAAATATAATATAATAAATATAAATAAAAAGATATAATATTAAAAATAATATATTACCAATGTATGTACGAGTGTGGACAAAATTATATACTGTGACGGTCACTCAAAGATTTACGTTCAGGTTTCGGTCTAACGGTTTGATATGGCGGATTTAATACATATCCATAAACTACCTCTGAGTTAATCTAATTAATAGACGTCATTTAATTCAACTAAAAACAGTTAAGCTAACAATTTCATTAGAAACTATGATAATAAGAAAATTCATCGAAATTTTATAAGATTAATAGAATATGCATTTATATTTGCCTTTGATATCTATATATATTTAATTTATTTATATCGCAAAATATAGTTAATAATTGCTTTCCATTTTCATACAAGTGATACTAATCGAGTCTAAAATTATTTTATACTAAGATAATGATATGTTTACTTTGGTGATAAAGTTATCGCATACAGCACATCAGGTATATAATTTCACTTTTAATATAAGTTAACAAGACTCAGTGAAACACACGGTCTCAAATTTGTAGGTAAAAACTTAGTTGAAATCTCACTTCGATGAAAAGGAACTTCGTTCAACTGACTTATGACGATATATGGGAATTATCTAAATTTTGATGTAAATGAAAAGCAATTCGTCATACAAGAATCTCGGCTATGTGCCGAATAAGGAATTATTATTTAAAAAACATACGTATACCAACTAATTTCAAATATCTCATAATATTATTATAAACTTCTGCTATTGAGTACCGACAGATATCTTTTAGGCATTTTCTTATTACTTTTGAACTAGCCACTCAAATTGTTATCTTTAATCAATTAAATGCATTTTTTACGATTCGGTCTTGAGATCAAACTATGTTGATGAAAATTTGAAGTGTATTTTGGAGTATTTATTCCATGAGTGTAATAGAACATTTGAAGTGTATTTTAATTTCTTTTCTTTTTTCAGAATGATTATTTTGCTGTTAGAAATGGTCTAATATACTATTGCATCAATTGTATTGTTTTATATTAGGTCATTTAAAAAGTATCCGCGGTTTTTTGTTCAATTTTTGAATGAAAAAACCGTGGATACTTTTTAAATGACTCGATATATATATATATATATATATATATATATATATATATATATATAAATACATGTTTCAGATCACATTTATATTTTCTTCATATTCCTAGCTGTTTTTTGCGTATCTACAACCTTTTTTTATCTAATATATTTTACTCACCATAAATCTTCGTAATTTCCATACGCTTCCTGATGATGATGATGATGTATGATCACTTGTTTGTGTAATCGTTGTTCTATATTCAGGATATGTGAGTTGGATGCGGGATAGAGATTCTTTAAAATTTTGATGAGATGAAGGGACAACGGAAAAGAGGTCTGGATTTTCATTAGATGAGGTTATACGAGTTAAACATGGAAACATGAAAGAAGTGAATTCACAAAAGGTACAACAAACCAACGATCTAAAAGTAGAATATTAGATATAGATATAGAATTAAATTTAGTTAGATATAGAATGATGTTTAATAATATAAACTATGTATAATAATATATAATAATATACCTATATATATATATATATATATATATATATATATATATATATATATTAATAAAGACATTTATATTTCAATTATAAATCCATTTATAATTATGTTTTCTAATAGTGATAAAAGCTGAACTAAAATCTATGTATAATTATTACAGTATTAACAGTTGTCTTACTTTCTTAGTTTAAAAATGCAATATAACATTGATAGAATTGCTACTGTCACTCCTAAAATCACTAATTCGAATGTTAGGTCTTGATTCTTTGTATCAACTTCAGGAGTGTCAAACTTGTAATTTGTATGATCCGTACTTGTATTTTCTGTTAAATAAATGTATACATCATTTTCATATTGTAGTATCTTGAAAAATAACTATAATTAATAATTACTTATCTATTGCTAATACATTAATTCTGATAATAGTAGAAGTCCATTATTAGCAAAATTTATTTGAGAAATAAATGTTTTTATTCAATTAATTATAAGCTTCTTAAAAGTGAATCTATTATGTGTTCATCATCAATGAATTAAATTTGTTAAATTATTATTCAATAAAATTAAATGTAAAAAAATTGTATAATATACACTTATATGATTGGTTTGTATAGATAAATTAAAATATACATAGAAGAATTACTCTCTTTCTATCTTTGTTTATTTTGTATTATAGATTTAGCTTTTATTAGCATTTTATAATGATTATGTTAGTTATAAATAACAAAATTATTATGAAATGTCAAATATCAAATCAAACTCATATAATGTGTTAAAAACAAAAATGAACTATAATATCAAAATTTTATAATAATTTTGGTACCATAGTTTTTGGAATTTTAATGTAATTTACGACATAATCAATCTTATACAAAAAAATTCTCTTATTACGGTATGTTATACGTATATATAGGGTTGGGTAATGCTAAATTAAAAAGATAAAAGTTAAGTTAAAAAGTTAAAAAGTTAATTAATTTTAACTTAACTTAGAAAATTGCAAAAGTGAGCAAATTTACTAGGTGTTGATCAATGAAATTATAAATATTCTAATGAATTTGCTTATTTTTGTCATTTTCATCTCATTTCAAATTATACCGACTCCCACATTTCAATCTGTCAGAAACCCTGTATTTTGATATTTACCGTGTATTTTATAGTTTCTGATAGGTTGAAATCTATTATTTCTTATTATTAAAATATAACATATCAATACTATTTTCGGTTTACGTGGGCTCACGTTGATCGGTTGTTCAGTGCGGGAGGACTCATTTTCGATAACTTGCGAGAAAAAATGTCCGACAAAAATTTCGAAGTGGCTTTATTACTTAAATTTAATAAGTATGAACAAAATATTCAAACAGTATATATAATAGTCTATGTAAACAGTATGAACAAAATATGTAAATAGAGTATATAGAGTATTTTCTAAATGAAGTACATGTTTTTCCGTTATTTGTAAGACTAAAACCCTAGAATCATGAAATAAAAAAATATAAAAAAAAACAAATTTAATTTTATCTTTTTAATTATTTTGTTTTATTAACTTAACTTTTAATTCAATTAATTTCATTACAAATTACATTACAAATTAACTTGTATCTTAACTAAGTTAAATTTTCAAGATTGTTAACTTTAACTTAACTTAGTTAAAAAAAAGTTAACTTACCAACCCTGTGTATATATATATATATATATGTATATGTGTCATCATTATACAATATTATATACATCTATGTTATTAGGTGTTGGAATTAATTCGTAGCGTTTTTTAATGAAAGAATGTTATTTATTTCACATGAGCATTAAAAAATACATTAATGAAAGTACTTCCCATCACTTGTAAAACGCTACGAATTAATTCCAACACCTAATACAATATACTTCTCTCGTGTATACGTATATTACTTTACAGTTTTATTTATCTATAAAAAACATGTTCATTTATAAATATTAAGAGATTAAGCAATAAATAAAGTGAGCAATTATTTAAAATGTAATTCGTTATCTTACCAGAGTTTAAATTTTCAAATATAATATTCCGTATCTGTCGTTTAATGTTCATCGTGAAAGTATTGTGTTTAGCCTCCTTCTCCAAAAAATTTAGCTACACAAGATTTTTACTCTTTTTTAAGATTCAATTTGTCATCAAAGTTTGTTACCGATTTATTATCGAAATAATAATTAAAACGTCATCATCTAAAATTAACGATGTAGTAATTTTAAGTCGTATAGATTGTAACAATGTTTGTCTATCAAGATGATATTGACTAATCTATTTGACGAATTTGTCACGTCCAAATAGATAGTTGAAAAGACATATAAGGTCAGATCAAGGACCTAACTCTTAACGATATTCCATTGTTATTGCGCAAGTTTTGTACATAGTAAAAGTACTACACAAAAAGAATGAAATAATATAATGTTACAGTTGTTAAAAATTATTAACAGAATAAGGTCCTTAGATAGATAAATGTTTATTACAGAATAAAAAAGACATTTTAATGATGAAACCAAATGGAGAATGTAATTTTGTTCGGATTAATCGTTTAGCATTAATAACAATAATAATTGAAAAGCAAACTTTAAAAACTTTTAAAACTCTCAAACTCTCAAACTCTCAAACTTTAAAAACTTTTAAAACTTTTTTAATTTGTTTGGCATATAAAAAAATTCTCAGCTAACGCATATATCATCGTAAATAAAAGAATAGTTTTAAAAATTAGCTAGTAATTTCTTGTAAATACTTGTTTTACTTTAAATACTGTAAATTTTATGTACGCATTTATTAATACAATGTTGTAAAATGAAGCTATAATATCCATATTTCTTATAATTCCATAGTGTTCTAAAACAACGTGGCTTATCTATCTCCAATGTTTGAAATATGTGATTAAGAAATAATAAACAAGTCTCTCTCGATTGTTTGAAAAGTAACGTTTGTATATCTATCTGATAAAGTTAAGCAACAAAAAATTTTGAATATTGATACAAGATAAATTTATAAGTAATATCTCGTCGGAATTTTTCGCAAATATAAACTGACAACAAAATAATTAAGAATATAAGGAATTAAGTTAATCTTATTAATATTTATATTATTAGGTGTTGGAATTAATTCGTAGCGTTTTACAAGTGATGGGAAGTACTTTCATTAATGTATTTTTTAATGCTCATGTGAAATAAATAACATTCTTTCATTAAAAAACGCTACGAATTAATTCCAACACCTAATATATAAATAATTATTGATTAATATGACATTAATTAGGAGACGATAATGCTACTTTTCAAGAATAATCGATTCTGTCACTCAATTATTGTTTCGCCAAACTAATACATACCAATAAAAAAAAATATCAAATGTTATAAGTTATGAGAAACATTATGTCACATTATATCACACAATATACACAATACATGAAAATTATAACAAATCGAGATTCTCGCAAGATACTTCCTAAAAGGAAGCTCAGTACGACAGCTTAATGTTAATAAAGTTATTCGTCTCACCACAATGATATACGTTCGCGTTCACGTTCTCAGTTTAAATGCAACACGTGCCTACGACAATAAACCGGCTCGGCACGCAGAAGACATGACACTAGACGCTTATTGGTCCGTTTCGTATATATTCTATTGGTTGATACCGATCGACGTAAACAAAAAAATTATCCCTCGAAACTCATGTTTAAAAACTGTTACCATTTGTCGTGTTCAGCAGAATTTTATTTTGTAACTGTAATTAGCTTTTTCGCACTGATTGGATATACTTTTAGATATAAAGAACACTTCTATCTCAATGAAGAAAACTTATAGTTAAAAAAATGAACATTCTGCTAAATGCGATTAATGTCTAATTGTCTTTCTCGACATAAAAAGTTATCTAAATATTTGTTTCCTCGTGGCTGTTCATCCTCCATTTTCATCGATATGTGAAAATTCTTGTTATTCTATAATTTAATTCAATGGATTCCTCAAATCAGATATCCAATTTATATAGTCATTCACGTCTTTATCATTATAAAAATATAACAGATTTATGAATTTTCAGTTGAAGTTGGTTAGACTCTTAATATTCCTCCAAAACATTATTTTTTTTTTTTTGAAAGAAGATAATATTGAGTTAGGGAAAAAGTCTTTTTATAAATGGAGCATAATTGAAATATATTTTTTTAATTGTTTATAAATCTTTTATTAAACCAAATATATGCTATTTTGACCGATGACCTTTTGCCATTTTTCGGGCCATTATCGGAGCATAGATCTTCCATCGGAGTAGAACTTCTGTGTAATTTCTCGGTAAAAAACTGAGATAAATGATTTTTTCACAGGTCACTTTTGAAGTCAAATTTATTCCAGGCTGCAAAACCGAAACAAATGATCGGACGGTGTAAGATCAGGACTATAAGGTGCATTAAAACTTTCCATCTAAGCTGTCAATTTTTGTCGAGTCATCAAAGATGATGTGTACGATCTAGCATTGTCATGATGGAAGACAACGCTTTTTCCATTGATCAATTCTGGCCGCGTTTCCTAAATGGATTTCTCCAATCGCATTAGTTGTTGACAATAGAGATCAGAATCAATCGTTTTGCCTGGCGACAGCAGTTCATAAATAAACGACTCCTTTCCGGTCCCATCAGCACACATCAATCTGCAGGGCTTTGCGATTGTTTGTGATGCTTCATTTCGTTTTGACCACGATCTTTTTCGAATATTATTATTATATATGTTATCCACATTTCATCGGCCGTTATCAATCTTTTCAGAAATCTCAATTTTGTTGCATTTTAGTAACGATTCGCAAATGGAAATTCTATCTAATAAATTTTTTGTCAAATCATGTAGCATCAAACATGGTGCTTCTTTATATTTATGAGCCTTATGCAAGTGTTTCAAAATGGTTTTATGATCAATGTTTAGCTTCTTAGCTGTTCATATGACGATTTTCTCCAACTTTTTGGAAGATTTTATCGACATTTGCCACAATAGGCTGACTAGAACGATGTGCATCTTTGACATCGAAATTTTCATCTCAAAATCAGCAAAATCGATTCGCTGCTATTTGTCTAGTTAGAGCATCCTCCTCATAAACATGACAAATTTTTTCTGTAGCTTACACAACGTTCTTCCCTTTTTTATAATATTAGGTGTTGGAATTAATTCGTAGCGTTTTTTAATGAAAGAATGTTATTTATTTCACATGAGCATTAAAAAATACATTAATGAAAGTACTTCCCATCACTTGTAAAACGCTACGAATTAATTCCAACACCTAATAAAAAAATAAAATATGTCGAAAATGTTCCTGATTTTCACTCATTTTTAAATTTGATTAAATACGTTCAAAAAAATCTATAATTAATCTAATTCAAAATGTTATATAAAATAGCATCTGTTAGCAAAATATAGCAAAATATCGCAAGTGCGTTATACCATCAACAATTATTCACCGAAAAGTTTAAGTTAATCGAAATTTGGTCGAAGCCATCAAATCTGCAAATATATCGACATGATAGCGCTTTTAAAGATTTCTGCTTTAAACAATATAAATAAAAGGAGCATGTATCTACATGCAGGATGTTCTTAGCGAATGTTATATATTTCTAAAATTATATGTTATACAAAATTATAAACGTTTCGGCCTTTATTAGGCCATCTTCAGTATATTATATAACGATAATTCGTTGTCATATTAATAAAACTAATTATGAGTTAACTCAGTTAACAGATAATTTAGTTGCGTTGTTATTGTATTCAAATTATTAAATTGTATAATATTTATATTATCGTGATATAGAATTAATTATCAATGATTATCGCGGTCTTCTATTATTTATGCCATAGTTTATTCCTTGTAAGATTTTTTTTATATAACCGTTGTGTGAAATACGGAATTTCCAAATTCTGTGTGTGCGTACATGCGTGCGTGCGTGCGTGCGTGATAGTGTGTATCATGTGTATGTCGCTTTCCATTTTTCCGTTAAGGTGTGAACCTGACTTTACAGTTTTCTGCTACTCTTTTATACACACTTTTATACTTCGTACATACACACGATACACATTATCACGCACGTACGCACGCACGTACGCACGCAATTAACGGCACTTTCATCATTTGCGCATGCGCGTCATGACAATGAACGCGAAGGTACCCGCTGACTGCTGAGAATTTTCGATCAGTGTCTTTCGAACGGAACAAATGAAAGAATCGGTCAAGTGAAAGATAAGTGAAAGAATAAATTCGACCAGAGGAATTTTATGGGAAATTAAAATAGGTACGCTGATTCTACAATGAGTCGGTAATCAGCCTAAGTCTTATTAGTGAAGTTGACCAATAACCAACTTGTACGACTAAGGCTGATTGGTCATCTTCACGATTAAGACTAAAATTACCGACTCATTGTAGAATCAGCATAAATGAGCATAAGTTGTCTTTGATATAGGTTGCCTTGGCTTTGAATTTGACTCGAACATTTTTCAAATATACAACCGTACGACAAATTTTTCTGTTTAATTGCTATGTTAGTTAAGCTTGTTAATTAGCTATGGAAAGAGAGATCCGAGGACCTCTCTGTTCTGTACACATCAGTTGTTGTACGAAAAAAATACAAATGAAATAGCACCTTAAGGAACACACCAAGTCAAGAAAAAGTTAAAAACTTTATTTTGATGTCATGAAAGTAAAAATGACTTTTTATTACAAAATTTGAATTTTTTTTACTTAACGTTAAAGCCCATTCTACAATGTTTCTATTTTTTGTTTCCTGTTTTTTGCTTTTTACCTTTTTTGCTTTTTTCTCCGTTACTTTTGCAACCATTTCATCGACAATGTTATATTTCTTGCTACGTATTTCTTGTTTATTTCGAAGTTCGTTAACTTTATCTCGAGCGACATAAAACTAGATAAGAAACAAGACAAGTGTAAACAATAGTAAAAAGCAAGAAACAGGAAACGGAGCACATTGTAGAATACGGTTTAATCGAAATAAAATCATTTTGAGTTCTTGTTGATTAATTTCGTGTAATTTTTTGAGCGGATAATTCTACAAATTGAATAGTTATAAGTATTTATTCTTGTTATCAATTTGTTTTATTTCAGTAAACAATAAAATATTAATGTACGGTACGCTATAAACAATGGAAAAAAATGACATTTGAATTGTAATCAATTAAAGATTATTAAAATTCACGAATTGAAGATCGGAATATTGAGCTTAAAATTGAACTAATCAGATAATTTTAATTTTAATCCATCTTGTTCTAATTGATCGAATTTTAATCTTTAATTCGCAATCCTTTAATGCATGCTTGATATGGACTTTAATAGGTAATTCTTAAACTGTTTTACTCATGATGCGTATGATGTGTGATTTTTATTATCCTTCACTTTTTATTCTTTATCTTTTTTTAATATTCAGTGAATAACAAGGATAAAATTATATATTATGCATATCATGCAAGAAACGGAACATTCTTTGTCATATATTTCTATTGGTATTCTAAATTTGAATCCAAAAACACTTTGCAAGATGTCTTGACTATTTATCTCGAATGCCTTTTAACCTGTTAATGTTTGCATAATTTCGAGATTTGGTGCCCACTTTAACATGATTACATCACTGATTACGTCACTGCGCTGTTGTGCAACTCGTAATCGCGATGCGATAGTGTAGCATTATGCTGTAATCAGTTAGCAAATGCGGTTTATTTTTATTTGCAGAGTTAAATATAAAGTGTGCCGTTTAAATGGATTGTTTACTGCTTGGCGTAATTATCCTTAGTTCGGCGATGCTAATCATCCTAACGAGAAGATACTTCTCGTCCCATAGGACGAAGTTATCGAAATTGCCAGAGACCTGGTGGACGCCCGGTACCGAGAACTCTGTCAACAATGACATCAGACCATACAAAGTTACTTTTTCCGAAGAGGTATTCAGGATTGACAAAGTTATTTTATAAATTAAAGTATTAGGTGTTGGAATTAATTCGTAGCGTTTTACAAGTGATGGGAAGTACTTTCATTAATGTATTTTTTAATGCTCATGTGAAATAAATAACATTCTTTCATTAAAAAACGCTACGAATTAATTCCAACACCTAATAATTTCGTTACTGTTACTACTGTTTTTTTTTTGTTGTGAATCGATATGATTGAAAAAACGTTTCTATATATTGCTTGTTTTAAATTAGCGCTGAGACACTATCGTGTAAAGAGCAATTTCATGAAATAGTTTAATTAAACAGTTAATTGTTACAGATAATAGACAATGGCATCGTAATTGCATGTAATGATAGATTTGAAATATCGATTAAAGCATGTAACAATAGTGTACTAAAGAAGAACAATAAATTATAATTGTGATATCAAAATGATTCTAAAATGATATAATAATTAATTATTTTTTAATTATCATTTTAATGTCCTTTTGATGTTACCGTGACTTACTATTCTTTTTGGGTAAAAACTAATTGTAAATAATCACTGAGCACTTATTTGACATTAATTCGAATGACTGAGTACTTACTTATTCAAGACTCAATCAGTCAAATGACGATTTTGATTTATTACGAATTGATATGATTTAAAAAAAATCTTATAACGAATTTGGAATAATACAAGCTAGTAAATGAGATATTCATTGTATGCAATAGAAAATATTGTTTGTAGATGGTAAAAGATTTGAAGTACCGATTGAAGCATACCAGACCTTTGATACCGCCATTGAAAGACGTTGCCTGGAATTATGGCACTAATACCGACGCCCTGCGCAAACTTTTAGACTATTGGGAGAACAAATATAATTTTGACGAACGCGAGAAGTACATAAATCAGTATTCGCATTTTAAAACGAATATTCAAGGTACGAGAATACGATCAACAGAAAAGTATATACAGCGAGTATTCTTTCGCATATTTTGAATATTTTTGTAACCTGACATTAGAGAATCAATCATGTAATTTTTTCCCCAATGGAAATGTAAAATTTTTTGTATGTATGTGTATATTATTAGGTGTTGGAATTAATTCGTAGCGTTTTACAAGTGATGGGAAGTACTTTCATTAATGTATTTTTTAATGCTCATGTGAAATAAATAACATTCTTTCATTAAAAAACGCTACGAATTAATTCCAACACCTAATATATGTACATACATACATAAAAATTGTCACGTTTTTTGAAAAGTTATATGATTGATACTCAAGTAGTAAATATTTTAAGTTTTACAGATTATTATGAGATGCTTATGTAATAGTAAGGATTTTAGAATCCTTAGTATTATATAAGAATTTTATTTATAATACGATTTATGTAATTCTATTTGTATTATTATAATATAAATTCTATAATTTTACTTATAATAAGATTTTTTAAATTATAATTATATATTCTGTTGTAATTTTATGTGTTTTATTTTATTTCAATACTATATATTTTATACAAAATTTTATATATCGATTTAAATAAAATAAAATCAAAACGAAATCTGGTACTCGGATGAATAATTCGAAAATATTCGAACTATTTTCGGTCTGTAAGAATTCAATTTTATATATTTATAGAAATCTATAAGATGATTTCAGTATCAAAGTTGATTACATATACTTTTATGTTATTATTTTTCAATATTACACTGAGTTACAGACATGTACATATTTTGTATTTAACACAGGATTAGATATTCACTTTATTCATGCGAAATCAAATAATACGGAAGGAAAACGTGTTTTGCCATTGCTAATTGTGCATGGATGGCCCGGGTCCATAATGGAATTTTATAAAATCATTCCATTACTTATCTCACCGAAACCCGAGCACGATTTTGTATTTGAAGTGATAGCGCCTTCGTTACCTGGATTTGGTTTCTCTAGCGCAGCTACGATACCTGAACTTTCGACCATTCAAATAAGTGTGATTCTTAAGAATCTCATGTTGAGACTCGGACATAATAAGTATTATGTTCAAGGTGGCGATTGGGGTGCCTTCGTCATCCATACTATGTCATGTTTATATCCGCAACAGTAAGTTTATTGCCTGAAATTATCAATTAAATCTGATATGATGTCTAACTTTAAAGATGTACTTAATGATTTGCACGTTACAATCAGGTTTAATAACGTTGTCAACTACTGACGTAAATGTTGCATAAACGCTAATTTGTATAACATAGATCTTCATGGATGTCCTAAAAATATTCAAAGGACGTTTTAAGAACGTTTAGAGGACACCCTATCGTCTGAAGTTTCTAGAAATTCTGAGGATGTCCGTTATGATAAAGTATGCTGTGTATATTAAATTTGGTTTTATGACAACTGATATTATAAATTGAATTGGACCAGCATAATTTTACATCAGTAATTATATAATAACTATGATGTTACTAAACTTGATTAAATATATATATATATATATATATATATATATATATATATATATATGTTGTACAAATTGCAGCGTTTTGGGTTTGCATTCCAATTTGTGCCTAGTGTTCAATAAATGGATCCTAATGAAAAAAACATTGACTCTTTTGAAAAAATCGTTTTTGCCTTGGGAAAAAACTAAAAAAAGAATTGGTTTTTCAATTCTTGGAGAGACTGGATATTTTCATATTCAAGCTACGAAGCCGGATACAGTTGGTATGCGACGTACTTATCATACAATAACGCAAAAAAGAGTTAACATTTATATTCTATTAATTAAATGTATAAGAAGATTTTGCGCATATTTAACGAATGAAAATCTAGTATCTTTCAAAGCGTTATATGTTTTAGGGGTCGGTCTAAACGACTCACCTGCTGGTTTGGCGGCGTATATCATTGAAAAATTTTCAACTGGTACAAATCCGTCTTACAAATATAGAGCAGACGGTGGATTTTTAGAGAAATATACATATGACGAGTTAATCGATAATCTGATGATTTATTGGATGTCGAATAGCATTACTACAGCCATGAGAATATACGCTGAACACTATACCAAGTCGAATATTTCCTTAGCGAGGATCTTGCAATCGTATATAATAGTTATTCCAAGTTGTTATTATTGCAATGTATAAATGTTAAATATTAAATGTTTTTTTTCTTTTATAGGACACCGATAAAAGTTCCTAGCGCTTGTGTACAATTCCCTTACGAAATCATGACTCAAAGTCCAAACGAACTGAGAATACGATTTGTGAATCTTTTACGAGTTACCAAAATGCCTCGAGGAGGTCATTTCGCGGCATTTGAAGAGCCGGAGTTACTCGCAAATGATATATGGATCTCCATTGATAAGATGGAAGAGTGGAACAAAAAACACAGGGAAACAGTAATTTGTCAACAAGAAGAGAATAAACGTAATTTCTAAATGAAAAGAGTTGTACAAACATTACTCGAAAGTGAAACAGAAATGACGAAGAATTTTTTATTAAGAATTAATTTTTATAAAATCTATATATATTAAGTCGGGGAAAAAGTTTCTTCGTATTTAAAAAAAATTTTTTGTATTTGAAAAAAGTTTTTCATTTGTTGCAAAATTTTCGTTACAATTATATTATGCGTTAGAGCAAAGTTTTAGCTTTAAGAATCTGTTTTTTAAATTGCGGTGGGATGATTTTTATCGGAGTTACGAGCAACCAAAGTTAGAATGCTCCTTTACTTAATTCGCTTAATAACTCAGTAACAAAAAATCATAGGAACATTTTTAAAAAATGATTTTGTAGGAAAAGCTTCGAGCTTTTACGATAGGTAGTCGAAAATTTTTGTAAATTTTTTTTGGACACGTGGAGACCTTCAAAGTGAAAAGAAAAATTTTCATCTTTTTCAGCTCGCAGTTTTTTTGATGTAAAAATTATCAAACTCACAGAAACTGAAAAAATATAGTAATCTTTCGAAAGTAGAGATTTCAAAACTTGAAAACTCTCTTTTTAAATTGAAATTTCATTTATTTTTGACGAAGATATTGTATATACAATTTTGAATTAAAAAATACGAAGAAACTTTTTCTCCGACCCAATATTTATTTTTAAAGTATAAACGTTATTCAAAAATAAATTTTATATATATATATATTAAGATAAATGTTTCAGTTTCTTTCTCAAAATAGATTGTGTTTAGTTTAATAAAGTTGAACCTCTACTGATAATTTAAAAAGATGTAAAATTTATAATCCTCTCCTTTTCTTTTTTCGGGATTCCCCAAGTATTTTCAAGGTTTTCGGCTTTCTGGTAATGAGATCGAATGTCCTGTTTTTTCCAATCATATTTTTCGCGCGAAAAGTAACGTGGTTGGTAGCTCTGATCAGCTATAATCCTGCCCGCTGTCACAATGCAAACATGGCGATGATGGTGTCCGTTTAAAGAGCAGCGACGCATTTTCATTCCCTTTTTGACTACGACGAATCTTTAATTGCCACTGGTGACGACGAGGAACGCAATGGGCAATGCTGATACAAAGCTGAACTTTCGAAAGGCTGTGGTGCAATTAACGTCGAAAACTCAGGTACAGACATTCGCTTGTTTACTTGACGAATAACATATGATCGGTGGTAGACCGACATAAGTATAATTTCTCGACGAAAAATCTTGGCAATCGCTGAGTCTCTGTGATGAATCCAGAATATCTGCATTTTTTATTTTATATATACATAATGTCAATGTGTTAAGTAAAAAAAAAGGATTAACATATCATGTAAATTATTATGTAAAACTTGCTGATAGAGATTATTGAAACATGATAATACAAGCTATTTTAAGATTTGTCGAATTGCTACAACAATGACTGCTATAATAAATAAATTGTTGTGAAAATTGTGTATATATAATAATAAAAATTAGATTTTCACTCTGCACATATGTCAATATACTTTGTTTTACCTAGAGACCTTAAATAACAAAGTCTGATCACGAGATGAACAAACTTTTGATTGATTCATTGTTTTTATCACTTTCAGTAAGTTAGAATAAGAAAGTATAAATCAGAATGAAATGGCATATAAAAAGAGACAGTATATATATCCTTCTTCTTGCTTTATTCTTACTCATACTTTATTATAGAATCTCTAATTTTATCATATTAAAATTTTTGATTCATAATCAGTTGTTAAATTAGAAGAAATGTATGTTATATACTGAATGATGAAGATTAGTGAATCTACCAAAATTTCAAATTATCATTACCATGTTCTATATAAATTTTATTTTTGCAATTGTACCAACAGGTGATCGATGCATCGGATGATATATTCTGGGATCAATTTTGGTCTGAGAATGTGACCAATGTTCAGGATATTTTTACCCTGATTCCGGCTCCAGAGATTCGTGTATTGAGAGAAGAGGCACCTTCCAATTTAGCCACATTATGCTACAAGGCGGTCGAGAAGTTAGTCAAGGCGGTGGATAGCAGCTGTAGAACTCAACGGGAGCATCAGATTGTTTTGAACTGCTGTCGCTTGCTGACACGCTTGTTACCTTACATATTTGAGGATCCCGATTGGAAAGGCTTCTTTTGGTCCAGTTTACCTGGCAAAGATGACGAAGAGAGCTTACCATTGGCACATTCTTTGTTGAACGCGCTTTGTGTAAGAGATATATTTAAAGCAGATAATGACATATTAAATGTTTACATATTATGTTTTCATAATTTTGTTATTATAATCTAAAATGTATGTGTTTAAGTTATTATTACTAGTAATAAAATTATATTATTTAATAATTAATTAGATGTTTAATATTTTATATAAAATATGAGAATATATGTTATAGTAGTGTAGAATGTATATGTATAGTCTGTAAAGTAATTAATCTTAAATCTATTTCTATTTTAGGATCTATTGTTTTGTCCTGATTTTACCGTAGCTGCAAATAGAAAATCCGGTCCGGTGAGTCTCCGTTAGATATCGGAGTTTTGATAGTATTAGAAGTACGGAATGTGTTATGCCTCGTAATGTCTTTACAGGACAAAGCCGATGAGTTGCAGTCGATAGACAGCTGTGAATATATATGGGAAGCGGGAGTAGGCTTCGCATATTCGCCACCCAGATATCCCATTCTAGATTCCAACCGCACGGAATTGTTGAAGCTCTTGTTGACATGCTTCAGCGAAACCATGTACAATCCGCCGATGGATCTATCAATCACGCCGAACAGATGGATTGAACATTTGACTAGTAGTGAAAATAGGTAATTATTTTAGTACAACCGTACATAATGTATATATTTTATACTTGTTATATTATTTGTACCTTTGTATACAAGTTCTTCAATCATGGAATACCTTATGTGTACAATATATTTAAATACATCTTATATGTATAATATATTTAAATAGTACACTAAAATAATCCAACAATTACATAGGATATTTATATGTCATCATATTTTTTATTTAATTTGTAATTACATGCGATTGTTCACAGACACGCTTTACCTATGTTTACATCGCTTTTAAACACGGTATGCGCATACGATCCTGTCGGATATGGAGTGCCATACAATCATTTGCTGTTCACCGATTCCTTAGAGCCGCTGGTCGATGTCGCGTTGCAAATCTTGATTGTAACTTTAGATCATGACACTACTGGTGGAATACCGATGGAAGAGGGAGCAGTCGGAGATAATTTGTTTATTAATTATTTGAGTCGAATTCATCGCGATGAAGGTAACATTTTTAATATTTAATTTTATATATTTTTGTATAATTAGATTTTATTTAAAGTTTTGTTAAAGCAATATATGTTTAAAATTAAATAAGGAGTAAAATTAAAATTTTTTTTCTTAGATTCTGAAGTTTATATTATTTTTGGTTAATTAAATGTCAATTTATAGATAAAAAATAAATACATAGAAAGATGAAGAAATAAGTATTATATATAGAAATAGACTGAAATGTATGTTTTTGTTTCCACAGATTTCCAATTTGTCCTAAAGGGTATCACTAGACTGTTGAATAATCCATTAATGCAAACGTATCTGCCGAACTCGACCAAAAAAGTGCATTTTCATCAAGAGCTGCTAGTTTTCTTCTGGAAGATGTGTGATTACAACAAGAAGTTTTTATATTATGTGCTAAAAAGCTCGGACGTTCTTGAAGTTCTCGTACCGATTCTTTATCACTTAAATGACTCGCGTGCTGACCAATGTAAGTTTTTATTTCTTTGTTTTTAATCTTACTCATTTATATTATATTTATATCATACTACTTTAATTCAACATTTAATTACACATATGGTAATTGACGATTTCTTTAGGAGACATACGTAATTTAAAATATCTCAGAATTTGATTGAAGAAGTAATACATTGAAATTATATTTTTAATTATATTTTTAATTAAGTAGATTATATATTATATGTATATATTTAGCTTTTCCATATTTTTAGCACGAGTTGGTTTAATGCACATCGGTGTATTTATTTTACTTCTCTTGAGTGGAGAACGCAATTTCGGAGTGAGGTTGAATAAACCCTATACAGCTACAGTGCCTATGGATATTCCCGTTTTTACAGGTGTAATAATTATATTTACCGTTTTTAAGAATCACAGAAGATTATTTTAAATATATTAATTTAAAAACGTAATATTTGATTGCAGATTTGTATTTTTGATTGTAAAGTCAATTATTAAAATCATTAATTATTAAATTATCAATATTAAAATGATAATAATTTTATTTCAGGAACGCATGCTGATCTCTTAGTCACTGTATTTCATAAAATCATCACGACCGGTCATCAAAGACTGCAACCGCTATTCGATTGTCTACTAACGATTCTAGTCAATGTGTCGCCGTATCTTAAAACACTGTCTATGGTGGCTAGCACAAAACTGCTACATTTGTTGGAGGCATTTAGTACACCGTGGTTCCTTTTCTCAGCACCCACTAATCACCATTTGGTATTCTTTTTGCTCGAGATCTTTAACAATATTATTCAGGTAATGCGCTCACAAAATGCACGATTAAATGTGCATCCATATAATCACACAACATATAATCTATTTTTCTCATTATACAAGATGTTTAAAAGTGTAAAAAAAGTGTAATTTATATAGCATTATCATTCGCAAATTTTGTGTGAAAAAGAATTAATCTTTCCTTTATTAATTTTATAATTTATTTCTATATATTTTCTAATAGATTTGCTTTATTAAAACTAATGGGAAGAAAAATATTTTTGCATGTTTTGGAATAGAAATTATTTGAATGTTTAGTTATTAATTTGCTACATGCATAGTTTAGGAATGTGGTTTTTATACTATTATTATATTATAAATAAATAATATAAATATTATATTATAAATAAATAATATAAATTTAGATCTACCATTTATTTTCGATTTTCAGTATCAATTTGATGGAAATAGCAACTTAGTTTATACTATAATACGCAAACGACAAGTATTCCACGCTCTCGCGAATTTGCCCAGTGATTGCAATACGATCGCGAAGTCTCTTAGTAAAAGGCAGCGTCGTCACATGCCTGCAAGTACGTCCAACGAGAATGTCAGCGAAGCCGCGATGGAAGGGTCGCATCCCGCGCAACCTGCTGAACCCGGCACTTTGAAGGCATCCTTGTTGGAGACTCCCGGTGAATCTTCTTCTATATGTAGATTAACAATTAAGTTCATAGATCTAAATTTAAGAATATATAACAATATTATTGGATAGAAATTCAAATTTAAAAATAATATAAATTTGTTAAACTAACAGGTATTGAGAACATGACGGAAAAAGAATCTGCGCATCCACTGAGTCCATCAGTCAGTATTGACATTAATAAATTGATTACTAATCATTCGGAGAGAGAGAGCAAGACGGAAGATATCGCGGAAGAATCAATGAACGTGACCAAGAATTCCGTGGTACCGGTAAGGAACAGAGATATGAAATTGTTTATTCTTAATTGAAATCTTAATTGAAAAAAATCCATTGACGTTCAATAGTAACAAAGACCGATATATGAACATTTGATTAATAAATCCAATCAATAATGACAATCGTAATTCATTCGCTGTCTCCAGAAGGGTGGCATTCGTGTGGCTGAGCAAACGAGTAACAACAATGTCAATAACGTTAATCAGTGGGTACCGTCTAGCGATTGGGTGTATCAGTGGAAGAGCAAACTTCCTCTGCAAACCATCATGCGATTACTGCAAGTCCTCGTTCCACAGGTTGAGAAAATCTGCATCGACAAGTGAGCGAGCATTCTTATTTATAAATAATAAGCATAGGTCGATCAAAGAATGTTGTCGCGCTTAAAATTCCGCTAGAGAATTTCGTATACATAACAACACTTATCATTTTCATATTTATATGTTCTCTTTTATTAATCTTAAGGGGGCTGACAGACGAGAGCGAAATCCTGAAGTTTCTGCAACATGGTACCCTTGTCGGATTACTGCCAGTGCCGCATCCTATTCTCATCAGGCGGTATCAGGCTAACCCCGGCACGACCGCGTGGTTTCGCACGTATATGTGGGGTGTTATATATTTGAGAAATGTCGAACCACCCATATGGTACGATACAGACGTCAAGCTGTTCGAGATCCAGAGGGTTTAGATAATCGTCAAAAGGTTCGTTATAGTTCGCGCTTGAAATACTGTTTTATTGGCAGTGCGCAAGAAGATGAGTCATCGAACTCGTTATTGTGTGTATAATCATTCCTGAACATTAAGTAAAATTGAAGGATTCAGTGTGACGCTTTCGTAAGAACTCGAGAATAGTTTTTTCCGTTTTAAAATAAATGTCAAAATATATCAATAAAATATATCGATTAAAATCAACATGTATAATTATAAGAGCTTCAAATTTCTCTGAAATCTTATAAAAACGTGTTAAATCATTAGAATCCTTCATTGAAATTTAATTGATTCCTTGTCTCTTCAGCTTAATTACAAAGATCTAGTGAAATTGATTCTCTTAAGTTTAAATTTCGTTGATAGTTGTCGCCATTCTTTCAAGTCAAATCAAATTTTAATAATCAAGAAAGAGGCAGGAATCAATTAAACATCGGTTAATTTTGACCAATGTTTATGGAAATATAATGAGACACGACGAACGCATCAAGTCACACGCTTTGTCTCTAATTACTTTTTACATGGCGAGAGCCTTCAAAGTACTTTCATCTTGATGTAACATACATGTACTGTATACAAGATTGTAAACGTCGTTTACAATCGGTATCAGTGATTTATTATTATTATTATTATTATTATTATTATTATTATTATTATTATTATTATTATTATTGTATCCCGAAGACTGTAATCTCATTTGTATCATAGTAATATATACTATCAGTGGAAAAGATTATATATATATATATATATATATACATATATATATATATATATATAATATATGTATCGTCGATCTTAAGGAAGTCTATTAATTAAACAAATTTAATAGACGACAAGAAGAGTCGACTATAAATAAAAAATTATATTTTAAACTTTACTCATTCATTTCTTCGCGTTTTTATATTTATATACAATTTTACTGTCATCAATCATAATTTATATTTTACAGTTTTACGATTGGTATTATTAATATTTATCCTTTTAACATAATTATATATCGTATAATTTTTTCAAAAAAATATTCGATAATTGTTTCATTAAGACCGGCGATATCGTAGAATGATTATCAGAATTAGAGAATTCATCTTTCGCGATATGTAGCTGCGCTTTTCAAAAAGATTTTGTCCGCTTTTGCATCTAAATGTTGTATACTTCGCGTATAGCTGTAAACTAAATTAATATATTTGAATGCTTATTTATATTTGTAGCAACCATTTCACACTTTCGCGAAAAGTACTGGATCAGAGTTATTATGTAACTTTTTCCCTAGGGCGAAAACGTGAAAAGTAAAAATTGTATGCATATGTGTACATTATTATTATTATTATTTATTGTGTATTGAGAAATTACAAAGTATACACAAATGGTGAGGCACCAGCAGAACTACTGCTATTAAACCTCCCAGAAAACGAAACGAATCACAAATTATGAATTACAGAGAAATGAGACAATACTTGAAAGCGTCTTGCTTAATAAACCACGCGATAGATGATGCCCGACCAGAAAATAAAAAAATAGAAGATAAGAATGCTTAAAGTATAAATGCAAGAAGGTATAATAAGAAAATGCAGCCATATATGTATATGCATACATAAAAATTTTCACTTTTCTGTTTTATAAAAAAAAGTTACATGATCGATACTCTGTACGATAAGAATTTCTGGGTCCGCTTTTATTGCACTTACTATAACATCACGCCTTTCTTTTTTCCGTCTTACGAAATTTATTTTTTTAAAGTGTAAATAAGAACGGACTTAATGAACATGCTTTTTACGAACGAAATGACGTGCGCAACGCAAATCGATCGCGATTTTTTTAAATTGTGACATGATATAAGGAAAACAGACCTTAGGTCCTTGTGCTCTTCTTCGATTGCACTGTTAGACTTTCTATAATTCAAAATAAAATAAATGTATACACTCAGGCCTTAACAGAAAAAAAGAAATTTAAAAAAGTATAGAAGCAAAATTCATATTCTGTAATTTTATTTTTCGCTTTTCATAATACTTTTTAAACAAATCGATAATTTCGTCATATAGAAACAGAAATATCCAGATAATTTGTGATAGATCTCTTTGACTATATGATAAATTTTTAAAAAAGGGAATTTGAATTTTGCTTTTGTATTTTTGAAATAAAAACAAAATTGTAAGTGCAGTTAGAAATGACGATGAGTTTTGTACATCACAGTACATTTGCGACTTATAGTTACGAAGAACATCCAAACAGGATCTCACACCATGTATTATATATGTAGCTGTTCTTAAATATACAGAGTTATGACATAAACGATTATTTACATTTGTGTGTACACTCTTTCTTTCTCTCCCTTTCTCTCGCTCTCACTTTGCATTCATGGAAAAAGAAATACAAAATCGTGTTATATTTCGCACGAAAACTCGTCGTTTGATAGTTCCGTATTACTTGTAACTATCGTAAAACGCCGTATGCGCGTGCTTCTATGTCGCATGAAGCACGCAATATATATCGTATATATGATATTCGGTAACGAGCGTGTTTGGTGGACAGAACGTTACATCTATTTGATAACAGAAACTGTACGCCAAACGCGGTTACCACCTTATCTTAAGTGACGATCATGCATACGTTTTGCAAATTTGACACCCAGATTCAAATTCATGAGTTCATTTTTTTTATATGCCTCTGCGTGTATATATATATATATGTACAGACATCCATATATACATACATATATGTATGAGTAGATGTGTGTGTAACAAGAGTTACCTTTGTATATCGTTCTATAAGATCATGAAGACAATTAAGTAATCGAACATAATTGAGTGAATTCTTGGAATTATATATATCGAAGAATCGCGTCCGAATGTGAGCGATCGCCTCGCGGAAGTCCTAACTGGAAGAATAAATGAATGGATCGACCAAGTCCAGCAACGCGCTGCTAAACCTAAGTTAAATATATCACATAGTTGCATATAGTAAAGTATAAAAAGATTAGAATATAATATATTTTACCCGACCAAACGGAAATTCATTGGCGGAGCGCGGCTCTCTTGATAATGCCCACTAAAAAATATCGCCGCGTGAATCTTTTCTTTCCCCGAATCAGATCCCCGATGTGTTATCGATGTGTCATCATCATTGCGCTCTTATCACAGACGTCAATGTTGCTTAAACCTAGAGAAATTGATTTGTGCTGCCTTACGTAGCGGACATAAACATGTCAAAGGAAGAATTCTTAGACAAGCGTCCTAGTTCGATTTTACGCCGCGTCGACGATTTCATCGCATGACCTTGTCATAAGAGGGTGGCGGCGCCTCGTCCGAAGGTGCAAGTGGCGGCTGTGATGGCGGTGGTATCAGGATAGCGATGTGATAAGGCGGTGGAGGCGGCTGCCTCACCGTCGTCGTCGGCACTGTCGCCGTCGCTCTACTGACAATGCTGTCGCCGATGCTGGACGCGTTTGTCAGGGCAACGATATGATCCTCCTGCATACGAGCATTATGTTCTGACCGACTATTGTGATGGTAATTTCTTTCATGAGTGTACTTGCAGAAGATCGAGTATAAACAAGCGGACAGCAGAAATATCAGTAGCCCGCAAAATACGAGTATCTCCAGGCCAGGCCCCTGTTAGCACGAAAATAAGAATCAATTAGAAAGTATAAAGTAAGAAAATAAGAAACTAGTAAGAAGATCACAAAACAGTGGCAGTTCTTTAGAGATGCAGAATTTTGAGATAAAATCTAGAAATAAGAATTCTTTCTAAGTACAAATACGCTTACCCGATAACCAAAGTAGAATTTAGCAGCCGCTACAAAAACTGTTGCTAGAGCAAAGGTAGACCAAATCCCACAGCGCAATCGGAAGCCGGCCAACTCAGCCTGCCGTAATTCAAAGACACTTCCTGTCAGTAGGCTTCTATTCCGTTCTGTACCATTCACGCCGGTCGTATTAGACAGAATTAGTTGATTGTTGCTAGCGTCGGTGACATTGCTGCAAACAATGCGTTAAGCCAAAAACGATTTAATACCGCCATAGTATCTTTGTACTAAACTCACAAAGCTGCAAATCGAGGGCGAATCATTTATAAGTAATCTTTCTGCTGATAGATATGTATAAGTGAGTCACCCTGTATATAGGAAGAGCATGTTCCTCTCAGAATGTCTCCTTTGTCTTAGTGTAGACCTTTTTGTGTTTTCATTAATTACTTGGGGATGTTGTTCAGCTGAGCGAGTTGGACGGCGCTGAGCGATGACGAACCGTGATGATGGTTCTCGTTGTTATGGATTCGCGCAGACGTCGTCGAACGAGCGAAGCTCCGGCAGGAATTATTGACATTACTAGGTCCGGCTGGAGATGCGTTTCCTGCTGCGAGGTTACCTGCGAGGCCCTGGAATTGATGCACAGCACTCACCATTTGCCTATGTTGGCCGCTGCGCCGACATTGGCCTGCAAAAATAATTGATAAATAAAATGACAAAAAATAAAATAACGATAAGAAAAATAAAAAGAATAGATATTGAAATTTTCCCTCATATAATGTTGTTAATTCTTTCATTCGTTTATCAGATTTATCTTTAATTAATTTTACAGAATTATCTGAAGAAATAATTTCTAAATTTTATTCTGAATTTCATATAACAAAGATAAAGATATTCTAAATTTTGGATATATAAAATATTGATAAATTTAATATATGCATAAGACACAAGTAGAATTGTAATATACAATTTTCATATCCTTTATCTTTTGCTCGTATTTTGCTAATACTGGATTCATATCGTTATACTTTGATACACTTACTGTGTGATTTGGGCATAGGTGTGGCGGGATATCGGCCGCCGAACCTGCCCGGCGGTTTGTTGAGCCAGAAGTGCATCAGGGAGTCACTGCAGCGGATTCAGAGATCCATTGTTAACTAATGAAGATAGCATTTTTAGTTTTTGGCTATAAATCATAGCCTGTGTCTCAGTAAATACTCATGGTCTTGTTGTATATCTTTATGAAAAATCAAGGAATAAACTGATGCACAAAGAAACGCGGCAGAAATATAATTTAAAATATACATATCTTTACTCCAATTAAAATTCATTCATCTCCTTTTATATTAACAAGATTTTAAAAGACGCCATAAAAATCTATAAATTCTTTAGCAACTCTCAGAAAACTTTCTATCAAATAAAAACAAATTTTGACAGACTTTCCTTTATCTCTTTTTATGCGCAATTTTTATCAGCAAATTTTCAATCAATGTTTTTTATCAAAATAATCAATAAATCTTTTTCTCATATACAATCTATGGGAGTCAAACTTTAGAAAGTATCACTACTTACTCTACAATGATTTCTCGTTGACGTAAGAATTATGCACGATTCTTCTTGAAAATTTCCTTCAACTTGCAACTCTCCTGCTCGTCGGGGTCGATCCCAGATCCCACTGATCATATATTTCGAATAGATGCGTTCTATCAGTTTTTGATGTATATTACTCATTGTCTGTTATAAACTTATTGTCGTCAATGACACTGGTAAAGTTCATCTTCTACCTTAAAGGTGCATTGTTCTACCATAAAGATGCTTTATAATGTTCTGAAAAGAGCACCATGTATTTAACAGTTAAATAGATAAGATAATTGGTGTCTCATAGTGAACGTGAAAAATGTAAATACAGCTACGCAATAAAAAAGAATGGAATTAATGACTCTAAAAAAATAGATATCTTAAACGCTTATATTTTATGTATTTAAAGATAATTAAATATGTTATGAATATTATAAATATTTATGTAAAAATCATTACAAAAATAGAAAATAAAATCGAGTCTTTTTCAATTGTATTTTTTTCATTCTTTAAAGTAAACAAACATGCGAAAGTACAGTCAAGAAAACTGATGGAAACGCTCATTTAATTTATTAAAAACAATAGAAAAAGATACAAAACGAGAAAAAAGGGGCTACAAGCCAAAAAATTATTCAATTACATAGTTAATGTAGAATAAGTAACACAAGTATTGAAATATAAGTAAACAAAAATAATTATAGTTTAGTTAAGATTTAATATAATGTGTTAGAGCAATAAATAAACACGTTTCAATCGCAATTGGATCATTATCAATGTTAAAAACATATAGAATATTATAAACAGTTCTGTTTTTATTGCTTCTGTAACCTCTTGAATATCCACTTTTCTAACAGCATATAAAAAAAATAAAATGTCATCGAGTGCTCTTTAGTTCGTTTTTTCACTTTATGTATACAACCACACGGTAAATATATAACATAATAGTACAGTGTGAAAAAAAAATTAGTTTAAAGGGAGCCAGCTGTTCCAATAGAGCGATCTGAAGTAAAGGGAATCCTACAGCGACTGTGTCAGAAAAGTGCAGAAAGTGCAGGGAAAAAGGCGCAGAGAATAAACCCTAACTGGTATTGCTCGATTCGTTTCCTTTTCAGCTGCTTTCAGAACATGTCACACTCTTTCAGATCTGAGTCCAATTGGGCTATTGCGTTGTTTCTTGCTATACATAAAGCTGCTTTTCCATGCGAACATTCATTATTGATGCGTTGATGCGTCCTGTGTGCAACAGGCTTACCTCCTGCCTGTTTGAGACAGCTCTCGGACAAGGAAATTTATAAATGCAAACTAATAGAGTAAAGAGTAGAACATGTTGGTCCTCTCAAGGAGTCAGCTGAAACTGCTAAGAGGCGTCTGCGACATTCACTTATCCTCCGTGTTTATTCACTAACGTATCACGGGCGACCTTAACGTTCATGGATCGAGCCTCGTTCATTGAATATCGGCGTGACCGGTGTAATGCAATTGACAAGAAATAAGTACTAAGATCCAATATTCTCACGTTATTTCCGCACTTTTATGTTCTCGTCCTGCCGAAGTTGCGCATTATCCTCGCGCCTCGGTTATCACTCTTTTTTCCTCACCCTTCTCTTCTACAAACAAACGCACAGTCTTTTCAAGGAGCAATATTTCTCGCCTCGCGGCGTCTCTAGCGAGGAGCAAAAAGATCAATGAAACTGATGATGAAAGTCATAGACTACGATAGACGCGCGTTGATAACAAATAATCACAGACATCTATCTTCACGCAAATCGTCGTCGTTCGCCATTGCTTCACTAGTGACGACGCGCGAAGTACGACGTGAAGTTGTGCGCGAGACGCGCTAAATCGTCGCCGATTCGAGACGATGGTAACAATTGGCGTGACCAATCAAATCGGCCTTTTGCTCTAATCTTATCTGGAAATAGTCCTGTTTTATAAATATTTTCTAAAGGCTGACAATTTATAATCGGTTCTTATCAACGATATCTAGGGTTAGATAAATAAATGTTTTTTTTTAATTAACTAAATTAAGTTAAAGTTAATGGTTTATAAAATTAAAATAGTTAAGTTAAAAGTTGAATAAACAAAAAAGCTAACTCAGTTAAAGTTATGAGATTGAAGTTAAGATTATTATGTTAAAATTGAATTAACTCAAGTTAAATAAAAAGTTAATTTTGAAAAATATTAATTTTATTAAACTAGAGTATCTAAAAATGTGTCTTAAAATTAGATTAGTCTAAATAACAAAACAATATAGATTAGATAAATTTAATATTTTACTTAGAAATTATATGAAATAACAAAAAAATAAAAAATTTCTTGTACAATAAAAACTGATTTTTAATATTTTTAGGTACTTTTGTATTTTGATATTTATATTATAAAAGAAAAATAAACAGCTGTAAGTTCCCTTGTTAATGTTTGACGCTTAATAAATCACATGTAAAATTAACAAATATCAAGCACAAACATCTGTATTATATAGATGCTGTAGTATCAAGAGTTAATTTTTATCACGTAATCTGTTTTGATGCCATTTGACGTTAAAGAGTGTCACCGGTCGTCAGTCGTCAGCTTGAAAAGACACCTTTATGTATCACGCCGATAGTGATGCCACATGAGTGTATAATTTTCAAGAATCTATTGATTAATCACAGCCTACACTAGAAAATTAATTAAATCTTTGATAAATAAATAACTACGATTTTGTGACTCGAAAATTAACTATCTAAAAGAAGAAATCGCTCATGCAAATATAACCTACACACCACGATGTAATGTTCATGAAACGATATAAGAAAAAATAAAAAGAAGCATAATTTCGGAGATCTACTCGACGTACATATAAAATTTCTCAAAATTACTTTGATCTTAAACACGAAATGTTATTTACGATCGAAAGGTACACGATTCGCGCGAGTGCGCGTTATTTACGGCGATGTTTCGCAAACAGTGTCGGCATTTCGACAAATGATCCGCAAGAATTTGCTTTACAATCCAATGAAAATCATACATCGATACATCGTGAAGCTGAAAAGTCTTTGAAGATCGCTTTTCTAGGCGCGCCAAATGTCGGAAAAAGCACACTCGTTAATCAACTTATTAAACGATCGGTAA
The DNA here is from genome assembly GCF_024713525.1 of Acromyrmex echinatior. Lineage (NCBI taxonomy): Eukaryota > Metazoa > Arthropoda > Insecta > Hymenoptera > Formicidae > Acromyrmex > Acromyrmex echinatior. The sequence continues at coordinate 10,921,996 of NC_141862.1, forward strand.
TTATCTTCATTTATATATTGGGTCATCTAAAAAGTATCCGCGGTTTTTTGTCACTAGATGTGTGTTGATGGTCATATATCTAGTGACAAAGTACCGCGGATACTTTTTAGATGACCCAATATATATTTTTTATATAAATATAAATAATTAAAGTATATTATTTATATCTCTTGCTTGCACTTTAAAAACAAAGAGGATTTATTATTTCATTTTGCAAAAGTTTATTATAGTAATTTATATTTTTTCTATTATATATATATATTAGGTGTTGGAATTAATTCGTAGCGTTTTTAATGAAAGAATGTTATTTATTTCACATGAGCATTAAAAAATACATTAATGAAAGTACTTCCCATCACTTGTAAAACGCTACGAATTAATTCCAACACCTAATATATATATATATATATATATATATATACGTATATTTCTTTTTATATTATGTTGTTAGATATGCCCCGTATCCTGCAAAGTACACACCACACAGACCAAAGCACATGCAATTTATTGCGAAGGTGATACTCAGCTTATATTTATGGACACGCCTGGTATGGTTTCCCTGACTGAAAGTAAAAAGTTCAAGTTAGCCGACAGCTTCAGAAAAGATCAGAAAACCTCCTTGAATATGGCAGATATTATAGGAATTGTGCAGAATGCAGAAAATATATATACTAGACATAAAATTGATTCAAATATATTAGAACTTTTGACGGAAGATATAAAAAAGAAGATTCCTATAATTCTGGTCATTAACAAGGTGGACAGAATAAAGAAGAAGGAGATATTGTTAGATTTTGTATACACTTTAACCAAAAGCAAGAAGTCTCCGGATTTCTGTGATGTATTTATGATATCTGCTCTGACTGGGGACGGTGTTGACGACTTGAGGGTAAATTTGTGATTACTGTAAAGAATTAGACACAAGTGATAATAAATTATAATTTATAACATAATTCTTAGAAATTATAATTTCCAATATTTGAAATATTGTAACATCTAGATTCCTTTACTTTTTTTATGTTTTGCAGACTTACTTGTTAGACTCAGCTAAACCACGAGCCTGGGAATATGAAGGACATATTTACAGTGATAATACATGCCAAGATATAATATGGCAGACAGTAAGAGCAAAGCTGCTAGACATTCTACCGAACGAGGTTCCTTATCGTTTATTGGTGAAGTTAGAGCACTTTGATTCAGCACCCGACGACACTGTTAATGCACTGGTATCCATTACATGTCCCAACAAACGCATCGCTCGTCTATTAATACGCGGTAGAAATAATAGAATAAGTCAAGTCGCTGTTATGGCAGAACAGGAACTGCGACATGCTTTTCGAACGTCAGTGAAATTAAAGCTAATTGTGGAACCTTCGATATAATTTGACTTGTATTTGTTATTTGTTAAATAAAGTTAAGTATTTACAAATAAGATATTTTTATGTTTCAATACAACCAAAACGTTTCAAAATCGATCTCTGATTTAAGAGTATGATTCTTCTACATTGCATTTGTAAGGCTTGGTTCCACAAGTGTAAGATTAACTTCAATTTATGTTCAATTTATTCTTTTTTTTTTTAATTCTACAAAGTAAGAATTTTTCTAAGAATTAGAAAAAGGTAAATAGCAAGAAATCGAGAAAAAAGTTCTTACATTCGTGCAGGAACTGGACCTGAGTTGTTCAATGATTATCAGACTCAGTTATAGCAGCAGTCAATTTATCCCTTTTTTAAAATCTTAATTTTATTTGTAAAATAAAACTACAAATAAAAGCAGTGTAAGTTCATACTATATATACATATATATGTAAATTATTATAGTCTATGTATAAATGCAGTATATAATTTGAAAGTGAATGTAGCACAGACAGGAACCAAGTAACAAAAATATCGATTGAAATATACATTGTATGTTGCTATGTAGTTGATATTCACTTCCTCAATTGGCGCTAGTGTGTCGGCATTGATGCTATCAGACTTTTCTATCTACGTATAGTATAGTTTGATCTATGAAAGTGAGGTTATGTCATTGTCACGCCATGAAATAAACGCGGGAAATCTGTCAAACACGTATGGCGTAGAAGCGTAATAATAATGGCGCAACGTCGTATAGAGTGAGTAAATATAATAATTATTTAACAATTTGACATAACTTAATCTATAATTATAAATACACGATTCGATTAATTAAGATAATAATTATTTGTATATAGATAAATGTTTGTCATTTGCTTTATCTTTATAGTTCTTTCTTTACTAAGATATCATCCAAGAACGAGAATTCAGGCCAGGATAATTCGGAGAGGTATGTTTTACTATTAATAGTCTCTCTCTTTCTTTATGATAATCGATTATGCTAAAAATCCTCACTACATGCTCGCGCTTGAGCTCGCTGGCTTTGCCGATTCGACGGCTAGAGCTCGCAGTCGCAGCTCACACTCGATTTGTTGTTTTTAATTGGATACATACAACCAACAGCCACAACTTGTCAGACAAACAAAATCAGAATGCAACGGAGAATGGCAAACGGAAAAGAGATAGCAGCAACAGTTCCAGGTGATTAAATTCAATAATTTATATGTTGAAGCATTAATATTTTAAATTATTAAAAGTCTCTGTTTGTATTTATTTGTTTTCTTATAAATCGGTTTTGTAGTTCACCTTCGAATAATGTTAAACGTACAAAGTCAAAGACGGTTTCCAAGACACCTTCGCCAAGTGTTAAGCCTCGCAAACTAGGTAATTACTCTGTTAAACTATAAATATTTCAACTATGATATATCTCTGTAATTATTTTTAAGGAGCTACCCCAAAAATTAAGCCTAGTAAGCTTTCCCCTGGAGCATCAAAAAAGGCAGAAAAAAGGCAATTGAAAGATACTCCTGGTAAAAAGAAAAAGAAGGAAGAGGCTGAAAATATAAATGATGTTGAAGAGAAGAATAATCATATAGAAAACGGTATAACTGAAGAGAAAAATAAAAAAGAAGAATCTACATTTTCAACGAAGAAATTAAAGTCTAATGAGGTAGAAAAAGTAAAGAAGTCTGCGAAAAAGAAATGGTCCAAGATAGTGCAACTGGTAGATTCTAGTGATGATGAGACTCACCTACCTGTAAGTTCAAACTCTTTAAAATTTTTTTTCTTAAGACTTATTTAAGTTTCAGTTTCAGTTTTGTTTTTGGCTTGAAATCAAAATGTGATTTCGGTCAAACTCTATAAATTTTTAAGTATTCTATAAATTTTTCTTATACATACAAATGATTATAGTTACCTGAAAGTCCAAAAAAATCAGAGACTGACAATGAGGAGAAGAAGACTGAAAGTGTAGACAAGTCCAGCAACATAAATAAAAATGTTTCTGATAACGCTTCTGATAATGACGCAAACGAAAGTGCTTCAAACAATGAAGAGAAAAATCTAAATCCGAAGAAAGAGTCTACACCTGAGAACTCGGAGACTCCCTCTAAGAATGAAAGTTCAAAGAAAGAATCTACACCCGAGAAATCCCAGACTCCCTCTAAGGATGAAAATCCGAAGAAAGAGCCTACTCCTAACAAAAAGGCTAAGAAAGTGCCCAACTTTTTTAGTAAGTATTCAACAGTTTAAGAGTACTTTGAAAAAGTTGCGGATTGAATTTTAAAATACAGATTTAAATGAATTTAAAGAATAGTATACGCTTTAAATATTATATTTCGAACAGTTATTTGAAATTGTGTTGCAGTGTCTAAGCAAAAGGGCGACGCGAAAGGTGACAAAGTGAACAATGGAAAAAGTGCCAACCAATCTTACAATCCCAGCGCGTCTGTCTATCATCCGATAGACGATGCGTGCTGGAAACGAGGGGACAAGTGAGCTGAAATATAATTTTGTTTTATTATAAGAAACCATGAAAATTTTGTAAGACTTTAGCGATATTTAAAAATTTCTCCCTTTGAAATTCGCTTACAGAACTCCATATAGCGCATTCGCGCGCACCTTGGAAATCATCGAAGAAACTAGTGCAAGATTAAAGATAATAGAGATACTATCAAATTACTTCCGGTCTGTCATAGTTCTGAGCCCCGAGGATCTTTTGCCGAGCGTTTATCTGTGCCTTAATCAATTAGCGCCAGCGTATGAAGGTTAATAATGACATTGATTATTCAAAATTCAGAAGAAAGCAATTAATGTTTATCTAAAAATAACTATTTAAATTTTAGGAGTTGAGTTTGGAATCGCTGATACGAATCTGATGAAGGCGATAGCGCAATGTACTGGGAGAACACTGGCGCAAATTAGAGCTGATGTCCAGGAGGTTGGCGATTTGGGAATTATAGCGGAAAATAGTAAATCTAATCAGAGAACTATGTTTCAACCGGCGCCATTGACAGTTCCCAATGTATACTCCAGATTGATGGAAATTGCTCAGATGACAGGACATGCGGTAACACATGCAACATAATTATGATTTTTTTATGATTAATATAAATATGTAAAATTAAAAAAAAATTACAGAGTAACGAGGTTTAAATTATAAAAAATAAAGACTTAAGAAATTTTAAGTTTATATATTAGGTGTAGTAAAAAGAAATCCATTATTTTTCCAATAGATGGCTTTAGTAATCTGTATCTCGTCTACGCGTGATATTATAAATTAAAAATTAATTTATATTAAAAAATTTTCTATTTGAATTAATTTTGATTTTTAATTAATTAAAAAAGAATTACGAGAAATATAAAGATTGTGTGATATATATTTGATTTCAGAAAAAGATTAAACGAGAAATTGAAATATTTATATAGGAATAAATAAATCGCAAACTGTATTATATTTACGTAAAATAAAATTTTTTGTTCTACAGTCTCTATCGAAAAAGTTGGATAAAATTCAGACGCTGTTTGTAGCGTGCCGAAATACAGAAGCAAGATATTTAGTTAGATTGTTAGCTGGGAAGCTTCGCATTGGATTGGCGGAACAATCTGTTTTACAAGTAAGTTGTTTGCGATATTATACAGTTTTGATCAACATTATTAAACATCTGGATTTTCTTAGGCATTGGCTTTAGCTTGCGCAATGACACCTCCGGAACAAAAGTATCCACCAGAAATTCTAAATGCAAGCAAAAAGATATCGAGTGATCGTTTCAAAGAGAAATATGATGAAATAGCGCTTATATTGAAAACAACGTATTGGTAAGATTATTTTGAAAATATTATAAATATTCAAACAATAAATTAAGTAATGTTTTTGTCGAAATAAAATATTTTCCTTAATTAAAAAGAAGGAAATATATATAATTAAATAAAATGTACATAAAATATAAATACATAATTGTATTTAAAATAATTTAATTGTATCTCATAATTTTATTAAAATAAATATTTTGCTAAAAATTTTATTTTTTAATTTAGAAATAAGATTAATATATTCAATTAAGTTTCTCTTCCTTTTCGCTAATCTTATATCTTTTTGCAGTGAATGTCCGAATTATAATCTTATAATTCCTGTTTTGCTGGAAGATGGAATTAATACCTTGCCGAGCAAGTGCAAACTTACTCCTGGAATACCCTTGAAACCTATGTTAGCGCATCCTACTAAAGGTGTTCAAGAAGTTCTAACGCGATTTGAGGGTTTGAAATTTACTTGTGAATGGAAATATGACGGGGAAAGAGCTCAGGTTCTTATTCACATGTAACTTTGAAAATTTTATAGTATGATAGAAAATATTTTATTGCACATAGAACTTGAAAATTAATTCGCTGAGAATTTAGTAATTTAGATTCAAGTTGTTTAAAAAATTACAATTCGGCAGATACATGTTGCGGACAATGGTCAAATAAAAATATACAGTAGAAATCAGGAGGACAATACTACCAAGTATCCAGATATCATTAAGCGATTCAAGAATAGTCGCGGTGATGAAGTGAAGAATTGTATACTGGATTGTGAGGCGGTCGCTTGGGATAATGAGAAGAAACAAATTTTACCGTTCCAAATACTCAGTACAAGAAAGCGAAAGGTAGTAATTACATGTTATACATTTATTTATAATTTTAATTATTTTGATTGTAATTATTATACATTATTTTAGTGTCACTAAATGACTGTAATTGCTATTAAGATTATAGTTGTGACAATTTCCATAGTAATGTTCCATTTTTCTTCTTAGGATGCTAATGAGGAGGACATTAAAGTACAAGTATGTGTGTTTATGTTTGATCTGTTATATCTAAATGACGAGCCATTAGTGAAGGAACCGTTCGTGAAACGTCGTGAGTTGTTGAAACAGCATTTCAAGGAAGTGGAAGGCGAATGGAAATTCGCTAATAGTTTAGATGCCTCGACGATGGAAGAGGTGGAAGTTTTTTTGGACGAATCTGTGAAGGGAAATTGCGAGGGTTTGATGGTAAAGACGTTGGAAAAGGAGGCGACCTATGAGATCGCGAAGCGATCGAGAAACTGGCTGAAGTTAAAAAAGGACTACTTAGATGGCGTCGGCGATACGCTCGACGTAGTTGTAATCGGTGGTTACATCGGCAAAGGAAAGAGGACCGGCACTTATGGTGGTTTCCTCTTAGCTTGTTATGATCTGGAAAATGAAGAGTACCAGAGCATTTGTAAGGTATGTCTTTGAAATATTTCTTCGACTTTGTGAAAGTAACCAGAGATGTATAATTATTGGAAATTTTGTCCATATATAGATATTTCTATGTATAATATTTTTATTAAGATGTTTTTTAAAATATATATAAAGCATTTCTATAATTAAGGTGATTTCTATAATTAAGTTTCTACTATCATATTATATTTTTCTTTTGCTTGATACTACCACTACGCGCGCGATATATTATTTCTTCGTAAACAGATCGGTACGGGATTCAAAGAAGATGATCTCGAAAATCATACCAAATTCTTCAAGGATCACATAGTACCACAGGTCAAATCGTATTATCGCTTCGATAGCAGCCATGAACCGGATCACTGGTTTGAACCAGTTCAAGTTTGGGAGATCAAGTGTGCCGATCTTTCCCTTTCGCCTGTACACAGAGCGGCTATCGGAATAGTGAGTTTCCTAGGTTTTCAAAGACGAGTAAATTACGAATATTCATAAAAATATAATTCATCATAATTGCGCTAAAACAAATTCATATTGCATGACATAATAATTTATTTCATTTCCGGAAATCTTTTATTCGCATCGAACAGTTTGCGCATACATTACACACATGGAATACACTATATTTTTTCTATTGGTTAATTAAATAGTGATAATAAACATGTTCCTGTAATTAATTTTTTTTTTGGGAATTTTTAGTTTGTTCAATAAATATTTTTTTAATTAAAAGAAACAGATTTTATATGTATATTTTATCTTTATTTTGTTCAGGTTGATCCGGAAAAGGGAATATCTTTAAGGTTCCCACGATTTATCAGGATCCGCGAGGATAAGACCTGCGAGCAGGCCACTTCCGCTCAAGACGTGGCAAATATGTACAATAATCAAGAACAGATAAAAAATAAAACTTCAGTATCGAAAGCCACGGAGGAAGATTTCTATTAATTTTTTTTATTTCGCACAAATTAATCCTGTATGTCTTATATTTTATATAATCGTTAATTTTGTAAGGAATATTGTAAGGAATATTGTAAATAAATATATATCTAATATGGCATATATACTATGTAATTTCTACGTTGCATTTAATGTTTGTTTAAATATTATACGATATTACTTAATGATTACTAATAACATTTATCTAGGAAAGAGATTAGTTCATATTTTATGATATTTATTGTGTACATTTTAAAGTATCATATATTAACAATAATTTGTGTATCAGTAATTTTGAGAATTTGATTATAATAAAGATTTTCAAAGAGTTTAAGATCTTTAATTTAATTTCTTTATCATAAGTTTAATAATATGTGATTTCTGATTTTTTATTTCATTTACATCCACAATGTACATGACTTTTTGGAGATTTAAAAGAAGTGTCTGTCTAGAAGAAATTAAAAAGAAACATGAACAATGAAATGGACATCGTGGTAATACTTACCTGATTAATAATAATCATTAATAATTTACTTACACATACCGCGAATGAAATGATTCACCTCATGCGTTATATCTTTATCTAGGACGCTCTTATCCACTTATCTTATATTTGCTAGTGATAAACCGCCGGAACGTTAGGTGATGATATTCTGGTACCTGTCGACGTTCTAGATTGACTAATTATATTCTTATCGTGTTACATCGTTCCCGAAATAGTCGCCTTCTTTACGTGAATTCGCGACGGAGGATATCTTTCGCAGGACGCAAGGAGATGGTCGCCAAGAGTTCCGGACCGGTTCTCGAGAAGCGGATCGGTTGCATTAAGTTCACGATTTTCTGTTTAAACGCAATAATATGGGTGGGTGTGCGTGGTTTTATCGCGATAATTACGTCGACTTGTGAAATTACACTGTGATAGTGAAATAATATTACGATTTATTTTAGGTATTAATTGAAAAAAATGTACGAATGAAAAAGAGAAAGCAATTTGTATTAGATGATAATTGTGAATCAAAAAAAGGAAGCAAAGCTTTTGTAATAATAATGGATGTAACAGTTTTCTAAATTGAGAATTTGTTTCATAAAGCATGAATCCCTTTCTATTCTTGCTCGGTAGGAGGATCGAATATTTTCCTTTAATGAAAATTTGTCTTCGTAATAAATTACATTCTTTTAGATATATGTATAAAACACAGATTAATATATTAAATAATTTTGTTAACTTTTAAAGCTATCTAATTTTATTTCTCAATAATGAGAAGTTCTTTAAATTAGATTATATTTAATCTTGTTACAAGAAGAAATTAAAGTCAAATTAAAAAATTGGCGTTTGAGATTGAAAAAATAATGCTTCACGATTATTATTATATTAAATTATTGTTTTCATATATTATAAATAAATTTGACATATAAATTTTTTATTAATAATTTTAAATAACAATAGAATTCATGAAGATTGATTGAGCAATTTAAATAAAATTGAATATCCAAACGATTTATAAAACTTTAATTAATTATCATTTTTTAAGAGAGGAACAATATTTAAGCATCATTTTTTTCATTAATAAATTTTACAGTCAATTTAATAAATAAAAAATCTTTAAAAAATACAATTTTATTTCGCTATTACACTATCACGATTAATACAAGAAGTTTGAGAGATTTTTTGTTGAAAGAATTATTGTTGTTACACCTTTGTTTATCGTACAATTAACAAAGTTCTTGTTATTTGGCAAAAGATCGTGGGATGCGCAATGTTCGGACTGTCGATTTGGATGCGGTTTGAACCGATGTTCGAGGAGTGGGTGGAGTTTTTGAACATGTACGAGTTCTATATCGGAATTTACTTACTAATCGCTACCTCAGTGCTTGTCATGGCCATTTCTTTCATCGGCTGCGCTGCCGCGCTTATGGAACACATCATAACTTTATACGTTGTAAGAACGTATATAATATGTTGTTATTAATTGGCTTAGCATTTTCTGGTGAAAATTTTTCTTAGAATTTTTCATATAATTTTTCAGAATTTCTATATAATTTTATAACTTTCGCATTTTTTATACGAATTGGAACACTTCTCAGAAAATCTATAATACTTTCTCAGAAAATCTTCTTTTCTTAGAAATTTTCATATATAATTATGAAATATCATAAGATTTCTAAGATTATTTTTTGTAAGTATAATATCTGATAAAATATTATAGAACCTAAAAAATTTCAAAATATTTTTTAAAAATTATAGGATGAGAAATCTCAGAACAGTTCAGAATTCACATATATGAAAAATTCTAAGAAAAGATATAAACTGTTTCAATTCGTACAGAAATTAGAAGACAATTTTTCATCAGAATTTTGGAGCATTTTGAAGAAAATTATAAATACACTTTGCAGATGTATTTGTAAAGATACTTTGCAAATATAATTGCGAAGAAATTTGCAAGATACTTAAGAATTTGATTTTTGCAAATAATGTAAATTAGTATATATCTCAGAAAAAATAAAGATCTTTTAAAGTCATTTTTTAATAATAAATTAATCCTTCTTAATAATCTTTGATTATTTAATTCAATTACTGATTAATGACATATATTGTCTAAAAAATATTTTCTACAAATTAAGATATTAAAGTAACAGAGTTTTTAAGATACTTTCTTCAAAGTATATTCCCTCTCGATCATTTAATTTTTACTTTAAATATTTATTTTCAATAAACAATTTTTTTTAGGAATTATTTAAAAATAATTTTCTCGCTATTGTAAAAAATTTAATAGAAATTTGTATAAAAAAACTTTTATAATTAATTTCAGCATGTGGGTCTGCAAGCGTTCAGCTTCATTTGTTGTCTAACCGGAGCGGCAGTCATTCTCGATTATTCAACGTATGACAGTAAGATTCAACCTATCATCGAACGGTCCATGTACAGTCTTATCAGTAATTCCCATCATGAAACGGCGAGCTTCATTCTGCGAGTAATCCAGGAAACTGTAAGTAAACGTTGAGCTTTTCTATCACAGGAAAAAAAGAGCGTCTTTATTTATTACTCTGATGAAAATAAAAATCAGAGCGTAAATCGGATGCAATGAGAGAGTCATCAAAATGTAAAAGAAGCGTAAATGTTTCTTTTACATTTCATTGTTCCAATTTTCGCTTTCTAGAAATTTCGTTCAAGCTTCGGTTACTCTTCCATTACACCCGATTTACGCTCCGATTTTTATTTTCATAAGGGTACGATTATGTGTATCTATTTTTGACGAATGCGTTAGGTCGGATGCTGCGGAGCTGATGGACCAAGAGATTATACACAGATGCGTAAACCGTTGCCCACCGAATGCCGGGACACTGTCACAGGGAATGCTTTCCATCATGGTTGTGTAGAGGAATTGTCCTGGTTTCTGGAAGCGAGATCGGGATGGCTTGCCGGTATGGCGATGGCGTTATGTATGCTTCATGTAAGAGATGAAATCTTTTCTTTTCTTTATTATTCTTTAAGTAAACGTACTGAAAATTTGACTAATTTTATCAATTGTAATTTCTCTCTCTCTCTCTCTCTCTCTCTCTCTCTCTCTCTCTCTCTCTCTCTCTCTAGCTTTCTTTCATTATATTTAATAAATAATAATTTTTATTGTTTCCTATTACTTTTCGTCTAATTATCTTTCGTCTAATTATAAATGATAATTGCAGGTAATCATAGCAGTGCTGTCGCTGACGCTTGTGCGAGCTATCAAGAAAGAAGACGAGTCTATAAGTCCTTATATTAAGCGTTAGGCATCAATTATAATGATGCAACAGTGATAGATTATAATAAAATAATTATATTTAGTCTCTTATAATTATAATTAGTTTATTATCATTATAGAAAGTTATAAATTCTGCTAAATTGTGAATTTTGTGAGTGCATAATCTATAAAGATGACATCAATCAGAAATACATCAGGAATAAGTAGTTTCTGCGCTTGTAACTTTTAATTTTTGGAGCTTTCAATTTTAAAAAAGATAGGAATTTGATTTTTTTTTTAATTGTATTAAAATGAATTGAAATGAAATTTTAGAAATGAATTCTTTTGAATCTAAAGTTGTATTCAAGTACAATACGAAATGGTTTACATGTCTTTGTCATTGCTTTGTAAAAAGCTAAATTATATTTTAATTATCATTGACTTACGATAAATATTTATACGTTTCATTTTAATCGAGTATTCAGCACATTCAGTTTGCTCTCCTATTAACATTTTTGTAATTTTGTATATCTTTTCTATTTTCTTGCATAATTTGTAGATATTTATAATTTAATAAATATTTTTAGAAGTTATCTTTAAAAGAGATTTACACGAAAAAACAAAGAGAATACATAAATGAATTGCTTAATAATTATTGAATAAATACCAATAATTATAAACAATAATTGCTAAAAATGAGATATTGTCTTTGATATTCAATGTAAAAATTATCGCGACAATATGTTGATAAATAGAAAATAAAAGAATAATAAACGAATAAAACGTAGCTAAGTCAAACCTCAAGTGATTTTAATCATTATTGTAAATAGCTATATTATTTACAATATTCCTGCATCATCTCATTTTTTATTAATTCTTTCTGTTCTTTATCATTTTTCCTTTTTTTCTTTTTTTTTCTACATATATAGTTAATATTATGTGAATCTATTGTAAACTTTCATCTGTTTTTTATTATTAAAAAAGGATTTTGACCAAATTTTTATTGATACTATTTTAATGATACTATTTGACGAATATAAATAGTACTAGTTTTATTAATTTTACATATTTGACATGGAAGAGGTATTACATTAGAGTAGACAAAGTGTACAATTTGAAATTTGGTTTTAAATAATTTTTAATTAATTTCTTAATTTTATACATTAATTATATATTAATATATCAATAATTTGATTAATATATTAAAGTACATGATAAAAATCAAAGTTTCGGGAATTGAAATAGATAGAAATGGATTCGTGTGTTCATTGCTGAATCCGAAATTCTGATTTTCCGGATATTGGATACCTATGACTCTGTTTATTTCCTATAGGCGCATAATATTATTTAATATTTTAAGCATATCTTTAGAATATTAAATGTACATTTAATATTCTAAGAATATGCTTAAAATATTAAATAATATTATATGCCTATAGAATTATTTCTATTTCCACTTTATTCCAATGTATATGTTAAGTGTGTATACAAACATTGCTATTGTCTTCTTTTATGGTATGTCCATACAAACTTGCATAGCCGCATAAACATAAGTGTAAAGAAAATTATCCAATTTTCTTACAAAGTTGCACGTAAAATATGATTGAATAATTTTCTTTATGCATACGTTTATGCGACTATGCAAATTTGTAGATATACCCATTTCATAACCAGTTTAGTAATCAATGTTATATAACTTCGGCGTAAAGCGTGCCGTGTAAACGTTAATAATTGACTTCCGTATTGATCAAGGGGATGCCAAACCGATTACCGAATTTGATCGAAGTTGTAGTAATTTTTTTAATTCCAAATTCGATAATAGTGTTGGCATCTTTGATTCATTTCTTACATTATATTATATTATATAATATATATCGTAATTCTGTCTTACTCAAACGCATATATTTATCCTTATCTAATATATGCCAACACCATCTATCACAAGATTGTACAACTACTGCTACACGGAATTTCAGCTCTGTTGACATTCCCAGTCTTCATAAAGCATCTGTATGCACGTATTTTCTACATGGTGAAAATACTTTTTTTCTAGACCTTCAATCTTCTATAAGATCTTCTATATATCGTTCTAATAATGTAATTTTCGCTGCACGCTTATTTTTAACATATGGACTCTAAAACTCTTATATCAAGCAAATATATACTTGAGATGACACTGTACGAGCTCTCCAAAAGTAAGTGAATTTTATGAATTTTTTTCGATTTTCTTATGAAATCCAGTGCAGCGGAGATCCTGTTTGTGCGTACTTAATTTATGTAATAACACTTTTGCAATCCGTAAATTCAATTCGGAGATTTTTCATCGTGTGCAAATGTGGATAAAACAGGAGGCTTTAGCATCCCCTAAGACAGAATAGTATGAAGCAGAGAGAATCAAGGGAGAGTGGAGCGGATAACGTTTCTCTGATTGATTTCGCCATTTATAACTCACTTCCGTAAATGTGCATGTATGCATGTACGTATATATACATACACAATACTAGTGCGGTACAATACTAGTGTGTGCAACATATATTCCATCACGCTTCAACCATATTTCTTACTCGCTCCATCGAACGGCAGCTGCCGGCCGAATCCGTTCCACCCTCCCTTGATTCTCTCTGGTATGAAGTAGTGTCAGCTAGAGTATTGATTAAAACTGTACACGGTCTACTGGAAAGAAAGTTGAAACATATAAAAATCTTATTTAAAATTCTACGATCGTATTGTATCCACAAAATTTCTAGTTTCTTGCATGTTGATATAATGACAGAAATCAAACATAAGACCAAAGGCAATAAATTTCTTGTTGAATATCTGAATTCACCTGACATATCGGGCGAGTATCATAAGGCCGATTATAGGTGAGACTGGGGCGAAGATTCAACAACAAAAAAAAAAACGATTTCTATTGAAACATGCATGAGATGTATTATTTATTGCGATGATAATTTGTTTAAGAGAAATGTTACAGTGTACTTTATACAAAGAAGAATAATGTTTTTTATATCCTCAGGAATTTTTTCATCTTATTGTTACTTGTTTTGTCTTTCAAATTTAGAGTCGTTAAACTACAAAATGGTTTAACAGCTTTGTTAATATCTGGATTGGAAAAAGCGAATTATGACGATAAAGATTATGAAGAAGGTAGTTCTACAGTTAAACGACTTAATACGGATGTATGGAAGGTATAAAATGACAATTCAATTAGCATTTTAGAATACATTTTACGTATTTTTTTTTTTTTTATACAATCTTACTAAAAATTTATTGGGATTATAATATCGGAGATAAAGTTATAAAAAATAATCTATCTCTTCGAAACTGCGTTCTAAATAACATTATTGGTGCAATAGTGACGATCTATTTTTATTGTTCATGAGACGTGAAAAGATAAAATGTCGCAACATAGCGCTAATAGCATGTCATCGAACGTACAGTAAGGCTTGATATTAGGCTTGTGCTTTCCATTTGATGACACAAGTCGATAAAAATCGACACAAGTGTCGTTCTATCTTTGTCACTCTCTGAATGTCAAGAATGATAGAACGACACTTATATCGACTTGTGTCGATTTATTTCATCAAATGGAAAGCACTCAGTTATATCAGGAGATATCAGAAGATCTTGTTTGCAAAACGTGAATTCCTTATTATTATATAAACAAATTTTTATGGATTTGTTTCGAAACGTGTAAACTATTCACGAGTCATCCCACTACTGTTTGTGCTTAATATATTATATAATATTAATTTAAGATTCTATATGCAACGTATGAATAGTATAAATATATAGATATTTTTTAAACTCAGGCATTTTGTGGCTTATGTGTGGGAGTAGGCAGTTTTAGCGATCCACCGGAACTTCCAGGCCTGGCACATTTCCTTCAGCGCATGGTTTTTATGGGATCCGAAAAATATCCAAAAGTATTAAAATGCAATAAGTGAATTTATTATAAAATATACTATTTGTACGTTTAAATCTTTAAATATCACTGTATTTTCAGGAAAACGGTTTTAATGAATTTATTAGTCTCCATGGTGGCACTATTGATGGCGCAACGGATTGTGAGCATACAAGATTTTACTTTGATATTTCAGAGAAACATTTGTTTGTAGCTCTCGATCGTTTTGTACAATTTTTCATTGGACCCTTGATGAAGAAAGATGCCATCAAGAGGGAACGAAAGGTCATACAAAGGGGTAAATAAATCCTAATAGTAATGTTGTTGCTAAAACTTGCGGCTTTTTAAATGTTCCATGTTCACATAGAGTTTCGGTGGGGTTCATCTAGTGACAAAAATACAAAGCAACAATTATTATCTTTTATTGCTCGAACCGGTCATCCGCCCAATAAGATGTTCTGGAGCAATTTAATAACGTTACACAGTAATATAGATGATGATAAGTTGTATGAAGAGCTACACAAATTCAGAAAGCGTCATTATAGCGCTCACAGAATGACGCTAGCTATACAGGTAACTATAATATGTTAAATTGCGATGAACAATTGATTTCTTATTAAACATAATTAATTCATAATATGATATATCCGTTTATAGGCGAGATTATCGCTAGATACTTTGGAAGTATATGTTGCAAACTTTTTCAGTAATATACCAAGTAATTGGCTGCCTTCCGATGATTTTACCGAATTTAAAGACGGCGTTTCATTTAATACTGACACTTTCAAAAAAATGTATCATATTAAACCCTTCAGCCAAGAAATCACCCACGTATGTAACTTGGACACATAAATTAAAAAAAAAGCTGTGTTCACTGAATAAATGCATAAAAATAAAACTTGTGTTTTACAGCTACATGTAACATGGGCTTTGCCTACAATTGATTCATACAGAAGTAAACCATATAAATATATTTCATGGATTATTGAACATAAAGGAAATAATTCTTTAACTAGTTATCTACGTAAAAAAAGGTGGGGCTTTGATGTGTTCTGTGGTTATTGTGATAACGATAATGGTTTCGGATACAACTCTATGTATGTCTTATTCGAGATTACAGTAGAACTCACTTATGAAGGAGTAAAACATCAGCAAGACGTTCTAGATGCAATATTTTCCTTTATAAATTTAGTAAAAAAGACGGGTCCACAAGAAAGTACTTATAATGAGGTTTATAAGATTGGAAAAAATAATTTTAGGTAAATCAATTTAGGAATAAATAGATATGTAGAAAAGAGAAATATTATTAAAATATATAAGATATGCCACTTATACTTGAAGGTTTTTTAGATTTTTTAGTAAACACGATGATGTGTTCGATTTATGTAAGAATATGCATTTCTATCCGTCACGTGATTATGTAACTGGAAAGCATATTTATTTCGAGTATAACCCAGAAGCTATACAAAAATGTTTGGATTTTTTGATGCCAGAAACAGCGAATATCATGATTTTCAACAGTGATTTTGAAATAAGTATAGACGATCCGAGATTGAAAATTAATTATACATATATGGCGTTACCAAAAGCATCGCTCGAACACTGGAAATCTATCGAGCCATTGCCTGATTTTCAATTACCATTATGCAGTGAATTTCTTACCAATAATTTCTCTACCATATCAGTATCAGCAGAAGCTTCGAAGTATCCTGTAAAAATACACGAAGATTGTATGTCGCAGATTTGGTTTCGCCCGAAGTTTTATTGGACGATGTGTCATATAAATCTACATCTTTTTTCTGCTCTGAATCCTAGATTAGCAAAAAAGTAAATAAAAGCTTGAACATGTAACAATATTTATAATACAATGTCTGTTAATCTCATATATATTTATTATAATGTCTAACTTGTAATTATTATGTGCGATTTTTATAAATTAATTTGTTATTAAACAAAGCTTATATTAATAACAATTTAGTGCAGCTCTCCTGCAAATGTACTGCAATGTATTAAAATATCTAATGCTCGAAGAATTACATCCGGCTGTAACGGCTGGATTTGATTATAAGATCGATGTCAATGAAGAAGCTACAGGTATTACAATACAAATAAGCGGATTTGATGAAAATCTTCCAGTAAGTATACGTTTAAAACGTGTGTGTGTGTGTGTGTGTGTGTGTGTGTGTGTATGTGTAAAATTTGAAGAAATGTAAATATTTTATTTCTATTGCAGTCCTGGTTGATGGTTATTGCAAACTATATGGTGGATCTAGTCCCTTTTTCAAAGGATTTACTTAGAATTATAAGAATACAACAACTCAGGAGACATTACAATAAATTTATAGAACCGGAAACGTTTATTGAGTATTAACTGTTTATTACGCATAATTGCAATAATCATAAAATTCTATACAAGTAGAAAAAAACAATTAGTGATGAACATCAATTGTAACAATTAATTTTATAAATTGAATTATATTTATTACATTTCTTATCATTTTCAATTAATAACATATATATAGCTTATTTTTTTCGCAGGGATATGGAATTATGGTTATTGAAGAGCGGCAACTGTACACACGTTCACAAATACAATGCTCTACGAAGATATTTGTTGGAAGACTTCCGAGATTTTGTAAAATCCTTTACCAATAATCTGTACTTCCAATGCCTTGTGCAAGGCAATGTAACGAAAGACTTTACGATGAGTATTATACAACGATTTATCAAAAAAATTAATTGTTCTTCCTTGAATAAAGAGGTGCTACCTACTGAAGTCAATGAGATACCCCGAGGCACATCTTTTTTTAAGTTGAAAAATATTAATCCAACTAATGTAAATTCAGTAGTGACAAATTATTATCAAGTCGGTTCTGCTTCGATTGAATTATTGGTATTAACCGAGCTGATGCTTGTAAGTATTTAACAATATTGTTTTATACATTTAAATACATGAAATTTTCAATTTATATTTATTTATTTTTATTAGTAAATGAAATGTGAATAACATTTTCGATTACCATGATTGATTTTATTTAAACATCACATTCATCTGTTAAATAATCATTTTTTAGATGATAATGAAAGAACCGTTAATGAATCATTTACGAAAACAAGAAAAGCTCAGTTATGTTTCGTGCGATCTTAGAGATATCAAACGAATTTTAGGATATTCTATTACTGTTTATGCTCAGGCAGATAAATGCACAACCGAATACGTTGATCAATGGATCGAGGAATTTCTGAATTCGTTTCGAATCGTGTTGGAACAATTCTCAGAAAAAGAATTAGATGATGTCAAAGAAGGACTGAAAATTTTAAAGCAACATGATGATACCGATATTCTGAAAAACAGAGTTGACAGAGACTGGAGTGAAATCATGATGCGGCAATACATGTTTGACAGATGTGAAAAGGAAGCGCTTGCAATAGAGAACATAAATATCAATAAGCTGAGAGAATTTTTCGAAAGGTATACACTGAACAGAAGTAGTTTCAGAAAATTGAGTATACATGTGATAGGAACACCGAAGGGAGTTGCAGTCAGTAAGCAAATAACTTTTCTGATCGAACTTTGGTCATTGTCTAAATATTTGTTTTTATATTATGATATTGTTCTTGCCTTCCATTTCTTTCTTGTCACATTAAATTGAAGTGGCTAAGACAATTAAAATTTCAAAAATTAATTGTTGTAGATGCAAAGAGTCTTAGGCATTCTGTGTACTCTCTTAAGGAATTGATAATTGACAATTCGCAGCACAATAGTGCTACAGCTCATCATATTACTGACGTAAACTATTACAGAAATACTTTGCGTTGTTACTACAGGTTATAAGTGAGAAGAATAATCCTGTCATCCTTAAAGTGTTTAATAAGTGATATTTAAACAATAATGGTACAATGTTGATAAAATTGTAAATATTACTCTTTCAAACTTCTTACTTTAATTTATCATATTAATTATTTTCGGTTTCTTAAATTTATTATATTATTTATTTTATTATATTTTATAGTTATGTTTTATTAATAAATTACTTAGTTTTCGTTTTCCAATTTCTTCTATTTAACTTATATTTGTTGCAACGCGATAATTCACGATCTTGATCAATTTATTTACAAAAAATATGAAGTAAACATACACAATATGCGATGTAAAAAAAATATATTGTAATCTTTAAATTATTTACAGTGATGTCGTTTCATTGCAATTGTCGCCAATGTTTTGTTATCGAATATTTCGATGATATACGTTTATAATTTTTTCTCTGACATGAAAATTACGTCCATGTTTGTTCTATTAGCAATGGTGCATTGGTACATTTATTACAGAATTGCAATTACGTGAAATTAGAGAACTGTTACTATATTAAAGTACAGCACATAGATTTGCAACCTTGCAGTTTTGATAATCCGGTGAATAAAACTTTTTACTAATATTAATTTTTAAAAATAGGTTTTTTAAATTTAAGATGTTTTTATTAGAAAAGTTTTTAAGTAAACGGAATATTAATTTATCACAAGTCACAATTATACTATTTATTAAATGTCCAATGTTCACAATGGTAATCAATGCAGATCGACGATCATAACTTATTTTATTGAAAGAAATAGCAGGAAAAATCTATGAAGAAGCCATTAAATAAATAAAATTATTTCTCATGTAGAATACGGAATAATAACATCATAGGACGTCTTTACAGCTTTATTTGTACTCAACCCATACAACCGATTATTGTGGAAAGTTTCAGAATTGTTTCAACTTTTTATGTCTCATTACGTGCAACAATTCTGAAAGGATTCTCCAATATATCATATGAAATGTTTTAATAGAAATGTTTCTGGAAACTGTCATGTATAATAAATTGAAAAACATATATAAACAGAACAAAAAATCATCATGATGATTCTGAAATGTTTACTGAAAGTAATTTCTTTGTTCATAATTCAATCAGTTTAATGTCATTTTGATGTTATTGTGACTTGTTCTACTTTAATTGCGAAAAACTTTTTTATATATGATTGGCTTGTGATTTCTGTTTTAATTGTGAATAATTTTATATATGAATAATTCCAGATAGCCAAATGCATTGTATTTGCTAATATGTTGCCGAAAATGTTGCAGCAATCAATTTCGACAAACTCAGGACAAGGTGTGACAGCATTATGTTTGTCACGTTGAACATCAATGGAATTCGAATTCTTGCGATGGCAAATTGGTGGCAACAAGTCAGCAAGAATATCCTTGATAATAACGCGTGTTGTCTTATTGTCAGCATTCTATTAACAACAAGCTGAAATTAAAAACTTTATAGTTAAGGACATTTGCAGCAACGGATAGAAATCATTATATATTCTATTTCTGTCATGTTTTCAATTAAGCTTAAGCTGAAACGATTCATTATTTGTTGCTAACATGTTGCTGTCTTGTTGCCGACAATAAAATGTGTAAATCACTATTTCTTACAGTTTGCTTTAGAAATTTTGACAACTGATTACATATATAAACAATCATGTTGTTATATTCATAATGTATCCTATTTTGATGTCAGCAAATATACAGCAAATATATAACAACATATGTAATGCATAGTTTGCACAATATGCTATATCACTATTGGCTATTTCAGATGATATTGTGTGGAAACTGCAGCTGCGATTTTTTAATAGTAATTTTGTATAAGTTCTTTTACACATACATTACGATTAATTAACCAAGATAGTTGGCGGTATAATTATTATTTTTGAGAAATACTTTAAATTTATTTCAATAAGTTTTGTTATCTGTAAATAAATCATAAAACCTCTAATAAATTTTAAGTACTTCAGAAAAATTAGTTATTTAAATATATATTTAATTGATACTTAAACAACATTCAACATAATAAATTTAAATATTATTGAGATATCAATCAACTATATATTTAAATATCATTTTTGTAGTTCATTCGAAATGGCTGAAATCTTATTGATAATATTTCAAAAAGATTACAGATTCATTCTCTTATGACATTTGAATCTTTCAACAAAGTTTCACGTGTAAGAATCGTGGACATTTTGCTATTTGAGAACTGTCTCAGAAATGTAGCAGATATTTCATAATTTTTTTCAGGTGTTTTACTTTTCGGTTGAAATATTTTTGAGATATTTCTGAAAACATTCGGTGCTATGTAGGAAGAGTTATAAGTGACAAATAAATTCATGATGATATTATATTATTATAATTTTTGGATCTTAGGACTGTATCCAATTGTACCATGGGTTAGGATATTTATCTCCTCTCTTACATAATTATGGAACTAAATATCTTTATGATATTTTTGAATTATGGAATTAAGTAATTTTTAATTATTCTCTTTGCTTATCAAAGTACATGTTACAGTTTTTGGAATTGAAATAGATAGAAATAATAATGGTACAATGATGATAAAATTTTGATTATTACCGTTTCAAACTTTTTGTCATTTTAATTTATCATATTAATATTATTAATTATATTCTATTTTTCATAAAATTGTTATATTGTCCATTTTATTACATTTTAAACTTATATTTATTTTAAACCTATATTTTATTAGCAAATTACTTCGTATGTTTTCACGTAACTCACGTTTTTGTTTTATTTATTTACAAAAATACGCAGTATACATACACAATATACGACATACAATATATTATAATCAATAATTTATTTACAATAATGCCGTTCGATTGCAATCATCGCCAACGTTTTATTATCAAATATTTCGAAGTTACTTATAATTTTTTCTTTTGGAAATTGCGTTCTTATATGTTCTGTTAGTAATAACGTGCATTAGCCCATTTATTACAGAATTGCAATTATGTGAAATTAGAGAACTGCTACTATATTAAAGAACAGCGTAGATTTGCAGCGCTGACATTCTCATTCTTAATAATCTGATATGAATAAATTTATTAATATTTATTTTTAAAAAGAGAAAATTTTTAAATTTATGTCTCCTGAGTACTCACTCCAGCCATTTGAATCGTGACGTCATAAGTGAGAAATGTGTCATAAGCGACATGTTGATTTTTCTTGCATGCCATTTGTAAATAAAGACAATTTGGATGAAATGAAATGGTGAGATCGCTTTAAAAATGGACAAAACTATCCTTAATAATATTAGTCTATCATAAGTCACAATTATACGATCACTATTTATGAAACGTTCAATTTTCACAATTAATGTAAATCGACGTGCAGAATATATCATACTTTTATCGAAAGGATTATCAGGAAAAAGCCATTAAATAAAATTGTTTCCCAAGCAGAGAGTCATAATAACATTTTATAAGGCGTTATCATCACTTCATTTATTACCTATGAATGAACTTATAAGCGACAAATAAGGTCATGATGACGTTCTTATAATATTAGTATAACTTTTGTGTCTAAATTAGGACTATATCCAATCGTATCCTGGATTAGGATGCGTGTCTCTCTTCTTTTGTATATTATAAAGTTAATTAAAGTTAATATCCAGCTCTCGGAAGAGAGCAAATATGATGATTGAATGCAATCGAAATGGACCGCTAAGAGCTCGAAAGAGTCAAAGGACGAAATCTAACCGACGAAGGGAAAGGGTGGATAGGGCACCGGCGCGGGATAGTAACCAGGATACGCTGGTACCGTTGGCTGCACCGGTACCGTGTTGGTGATATAGGTAGTGAGTTCGGTAGGCACGACCCTTGTAGAGAAGAGAGTGGTGTAGGCGGTTTTGGCGCCGAAGGTAAGTTTAAGCACTCGCGAGTCAGATATGGTAGCTAGAGTCTGAGTGACTATGGGCGCGCTTGTCACCGTGAATTGCGGCTGCTGCGGGAACAGCGGCAGTTGCGGCACTTGTTGTACTTGTGGTTGCAACACTGGATTTAAAGTAGATGTGCCATATTCGTAGGATGTTCTGAAGCAGAAAAATGCGACAAAGATATATTATGATCAATATATTATGATCAATATTATATATTATGTATTTTATATATAATGCATATAAAAAATACATATAAATAAAATATAATGTAATGTATAGAATAATATGAAATACTTGCAAACGCATATAATTTACTAAATACTTTAAATATTATTATTTAATTTATGCATATAACGTCCAATTTCATTTATATATATCAATTATGTAAAAAAAAAAAATTGGCTTATTAAAAGTATTTGGAATAAGAGATACTGACTTTGGTACAGTGCCGACTGGCCTTGTCAGTGTTGAGTAGATAGTATTTCCAGAGTTTACCACAGGAATCACGTGCGATTCGTACAACGTCTCCAAGGTGATTACTGGTTTGGATGTAGTGATGACCTGGAGTTGTGGTTGACCAAAGTATTTCAGCAGTGCTAATTGTTGGGCCTGTTCCGGGGTTAGCTGAGGCTCTATATTGCTGCTGGTTGCAGTGTCGCTCTTGATCTTGGACGGCGATGCCGACTTAAAAATGTCCAGGTCGGCATCGGAATCGTTGTTGGGCACTACCACTCTCTTTGGAACGTCTTCGTCATCGCGATCATCGTCACCAAATTCGAGCTCGAGATGTAGTTCGCTGCCAGCTTCGTCGAGCTTCGAGTTGAATTCGTTCAATGTTTTACTCGGAATAAATTGATAGATTTCCATCGGCGGCAGCGTCTTTATTGCCGTCACCACTCGGGCGATGTTATACGTTTGCACTAAGGTCAATCGAGTGGTGCTGTTGCCGGCGTAGATCACTGGTAACATATGCGTCTTTAGCAACGTTTGAGTAGTTGAGAATGTCTCTGTCAGCGTTTCTAATGGCGGTGTCGCCTGGGCGGCGTCTAGAGAGATCGCTGGTAATGTCGCGACAGACGAGTCAAGTGGCAAGGTCGACTCGTAGGCAGCCCCAGTATTCGCTAGGATGTTCTCCGTGAGTGGTTCGGTAGGTGAAATTGAGCTGCTCGGTTCAGCCGTCGCAAACGTTTTCTTGATGGTGGAGGTCACCGTGATGTAGCGAGTGTTTCGGAGTGTTCCTACCTGAAGAGAGAACATCTTTAGTTATCAGATCTATAATTTAGTGATTATATATTATGATTTATAGTAGTTTAAAGAATTAATATCAAGTCGCAAACGTGATACAAATCAAAAGCCAATAATTTTAATTAATTTTTGTATGAGATTCTTGGATATATTTATTACCATTTCATTCAGTCCAATTGGTAGATAAATAAATAAATATTAAAATAAAATAGAAAAAACTTACCTGGAAAGAGTAAGGCGATTTGATAGTGGCAATCTCGAAGTATACATTGTCGAGATCCGCCGCAGTAGAGATTTCCACGTTGAGCGTTTCTATTGGTAGAATCTGTTCTCCAGGATGCTGCTGATCCTGTTGCATGCTGACACTAGCCACGTCTTCGCTTTCACTGGGATCTAACTCGTCGTCCGTCAAGGACAGTTCTTTCCTCTGGGCAACATTAGTGCCGCTAGATGAGATTGGAGCAACATTGATCATCGTTGCCGTCTTGCCTTGCTCATCAAAGATTGCCCCGGGAACCAATTCTGTTGTACTCGACTCAGTCGACGTTCGCAAATCTTCTTCATCCACCTGCTTACGAATCATGATTCTTGGTTTCGGTGTGGTCTTATATGACCAGCGACCTTGCGTCCTCGGTAGCTTCACCTTAGGCAGAAGACTGACCGTCGTTGACGACTGCTGATCGCTGTTCTTCGATTTCGTCAACTGTTTTGAGGGTGAATTAGGGGATTGATTGTTCGGTCGAAAACCGCTGCGACGGCGACTAATGGGTGCTTCAGTAGTGGTAGTTGCGGGACGATTTCTGAAGAGAGAGATGATTATAAAAGAGAATAGTCATGTCAAATTATTATGTTTATTTATGTTATGTATTATGTTTTTTAAGTTATAAGAAACAGACAGCATGATAAAATATTAATGATTGATAAAACAAAAAGAAAGCAGATAAATAATTTATCAATTTGCTTTTTGAATTGTACTATTCCATTAACACTCACTTATAATTTGGTCGAGTCGTGCTGGAGCGATTCTTTCCGGTCCTCGTTTGCTGTGGTTCACTGTTATCGTATTCATCGATAATCTTGTTTCGGAATTTAGGTCTGATTAAATTATTGGGAGTCGACGGCTTTCGTGTTGATCGTACTGGAGTGTCTAATGGAATAAAAATTAATCACGGACGCTCGCACGGAATGTAAGAGATCCGGATTCGATTCCCGGCCAAGGCAATATTTTTCGCAATAAGTTTATTACAGTTTTTTAAGATTAATTTGGGAAATTTGGGGGGATTATATTTCAGATTGATTGCGTTGAAAATCCGACAACCATATCGACACGTAATTATCATTTCTAAAATTAATTCATTTATATGAATATATATATATATATTAGTTCAACATCTCAACAGTAGTAGCGCTTCGTATTTAAAGTAATGTTATTTGACATAAACGGTCTTGTTTTCAATCTTAAAAATTAATCAATCTATTTCTCAAAAATTATTAAAAAAATTTTATGCCTGTTATAAATTTTATTGAGAGTAAAAAAATTAATATAGAGTAGAGTTTTAGTTCTATATTGATTTCTCTTTACTACACTGATTTAGTCCAATAAGATAATTGAAGTCATTAATTAATACTTTTTAGCTTGCAATTATTATCACACGTTACAAATTGTATTATTTTGAAAGCGAAATAAACTAAAATTTTTGGAACTGGTAAAAAATTTAAAAAATATTAAAAATTTTTTGTTTTTAAAGATTAAAAAATTTCTGTGCATCATGAGGAAAAATGTTATGAGATTAGTTTTATATTTCTATATAAAACACTAACATTTTTATTTAAAAAATTATTATATTATTATATTATATAATTTAACAAATTTGCTATTAGATTTTACACAAAAAAATTTAAACGCAACATAAAATTTATAAAAGCTATCATGAAATACACACCGGAAGGTTCGAAAAGAGCCTCCAAAGGTAGCGAAGATTCGTCCTGTTGCTGATTGGTTGGAGTGGGCTCCAGCTGCGGCTTGAGCTTACCATGCTGAGGACCAATAGTTTTCAGGATGCGATTGGTGTTGGAGGGTCGAATCTTACCATCAGCTACTGGTGCAACCGGTGCTGTTAGGATTCTTGATGAGCTCTGCAATACCTGGGCATATTTTCCATTGATATAAGTTCCGATCACGCTAGTCTCATGCACGGTGGTGAGTCCATCCTTTACGATGGTGCCGCCCAACTTGGTTACCAGACCAGTTGGGTTCTCTTTGTCCCTTCGCGGAGTGGCACGTGGTTTGTGATGAACTTTCGACGATGGTCGCAGGTTGATCAGCTGTCAAAAATCAGAATTATAATTAAATAAAAGATGTCATATATGTCATTAAAGATAAATGACATTAATTATGTAAGTAAACAATTGTAGAGTATTAAAAAGAATCATTCAGCATTTATTTGGTAGATGGTATACACTATACTGTAAGTAAAGTAAAAAAATAATTATTTAATAATTTAAATAATTATTTATATAATATTAGGTGTTGGAATTAATTCGTAGCGTTTTTAATGAAAAAATATTATTTATTTCACATGAGCATTAAAAAATACATTAATGAAAGTACTTCCCATCACTTGTAAAACGCTACGAATTAATTCCAACACCTAATAATTAATAATATTTAAATAATAATTTTATGTATACACATAAAAGAATATGATAATAACTCGATTTAAATGCAATAAAATATTTGAGATGCAGTAATGCTGGAAAATATTGTTGAAAAAGCGTGTTCGTCGCGCTTCGCGGGTGAAACCGATTTATGTATTTGTAAGATCGGACTTTCACGCCGATCATCAGAACTGAGGAACGAACGGAGGGAGGAGGGCAGCTAGAAAGGATCGGATAGGAAATCGATTACGGCATGCGGAAAATTACACCGATGCGATTATTTCGCGTATAATTTCGCGGCGGCTTCGCGCGCAAGTTATCGAGAAAGTTGCTTGCGGGATGTCCAGTTGCGCAATTTTATGGTAAAGCTGAGCATTGTTTTTGCTATGACCTTCTCATCCCGCTAGCTAGATGATCCATTTTTTATCGGATATTCAGACTAGAATGCAATCGCGGAATTCGTTTTAGCGACGACATCCGTTCATTGAATCCAGTTTCAGCGATCCAGTTTAGCAGTAATTATAGGGATATGAAATCTCTCAGATTCTCAGTTTTCATTTCTCGCGGTTCCTGCTCACGCGCCGAAGATCAATGTTACTTTATAAACAGGATATCTGATTTCCTGTCTCTGCGATCGAGCGTGGAGAATTAATAACGGATCTCGCGAGCGCGAAATTGTTGGCTGGATTCCGAAAGAGCCAATGCCACATTTTTAACAAATTAGATCATATTTTAGATATTTTCTCTTCATGTAATATAAGACTGGATAAAGTTATAAAATGTAAGATTTGTCTTCGCAATTTATTTTAAAGTAAGCTATCGACCCGATTTAACCCTTGTAAAGTTGATCCCCCAAAGAAAGAATTATCTATAGCTTATTCGATTGCTTTATTGTTTGCACATGTATACACATTTCGTATTTTGCACACTTCTGATAATAAAGCTATTAAAAAACATTTTTAGATTTCTAATATCACATTCAATTCCTCAACCACGAACAAACTAGATTTAACTCTCAATCAATAGATTTTCGTTTCGATAGTTTTTCAAAATGTGCATATATGTGTGATCGAATGAGCTGTAGAAAGTTAATTTTTTCAAAAATTAGGGGGACCAACTTCACGCTGATATCAATTTAGTCAAAAAGTCAAAGGACAAATTTCGGGGAGTAGCTCTGGCTAATATATATTATCAATTATATACATATATTATATGGCTATAAAAGTATGACTAATCCAATATAATCTTAAAATATCACTCTATCGTTAAAAATAAAATGTCAAAATATAAACTAATAATTTAAAGATAAAAATATTATATTTTGAAAAATATTATTTTAATATATATTGCATATTTTAAAGTATGACACATATTTTAAATATGTCATTTTCTCCACTTATTTCACTAGCAGAGAAAGCAGATCCGTTATTCATTTGATCCAGTTAGAAAATATTAAAAGGAGGCCAGGAAATTATTAAAAAAGTGTAAAATGTAATTGTTATGTACAATAACTCTAAAACATAATACACAATTAAATAATATAAAAGTACATATTCTAAAGTTTCAAGAACGAGGAACTAATAATTTATGCATTTACATGGCATTTGCTTTATTTTCGTGATCTACATTTACATACCTTGTATGTCTCGTCGATCACTTCTGTCGGCTGCTTTGAGAGAAAATCATATTCAGGTTCAGCGAGATTGTTCTTCACGCCTGGAGTTTCATCCTTAGCACGTATCTGAACCACTGATGACAGTGTGGGTGTCTTCGTCTGTTTATTTGACTCCTGTGCGAATTATGATAAATAATTAGGCGGACTTTTCAATATATAATGTCTTATTTACTTAATTTATTATAATAATTTAATTACAAAATTAAACTGCAATGTATATAATTTGAATATATAATTATTTTAAAAATCTATAAATTACTATATACTGTATAAATGTATTAAAATTATTGTACGGAGAATATTTCATGTATTAAATGACTAAAGACAATTATAAAAAAAAGTTGACCTTAAAAAAGAATTAGGCGTTCACATAATATATATATAATGACAGGATATCCTGTACAGCGTTATTCCGTTCTCACCTGATTCTTGGTCGGTTTCGGTGGGGCATTCTCGGATGGATTCACTACGTTCTGCTCGACCACGGAATTCACGATGATCTTCGTGCCCTTTATCTGCTTCTTCGTTTCATCGCCCTGATCTTCGGCCTTGTGCGTCTTGCTGGGCTGGATGTCGGGGACATTTTTCTTCGGCTGCTGCTCTGTCGTTGGCTTTGTGTGAATCGCTGGCGTGGGAGACGTGATCTTCTTCACAATGCCTCCTTCTGAAAATGAACGACTCATTTGCATACCTGACAAGAATAAAAATCGTACTTCTGTGAGGTCGAATGTGTGAATCGCGAAAACGAGACTAAAAAAGCATGTCCCGACACCCACACCGAAGGTCTCGGTCAAATTCCTTATCCTTTGAGAAAGAAAGGATTCAAGATATGTGAAAATCTTTTTTCTCAACTTTCAATTTTATTGTGCGGCGTTATCCATATTATTTCTTATTTTAATTCCATCACATTTAAATTACATTCTTATAATTCTTTTAAAGCTAAAAAAAGATATACATTATATTATTTTACTTATAATTATGCTGTAAATTGATATTAAATTTCAATTTTTATTTACAGTTTTATTATAATTATTTTATTACAATTATTTGTAAAATCTTTATTTATAAAAAAGAAGCAAACAGCTTTGAGTGGGCGATTTGAAAAGTCAAGGAGAAGAGAGTCATGAAGTGAACAATTAGCATGATTTGTACGCAAACCCGGACAGCGATATGCTAAAGAGATTGATACCCGATGTCCCTCGCCAAGGCTCATCTTGCGTATATACAGTACTATAGTACTCTTCAGTTCAAGGATTTCAAGGATTCATCCTTATTATAACCGAAGGATCAGAGTCCATGAACGAGCACGGCATAATAAAAGTGTTGATTACATTTGTTAGAAGGTATTTTCTGGCATTATATCCACAATTCAAAATCGCTTGACATGATTACGAATTGCGAATTTTCTACTTACCGAAATTACGACAGCCCTCGACATTTGTTTTTCAAAGAATTCTCTCTTTAGAACTTCTCGATGAAATTCTTTTTCGTACTAATTAATAGTCAAGATAAATAGATAAATTGTTATTGATTATGTGCTTTGGAATGTTATCCCCTTAAGCGCTATAGATACCTTACAGTTATAATTATAAGCAAAAGATAATGAGTGTAAATTACTTATCAATAGTTTTACAAAATAGATAAATACCCTCATAAAAGATATCACAAAATCATTATAATGACGTGTAAATGTCTATAAATATATATAGTGTATTTTTAATAATTTTAAATAATTTTTTTGTAATTTTACTATTTTTATAATTTTATTAATTATTATTGCAATAACTGAATGTAATTTCAATTTTTGCAGCTTTGATGTAATCATTCGAGTAAATAAAACTTTGCAAATGTTACCTGGAGGAGCGCTTTGAGGACTGAAGACCATCACCGTATTGCCGATTGTCGTGGTAAAGTCCAGGAAGCCATAGACAGTTTGTGTGATGAAATCATTATTTGCAGCTGCTGGCTCGATCGCTGCAACTGCATCCTCTGAGTGGCTGTTATAAACTTGCGCGGTGGACACTGCAACTAAAGTCAGCTCATAAAAATCAGTTCTATGTCGTAATTCACCTAACAATTTATTATAAAAATTCTCTTCATAGAATATATAATATTATGTAATTATATTTTATGTATACGAGGCTGAAGGGAATTAATAAAAATTGATAAGAAAGGAAACGTTGTACTTTTTGATCAATAATTTTTTGCTTGCGATGCAGTTAACCGAAGATTTAAGAAATGAATCTTGAAACAGGAAGCATTTTACTCAAAATTCTGTAAAATTCAGCGATGACATCAATGCACTCACCATACGCTAGAGCTGCGACGAACACGAAATATCTCGATGTCATTGCGCTCAGTCTGATCTCATCCTAAGCGGACACACGAATCTCGCAGAATCTGAAAGAGTGAATAACACAATAAAAATATAAAACAAAAAAATTTTATAGTTACGTTAATCATTTTGCGTGTGACAATCCAGTGTTTAATATACACAATAATCATTATAATAGCAACATTGTTTTACATAATATATGCAATGAAAATATATCACGTCACCGCCCAAACAACAAAAAGTCTAAAATCGAGGTAAGACGTCTTAAAAATGTCTTTTAAATATCTTTTAAAAAAATGTTTTAAGCTATTTTAAAACGCCTTATATTTCATTTTTAGACATTTGTGTTGTTTGGGCTCATTCGACAAAATAAAAATGTATGCGAATATAGAAAAATATTGTTGCAAAAAATACGGCAAAAAATACGGCAAAGATATATATTTATAACTCTATTTTAATGTTCAACAGAAAAATTTGTGAGTTACATTTATTATTTAATATTTTCTATGATTATGAGAGAATCGAGCGATAATTCTCAGATAATTACGCAATTATTGCAGTTGAACGTGCAATCAGCCTCTTATAATCATCTCCTGGAACAGGATAAAAATTGCGTGTTACATCAATCGCGTAAATATGATACATTACCGTTATTTTGCAAAGCACCGTTACTTTTCCTCTCTCTTAACAATTAACGATTATGTAAAAATGTCGGCGGATTTTGCTTCATTAGAAATAACATCTTGTTGATTATCTTTGTGTGTTCATCTCTACAGGATTGCTAATTATCAATTCTCCTACGCAAGAGGTCGACCTCGGATTTACGCAGTTACATCTCCGTTTCTTTACGGAAGAGATGATTTCAATAGACAGTGACATCGACAAGCGGATTTAATGATATCTCTTCGATTGTTATTGTAATAAATTTCTCTTTTTAACAAATGTTCGTTTCATTTATATAATTGGACATTTTAATTAAATTAAAATTAATTAACATAACAAGTTAAATTAAATTAAATTAAAATTTAATTTAAAATTAAATGAAATGTTAATTAAAATTAAATCTTTATTTTTTCAATAAGAAGTTTTAATAATTGTTGATTAAATATTTCTTGATTCTTTATATTTTAATATCACCCGATATTTTATTTCTTTGATTTCTCTGTGGACAAAACTATCATTTACGTAAAACATTGACATTGTCCATCGAATTTTAATTCATCGCTATTGAATGCCGGTGAGTGAAAAGAATGAAAGATCGGAGCAATTTCGCGACTGTCTGAGGCAATCGAGTGTCGTAAGTTAAAAAATTTCCTTCTCGCCCGATCGCTATCTGCTCAAGCATGAGCATTGTGAGGCATGAGCTCGTTCGGAAAACATCCTGTGTGAGACTAACGTAATAGCTACGCTAACATAATCGCGGCGAGGAAAGTGCGCACTCGCGCGCACGCTCGACGAGATCATTACGTAACGCACAAGCACCGCCTTGCCGGTAATCGTTTTAACCCGAAACAATGGTAAGAGGTGCCTCCGGAGAGTAGGCACACCCAAGATCTGTGATATCAAATCGAATTGACGCAGGCGGCTCGAAAAGCGCAATATGGCACGCACTTTTTTCCGGGTAACAAATTGATGCTACTTGTCATTTTGACATGCTACATCTTGATGTCAAAGTGACGACAAGTAGCGTTAGTTTGTTATCTGGGCAAAATTTGTCGTTATTTAATGTTAAAATGACATTAAGGTTCCTGTATTTTGTAATTCTTTATTACCATCAAGTTAACGTTATTTGCCGTTATTTTGACGTTAAAATGACATTAAAGATGCATCTTTATGCTTCCATCCTGTAACTCTTAACGATAGTAACGGTGTTATTAGTGTCGTTGCGTAGGTTTTACACGGTGAAAAAAGCTGCGCAACAACGATAAATTATATCGTTATTATTGTTAAGAGTTATAAAATTCTAAGGAACACCAAATCAAGAGAAAATCACAAAATGATAATTTTTTTATTACAAAATTTAATTGTTTATAGATGTTAAGAATTAAAATAAAGTTATTTTAATTTTTTGTTGACTTTTGTGTGCTCGTTGGGATAGAGGTCTAAAGATGTAGCTTTATCCTGACGAAAATTTTTTTCGTAATTTTTATATGAATTGGAACATTTTTCAGAAATACTCAGAAAGATTCGGAAAGTTTACATCTTCTCTCAGAATTTTTCATACAAGTGAATTCTAAAATATTCTGAAATTTTTCATCCTATTTAAAAAAAAATTTTTTTCATCAAATTTCTCATCAAATTAAAAAAAAATATTTAAAAATTTTTAAAAATTTTGTAACACCAGAAATTATACTTACAAAAAATCTTAGAAATCTTAGAAATCTTGCATAATTAATATATATGAAAAATTCTGAGAAAAATTTTTACCATGGTAATGTATCATTTTTTTAAATCTATTCTTATAGCGTGTTGTATGCCGTTATAGTGCGTGCCTTTGCATCGCTGATTGCCGATATACAGGGTGTCTCGGATTTACTAAACATTCTTTTAACTATGGCAACCTTGGACAATGCGAAGACAATCCTTAGTAAAGCCAATGAAAGATAATATTGTTCATCCTTTCCAATTGTGCATTCTGAATTGCTTGAGTTTTGAATTATAATTATAATTATCGCGTTTAAAAAGCCACTTGAGATCAGCCAAATTTGTCGTTAATTTTCATCGTCGAACTCGTGAAACTTCTCGATCTTAATTCTTAATCGTCCATTGGCAATTTGCGTATTCTAATTTGTTTAACTCTTATAATTATTCATTTTATGGCTTATGCATTTTTCATGCGAAAGACTCGTTCGACCGCACTTTCGCTGCTTTCCTTTTCCTAAACACCGCGAAGCGCGAAATACTTCCGTCAGAGGCGGTCTTGCAGGAGCGATCTTTTAAACCGGCATCTTTTTCCTGGAGACTCAGAATCGCAATCGGGGGAATCAGAGTAGCGGTGCAGCATCACAGAATCGCGAGAGCGCTCCTTTCACCCGTTCTCTCACGACTGCATCGCGGCTGATCTCGGCGAGCAGTAAATAACGGCTCCAGCTGAAACTGAAAAGCACAAACGCCACGCTTCTATCGCGAGAACTGTTTCTGATGATAGGGTACTACGCGGCGAATTATTGCGAGGCGAAAATGTGTGAGAATTTGCGGATCATACGTAACCTATCAAATGGAGAACCTATTCATCGCCATAAAAGTAATATAAAAGATATTAATTTATCGCCATCCGTATAGTAGCATTTTTATGTGGAATTTAAATTAAAAGCATAGAAAATATATCTTAGGATATTTTATGGGCGTTCTCTCAGGATGTCATTTGGAGAACTGTGTTATGTGAGAAACTATTTGATTATTAATTACAATATAATTGATATATATATATATATATATATATATATATATATATATATATAATCTAATTAATATACCGTCCTTTTTTATTATATAAATATTATATTTGAATTATTAATTGTATATTGTTTCGTTTATAAATGATAATGTCAATACGAAGAAATCTTAGTTTTCCAAATTCGTATGTTATGAATAAAAATAAATAAATAAATAAATAAATAAATAAATAAATAAATATAGAGACTGAGACAAAACAGTAGAAAATAATCACTGCGAGAATTCAAAGTATCCACAATGATAACGAATCATACTCCAACTCGCGTGAAGGTAAAGAGGAGTGGCTCTACTCTCTCGTTCTATTCTACTCTATCGTACACATACGTGCGTGGTATGTGTAATGACCTGTAAAAAAGAAATACCGTGCTGCAACGTGCGTAAATCTCGGTCGAGCATTCGAGTGAACCCTTTCCCGCACGTCCGCGCGACTGTTTCTTACAACTGTTTCTGATCAAAATGTGTTTTCTTGCGGAAAGAAACGCAAAATGCACAAAGCAATATTCTATGACGCACGAAGAGAAGAAACCTTAGTGTGATTTATGTTTAAAAATAATTTATACTTTATGAGAAACTCTCTCCCTTTCTACTTGCTATTTTTTACATAATTACGTAACACTTCTTTATATTTTAATTTAATTTATTATATTAATTAAAAAATTATAAAGTATATGCAAACAACGAATTGTCTATAATATAAATAGAACGATCGAACATTAAGGAAACGGAAATATATCTTACGTTGCGGAGTTTCGGATTGTCATAAATATGATTGTCCCATCTTGATAAAAATTAGCGACCGAACAATGTGTTGGAGACCGACTAATTTAGTACGTTCGTGAGCGTAAATTTCGTGGTCAAGAGTAACGATCTG
Source organism: Acromyrmex echinatior (assembly GCF_024713525.1). Taxonomy (NCBI): domain Eukaryota; kingdom Metazoa; phylum Arthropoda; class Insecta; order Hymenoptera; family Formicidae; genus Acromyrmex; species Acromyrmex echinatior. Next base: position 10,957,156 of record NC_141862.1, read on the forward strand.
GGCGAAAGCCCGTCTCAAAATATGAAAAGCCGGTTATCAACAGCAGGAATGGTGTTTGTCCGCTCGATCGCTCAAGATCATGGTCAGCTCGAGATCGCCGAGTCCATCGACCATTAACTGGGCCTCAGGAATCACCTGCCTACGTACGTATTCTTATAGTTATGTTTTCGACACTTTTCTCTTTCGGATGAATGTAAAAGATGCTCTCGATGCAATTTCTCATCTCTCTAAAATTCGAACTTTGAATCTTGCGCCTTCCTACCTTAATCATAAATAAATAATATCTATAACTTATTTGCTGAATTATTTTTTAGTTAAATGGATAATTTATATATTTTTTGACACAATGGCTACCATACATTTACCTTTAATTGAGATTAATAACCGTAGTTATAAAATTGGTCAATTATAGTCATTCTATTCTTCAGAGGAGTAGCTGTGATTAGCCAGTTTCATAATTAAGGATGTTATTAAATCCAATTAAGGCGTCGTGTAAATGTAATTACTAATAATATAAAGACATACATTTCAATAAAACTGATTAATATTTTTTTCCTTAATAATGAATTATTTAATAATAAGGAATGCAAACAAACTTAGGATATTTTTTGATAAATAGCTAAAATAAATAATGAATTTTATCATATAATTTATAATAAATAATGAATGATAATTTATAATGTATCTGAGTTAAAATAGTATAAATTCTATTCATTATTGCAGCCATATTGCAGTCATGATGTTATCAGAGATTTTATAACCAAGTCTTCGGAGTGGAAATTTTTTACCGTTGACATATTACTTTTGTCGATTCGCTACAGTACGAGCAGTACGAACAGTTCGTTTCGCTTTCGAAAGGCTCTTCATTTCTCACTCGGCCGACATGTTAATCAGTTTTCTTCCAGTCATTGCTCCTCTTTTGGAAACATCATCATGTCTCTCTCACTAAGCGAAAATACATCGAAAACAGCGTGAGAAGCCGCTCTGAAAACAGATCAATAAATCAGATGAAGCCATTTAAGTAACAACATTAACATATTCGTGTCTCCAGAAACGGAGTCGTGCGAAATTACGTCCGCATATTTGCTTGAACTCCACTTGAACCAACGTGATGATCGTGAACTTTAAACGCGAAGACGAAATAAATTTGAAAATTTCCTACACTAAAAAGAATTCCTAAATCTAAATACATATTTCTTTAAATAATAATACTAAAATAATACTAATTAAACATTTACTTCTACTAAAAAAATATTTACTCAAAATAATGAAATCAGAATTATTATATCAAATTAATAAATTAATAATATATTTTTTAAAGTTTAATATTTTTTCAATGTATTGGATCACTACGTTTAGTAGATAAGGGAAATAAGACAAGACAGAATAAAGTATTGATTAAGGAAGACTGAAAATGTGTTCTTGTTTAATGCAAATTTTCGATTAAACCAGATAAAACCAGATAAAAGACAGGGAGGAAAGTTTTCTTCCACGTGACATTTAAATTCACATAAACGGTAATTTCTTCCTTAACGAATTTACGTATATTTGACGCAATCTACTTATGCATGCGTCTTCTAAGCGAGACGATTCTAAACAAGCTTAATCACAATTCAGCGAACTCTGAGAATTCTCGGAAAAACACTTTCCCATGCATGCGACTTTTTATTCTTCTTTTAGCTGGAAAAGGTTAATTCTCTACGGAGAGAGAATCCTCGCACGTTACTTTAACGGACAGCCGGCTGATACATTATCGCTGATCCTTTTTCCCAGGAACAAACGTTATTGATTAATTCGGCCGTTATTCTCTCAAAAGATCTCCGAGCCTCTTTTATCACGTAATCATTTCCGTGTTACAAGTTTCATCCACTTCCTAGGTACGAATTTTCTTTTAGAAATAGATAATTTATCAGATAATTTATCGGCGAAGTGAAATTGGAAACAGAGAGAAACGTGGGTTTCATTGTCTGCGCATCTTCGCGACAAATGACGGACGTTGACTTTTTCACCTTCCCAGAGAGATCATGGTCGTTCATGAGGTTTCGCTGGTTTTGTTACGACGTTACGACGTTTTTTTTTTCACTTTTGTCCCGAGGACAACTATTTTTAATTGAATGTCCTGCGTCGCGTGACCTTCCGAAGAGATGAAGAGGATCCCTTCTTGAAAATCTGCGATCTCTCTCTGTAGCTGCTAATTCATCACTTCTTAATTTATTCCTTACAATTCGCTCTCTGTTAGCTTCTTGAACCTTCCTTAAGATTATTTTATTAGAGTTCGATGAACGTTCTCCAGCAAAATGAAAGTAAACGTACTTTAAGTAATTAATTAAATTAATTGTAGTCGAATAATAAATACAAATTAAATTAATATAATTAAATTAATTATAGCGAAACGACGTTCAATATTTATCATTTAAAATGATCGAACATGTTTGCTCTCTAAAACTTTTAAAATGAATTTCATTCTAAAGAGTGAAATCTCACTCTTAAAGATTGAAAATCGAGCCACTCTTTTTCAAGACTGGCTCAATTTTCACTCTTTACAGTAAAATTCTACTCCAAAGAAATTAGAGAGTACATTAAACTCCAGCAAATTACAATACTTATGTTAATATATTAAATGAATATGATTAATGCCCATTTCCACATAATGTATTGTGGATTAACTTTAATTTCTACTAATCTCGGTTTTCAACTTACTCTTTGTCTTTTTCCAATCTTTAGAACTTAGAAAGAAAAAAACAAAGAGTAAAGTTGAATCGAGATTAATCTGCGTTGGTGGAAGTGGGCCTAAATCATTATTTGAAAAGAGAAGAAATTTAAAATTTGCGGCGGGATAATGAACGGGTGTCGCAAATTTTATTATCTTCTTGCCTCCAGATCATCCGATATCCGCTCTGCAGATTGTCGGAGTTTACCGCAAAACCCCGTCGGTAGGCAATCGCGCTTACGAAATCCGCAGAAATCGCTCGCAATGCTCGTTCGTTCGCTCGTGCGAACGCGAGAAGAAAAGAAAATGCACGCGCATATGGAGAGACTTACGTTTTTAAAATCCCTCGCGTGTATCGGACTTGCAAAACGGAGACTTATTTTCACGAATGACAAAGTACCCATACGCATTACGACGCAGTCGTAATCTGCGATGCACGATCTCGCGCCTCTGGTTTTCGATTAAGTATTTGTTCGCGATTTGGCAACGGAAGGATTAATGACTGTGCGGTTATTCGTCGCGAATTTTGCAACGACATCTTTAAATCGGGGTTTCGAGACAATGAGGAAACGACTATTGTGCAATAATAATATAATAAATAATTATTCTGAGAATGTAGGCAGGACCGATCTCCCTCTGGTTAACTTTATTGGATTAAATTTAAAAAAATGTCAATTGCAAAACTGAAAAAGCTTATCGTTTCTATCCTAATTTCTTAATTATTTTAGTTAAACGTACTACTTAATTATTAATTAAAAGTATTATATTTTACATAAATGAATTATAATTTGCAGAAATGACAAAAACAAAATAGTACAATCAGTTTTAAGTTTTGCAATTGGTGAGTCTAAAATTTCATCGATCAATTTAACCGATAAAATAAACTGGACGTGGCGAGACCGGTCTATAAAGTTGATTTACTAATGGAGAGTATATTCCATATTGAAAAAAATGGTCTGATTAAATTAAATTGGAATTCTAATTGAAAATGGAGAATTCTCTGATTAAATCTTTTAGTTGAAATAATCGGACTTCTAAGTGATAATCAGAATCTTCCTGTTCGTCCATTTTGAACCAGACATCTTTCTCGATGCACATTTGTTTACATTTATAAAACTAATTATCAATTCATTAGCGAGATATCTTGCATATAATCACAAAAAAAAAGGGAGAAAAACATGCATTAAGGACGTTAAGATATCACGTGGTGGCAAGTACATGCGATTAGCAATGTGTGTAAATTCTCTGCCGCTTATGGCAAACAGCGTTGCTGGTTATTCCTTAATTGTTTCCTGATCACGCGGCTTGCGGTCGATCGATCCAGATTCCATTTCTCTCCCTCGTCGCGGATCTAAACTGATCCGCGACAAGACACGGCAAGATCGAGTCGGAAGCGGAAGCCAGCAGATTTCACTCGGAAACTCTGCACGTGTGCATACGTGTTCCACGAATTTTATCTTACTTTCCACCAGCGCAAGTGCACACGTAATACAATCGTTAACGCCACGTAAAATTGCACTCGTTCCCGCGAGAGCATCGCGCTGGAAACGCACGAGCCGCTAACTCGTAATTATATTCTTACTACAACGATCGAGTCTCATGCGAAATGAAAGAGCGCTATAATTCGAGAGGTAACAGCGTGCGTGCAGATAAAATTACGTTTCATCGAATATAAAACAAGATCTAAAATTGTAAACTGCGCGATCAGATTGAGTACCACTTATATACCCGTTTCTATCAGTGTAATTCAGTTATAATCTCAGTTCAAATAATTTTTCATCTTTTTCTAGTTCTAAGAATTAAAAAAAGATGAAGAGTAAGTTGAACCAATTAAGGTTAAAGGTTAATCTACATTGGTAGAAACAAGCATTAATCAAAGATAAAATTGCAGATCGATCTGGAATTATAAATGATTTCTTCTGCCTTTCCCTTCTCTTTTCGTTCTTTTTTTTACACAAAATTTGATATACTATCAAGTAGAAATATGAACTGGTCGATTTTAGATTAACTCTAAGTTTACAATTTAGATAAAATAAAATAATGTAAATTACACGTACATATAAAAAATTAACGTAACATTAAATTTTTTTAACAAATGAGTCATCGTTTCCGAACAAAACAAGTCTCGGTAAAATCTGACGTTTGATCTTCATCCGTTCTAATTAAAAAAAAAATCTGTGTTACGTTCAGGGTCAATGGAGAATTGCAACAGTTCCTCTCTGTTCCGTAATTACGCCCTTCGCGGTAATCACACGGCTATGTTACACCGAGGCAGTGGCAAAAGCGTATCGCTGGGCGTGTGCGAAAACGGGAGCAGTGAACGTATCCCTCGTACGGACGCACACGCGGATTGCGCGTAAGATCACGAGTACGGACGACAAGTCGCACGTGTCGGAACAGAAATACCCGCGCGGATCGGACCTGGTCGCACGTGACCGGGGACCTCGCTTAGAAAGCAAACTTAGGTTTCTCAGGAATGCCATTAAGCAATCGCTCTCCATCGGCCCCGAATGGAAACAACCGACGCGATCAAGTAGGCTACTCGGTGAGCCGAAAGAACGATATGTCGGGCGATCGCAAGTCACACTTCTTACGAACTTTTTCGTAATACGTCGAACTGGAATTGTCGAGATAGGAACGGGAACGAATAAATTGTAAAAACACTAAAACCTGAAAATTTACGGGTTAAAGTAATATAAACTATCTAGAGCGTATATTATGAGCAAGAAATATGTAAGACCAGGTCTCTGTGAATCTCTTGTAACAGTTATAATTATTAATATAAATAAATTTTTGTTTAATTAAAATAAATATCGTTGGACTTGTCTATCTGAAAGTAACAATTAAAAATAGAAAGTAAAAATATTTATTGGAAGTTTTGCCTTTTTTCTGAAACTTCACTTTTTACTGCCACTTTTTTTACATCCGTGATTACATCTGTAAATGAGAATTTGTAGTCGTTTGTCATATTTAGAAATAGTTGTTGATCATTATCATATTGTTATAAAATATATAAATCATACTTTTAAAAGGATAATAATAATTAATTGAATGATATTTACAAATAATCGTTTTTCAGGCAGAATTAAAAGAAAAGATTATTTTTCATTTATGACATTAATGCTCGTTTCTACCAATTTAGTTTAATTTTATTCTCAATTAATTGTTCAGCTTTTTCTAGAAATTTGAAAAAGATTAAAAGTAAGTTGAACCGAGATGATTAAAATTATAATCTTACATTGGAAGAAACAAGACTAGGTTATCTGTTCTTTAACAGAGATGTGGTATGAGATTTAAAAAAGATTATTAAATTTTTATTCCAAAAGCTAAAGCTACAGCTTCAAAATTTATCAGATCTGAGTGAAAGTTATTTTGTGTCGAAATATGCTAATCGATACAGTTACTCTCATTTTTTCACGCACATATCGTACATCAGACGTACTGCGCACGTAATATAACGCAACGTAACATAAGCGATATCCCAATTACAACTAAGAGTACCTCGACGCAAGGATGTAGGGAATGTATAGACGGTGCAAACAGTTATACACTTTCACTTGAATCTCGTTCAGCTTTACAGTTAAGGGATATACAGGGTGTCCACTATCTTCCTCGTCGAAGTTACATCTAGATTATACAAGGTAGTATCAAAGCGATAGGCAAATGCATCAAAAGTGACATTAACAGCTTTAACAATTGAAAGAATTGATTATTCTTAATTATTATTTTTCTAACAATTAATAACAAAGAAAATAATAATTAATAAATTCATAAGAGCAATTATTAATAAAAATATTTTTTATAGACATTGTCCAATGTCTGTTTCTTTCTCTAAGAAGAAAACTTCCTTTTAAATGTCTTAAAAATTAGTAGATATCGTGATACGTGATTTAATGGATGTGTATATTGACGATTAAAAAATACTGTCAAGAATAATTAAAACAATTTATGTGTTTCTCTTTTTTAATCAATTATCCGGTTCATTCATCTCGAATTCTGATAGTCAAAGGTGGATGGTAATTAAAGGTCGAAGTGACTCATTCAAAATTTTGCTTCAGGTAACTTTGATATTATCGGGCAGCAAGCTTATTTGTTGCTGAACGCATCGTTGTCTCGGATGCGACTGAATTCCCAGGCGAATCGTGAGACGAGGATGACATTCACTCGTCGTTTACGGCACGCGATCGTTCGTAAGAAATATTTCTGCGATCTACGTGTATCTTGTAGACAGTATTCTTCGTTTTTTTTTGCGGTTGGAGAATTTTCGTCCGGGATCACATTTTCGTTCGATCAAGAATTATCATTTTTAAATAAAACGAGACGCTTTTGAGAAAATCTCCTGTTTGTTATTGGATTTTTTTCTGTAGATTTCAGATACAATGCGTTATGATTATAGTTTAGAAATATCAAAGCAATTATCGCTGTTATAGTTAATGTAACACGATAAAAAAGTGGAATCGTACGATTATAATAATACAATAAAAATGCTGAATCATCTGTATTTAAATATGTATCTTATAACCAAAATTTTATTAAAAAGCAGTCACGAATCTTTTAGATTTCAAGGAATGAAACAATTGATTTTCTTGTTAAATGTCTTTTTAATAAATTAAATTATATTTAATAAATTAAATATTATTATATTGATAAGAGAATTAAATTTTTAGATTTCTTTGAAATTTTAAAAAAGTCGAAACACTGTCGCGTTAAAAGTTTAATCTCTCTTGCAATAATTAAAGAAGTTTAGTTCGGTGTCGTTCTTACTTTCTTAATTGGAAAATTTCGTCGCATCATCTCTGCTTCTACAAATTAAACGCAGATGAAATACTCTGCAAATTAGACGGATGAATACTCTCTCGCGCTTTCTCTCGTATTCAGCTTACATGAAAGTGACACGATTCTTTATTCATTAGTTGCCCTGATCGTTTGTCCTCGAACATCTTTCATGCCGAAAATGCGATGTGTATACCGTACATGTGCATGAGTGTATTCCGTAAGTTACTTCTTTTTTAATTCATTCTGAGTGATTCCATCAAGTTGAAAAAAAAAAACGTGAATCGAAACCTAACGAAGTAAATTGCAAAATTTGAATTTCAAAAAGTTTTAAATTTCGCGACTTACTTCAGTTTAATTTAATTGATTTCCGGATTACAATTTTCTGGGCGCGAAATTTAAATCGAACGTAACTACACATGTATAAAAATAGGATCATCTCTTTCTGCTTCATAAATAATACAAATGTTTTAAAATATCTCTGAACATCTTCACTAGATGTTTACCTTGATATTGTTTCCATAAACAATTAAAGTTAATCGATTGACATTTCTTATAAATATGATTTTAAAAAATATAAAGTTGTTTAAGTGCTACAGTTAATGTTTAACTGACAATGATAAAAACAATAAGTTTTTAATTTGTAATAATAAAAATTTTATTTTATAAACTTATTAGATTAAAAAAAAACAGTAAAAAATTTATGTAATTAAATTAAAAATATAAGTGTTATATTCTAAAAAAAAATTAGAAACTAAATCTTACATGAAAAAAAATGTGAATAAGATAAATTCTTATGTGACATAGAAAATGATAAAATATGCATAAAAAAAAATACACACGCATGCACACACGCACGCATGCACACACGCACGCACGCACGCACACACACACGCACGCACGCACACACACACGCACGCACGCACACACACACATATACATATATAAAGAATAAAATATTAATAAACATATTTCTGTATTATAAAATTAATATTATTTAGCAATATCATGTAAAATATAGAAATTTTAAATGATACAAGCACGGAGACTTTTAACAATTATTCTATCAAGCGACGCAAGGTTTGACAGGAATAACAAAGTAGAGTATTTAAATGATCTCTACATACCGGATCGCGAAGAACGCAATTATCCTGGGCTTGATTTAGAGATGCTCAACTCGTTGACAACTCACGATGCACAGCACTCGGCATGCCAGCTCCCAGCTCACCTCAGACTGACTGCATGGAGCCCTGAGTCGTGGGGGCTCTCGCGATCGTAGTTTGCTTTCACTTGGCGAGTACCGCAAACGATACCTCCTCGCGGATCGTCGATCGCTGATAAAGACACGGATTCGATTCGGCTGAACACCACGCTGAGTGCTCGGAATGCTTCGCATAGAATTCAGAGATTTAATAGTATTCCATTATGATCGCTATGATTGATATTATAGGCATTGTATGTAATATTTATATAAATATCTCATAATATATTTAACATTTCCTGAATTTCTCACTTTTATCGTTAGATTTAGTGACATTGATAACTCTCAGTTATCCCATGTATGTGTAAATATCTCAAAATTAGACATTAATATTTCTATATGTAAATATATGTAAATATATTTCTATATGTAATATGTAAATATAATATAATGTTATCATGTAGATTATTTGGTTACAATAAAATAATCTGCGTAATTAATTTTAGATATTATATCTTACGCAATTCTTGCATTATTAAAATGCTACATTATTAATGTATATTGTGACAATCAACAATTATTACAATATAAATACAAAATAATCTTTTATATATGCTTATATCGTGCAATTAGGAAATCTATAAGGAATTATTTTTATAAAAAAAATCATTTACTTTTTTATAAAACATTATATGACGATCCACACTATATTTTAATGCAACATATATACATAGCTTTTTAATAAAGAAATTATATATACATATATCAATGTGTCTGCAGTCTTAATGTAATAAAAAATTTATATATAAAATAATTTATAGGATCTTATAAAACAAGATTTAAATATAATGTATGTAAATAATTTAAAAATCTTTTAATACGAATCTTCGTCCTCTTCTTCGATGGGAATGTCTTCTCGATGTTGTTTCGGATTCCATCTACGCCAAAGTATTTCTCTCACTGTGAATTCGGAAAGTATTTCGGGACTAGTCATATTGATATCTCGAGATACTGACGACGGCCATAAAACTTGGGCGAAAAGTATTTCCTGTTATTCGCATAACAAACATAAAATAAATTAAAAATTTCACAGAAAATTAGAAATAACTTTCTTTAAATCCATACACATATACGTAATAGATAAATTCACGTTTACCTTAGCAGCAGTTTCGGACAGTCTTTCAAATCCAAACAAATTATTCCACGTTATGGATCGCGAGGACACAGTAGGATCTATAACTAAAGAGTCTGCATCCGCTACTTCTATCATAATGATGTAAGAAGCGTGATAAAATGGTGGTCCCTCCTTATAAAGTACTGAAACAAAAGTATTTCGAATAAAATAATGATAACGTAAAAAGAAGAAAAATATTTTCAATATTACGAAAAGAAAAAAAAAAGATTAAAGAGAAAAAGGATTTTTTAAATAATAAAATACTATCAATATAAAAAAAATTATAAATTAATAATATAAAAGCGTTTTTATAATACATTTTCAAAGAACAAGTAATTAAAAAAGTACTAACAGAAATCACCACCATATTTTAAGCCAGGCTTGACAACCCAACCTTTGCTCCTATAATAATGGTAAACTACATATTTCTGTATAAAATCTGGCTTTTCTTTGCAAAAATATAACCACGCGCTGTTGATATCTAGCAGACTACCGTCGAAGTGAATCAGTTGCAAGCAACCTAATCCAAAAAGAAGGAAAAAGGTCTCTTCAAAGGTGAGATGCAGAGCCTCTCGAATAGG